>NC_053391.1:382210320-383410320 GCF_905171765.1 Bufo bufo
ATAGACTCCCTGATCACCCCCCTGTAAAGCTCCATTCAGATGTCCGCATGATTTTTACGGATGCACTGATAGATGGATCCGATCCGCAAAACGCATCCGGACGTCTGAATGAAGCTTTACAGGGGCATGATCAATGACTGTGGTGATCACCCCATATAGACTCCCTGATCACCCCCCTGTAAAGCTCCATTCAGATGTCCGCATGATTTTTACGGATGCACTGATAGATGGATCGGATCCGCAAAACGCATCCGGACGTCTGAATGAAGCCTTACAGGGGCATGATCAATGACTGTGGTGATCACCCCCCTGTCATTGATTACCCCCCTGTAAAGCTCCATTCAGATGTCCGCATGATTTTTACGGATGCACTGATAGATGGATCGGATCCGCAAAACGCATCCGGACGTCTGAATGAAGCCTTACAGGGGCGTGATCAATGACTGTGGTGATCACCCCATATAGACTCCCTGATCACCCCCCTGTCATTGATTACCCCCCTGTCATTGATTACCCCCCTGTAAAGCTCCATTCAGACGTCCGCATGATTTTTACGGATCCACTGATAGATGGATCGGATCCGCAAAACGCATCCGGACGTCTGAATGAAGCCTTACAGGGGCATGATCAATGACTGTGGTGATCACACCATATAGACTCCCTGATCACCCCCCTGTCATTGATTACCCCCCTGTAAAGCTCCATTCAGATGTCCGCATGATTTTTACGGATGCACTGATAGATGGATCGGATCCGCAAAACGCATCCGGACGTCTGAATGAAGCCTTACAGGGGCGTGATCAATGACTGTGGTGATCACCCCATATAGACTCCCTGATCACCCCCCAGTCATTGATCACACCCCCTGTCATTGATCACCCCCCTGTCATTGATCAACCCCCCTGTCATTGATCACCCCCCTGTAAGGCTCCATTCAGACATTTTTTTGGCCCAAGTTAGCGGAATTATTATTATTTTTTTCTTACAAAGTCTCATATTCCACTAACTTGTGTCAAAAAATAAAATCTCACATGAACTCACCATACCCCTCACGGAAACCAAATGCGTAAAATTTTTTAGACATTTATATTCCAGACTTCTTCTCACGCTTTAGGGCCCCTAGAAGGCCAGGGCAGTATAAATACCCCACATGTGACCCCATTTCGGAAAGAAGACACCCCCAGGTATTCCGTGAGGGGCATATTGAGTCCATGAAAGATTGAAATTTTTGTCCCAAGTTAGCGGAACGGGAGACTTTGTGAGAAAAAAATTAAAAATATCAATTTCCGCTAACTTGTGCCAAAAAAAAAAAATTTCTATGAACTCGCCATGCCCCTCATTGAATACCTTGGGGTGTCTTCTTTCCAAAATGGGGTCACATGTGGGGTATTTATACTGCCCTGGCATTCTAGGGGCCCCAAAGCGTGAGAAGAAGTCTGGTATCCAAATGTCTAAAAATGCCCTCCTAAAAGGAATTTGGGCACCTTTGCGCATCTAGGCTGCAAAAAAGTCACTTGTCATTTTACATATACCCATGCTGGGTGAGAGAAATATCTTGGCAAAAGACAACTTTTCCCATTTTTTTTATACAAAGTTGGCATTTGACCAAGATATTTATCCCACCCAGCATGGGTATATGTAAAAAGACACCCCAAAACACATTCCTCAACTTCTCCTGAATACAGAGATACCAGATGTGTGACACTTTTTTGCAGCCTAGGTGGGCAAAGGGGCCCATATTCCAAAGAGCACCTTTTGGATTTCACAGGTCTTTTTTTACAGAATTTGATTTCAAACTCCTTACCACACATTTGGGCCCCTAGAATGCCAGGGCAGTATAACTACCCCACAAGTGACCCCATTTTGGAAAGAAGAGACCCCAAGGTATTTCGTGATGGGCATAGTGAGTTCATAGAAGTTTTTATTTTTTGTCACAAGTTAGTGGAATATGAGACTTTGTAAGAAAAAAAAAAAAAAAAAAAATCATCATTTTCCGCTAACTTGTGACAAAAAATAAAAAGTTCTATGAACTCACTATGCCCATCAGCGAATACCTTAGGGTGTGTACTTTCCGAAATGGGGTCATTTGTGGGGTGTTTGTACTGTCTGGCCATTGTAGAACCTCAGGAAACATGACAGGTGCTCAGAAAGTCAGAGCTGCTTCAAAAAGCGGAAATTCACATTTTTGTACCATAGTTTGTAAACGCTATAACTTTTACCCAAACCATTTTTTTTTTACCCAAACATTTTTTTTTTATCAAAGACATGTAGAACTATAAATTTAGAGCAAAATTTCTATATGGATCTCGTTTTTTTTGCAAAATTTTACAACTGAAAGTGAAAAATTTCATTTTTTTGCAAAAAAAATCGTTAAATTTTGATTAATAACAAAAAAAGTAAAAATGTCAGCAGCAATGAAATACCACCAAATGAAAGCTCTATTAGTGAGAAGAAAAGGAGGTAAAATTCATTTGGGTGGTAAGTTGCATGACCGAGCAATAAACGGTGAAAGTAGTGTAGTGCCGATTTGTAAAAAAGGGCCTGGTCTTTAGGGGGGTATAAACCTGTGGTCCTTAAGTGGTTAAGCAATTAGAATAAACTATAAGTTTTGACACTATTATGTTATATTATTATAACAGATGACAGGCTTCCAAGCACTTGGTCAGCACCTTTTAACACTGACAGCCAGTTTATGTACGTCTCTGCAGCAGGAGCACCTACCTGTTCAGGAGGAAGTCCAATCCATTTGCTATTTTGGTATAGAGTATGATGAGGTGTATGCAAAGCCTTTTCAATAGAATCCTTATATATAGAGACTTTCTAATTACCATATGTTGTGTTTAGCGAGTTGGGTTCGGACTGCTCTATCTGAACCCGATTTGTTTCAAAACTTCATTTATAATACGCACTCTGCACTGCAGTAAAATGTATGGGCTCCGCTGAGGCCTCCTTCTTCTAGTCACAAGTAACGCAAGATTTACTTAGTCTCCTACTCGTGACATTACAATTCGGTTCTGCACAAACATTACTGTTTTAAAATTTGGAGTTAAACTCAGCTTTGTTAATGAGGCACAAACCCATGTTCGGCTTTAGATTTTGAAACAGTAAGGCCCCTTTTACAAAAGCGAGTTTTCACCCGCACTGAATCCTGACCCATTCATTTCAATGGGTCTGTGCCCATAAGCGTTTTTTTCACACATCATTTCTGCGTTGCATGAGAATTCACGCAGCCCTGCCCCATAGAAGTGAATGATGCTTCATTGAAAAGCGCATTGCATCTGGATGTAGTCCGGGTGCAATGTGTTTTTCACTGATGGTCGCTAGGAGATGTTGTTTGTAAATCTGCAGTTTTTTTTTCACGACTGATCAAAAGTGATTGTACCTGTGCAAAAAAACTAAAACACTGAAAGCAATTGCAGACAAATCTAACTGAACTTTCTTGCTAAATGGTGTGAGTTTCACTGAACGCATCCTGAGCCAATCCGTATCACTTGTGTGAAAGAGGCCTAATGTATGCGCAGAACCGAACTATAGGCACGAGACTAAGCAAGTCTTGTGTTACTTGTGGCTAGAAGAAGAAGGCCTCAGCGGAGCCCATACATTTTACTGCAGTACGGAGTGCAGATTATAAAGGATGTTTTGAAACGAATCGGGTACAGATAGAGCAGTCCGAACCCAATTCACTCAGCACTAACCATGTGTAACAGAGTCTACTGTACTAACAGGTTTCTCCTTAAAATATATTTTCTGGAAATATGAGCCTTAGAGATGAGTGAATCGACTGTTAACAAGTTGTATTTGACCTAAATCATGTAAAAATTTGAGGTAGATCCGAATCAGAATTTTTGTTGATTCAATTTAGTCAAATTTTTACAGAGGGAGATGTTTTTTTTTAAAGAGAGAAATGAGAGTCCTAGGAGACCTCAAGGTGTCATATATAAATTTTCAGGCCGATGGGAGCACTTTCGATCCAAGTAGAATCGGGCCCGAATCAGTTGATTCAGCCAAATCAAACCAGAATCAAATTTTGAGTGATTCGCTCATGAATCTCCAAAATTATTTTTTTTATGAACTGCCTTAATACTCGATTTAGCCTTTTTTGAGATCTATTGTAAATCATGATAGGCTTACAAACACCCCACTATTTAGGATACTACTCAGAGTTTAACACACCCTTAATCCGGCAATGGTGTTTCTCACATCTGTCCCTGCTGGCCTCCACCTGTCCCGTATACTGGGTGGGGCTGGCAGGGATGCTGGGTGTCACATGCACACTGTGCACCACTATTCTGCCCACAGAAAGACTTGGCTGTGCCACTAATCAGGAAGTCTGGCTGACCAGCAAATCAGAAGGCTCCATCAGCAGACTGTCACGAGTTGGAGGTCCCAGGAGAGACCACCGCGTCGTCAAGCAATAAACAAGCGGAAATCAGGTACAGACACAAGAGTTTATTGCATAAACAAAAACCAGGGAAGGCAGCACAGACAAAACATGAGCTCTATGTACCGTCAGCACAGTGGGAGAAAACCCCCACTGCGCCACTATCTAGTAATACTCCAGAGGGGCGTGACTAAGCAACTCCTGGTATTCACTAGATCCCTAGATGGTAGGGTTAGACTTTGACGCCGGAAGTTGCCAGAGTCCACTCTGGAGCGTGAACTAGACAGTGACAGCAGGAACGAATGCACAACAGGTACCAGAAGGTACCGACGGCACATAGGCAAACATAACAGACAGGCAAATACAAAACAGGTCAACTATTAACACAAGCAGAAATAAGAGAGAGAGAGAGAGAGAGATTCACCTGTAAACCCCCCCCCCCCCCCCTTTGGGCTACTTCAAGCCTGATTGGGGGCACTACAGGGGGGCACCATTACTAATACGCACACTCTTGGAGAAAATTAGATACACAGTTCAGCAGACAGTACCACATATGATAGGATTAAATACAACAGGCTCAGCAGACAGTATCACACATGATATGATTAGATGCACAACAAACCTGTTTGGCAATTTTTGGGGATCCGCACCTATATCGAGAACGGAGCCCCGAAAGTGGTGGAGTGCCCACTGCGCTTGAGCAGCCACCCTCCATTCATTTTCTATGGGACCACCGAAAATAGCCGAGCGCTGGCTAGTTAATAAGAGTGGTGGCCGGTAATGTTCCCTTTCACTTCTACACTGCGTGCAGAATTATTAGGCAAATGAGTATTTTGACCACATCATCCTCTTTATGCATGTTGTCTTACTCAAAGCTGTATAGGCTCGAAAGCCTACTACCAATTAAGCATATTAGGTGATGTGCATCTCTGTAATGAGAAGGGGTGTGGTCTAATGACAACAACACCCTATATCAGGTGTGCATAATTATTAGGCAACTTCCTTTCCTTTGGCAAAATGGGTCAAAAGAAGGACTTGACAGGCTCAGAAAAGTCAAAAATAGTGAGATATCTTGCAGAGGGATGCAGCACTCTTAAAATTGCAAAGCTTCTGAAGCGTGATCATCGAACAATCAAGCGTTTCATTCAAAATAGTCAACAGGGTCGCAAGAAGCGTGTGGAAAAACCAAGGTGCAAAATAACTGCCCATGAACTGAGAAAAGTCAAGCGTGCAGCTGCCAAGATGCCACTTGCCACCAGTTTGGCCATATTTCAGAGCTGCAACATCACTGGAGTGCCCAAAAGCACAAGGTGTGCAATACTCAGAGACATGGCCAAGGTAAGAAAGGCTGGAAGACGACCACCACTGAACAAGACACACAAGCTGAAACGTCAAGACTGGGCCAAGAAATATCTCAAGACTGATTTTTCTAAGGTTTTATGGACTGATGAAATGAGAGTGAGTCTTGATGGGCCAGATGGATGGGCCCGTGGCTGGATTGGTAAAGGGCAGAGAGCTCCAGTCCGACTCAGACGCCAGCAAGGTGGAGGTGGAGTACTGGTTTGGGCTGGTATCATCAAAGATGAGCTTGTGGGGCCTTTTCGGGTTGAGGATGGAGTCAAGCTCAACTCCCAGTCCTACTGCCAGTTTCTGGAAGACACCTTCTTCAAGCAGTGGTACAGGAAGAAGTCTGCATCCTTCAAGAAAAACATGATTTTCATGCAGGACAATGCTCCATCACACGCGTCCAAGTACTCCACAGCGTGGCTGGCAAGAAAGGGTATAAAAGAAGAAAATCTAATGACATGGCCTCCTTGTTCACCTGATCTGAACCCCATTGAAAACCTGTGGTCCATCATCAAATGTGAGATTTACAAGGAGGGAAAACAGTACACCTCTCTGAACAGTGTCTGGGAGGCTGTGGTTGCTGCTGCACGCAATGTTGAGGGTGAACAGATCAAAACACTGACAGAATCCATGGATGGCAGGCTTTTGAGTGTCCTTGCAAAGAAAGGTGGCTATATTGGTCACTGATTTGTTTTTGTTTTGTTTTTGAATGTCAGAAATGTATATTTGTGAATGTTGAGATGTTATATTGGTTTCACTGGTAAAAATAAATAATTGAAATGGGTATATATTTGTTTTTTGTTAAGTTGCCTAATAATTATGCACAGTAATAGTCACCTGCACACACAGATATCCCCCTAAAATAGCTAAAACTAAAAACAAACTAAAAACTACTTCCAAAAATATTCAGCTTTTATATTAATGAGTTTTTTGGGTTCATTGAGAACATGGTTGTTGTTCAATAATAAAATTAATCCTCAAAAATACAACTTGCCTAATAATTCTGCACTCCCTGTATAGGGAGAGCGCTTGGTGGTGGCCGGACTGGAGTTCTTCAGCCACCCTTTTGTGGGACTCCGTTCCCGATATAGGTGCAGGTCCCTCACCTTTAAGGCAATGGAGGCATATCCTAGCAATATGCCCCCATTGTCTGAGATGAGACAACCCCTATAATATTCAAGAGAAAAAAAAAAAAATCTTTTTTTTATTACAAAATGGTCTTTGATATCTGTGGCTCTGGATCTTGATGGCTCCTTCTTCACCTTCTCCTGGGATTCTTCCAGTGAAGGAGGTTGAGTGTTGTACCTCAGTTAGATGTTCAGGGCTGCAGAGGGTCACATACAGCTCACACATTGTATTGAAAAGAAAGAAAAGAAAGACTAGCAAAACAATCCCCAAACACATGAGGAGAAAAGGAGCCAATGGGTTAGCACCTTGTCCTTGCAGTACCCCAGAGCAGGGGGATCTGCAAATGGTTTCTTCTTTAATCTAATGACATTTAATGTTATGGTAAGTATTGTTTTGCCATGTATTGGAACCAGCATAGCCATATTAAAAATCCTGGCTCAGTCCTTTGCAGAGGGTTGGGTGGGTAACCAGGATCTGCCTCAATTAGAGGGTGATTAGTGAGAGTTCAGAGAGGAAGAAGTTTGTGCCGTATGCTCCCTCCTCAAGGAAGCTACTGATAACAGATTTCTGCAAGATCCACAGATCCACAGATTTCTGCTAAGCATAGGAGTTAGCAAGGTAATTTGTGCTTACAGCCATTCAGACTTTGCTGCACTGAGGGACACTGTTAAGACACCCTTCCCACCTGGACACACCCTGGCCAGACGTGCCTTCAAAAACCCTGTATCCTGCAATGGACATTACAGACATTACTGCCAAGGTACTGTTGCCAGCCATAGACTCCACTGAGGGAGACTTTAGAAAGAAAGTGTACAAAGAGGGCCATAACTCCTATCCCTGCCTAAATGCACACACCATTATCTGTAAGAGAATTGTACTGTGTACAGATAGAACTGTGTTTAATATAGTTAGATGTAATAAAATTCCCATTTTGCTGTATAGTAAAGAGTGTTTTTTATTTTTCTACATCTGGGCTATTTTTCTGACTCCTACATCATACACTGGTCTACATGCCCTGCCTTTAAAGGGTTTCTGTCACCCCATTAAACCGTTTTTTTTTTTGTCTTTACTAATAATCCCTATAGTGCGATCTCATGATACATAAGCAAATTAATCATTTTGGTTCAGTAGAATTTGCTAAAAATCGATTTTTAAAATATGCTAATTACCTTGCTACCAGCAAGTAGGGCGGCTACTTGCTGGTGGCAGCCGCATCCTCCGATGGTAATGACGCCCCCTCGGCATGCTGATTGACAGGGCCAGGGAAGGGAATCGTTCTCTGCTGGCGCTGTTAGAATTTGAAATCTCGCGCCTGCGCCGTACCTGTCTTCAATCGGCGCAGGCGCACTGAGAGGCGGCCGCTCTCTCGACCGCTCCATCCTCAATGCGCCTGCGTCGATGACGTCATCAAGTACACCCGGAAGAGATTTATTATTAATAATCGTTGGTGGTATAGTGTTAATAACTGTCATTTTTATAAAATTATTTATTCCCATTTCGTTGGTGGTTTTTGTGGCAGCATGCTTATTATGTACATACTTACCTGATTCGAGCATCCAGCGACGTCATCAGACTCTCCGCCTCCTTCCAGCGATGCCGGCGTCTTCTCTTCCGGGTGTACTTGATGACGTCATCGACGCAGGCGCATTGAGGATGGAGCGGTCGAGCGAGCGGCCGCCTCTCAGTGCGCCTGCGCCGATTGAAGACAGGTACGACGCAGGCGCGAGATTTCAAATTCTAACAGCGCCAGCAGAGAACGATTCCCTTCCCTGGCCCTGTCAATCAGCATGCCGAGGGGGCGTCATTACCATCGGAGGATGCGGCTGCTACCAGCAAGTAGCCGCCCTACTTGCTGGTAGCAAGGTAATTAGCATATTTTAAAAATCGATTTTTAGCAAATTCTACTGAACCAAAATGATTAATTTGCTTATGTATCATGAGATCACACTCTAGGGATTATTAGTAAAGAAAAAAAAAAAACGGTTTAATGGGGTGACAGAAACCCTTTAACCCATCCAGACACATAATCATGGACATAGGTTAGCCAAATACTTATACTGTGTATTTTAGTGCCTGTAAGTATTTATAATGCCCCCCCCCCCCCGTAGTGCCCCCAGAACAAATACTGGGAGCACTATAAGTGACAGTAAAACTGTTGGGGTGCTAAGGGGGCATTATAAAAATTGGGAGAAATAACAAGTGACTGTGTAACTATTGGGCAGGGCCGTCTTTAATATTGATTGGACCCTGGGCAAGAATTTACTTGGGCCCCCTGGATCCCGCCTTCCCACACCTTAAAAAAAAGAAAAAGAAAATCTTATACTCACCTGTTTCCTTTCACTGGCGCTCACTAGCTGCTGGTACGGCGAGGGATGGTGCAACGCAGACGCGCACACCTCACCGCGTCCTGGCACAGGCGGGCGTGATGACATCATCACGCCTGCCTGCGCTGGGATTTCACTACCAAATAGACCTCAGGCCTGTAGTCTATGACAAGTCTTGTCGCCATCTGCAAATTTTGAGGCACATTGGCGACCATTTTGCTCGCCATCTGGAGCGCTGTATTGCATCAGTGACATGAACACTCTCCACATATAATGTTATATTACATCAGTGACATCACCGCTCTCCACATATAAGTGATATATTACATCAGTGACATTACCGCTGTCCACATATAGGCGATATATTACATCAGTGACATCACCGCTCTACACATATATGTGATGAGCGGTGATGTCACTGATGTAATATATTACTTACCGGTATATGTGGACAGCAGTGATGTCACTGATGTAATATATTACTTATGTGTGGAGAGTGGTGATGTCACTGATGTAATATATCACTTATAAGTAATATATTACATCAGTGACATCACCACTGTCCATATATAGGTGATATATTATATCTGTGACATCACCGCTCTCCACATATAAGAGGCATATTACATCAGTGACGTCATCCCTTGGCGCTGGGGTGCACAGCCAGGGCCGGCCTTAGGTGTTCAGGCGCCCTGTGCGAGCTAACCTTGTGGTAGTGTTACCTGCAGTCCTATGTAAAACCACAGATAACACTAGTGCTAAATAATGTAGTAGTGTTACCTGCAGTCCTATGTAAAACCACAGATAACACTAGTGCTAAATAATGTAGTAGTGTTACCTGCAGTCCTATGTAAAACCACAGATAACACTAGTGCAGATCATGTGGTAGTGTTACCTGCAGTCCTATGTAAAACCACAGATAACACTAGTGCAGATCATGTGGTAGTGTTACCTGCAGTCCTATGTAAAACCAAAGATAACACTAGTGTAGATCATGTGGAAGTGTTACCTTCGTCCTTAGTGTGCCTCCCTGTGTCTATCGCACGGACTCCATGCTGGCGCTGCCTCCTCTTCCATCTTCTTCCTCTTGTCCCGCACAGAACGTTCTGAAGCAGCTGCGTCAAGACATAGGAACACTGTGGGCATGGTAATACACACAGGGAGAGACACACACACACAAGGACGGACACACACACACAGGGACGGACACATACACACACACACAAAGGGACAGACACACACACAGGGACGGACACACACACACACACAAGGACGGACACACACACACAGGGACGGACACACACACACAGGGACGGACACACACACTGGCACACTCAACATCAGCAGCAAGGAGGGGGGGGGTTGATGTAGTAGCAGGAAAGCACACACTGTCCCCCTGTCCTATATGAGCCCCCCCCCTGTCCTATATGAGCCCCCCGTCCTATATGAGCCCCCCTGTCCTATATGAGCCCCCCCTGTCCTATATGAGCCCCCCCCTGTCCTATATGAGCCCCCCCGTCCTATATGAGCCCCCCGTCCTATATGAGCCCCCCCTGTCCTATATGAGCCCCCCCTGTCCTATATGAGCCCCCCCTGTCCTATATGAGCCCCCCCCTGTCCTATATGAGCCCCCCCCTGTCCTATATGAGCCCCCCCTGTCCTATATGAGCCCCCCCTGTCCTATATGAGCCCCCCCCTGTCCTATATGAGCCCCCGTCCTATATGAGCCCCCCTGTCCTATATGAGCCCCCCCCTGTCCTATATGAGCCCCCCGTCCTATATGAGCTCCCCCTGTCCTATATGAGCCCCCCCCTGTCCTATATGAGCCCCCCGTCCTATATGAGCCCGCCCCCGTCCTATATGAGCCCCCCCCCCGTCCTATATGAGCCCCCCCCCCCATGTCTACCACATACCTGTAAGTTCTGTTAGGTGCTTGGCTTTGGCTTTGGCTGTGGCTGCTGGCTGGGGCTCCGCCTCCTTCCTCTCTCTGCCTGTGCGGCAGCTGCATCACGCTCCAGCAGCCACTGGTCTGCTCTGTTAAAGAGACAGGCAGGCCAGGCAGCAGAGCGGAGCGCAGAGCGGCCCCGGGCCCCGCCCCCTCCTCACTCTCTCTTTCTATAGTCCAGACCATGACTTTGTTATGTTACAGGGCCGGCGGGCGGCGGCGGCAACAAAATATAGGGGGCCCAAGTAAAATCCAAGTAAAATGCTGCTTGGGCCCCCCAGGAGCAACTGGGCCCAGGGCAGCTGCCCCTTTTGCCCTGCGGTAAAGACGGCCCTGCTATTGGGGGCACTACAGGGGGCATTATAAATATTTGGGGCACTACAGGGAACATTATACATGCTAAAGGGTTCCATTCTAATGAGTGTGCTCTTTGAGAAGATTAGATACACAGTTCAGCAGACAGTATCATATATGTTGGATATAATACAATTCTCATTTTGCTGTACAGTAAAGAGAGATTTTTATTTTTCTACCTCTGGCCTATTTTTCTGACTCGTACACCATACACTGGCCATTGTACTCTACACTCCTTGCCTTTAACCTATCCAGTGCCCCTCAGTATTTATAATTACCCCTGTGGTGCCCCCAGTAGTGTCAGACTGGCGAAGCCCTTCCAGGCGAAAATGTGCGTCGAGGTGCAGCTCCGGTCACATACTCTGGGTTCCAGCATACCATGGGTAATTTATGTTTTGTTTTCATGCTTGGTTAGTTTGTTACTTAAGTGTCACTGCTTACACATAGCACTCTTGCCCTGCCTTTATCCATCTTACATTTGGCTATCTGCATCTTCCAGGTGGCCATATATGTTACCCAGGGTGGGCAAGTCTACTATGTGCGACCATATCCACTCTTTACTTGCATGCAGCATACATATGTTTATATGTCACTTTGGGCGAACTTACAGCTTTCCCAAATTTATGCGGCTCGATACCCAGGGTTGTGACACTTTTCCCTGTTAGTCGGGTATATGTGAGGGCGGTTGTTCATGATCCCGCTACATGGGGCGACCCACACCCTCCTTTACCTTTGTGCCTTGTGTGATATTTTATGTTATTTGATTATGTTTCAAATAAATTACATATATTTTATATGTGTGTTCTCTCATTCTTATGGGGTTATTGGTTTGTTTCGTTGGTTGGTTCCGTGTCAGACTGGGTTGCCTAGGGCCCACCAGTAAAATTTATTTTGGGGGGCCCTCTATTGGGATACATTCAAATATTTCCTGCTCAAACAGCTGCAGACAGCAGCAAGGCACTACAAGATGATTGATTATGAGGGTCCCTGCAGCAACTTTACGAAGGTGGATCACTGGGAAGAGAGGATACGGGCTGACTTGCCCTTGTACCTATAAGACCACCTGATCCCATCTATAGTAATAAACTTATCTATAGATAGTGCAGTAAGTCTACTGTGTTATGTGCTACTTGTGCAGGTGGTGGTACACTAGTGGCCCTCTTTGCTCTGGGGCCCACCTTCTGTAGCATTGGGATCCCCATTTTCCCAACAGGTGACTGTTCCAGAAGTGGCATCTCTCCTAACTAGTGCAAGTGAGAATAGGTGAGTACACTACACATATTTTTATTGTCCTGGGTCACATTTGGCAAGCTTATGAAAAGTAATTGTCATTGATATCCAAAAGCAGTCCTGGCTTCTATACTGTGTTTGTTCCTTGAGTATCTTTTACACCCAGAAGCAAAAAGTTGGCCAGATTAACATGGTGGCTAAACCTAGTTTCATAATTTTTTTTTTTATGGTTTCTGCTTCCAATATACTTGATGTTCATGTGTAGTAATACATACAAATGGAGGTGTTTATGAACATATTTCAGTTTTATGTCATACAAAAAGTAGCAATTTTATGGAAGTCACGGTTTGAAATAAAAATTGCAACTTTTTGATGTTTTGTACTTCTCTTGTCATTTTTGAAAAGCGGGAGTGCATGGCTTTTCTTTTACCGATTTCCCAAAATTTACACCAAACAAGCATAGATTTAATTTTCTGATACCCATACACCTCACAAAGGCCCCAAATGTATTAAGAAGCCTTAAAAAAGTTGTGATTTATAGTCCCTTATATTCTGTATATAGTTGGATATGATTTCCCTTGCCTTGCTTTATATACTGTACATGTGGCTTTGAACTGCTGTCACTGAAAAAGTGAGTTTCTTCCATTTCTAATGGTGATATCAAGATTTACTATTTAGGACATATAAAATCAGAAATAGCGTATATTGAATTCATTAAGGTAATTTTGTTTAAGGGCTAAATTATCTAATTATTTTGATTGGAGTTGACATTTATAGAAAATGTTGTCTTGGGTCTTCTTTTAGATTTGCAGGTGATGAGCCTTCTAGATGGTAATATCAAAACAAGAATCCAATAATTTCTCAGTAATTTAACTTTGGTTCTACACTAAAGTTTTGGCATTCATTGACGGAATTGATATTATAATACACTACGTATCTTGGTTTGTCTCATGACAGTGGTACTCTAAGTGTATATTTAGTCATACAGACATGTCATAAGTTCTTACTGGTGGGGGTCATGTGCTTTGGGCTCCACTAATAGGACAAAGAGAGCTTTCATTTTCTGCTCTTTTTAGCTTCTCTTTGCTTAACCCCTTAAGGACACAGCCCAATTTCACCTTAAGGACCAGGCCATTTTTTGCAAATCTGACGAGTGTCACTTTAAGTGCTGATAACTTTAAAACGCTTTGACTTACCCAGGCCGTTCTGAGATTGTTTTTTCGTCACATATTGTACTTAATGACACTGCTAAAATTGGGTCAAAAAAGTTAATTTTTTTGCATAAAAAAATACCAGAATTACCAAAAATTTGGAAAAATTAGCAAATTTCAAAGTTTCAGTTTCTCTACTTCTGTAATACATAGTAATACCTCCAAAAATTGTGATGACTTTACATTCCCCATATGTCTACTTCATGTTTGTATCATTTTGGGAATGATATTTAATTTTTTGGGGATGTTACATAGCTTAGAAGTTTAGAAGCAAATTTTGAAATCTTTCAGAAATTTTCCAAATCCTACTTTTTATGGACCAGTTCAGGTCTGAAGTCACTTTGTGAGGGTTACGTAATAGAAACCATCCAAAAATGACCCCATTTTAGAAACTATACCCCTCAAGGTTTTCAAAACTGATTTTACAAACTTTGTTAACCCTTTAGGTGTTCCACAAGACTTCATGGCAAATGGACATAAAATTTTAGAATTTCGATTTTTTGGGGGAAAATTTCCATTTTAACCCATTTTTCCAGTAATAAAGTAAGGGTTAACTACCAAACAAAACTCACTATGGGTTGCCCTGATTCTTTAGTTTGCAAAAACACCCCATATGTGGTCCTAAACTACTGTTTGGCCAAACGGGAGGACATAGAAGGAGGGGAACGCCATATGGGTTTTGGAAGGCAGATTTTGCAGGACTAGTTTTGTTTATACCATGTCCCATTTCAAGCCCCCCATTGCACCCCTATAATAGAAATTCCAAAAAAGTGACTCCATCTAAGAAAGTACACCCCTCAAGGTATTCAAAACTGGGTTTACAAACTTTGTTAACCCTTTAGGTGTTCCACAAGAGTTAATGGCAGATGGAGAAACAATTTTGGAATTTCTATTTTTTTGAAAATTTTCCATTTTAACCCTTACTTTATTACTGGAAAAAATGGGTTAACAGCCAAACCAAACTCAATATGGGTTGCCCTGATTCTGTAGTTTGCAGAAACACCCAATATGTCGTCATAAACTGCTATTTGGCTAAATGGCAGGACATAGAAGAAGGGGAACGCCATATGGTTTTTGGAAGGCAGATTTTGCTGGACTGGTTTATTTACACCATGTACCCTTTCAAGCCCCCTGATGCACCCCTAGAGTAGAAACTCCATAAAAGTGACCCCATCTAGGAATTTACGGGATAAGGTGGTTGTTGTTTTGGGACTATTTTAGGGTAAATATGATTTTTGGTTGCTCTATATTACACTTTTTTGAGGCAAGGTAACAAAAAATTTAAATTCTAAAATTGTTTCTACATTCGCTATTTAGTTTTGTGGAACACCTAAAGGGTTAACAAAGTTTGTAAAAAAAACTTTTGAATACCCTGAGGGGTGTAGTTTCTTAGATGGGGGTCACTTTTTTGGAGTTTCTAGTCTAGGCTACATCAGGGGGGGCTTCAAATGGGACATGGTGTTAAAAAAAACAGTCCATCAAAATCTGCCTTCCAGAAACCATATGGCGTTCCCTTCTTTCTATGCCCTACCGTGTGGCTATATAGCCATTTACGACCACATATGGGGTGTTTCTGTAAACTACAGAATCAGGGCAATAAATATTTAGTTTTGTTTGGCTGTTTACCCTTGCTTTATTACAGGAATAAAAGGATTCAAATGGAAATTTTGCCCAAAAATTGGTGTTTTGGCACCGTTTTTATTTTATATTTTTAACGCTATTCATCCGAGGGGTTTAGTCAAATGTTATTTTTATAGGGCAGATTCTTACGGACACGGCGATACCTAATATGTCTACATTTTTAAATTTATTTTGATTTTACACTATATTATCATTTTAGGAACGAAAAAAAATTATTTTTGTATCTCCATAGCCTGGGAGCTACAGTTTTTTTTTTTTGTTGGGCGACTATCTAATGTAGGGGCTAATTTTTTGCAGGATGAGATGGCGGTTTTATTGGCACTAAGTGGGTGCATATGACATTTTGATCGCTCGCTATTACACTTTTTGTGATGTTACGTGACAAAAAATTGCATTTTTTTACACGTTTTTTTTTAACGCTGTTCATCCGGGGGGGTTGGGTTAAATGTTATTTTTATAGAGAAGATTTTTAAGGACGCGGCGATGCCCAATATGTATGGCTCTCAGACTTTGGAGACACTAAGCAGGCATCCTCAAACTGCGGCCCTCCAGATGTTGTAAAACTACAATTCCCACCATGCCCTGCTGATGGCTGTAGGTTGTCTGGGCATGCTGGGAGTTATAGTTTTACAACATCTGGAGGGCCGCAGTTTGAGGATGCCTGCACTAAAATTAATATTTTGGGGAAAAAAATATATTGTTTCCGTGTCTCCAAAGTCTGAGAGCTATAGTTTTTTATGTTCTCTAGGGGACTGTTGGGGATTATAAAAATTTAGTACTCCATGGAAGTGTGATACTCCCTGAAGCAATCGATAACACAGAGTCCCGCATGATCGGGGCAAGTGTCACATTGAGTGGTGGTGTCCCTCCGTATCCCCCTCTTGTGACACACTCTGCATCTTTTTTGGGTTCGTCCCTTCTTTCCAGTATGGGGACCACACCTGGAAAATGTTGGCCAGGGACGATCCGGGCGCCTCCAATTCCCAAGGTACTCCGGCCTGCTCTTTCCCGGTCTGAAAAAATCAGGTCCTTGAGGACTGCCTCATAGAATTGGAGGAATGTCCCTGTGCTGCCAGCGCTTTGGAATAGTACAAAAGAGTTGTACAAGGCAACCTGTACCAAGTAGACCGCAACATTTTTGTACCATGCCCGGGTTTTGCGCATGGCATTATATGGCTTGAGGACTTGATCAGAGAGATCAACTCCTCCCATATACCGATTGTAGTTGACGATACAATCGGGCTTGAGGACCATTGCCGCGGTACCTCGCACAGGGACAGGGGTGATGCCGTTACCGTGGATTGTGGACAGTACAAGGACATCCCTCTTGTCCTTATACCTGACCAGCAACAGGTTTCCACTAGTAATGGCACGGGTCTCACCCATGGGATAGGTACCTGGAGGGGGTGGGCAGGGAGGCCGCGCTGATTTTTCCGTACGGTCCCACAAGCGAACGTGGATCTGGCGGCAAGGGACCTGAACAATGGAATGTTAGTAAGATAAGATAAGATGCCTTTATTACGTGGATAACTTTAGTATAAAAGTTATCCACGTACAAGTGGTAACCCTTATCTAGCAGTGGTCCCACACGGGGGGGACATTCTGGGGGTTGAATACGGGAATCTCGCCCCTCGTACACACGAAATTTGTAAGTGTACCCTGAGGCACTCTCACAAATTTTGTACAGCTTCACGCCATACCTCGCCCGCTTAGTGGGAATGTATTGGCGGAAACTGAGTCTCCCCTTGAACGCAACGAGAGACTCATCAACCGCGACCTCCCTTCCAGGTACATAGGCCTGTACAAATTTGGCCCCGAAGTGATCGATGACCCGCCGTATCTTATGCAGACGGTCATAGGGAGGATCACCTCGGGGGGGACATGCTGCATTATCTGAATAATGCAGACATTTCCGGATGGCCTCAAACCGGGAGCGTGTCATGGCCATACTGTAGAGTGGGGTCTGGTAGAGGATGTCTCGACTCCAGTATTGCCTGACACTCGGTTTTTGCACTAGACCCATATGCAGCACGAGGCCCCAAAACGTCCTCATCTCGGCTGCACTGACCGGCGTCCAGCCACCGGGTCTAGCCAAAAAGGAGCCCAGGTGCTGAGCAACGAACTGTTGGGCGTACAGGTTCGTCTGCTCCACCATCAGATTCACAAATGGGTCACTGAAAAAAAAACTAAAAAAGTCCATTTCAGTAAACCCCACTGTGGTAATCTGGATTCCTGGATTGCCAACAAAATCCGAAATCGAGGGCTAAAAATCCACTGGGGGACACCAGCTAAGTTCACCGGCAGGGGGCTCCGGTGGGCTTATTTGGTGGGCCGGGAAACCACTACGAGCCGCAGGGCAGCTCGTACTAGGGTGGGCCACAGGGTCCCTAGCCTGTGGGGCCCCTGGCTCCGCCTGGCGGCGTCTCCGCCGCCTTGGGGGCTCATCGTCATCAGATGATGATGAGGAGGATGCGGATGACAAGAGGAAAGTGGGGTCATCCTCATCCTCACTGGGGCTCTCGGAGTCGGAGGCAATCTGGGCGTATGCCTCCTCCACGAGAACATCCGGCGGGCCATGTGTATGTGTGTGTGTGTGCGTGTGTACAGTACATTGTGACAGGATGCCCGCTGAATGATTTCAGCGGGCATCCTGTTCCGATTAACCCCCGCGGCGCCGCAATCGCGTTTTAAAGCCATGACGTACCGATACGTCATGTGTTCTTAAGGACTCGGGAAACATGCCGTACCGGAACGTCATGTGTCCGTAAAAAGTTAAAGAGAACCTGTCTGTTCTACTCATACGTCTATTTTCGTAATTACTTGAATTCTTCATTAAATAATTCTAGTGCATCTCTTCTTAGAATTCTTCATTGTGCTTCTGTTATTCTTTCTAAATAAGAACCTTGTGGGTTAAAAATTAGGTTGAAAGTTCTGGTCTGTTAAAAGGAACAAAAATAGCCAGCTCATCATGTTTGCAGTCTTCTCCCCAAGTTGCTCATAAGCATAAGATTGATGCTCAATCCAATAAGTAGTAAATTAGTAATTCTGATCAGATTTGATCAAACCTATCATCATAACCATCCCTGTAGGGTTTCAACCAAAGGTTCTCTTAATCATAGAATATATTTAAATAGAAAATTCATGAGTTATATACTGTCTACTGAAAACCCATGGACCCAGGACCCATCCAAACCCAGTTTGTAGGCCAGTGACATCACAACCATCGATCACGTGGCCTAGGCACTGCTAAGTTCCTGTCAAGTAAATGGGGCTGAGATGCCATACCAAGAATAGCAACTATTCAATGGACAACACTGTGCTTGGTAAGGGTACTTTCACACTAGCATTGTTGGATTTCGGCAAGCAGTTCCGTTGCCGGAAATGCCTGCCGGATCCGTCATACCACATGCAAACGGATAGTCCCCCCCCCCCGGATCCGTTAGTCCGTTGCCGAGAAATATCTGCTGACAAACCATATGTAAACGAAGATCATTTTTACTGGATCCGTCTGACTGATCTGGTGAAATAACGGATCCGTCTCATCTGTTATCATCCGGATTCAGACGGAATAACGGATCCAGTATTAAAATTTTAAAACATCAAAAGAACCAATTTCACATGCAAATTGTACAGTGGCTATAAAAGACAAATGAAGGTCACATTCCCCTCAGATGCTGCCTCAGAAGATAGCAAAGATGATGCCGGACCACATTCGCTTTGGATTTCAGGCTCTAATCCTTGTTTCCTGCTGGAGAAGACGTCCTCGAGCCAGACGGTGCCGTCGCTATTGGGTGCATCCGATTACTTCTGCCAGAATGAGAAGGGGAGAATTTGAAGTTCTGTTTCCCAAACTGCGTAATTATCCGGACAAGTTTCATAACTACTTACGGATGAGCGTCGACAGTTTTGTCGATCTGCTACAAAGGGTGTCTCATCGCATCGAAAGACAGGACACCAGTTTCCATCGAAGTGTTTCACCTGCAGAACGCTTACCAGAAGGACATTTTTTTAAAATATATTTTGATAGGGGAACAGTTATCTGTATAATTTTTTAACGTAGCTTTTCAGGATTCAAAGCTGCAACCTGACATAATTCCATACCCCATGGTACAAAAATTTTCTTTATTTGATACTGTACTCTACCTACCGCAGCTCTTGATTGCTCAGGCCAAGGGCTTTGGAGGCTCTGCATTAGTATTGTTCACTGTGACTTCACCGGCTCTTATGGTCAGGATTTACCCCTATCTCGACCATTAGAGACGTTGACAGCACTGTGAGCAATGCTATCCATACGCCTATCGTTCTCCATGGAGAGCCCGTTCCATCACTGAATTTCCCAAAAATGACCTTTGCCCTGTGAAAATGACCACAGAACAAAGGAAAGCATTTGAGCATTTAACGGTGGTATGTCCAGTTTAAGGTACCAAACAAGGCCATCCAAATAATATAGCTTTTATTGTTTTTTTTTTGTGCTTTTTAAAAAATATTTGCTCATCTTTATTTACACTCTTTTTTTATTTTCTTCTGATAGATTTCTGGCAACAGGAGAAAGTTTGACGTCCCTAAATTATCAGATTCATCTCGGTGTAACGGTCGCGTACACACAGGGGGGAGGGAAGTGACCACTGTGCTCCACCCTTACCCTGCCTACTTGCCTCGCGAGTCCTAATGACAGGGGACAACTGGACGGCAATCCCTAACTTGGAATAAGTGCAGGGATGACAGACAGACAAACAACAGGACGTGAACGGACCGAGTCAATACCAGGAAAGCTGCAAAGTACAAATGGAGCAAGCAGAGAATTGTCAGGAGGCTACTAGAGCCCTGTCTGGTTCATCATAGAGGGTACCCAAGGCCTGAAAGAACCCCTCCACAGAATATAAACAACTGGTGCTAGCAGGTAAGGAGAACGCCCAGTCCTGGGGATCACCCTGTAATCGGGAAATGATAATGCCCACGCGTTGACTCTCGGGGCCAGAGGACACGGGGCGCAAACGGAAGTAAAGTTTGCAACTCTCCTTAAAAGAGAGAAACTTCCTCCGGTCTCCAGAAAAGGGTTCTGGGAGCTTAATCTGGGGTTCAAAATGCGGACTGGAGGCCTGAGGAGTGGAAGAACCTTGCCCTAACTCAAAAGAACTGAGTTTTTCCCCTAACTCCTGCACCCTCTGCGTCAGATTAGAGACATGGTCAGTCAGGGTCACCAGAGGATTCATAATACAGTGGTTATTGGGCCTGTTAATCTGTAACGGTCGCGTACACACAGGGGGGAGGGAAGTGACCACTGTGCTCGACCCTTACCCCTGGCCCTGCCTACTTGCCTCGCGAGTCCTAATGACAGGGGACAACTGGACGGCAATCCTTAACTTGGAATAAGTGCAGGGATGACAGACAGACAAACAACAGGACGTGAACGGACCGAGTCAATACCAGGAAAGCTGCAAAGTACAAATGGAGCAAGCAGAAAATTGTCAGGAGAAGCCGGGGTCATAAATACCAGGAGAGCAGAGAAGTACAAGAGGAGTCCTAAGAGAGTAGTCAGGTGGGAGCCGAGGTCACAATACCAGGACGGATGCGCAGTACAGGCGGAGCAGGCAAAAGGATGGTCAGGGAACAGGATCAGGTAAGTATACAGCAGTCCAACAAATAGCCAGGAACCTAGAAATTAACAGGCAACCTGTAGCCAGCAGGCTGCCTGTATTTATAGTGGGGAGTGAGGGTCATGTGACGTGGCCAGCGTCACATGACCGACAGACCAACCAGTCGAGCACCGAGTGATCAGCTCGGCGCTCAAGGCAGACTAGGAGCAGGGAGCCACCCAGCTAGTAAAGCCGCCCTGGGAATGAGGTCAAACACAGAACCTCATTCCAAAAGCTAAGCAACAGTTCTGCGGGCAATGGGGGACCGAGTGCACCTTCGGAACCCCGTGACACTCGGAATATCCACAGTTTCCTCGATTGTTAAAGATACGTGCCGTGCTTTGTGGGAGCAGTTGCATGCAGAATTTATCCCACATCCAAATAGGCAACAGTGGATCGAAATTTCTGAAAAATTTTGGGAGGTGTGCCAGTTTCCAAACTGTCTTGGGGCAGTAGACGGTAAACACATACCTATTATCAAGCCCCAAGGCACTGGTTCTGAATATTTTAATTACAAAAAGTATTTTTCAATTATATTAATGGTCATAGCTGATGCCCAGTACTGTTTTGTCGCAATCGATGTTAGGGCTTATGGCCGAACCAATGATTCCATGGTCTTTAAAAAGTTAGACATGGGGCAAAGGCTATATAATAGACAATCTGATTTTCCACCACCTCAACCTCTACTAGGTACTGATGCTCCCCCATGCCCTTTGTGTTGCTTGGTGATGAGGCGTTTCAGATGAGTGCCAATCTAATTAAACCCTATTCCAGCCGCGGATTAAATTGGAACAAACGAGTATTTATCTACCACCTGACTAGGGCTCGCAGAATGGTGGAATGCACATTTGACATTCTGGTAGCTAAATTTTCACCAAACCAATTCAACTGAAAATAGAAACTGTTGATGAGGTAGTAAAGCCATGTGTTGTGTTACACAGCTACCTCCTCATAAAAGATCCGCTAAATGTCCAGGAGAATCCTGAAGACAGCGAGTTGGCCAGTATTGAAAGTTTTGGACCGCGGACCACTGTAGCAGTTTCCAGGATGAGAGACTCCTTTGCTGAATATTTCTGCTCCGATGTAGGAAGAGTGCACTGGCAGGACCAAATGATTCAAATTAATTGTGTTTTTTTTTTCTTCATTAATCAATTTGAATATATTCTTGATGCAGTTTGGTTGCATGGTTATGTTGGTGGCTGGATACAGTAGTGTGTATTGTTTTTCAAAACCTGTTTTGTAAAATTTGTTTGTTTCATAAACTTTTTTTAAAACCATATATTGATCTCCCCACACTGGAGGAGCGACAAATACTTGTGTCGCTCCGCCAGCACTGGGAGATTATGTCAGGCCTCTACTCTACACACTACTGCTTGTCAACATAATCTCCCCACGCTGGAGGAACGACAAATACTTGTGTCGCTCTGCCAGCGCTGAGAAATTATGTAAGGCCTCAATTCTACACACTATTCCTTGTCTACATAATCTCCCCGCACTGGAGGAGCGACAAATATTTGTGTTGCTCTGCCAGCACTGGGAGATTATGTCAGGCCTCTATTTTTCACATTACTGATTGTCAACATAATCTCCCAACGCTGGTGGAGCGACAAATACTTGTTTCGCTCCGCCAATGTCGGGAAATTTTAAGGGTTCCAAAAGAACCCATTTTGGATCCACTTGTTTAAAAAACCCTTTAAGCAAAAAAACAAAACAAATAAATTTTCAAATACAAATAAAATGTATTTTTAATAAAAAAAAAATTTTGGAAAATAAATATATAAAAAACATAACATTTTTAAAAATGTATTTACAATTGCCTATAAAACTGCCTGGGGGAAGTAGAAGAGTGGGGGGTGGAGGGCAGTGCACGGTTTTAGACCCCTCTGTCCTGTTGTTTTTCTGCCACTGTGGACAAATAAGTGCGTGTTGGGGGAAGTGCAACAGAGGGAGTATTAAGGCTAGGTCTACACGACGACATTTGTCGCGCAACATTTTGTTGCTCCAATGTCACGCGACAATTTTTATAATGGCAGTCTATGGTGTCGCACTGCAACATGCGACATGCTGCGACTGCGATGCGACAGTCGCAGAAAAATCCATCTCAAAAGAATTTTCTGCGACTGTCGCGTCCCAGTCGCAGCATGTCGCATGTTGCAGTGCGACACCATATACTGCCATTATAAAAATTGTTGCGCGACATTGGTGCAACAAAATGTTGTGCGACAAATGTTGCAGTGTAGTTGTGCCCTATCTGTCGCGCAACTTATTGTCGCGCGACAAATGTTGTCGTGTAGACCTAGCCTTAAAGTTGAGGATTGGGCAGGAGATGGAGTTTCCCGAGCTAGAGTAGAGGGAGTGGTGAAAGAAGTTGGAGGATAGTAATGAAGAGGAGAGGGAGAAAAGTGCGAGAAAATAGCTCGGGGGTTTGAGACTGGGATGGGGTATGGGAAGTGGGATGGGGAGGCTGGGAATGGGGGATGGGGTGGCTGGGAAGGGGGGTGGGGAGGCTGTGAAGGGGGATAGGGAGATTGGGAAGGGGGAAGGGGCGTCTGGGAAGGGGGATAGGTGTGGGATGGGGGATAGCTGTGAGATGGGGGATAGCTGTGGGAGGGAGGATAGCTGTGGGATGGGGAATAGGTGTGGGATGGGGAATAAGGCTGGGGCGGGGAATAGGGCTGGGGCGGGAGATAGGGCTGAGGCAGGGGATAGGGCTGGGGCAGGGGAAGGGATGTGGGGCGGTGTTGCACTTGCCACAAGACGCAGTCCACTTGTCTTCTAACCTCAAACAGTTGGTCGGGCGTGAACTGTTCCATCACGGGGAGTAAGGATATCAAATAGTGATGCACCGGACTCATTTGTGACGTCAACACCGCCCCCCTCCTGAAGACGCCGCTAATTATCCTCCAACGTGGCAACTCTATTTGTGAATCCCATCAAGGACTCGTAAACGAGCCTTGTGAGATCCTCGTAGTCAACCTGACGCCTCCTGTCACGAGGGTATCGAGAACCACGCCTGACTCCGTTATACCGGGGGTCAGGAAGTCGAAGCGGTTGGCTGCACGCTCTATTTAAGATAGGGCTGTTTTCCTTATGGTAGCTTTCTGGGTTTGCTTTGCAAACCCTTTTGGCTCACTCAGGGATCCGTAGCTCCTTCTCCTCAGCAATTCCTTGTCCAGCACTCCCAAACCTCCTTATATTCCTCTCTCACACTTCTCTGGTTGCCAGAGATAGAACTTCCTGCCTGGACATCTATTCTGACCTTCTGGAGCTGTGTTGCTGCGTTCTCTGGTAGTTGGTCCAGAACGCTACCCTCCGGATCCCTGTTGGACCTTTGTGGTTTATTGTGATCGCCCGCCTGGGTGTATGTGTTTATCTGTTTTGTCTGTCCTCTCCCTGGTGTTTCCCTCTTAGTGATAGTGGTGCGGACTAGCGATCCCACCGGCCCGTTCACTATCTAGGGCTCATTTTAGGGAAAGCCAGGATTTAGGCACGTGATCGCCGCACGGGTGAGGAACCCGTCAAGGGACGTCAGGGCAGTCAGGTGCCAGCCGCAAGGTGAGTTAGGGGTCACCACCTTTCCCTCTCCCTTGGGCAGGGCTTTCCCTTTTATCCTCCCTGTGCGTGACGTCGGTCATTACATTATCTCTGGCCCTTATTTTGTGTAGGTAAAAAAATAAATAAAAATAATAATTTTTTTTACCTACTTAGAATCCAGTATGGATCAAATTGCTGCAATTTCATGGCCTGTATTGTGAGGTGGCAGGATTGAAGGCATCGGTCCTCCAGCAACAGCAGCGATTACAACTGACCGCAAGCCCAGCGGTTGCTACTGGTAGCCAGGTTGTTGCGGAACCCAAGGTCCTTCTCCCTGACAGATTTTCTGGGGGAAGGGACAAGTTTTTGACATTCCGTGAGGCCTGTAAGTTATATTTTAAACTGCGCCCTTACTCCTCTGGTAATGAAGATCAGCGGGTGGGGGTTGTTATTTCCCTGCTGCAGGGGGACCCGCAGTCCTGGGCGTTCTCTTTACCTACTGATTCCCAGGCTCTCCGGTCAGTGGATGAGTTTTTCGGGGCTTTGGGTCTCATATATGACGACCCTGACCGAGTCGCACTGGCTGAATCAAGATTACGGAGACTCTTACAAGGAGAGCGGCCGGTAGAGGAGAATTGCTCTGAATTCCGTAGGTGGGCTACGGATACCCAATGGAACAACCCGGCTCTCAGGAGTCAGTTCTGCTCTGGGTTATCCGAAAGGGTTAAGGATGCGCTTGCATTATATGAGACCCCCTTTTCCCTTGATGCGGTTATGTCCCTTTCTATCCATATAGAGAGACGCCTTAGGGACAGGTTGAAAAAACCGGAGCAATTGGTAACCCCTCCCAAGCAGCAGTTAGTCTGTACGGACTTAGACGAGCCTATGCAGCTAGGAGGAACTACTCGTCAGGTCCGTCCTCCTGAGGCTCGCCGTAGGCGTGGGGTTTGTTTTTTTGTGGGGAGAGGGGTCATTTCATTAATGTCTGTCCTTCTTTCCTCAGAAGCAAAAGACCGTCGGAAAAACTACTAACCCCAGGCTGTGTGGAGGATGTCAGCCGGGGGGTATACGTTTCCTCCATACGTACATCGCAATATGTGTTGCCAGCAGTTATTATTTTTGGTGATAAGACGGAGACTATTTCTTTCTTTCTAGACAGCGGAGCAGGGGTAAATTTGATAGATTCCCATTTTGCCCGCACTATGGGTTTGTCTCTCTGTACGTTACAGAGACCCATTCCCATATTCGCTATTGATTCTGCTCCCCTGTCTCAGAGAAACCTCACCCACATTGTTCATAATTTACACCTTCGGGTAGGGGACCACCATAACGAGATGCTTTCAGGTTATGTTCTGGAGGGGCTTCCCACTCCGGTAGTGCTGGGTCTTCCCTGGTTGGTAGCGCACAATCCAGTAGTGGATTGGCAGGCCAGGGAGATATTGGAGTGGAGTGAGCAGTGCAGAGAAAATTGCTTAAATAGCAATTGCTTAGTCGCCTCCATAACTACCCTACCTACATTTATTTCGGATTTTGAGGATGTTTTTTCTGAAAAGGGTTGTCAGAAGTTACCACCTCATCGTCCTTATGATTGCCCGGTTAACCTTATTCCCGGCGCAAAATGACCCAAGACCAGGTTATATAATCTTTCGGGTCCAGAAAGACAAGCCATGAAAGATTATATCTCCGAGAGCTTGGCTAAGGGACACATCAGACCCTCTTCTTCACCCGTGGCTGCAGGGTTTTTCTTCGTTAAAAAGAAAGATGGGGGCCTGCGTCCTTGCCTAGATTTTCGCGAATTAAATCGGATAACCATCCGAGACCCATACCCTCTTCCTCTCATTCCTGACCTGTTAAACCAGATTGCGGGTGCTAGGTGGTTCTCCAAACTTGATCTTAGGGGGGCCTACAATCTGATTCGTATTAAGGAGGGGGATGAGTGGAAGACAGCGTTTAACACCCCTGAGGGGCATTATGAAAATCTAGTTATGCCTTTCGGTCTGACCAATGCTCCTGCTGTCTTTCAACATTTCGTTAATGACATTTTTGGTCATCTAATCGGCAGGTTTGTGGTAATATACCTAGATGATATTTTAATTTATTCGTCTGATCTGAAAACACATGAGGTGCATGTCAGACAAGTACTGCAGGTCCTACGGACGAATGAATTATATGCTAAAATTGAAAAATGTGTCTTCGCCGTTCAGGAGATACAATTCCTAGGTTATTTTTTATCTGCTTCAGGTTTCCGTATGGATCCTAGGAAGGTCCAGGCAATTTTAGATTGGGATCTTCCTGAGAACCTCAAAGCACTACAACGGTTCTTGGGCTTCGCAAATTTCTATAGGAAATTCATTAAAAATTATTCACTTATTGTAAAACCGCTTACTGACATGACTAGGAAGGGGACTGATTTTTCTAAATGGTCTGACGCCGCTAAAGTTGCTTTTTCCTCTCTAAAAGAGAGGTTTACCTCAGCACCTGTACTAGTCCAACCTGATGTCTCTCAGCCTTTTATTGTTGAAGTCGATGCATCAGAGGTGGGAGTGGGGGCTGTACTGTCTCAGGGTCCGTCTCCTGGCAAATGGCGTCCTTGTGCTTTCTTTTCTAAAAAACTATCTGCAGCAGAAAAGAACTACGATATTGGCAATAGGGAACTATTAGCTATTAAACTTGCGTTTGAGGAGTGGCGTCACTTCTTAGAGGGGGCAGTCCACCCCGTCACTGTGATTACGGACCACAAAAATCTTCTGTACCTCGAATCAGCTAAGCGTCTCACCCCTAGACAGGCTAGGTGGTCGCTATTTTTTACCAGGTTTAACTTTGTGATTACCTATCGTCCTGGGGCAAAGAATACCAAGGCTGATGCACTATCTCGTTGTTTCCCTGGAGGGGGTAATGTGAGTGATCCGGTGCCCATTCTTCAAAGAGGAGTGGTTGTTTCTGCGGTACACTCTGTTTTGGAGGGGAAGGTGTTAGAGGCCCAGGGGGACGCCCCGGTCTCTTGCCCCTCAGAGAAATTGTTTGTACCGTTGAACCTACGTTTCGAATTATTAAAGGAACATCATAATTCGGCACTTGCTGGGCACCCGGGTAGTAAAGCAACCTTGGAGCTATTGTCTCGTCGTTTTTGGTGGCCAAGGTTGCGTCAGGATGTATTGGATTTTGTGTCTTCTTGTTCTACCTGTGCGCGCGCAAAAGTTTCACATACACGTCCTGCAGGGTCTCTATTACCACTCGTCATTCCCAATAGACCGTGGACACATCTGTCAATGGATTTTATCACTGACTTACCTTTGTCTGCGGGTAAAACACTTATTTTGGTAGTAGTGGACAGGTTTAGCAAAATGATACACTTCATTGCGTTACCCGCACTACCTAATGCTAAGACTCTTGCTCATGTATTCGTCAGTGAAATCGTGAAGCTTCACGGGGTCCCCTCTGATGTTTTTTCGGATCGGGGTACCCAGTTTATTTCTAAATTTCGGAAAGCTTTTTGTTCCCGTTTGGGGGTACACTTGTCCTTTTCCTCAGCTTTCCATCCTCAGTCGAATGGACAGACTGAGCGTACCAACCAAAACCTTGAGACATACTGTATCTAAGATGTTTTGTGTCTGAAAACCAAGAGTTGTGGTCATCATATTTACCGTTAGCTGAGTTTGCCATAAATAATCGTCGTCAGGAATCCACTGGCAAGTCACCATTTCTTGGTGCACATGGTTTTCATCCCCAATTCTGTACTTTCAAAGAGGGGGGGTCTTCTGGGGTTCCCGAAGAGGAACGGTTTTCGTCATCTCTTTCATCGGTATGGCAGAAGGTGCAAGCTAACTTGAAAAATATGGGAGGTAAATACAAATGCATGGCTGATAAGAGACGGTCGCCAGGTCTGGACCTAGGAGTGAATGACTATGTGTGGTTGTCTACTAGGAATATTAAATTGAAGGTTCCCTCTTGGAAACTGGGTCCTAGGTTTATTGGCCCTTATAAAATTGTAGCCATCATCAACCCCGTGGCTTTTCGCCTGGAGTTACCTCAGACTTTTAAAATTCATAATGTTTTTCATAAGTCGTTACTCAAAAAATATGTTCCACCTCTAGAACCGTCACCGCTGCCACCCCCTCCTGTTGTCGTGGATGGTAATCTTGAATTTCAGATATCCAAAATTGTTAATTCTCGTCGGGTCCGCAGCTCTCTTCAATATCTGGTGCATTGGAGAGGTTACGGTCCCGAGGAAAGAATGTGGGTTCCTGCGTCTGAGGTAAACGCCGACAGGCTAGTTCGGGTTTTTCATGCCTCTCATCCTGAGAGACCTGGTCCTGAGTGTCCGGAGGCCCCTCGTAGAGAGGGGGATACTGTCACGAGGGTATCGAGAACCACGCCTGACTCCGTTATACCCGGGGTCAGGAAGTCGAAGCGGTTGGCTGCACGCTCTATTTAAGGTAGGGCTGTTTTCCTTATGGTAGCTTTCTGGGTTTGCTTTGCAAACCCTTTTGGCTCACTCAGAGATCCATAGCTCCTTCTCCTCAGCTGTTCCTTGTCCAGCACTCCCAAACCTCCTTATATTCCTCTCTCACACTTCTCTGGTTGCCAGAGATAGAACTTCCTGCCTGGACATCTATTCTGACCTTCTGGAGCTGTGTTGCTGCGTTCTCTGGTAGTTGGTCCAGAACGCTACCCTCCGGATCCCTGTTGGACCTTTGTGGTCTATTGTGATCGCCCACTTGGGTGTATGTGTTTGTCTGTTTTGTCTGTCCTCTCCTTGGTGTTTCCCTCTTAGTGATAGTGGTGCGGACTAGCGATCCCACCGGCCCGTTCACTATCTAGGGCTCATTTTAGAGAAAGCCAGGATTTAGGCACGTGATCGCCGCACGGGTGAGGAACCCGTCTAGGGACGTCAGGGCAGTCAGGTGCCAGCCGCAAGGTGAGTTAGGGGTCACCACCTTTCCCTCTCCCTTGGGCAGGGCTTTCCCTTTTATCCTCCCTGTGCGTGACGTCAGTCATTACACCTCCTATCTGTCCTCTGGCGACACATGAGTGCCTCAAGTAGTGGGGCTAATGTGGCCATCACACAGGTAGGGGAACATTGAGGTCCTGACCAGTTGCTTGAGCTGGATGACTCATCAGGGACCGCCTCCTGGGGAACTTTGGGTGCCCGAGTACTGCTTGATGTTCTGGAAAGCAAAGAAAAAAAAACACAGTTAGCAATTGTATTTCAGTGGAGAACCTCTGGATAGAGGTGAGCAAAGCGACTTCTGATGCTACATAGGAAGTTGCATTGCAATACAAATAGTGTACATAGATAGAGCCCATACATTCTAGTAGTGTCTATGTACAGTATACATTTTTTGTGTGAAAGCAACTTCAGATGTATAATCTGAAGCACACTTTGCTCATCTCTACTCCACAAAATGCTATGTGGATGTCTCAGACAGAGTGCCAAATGACAGTCTGCCTGGGCCATACACATAGATTGGAGAACATAATTCATAATCTGATAAACATAATATCTTACCTTCGCAACTCAAGGGTTCATCGTAGGAACAAGGCGGCAGTATAGCGATATGCCCGCCTTAATGTTCCTCCCGAACCACTCGGGCGCCGCAGTTCCTCGTTGAAGTCTTTCTTGTAGCGGTTCCTGATTGACCCCCACTGACTGTCGACCCTGGAACAAAAAATAAATAAAATAAAGGTTAGTCTTTAAAATACATGATTTGTTGACATCAAAAATGGTTTACTATTTAATTTAACCAGCCACAACAACAATAAAAATAAATTTGTTGTTAAAATATCGGTGGCAGTGACCCACATCATCTAGATGGTAAACCACTTCTGAGCAATAAAACATACGTATATGCTATCTACAAATGAAATTCTGTATACTTACTGTATACTTACGGTCGTCTCAATTTGGCACAATGGCTTCAGATATCTCGTGCCAGAGGAGCCGGGTTGCTTGGTGGTCTGCGTGGCGGCGGTCGGTGTGGTCCCACAACAGTGGTCACTCCCCCACCATCTGGATGAGGAGGTCATTGTCGATAAAAAAAACTGTCGACGTCCTCCTCATCTATTCTGGTGGAGACTCGGGAACCCTAAAAAAAAATACTCACACGACCCCGACCGCCGCGTGCTCCTGACTTCCTCTGGCAGAGGCTCGACGACCTCTCTGAGAGGCAAAAGGACGAGATGGCTGTAAAATAATAAAAAAAATTATAATTTAAGAACAAACAATAACATGTATCTTTGAGGGGAAAAAAATGTAAACACCTACCGTTTGCTGTCCTTCACCTCAGACTTCCTACTCTGTAGTCCTTTCTTGACTGGGATGTATCTCCTCCAAAGACGATGACTGAGAAAAAAAAAAATATAATTAGAATAATGACACAATATTACAGTTGGGAATGCTAGCAAACTTGACATACCGTATTATGTCGGCGACGTTGTCGAGGAGGAGAGCTCCTGGCCTCATTTGAAGATGATATGCCTATAGAAAAAAAAAAAATAATATTTGAACTTTACAGAAGACAACAGACCCACGAAAATATTACTTACTTATCATTTTTGCCCAAAAAATTAAGGCGGGCGGCCTATCAACAATGCCGGAAGGCTGTCTGTCAGGCGGAGTGGTAATAAAAGGAGTGGTAGTCATATTCTTGTACGTAAGACTACTACTCCTGGCATCCACTATGTACTTATACTACCTGCAGTCCCTATCCAAAAGTACATAGAGGCTGCAGGTAGTATAAGTACATAGTGGATGCTAGGAGTAGCAGTACCTAGCACTACTCCTCCTAGCATCCACTATGTAATTATACTAACTGCAGTCCCTATGCAAAAGTACATAGGGACTGCAGGTGGTATAAGTACATAGTGGATGCTAGGAGTAGCAGTACCTAGGACTACTACTCCTGGCATCCACTATGTACTTATACTACCTGCAGTCCCTATGCAAAAGTACATAGAGGCTGCAGGTAGTATAAGTACATAGTGGATGCTAGGAGTAGCAGTACCTAGCACTACTCCTCCTAGCATCCACTATGTAATTATACTAACTGCAGTCCCTATGCAAAAGTACATAGGGACTGCAGGTGGTATAAGTACATAGTGGATGCTAGGAGTAGCAGTACCTAGGACTACTACTCCTAGTATCCACTATGTACTTATACTACCTGCAGTCCCTGTGCAAGGGACTGCAGGTAGTATAAGTACATGGTGGATACTAGGAGTAGTACTCCTAGGTACTGCTACTCCTAGCATCCACTATGTACTTATAGGAAATAATGTATGAGGGAGCCAAAATTTCCATTTATCAAGGTCTTGCGCCTTCCATTCTGAGTAAAAGGAGAGCACTGAGGCCCCTAACAGATCATCTGCGCCACCACACGGTCCCGTACAAATGGCTGTTTCCCTTCGGCCTCAAATTTGCAGTTGGAGGTAAGCGCTGCATCATCCGATTACCTACGGACTTACAAGCGGCATGGGAGCTGCTGCAAACAGAACCATTGGACATACCATCATGAAACGAAACAGGATCCCATCTTCCAAATCTCCCTGAGACGTCAAAGTGGATTAAAGCCCCAATGTGGAAGAAGAACATACACAGGTCTCGGGATACCTGAAGCATAGGCGCTGTAGCAGACCCAGCTGCGGCGGCCTAGAGGACACCATTACCGGATAAATGCACTTTCCAGAGACTAACCCGGTTATACCTTATATATGCTGATTACGCAAGTATAACTGTTTATAAATGTTTATATATAACCCCCATTCTTTCCCGTAGCTAGCTTGGAAGGTATCCTGACAAGCTATCGTTTTTTGCTATTTAGACCATCATTCGTACATGGACAATATAGCGCCAGGACTGCAAGGGGTGCAAATTGATTGATATCCTGACAATCCAGTCGCATTCCGACCCCCACTTACATACCAGGAATATTCTGGCGCAGACCTGGTACATGCCCCTTTCTAGATGGCCTCTCATTGCCCGCTTCGCCGCATCTAATTGAACTGCTGCGACGTTGCTGGCATGGGAGTCATCACCTTAGACTACTTGTTATGTTGACAAATGTCATGGTTGTAATATTCCCTGTTTGTTTCTTACCTGTGGTCGATAATGTTTGCTGGTACCATATAACTTCCCATTCAGCTATCCATAGAATATGTCATCCACAATTAAATGCACCACATTTAATGTGAGGGGCTTCAACACAACGCAGAAGCGCTCTCAGGTCATCCGTCTGCTGAGGAAAGCTAACACTGATGTGTGCTTCTTTTCAGAGAGGCGAATACGCCTAAGGTCCAAAATCCATATTTTCAACACTGGTTCTTTAGTACGAAAGCTAAAAGGGGAGTGGGCATAGCAATCTCCAAAAGGGTGCCTTTTACATTGACAAACAAGCAGACGGACCCTGAGGGCCGCTTCATATTTGTGAAGGGCCTCATAGGAACTCAGAAGATCCCCTTAGCCAGCCTATACAGCCCCAATAGAGGCCAAAAACAGTGAATTAAAAACACACTTCACAAGTTAGAGTTATTTGTGGAGGGAATCCGACTGCTAGGAGGAGATCTTAATGTCACGTTGAATCCCCATGTTGACGCCTCAGACAGCTCCTCCCAGCTGACCCAGTCTGCACTAGGTTGCATTAACAGATATTTCTCAGACGCTCACTTGCTTGACGTCTGGAGACTAGTTCATCCGGACAGACATGACTTTACCTTCTTTTCGGCCCCACATAATACACACAAAAGACTACATTACATTTTCCTGTCTAGCAATTCTATTGACATGATAGAAAGTGCTAACATAGGCCCCATAAGAGTTTCAGACCATGCCCCGGTATCTACAGTTCTACAATTTTCTAGCTTACCCACTCCATACAGACAATGGCGTTTGAATGAAACGCTTCTAGATAAGCACTCAGATATCATGGCCCTAGAGCAGAAAATTGCAAACTATTTCTCTGAGAATTCTACACCGGGAATGTCACTTACTACCCTATGGGAAACACACAAACTGGTGAGCTTATAGCTCTAGGCAGCAAGGTCAAAAAGGAGAAACAACAAGCCCTCCAAGATCTCCTCACACAGATTGCAGACAAAGAAGCCATACATAAGCGCTCCAAAACGGTAGAAGTCCGAGCGGAACTGTCTCAATTGAGGTCCCAACTAAAAGACCATTTAAATAGCCAAAGCGCAAAAGCCTACCAATACTCCCAATATAGACACTACTCCCACGGAGATAAAGGAACAAAGCTAATGTCCTCCCTCATCAAACAAAGGAAAGAGTCAATGTTTATCTCAAGTACAATATATAGGGTTCGGACCGCGCTTCTGGTCCAGGTCAGTATGCAAGTTCTTTAATCCTTCTCACTTCCTCGTTTGCAGAGAGAGCCTGAGGGCTGCAAATACCCCTCAAGTAGATATCACACTGCGTATCACACAAGGCGTAAATGTAATCTCTCCGTGGTAGGTTGCTCTTATTCTGTCGAAACAGCCACGTTTCCATACAATCTGGTTCAGTCCCCACACGGACTCAAATGGTATATACCACAGACAAATCTGTGTTTCCTTTCTTCAGATTCCTGCCGGGTCGGGCAGAAGCAGCAGACGCTGGGAATTTTATGTGTTTTAAAAGCTGTTTTAAAGACAAATAAAAAGTTTTAAAGAAGTATTACGGAGCTTCACTATTGCAGAAGCCATTCTTGTCCACAGAATACTTTCAGGAATCTGAAGAAAGGAAACACAGATTTGTCTGTGGTATATACCATTTGAGTCCGTGTGGGGACTGAACCAGATTGTATGGAAACGTGGCTGTTTCGACAGAATAAGAGCAACCTACCACGGAGAGATTACATTTACGCCTTGTGTGATACGCAGTGTGATATCTACTTGAGGGGTATTTGCAGCCCTCAGGCTCTCTCTGCAAACGAGGAAGTGAGAAGGATTAAAGAACTTGCATACTGACCTGGACCAGAAGCGCGGTCCGAACCCTATATATTGTACCTGTTTATAACGTGATTAAACCCACATCACTTTTCGGACCTGCTGCATAACATTATTGCGGACTGGTGATATATTTATTTCTTTAATGTTTATCTCAAGCATCAAATCAAAGCTGGGTAATGCACTACATAAAATGGCTGACATAGCCGCTGAATTCCAAGGTTTCTACCAGCAGCTTTATGGCTTGTCAGACCAGGGCCCACCAGACCCATCGATAGAGAAAGTGATGGATCAGTTTCTTGAAAGCTTAAACTTACCTCAGATCACCCCCCAAGAGGGAGATACCCTACTGTTGCCAATCACTGAGACTGAGATAAAGAAAATATTAGCTTCCATGCCCCTGGGCAAAAGCCCAGGCCCTGATGGCTTCCCAGTAGGATATTACAAAAAGTTCTCCAAACTCCTGACCCCTCATTTAGTAGCTTGGTGTAATGCACTCCTCACTGGCGCGCACCTACATAAACAATCATTAGAAGCCACGGTCACCATCCTCCCTAAACCCGGGAAAGATCCAACCCTCTGTGGCAGTTACAGGCCAATATCGCTGCTAAACGTGGACATTAAGATCTGGGCCAAACTGTTGGCAACACGTCTGAGCCTTTTGCTACCCAAAATTATACACCCAAACCAGGCAGGTTTTGTACCGGGGAGAGAGGGGAACCACAACTCTTGTAGAGTAGTGGCAGCTATACAGTGGGCCAGAAAGAGACATCTCCCGTTAACCTTCCTCAGTGTGGATGCGGATAAGGCCTTTGACCGGGTAAATTGGGATTTCATGAAGAAGACATTGCTTAAGTTTGGCATTCCGGCACGATTTCAGGAGGCAGTCATGACGCTATATAAAGACCCGAGTGCCAGAATAAGGGTCAATGGCACCTTATCCCCATCTTTCCCTATACGCAACGAGACGCATCAGGGCTGCCCTCTATCCCCAGCCTTGTACATCCTGGTTATGGAAAGCCTCCTCCAGGCAATCAGGGACCACGCAAATACACATGGAGTACGAGCTGACAATGATTCCATAGAATATATTAATGTAGCTTACGCAGATGATTTGCTGATCATGGTCTCTAACCCGGTCGAGGCCTTCCCGCATCTTCTAACACTGTTTGAACAATATGGCAGAGTATCAAATTATAAGATGAACTACTCAAAGTCAGAAGCCTTGAATATAACAGCTCCTCCAAGTTCCATTGCTGCCCTTAAAACAACCACCCCATTCCAATGGCAGACCTCTCATGTCTCTTACTTGGGAGTTAAAATCCCTGCCTTCCCAGAAAAATTGTTCCAACTTAATTATATCCCACTACTATCAGAAGTCCAACAACAACTTCAATCTCTACGCCTTCCCTTCACCACATGGATGGGCAGGAAAAATATCTTGAAAGCATTTGTGCTCCCCAAGATTCTATATGTCTTACAGATGCTACCAATATTCCTCCCCAACTCATACTTCACAAAACTGCGAAGGCTCTTTTCAACATATTTGTGGGGTGAGAAAGGAGCTAGAATTGCACACCAAAGGCTGATCCTAGGTCGTAACCAAGGAGGCCTAGCATTACCAGATACACAACTGTACTACAGAGCCATACACCTGAAGAGGTGGTTACAGCTCCATGTTCCCTGTTACCGCACACTCGGCACGGAACTAGAACTCCTGCAGCTCACACAGCTGCAAAAGGCAGCCCTATGGGGGCTAACAAACTCATCGCTCCACTCACATATTTTATTGAAATGCACCAGGGAACTCAGGTCTCCCAGATATGGAGCAGACTGAGAAGCTATTCAACAGCTGACTTTATGAAAAAAATTAAGGGTGAAACAACACCCCCTTAGCCAGATTTGGGATACCTTTAACTTCTTAGACTTGATCTCGCTAAGATCGGTAGGGAAGGCAATAGACACACAAAACAAACTTACTTCTACCGCGACATGGTTTGAAAAGATGTTGTCCCCCTCTAAGCCACAGCGCAGGCTAATATCCACGATTTACCTAGCCTTAAATACTCCACAAACACGCACAATACCGCAATATATCTGTACATGGGCTGCAGACATAAATGTAACCTTCTCAGAGACGGATATCCTCCGCATGCATGCACATTCACATGGCTTCTCCCGCTGTGTGAAAATACAAGAACACCAGTATAAAGTACTCACACAATGGTACCGTACACCCAAACAGCTATTCCTTAGTGGCCTAAGTGACAATGATAGGTGCTGGAGATGTAAAGAGGGAAGGGGCACATTGCTCCACATCTTCTGGACATGCCCTAGAATAAGACCGTACTGGGAGAGTGTCTCATCGACTATTAACAAAATACTAAACATCAACTTAACAATGTCCCCCGAGATGGTTCTCTTATGGCTTCCCACAAAAGACATATCACCCTCAAAGAACAATCTAGCGACCCTCCTGTTGCAGACAGCCCGCTTACTCATTCCCCAGAAGTGGCTAAACATGGAACCCCCCCAGAATATCTCAATGGTTAGCCAAAATATACAAAAAGATTGTATACACCGCATGGAGGAATTGGTTAGCTGGGAACTTAGGTGACATGAAAAACACCGGAAATTATGGGCCCCATGGACCTCTTACAGACACCCGACCAACACTCAACTACCTCAGTAAGGACTTGACTGATGGACTGTCCTATGTTCTTCCCCCAACGGGTTTAATATAGGAGAATTGTGGCATGACACACCAACCATCATATCCCTAGGAGTCCCCTAGAGCAGCTCTCAACCAGCTTATCGACCAAAGTTGTCCAGTTTTAAGGACATATCCCCCTTTTCCATTTATTGTTGGTTGTCAATTTATGCTTGACATGACGAGACATGTACCAATGGTCGTGGAAATCACCTGTTCGTGTGTACCACACTACCTCAGGGGTTTAGTGATACTTCAAAACCTAGTATGCTAAATCCCATCTCACCCCATTTGATACCAAGAGTACCAGATTATGTATACCTGTCATTACCAGATGAGGTTTCACGAGATCATAATTGTGGTGCACTGGCGCTCGGCGCTTGCCCCATGGAATGGGATGGGCCGCGAGTAGAGGGGCCACAAGTACTACACACATTGGTTTACAACAATGTTTTACCTCGTTATGTACTGTATATGCCCTAATCTGAAATGCATTGTATAAAATCCATTTTCCAGATCTTCTTGTAAATGTTGGCCTAATATATAATGCAAAGTTTTGTACCTCTTTTATATTAGATGCCAATGTCTGTATGCTTTTCTAACATGCTGAATAATAAAAAGAGAATTGACAAAGTACATAGGAGCTGCTTATATTTATTTTTTCTATAGTTGCACAACAAAAAAAACAATAAACTTTATACTCACCTTCAGTGGAGTGCTTCCTTCTCCCTCGCAGGCTGGAGCAAAGAGACAAACAGGAAGCTGCGCAACCAGATCCTCCTATATCCTTGCGCAGACCAGAAAACCGGATCCATCAATACGTCAATTTCCGGAACACTTGGTACCGGATCCGGCATTAATACATTTTAATGGAAATTAATCAAGAGTTCCGGAATTTTGGCCGGAGAAAATACCACAGCATGCTGCGGTATTTTCTCCGTCCAAATACCGTAAAGAGACTGAACGGAAGACATTCTGATGCATACAGAACGGATTGCTTTCCATTCAGAATGCATTAGGACAAACTGATGCGTTTTTTTTTCCGGTATTGAGCCCCTATGACAGAACTCAGTACAGGAAAACTTTAACGCTAGCGTGAAACTGCAAGGAGGCTGCTGGGCCAGGGTCCTGGATGCTGGATCACCTCCAATCAGATATTGATGATGATGATACTGATTATAGAGGAAAGATCATCAATATCAGAATCTTGGAAAACCCCTTTAATCCCTTCCCGACAACTGCCATACATGTGTACCAGATGTCGGATCTTTGAAAACAATACTGAGCAGAGTGGGCGCCATAGACACCAGGTTTCTGTTGTTTCACACAGCAGACACTCGAGGCTAATATCTGCGATCAGCTATAACACCGATTGGAAACATTTGACCGATCAGATGCTGTTTTCAATTATGACCACAGCACCTGAGGCGGCTTTCCCAGGGATCGCAGCACGATTAGGTGAGCCCATCATTGTCTGCAATAGCCTGGGTCTCTCTGAAGAAAGCCATGCTATCACAGTTGTAGTTCTTATGGAGGCCTGAAGGTGGCAGGGTCCCATAAGAACATCGCAAATTTGCAATTCATTGCAATGTACAGCGTAAGCAATCTGAAGTTTGCAAAACTTATAAGAAGTTTTGAAAAAGGGGAAAGTCTTTAAAATATAAAAAATATAAAAAATATAAAAATTAAATTCACCCACTTTCCCTATAATAAAAAGTAAAAATAAATAAACAATAAAAAAAACAATAATCATCGCCATGTCCCAAAATGCCCGAATTATTAAAATATAAACCTGTACGGCGAACACTGTATCCGATTTTTTGGACAAATTTTTTTTATAAAAAGATATAAAAAAGTCATTCACACCCCAAAATGGAATCACTGAAAACTACAGATTGCCTTGCAAAAAATGCCCTCAAATAGCTCTGTAGAATTAATCAGCCTCTGTCAGAAGGATCAACCCTTTTAAACCATACTACCTGGTAGGGTTGATTATGTTGATTAAAATGATACCTTTCTTTCTTCTGTATGGTAAACAGCTGCAGAGATATGTGCATTTTTATTCATTATCAAATGAGTACATTGGACCAGCAGGGGATAGGCTGAAGCTTTGAAATAATGCTTTTGAAACACCCCTATGCTATGCACACTACCCCCTCCCCTTGATTGACAGGGCTAGACATCAGTATGCTGTGTCCCAGCATGTGCATATCATATACACTACTTACAATAATCCTACCATGTTGAGAATAGAGATTTTCTATGCATTTAAAGCTAATACATATTACTGGTTTATTCACAGGCACAATATATGGTTAGAAAGACACCAGTGGTATGTATTAGCTTTCTAAGTATAGTAAATCACTCTAACCCATGTGATAAGGCTGTAGCCTGGAAGTAAGGGGGTCAGATCTTTTTTTCAGTTATTTTTTTTCTCGTCCTCGTTTAACCCACAATAAAAGGCCTTACTATATAGAGAATATAGTTTTCTATACTTAGAAAGCTAATACATATTACTGGTGTGTTTATAATCATATATTGTGCCTGTGAATAAGCAAACAATATGTATTAGGTTTCTAAGCATAGCAAACCTCTATTCTCAATATAGTAAGACTATAGCCTACTATTCCCCTGTGGCAAATCAGTTTTGATATTCAGTTGCTGTAGATTATGTCCTGCATTGGAGCCTTGTAATGTAGGCCGTAGGAAGCATTATTGGTAAGAACAAGTGGAGTGGTTAATGTCACATAATGTACTGATGACAGGACACATGGGACAGCAGACACAGGGCAAACCATGAAGCAGGATTCAAGTACAGGAGATAAGAGAAAACTGAAAATTCCTTAAATATGAAGAAAAAACAAACAATACAATGAGGATGAAAATAAACTTTAGAGTGAAAAGTAGTTTATTGCACAACCCCTTTAACATCATCTGTAAGCTGGCCCACTGAATACTGAAGGTGTAATGGGTATTCAGGGCCGGTACAAGGCAGGGGCCGAAGGAGCGGGTGCCCTGGGCGCTACCATTTGCGGACAGGAGGGGGGCGCAGGTGAAGTGCCAGCCACGGCCCCCCCTACATCATGCTGTGCCCCCCCATGTGCCCCCCCAACTAAAATGACCCCCCCCCCCCAAGTGAGCAGCCGCCGCCGGGCACAGGGAGATGAGCGCTTCCATTGCGCTCATCTCCATTGTAAACTGTCTGTGCCAGCGGAGGTGCAGGGGAGGGAGAGGCGTGTCCCTTCCCTTTCCTCTGATAGGCTGCAGGCAGGCACCGAAGTGGAGGAGAGGCCCCGCCCCCTAATTACTCCTGTTTACCTTTCTAAAGCTAAAGGACCTTTGATGATGTCATCACAGGTCCTGTAAGGGAACTGCACAGTGTAAAGTGTAGTTCCCAGGTTAGAACAGTGCATCTGCCAGGACCTGTGATGACATCATCTTCAACATCACAGGTCCTGCAGAATCTAGCAAAGGAACTGCACCAAAAATGGTGTAGTTCCTAGGTTTCAAAGGTACATCTGCCAGGACCTGTGATGACATCATCACAGGTCCTTCAACCCCTAACAGCAAGTATTAAAAGTTCACAAGCAGCTCTGTATTGATCCATACAGACTGGAATGGAGAGGTAAGAGGAGGTCCTCCACTTTTCATCATTTACCCCCCCCCCCCCTCCATGCCCTGTTTTTACTCATTGCTCACTCATGTATACTACTTCAGACAGTTACCACTACCTCATGTACCTCACAGTGACTATAATGCATAACTGACCACATATTTCTATAAACACTGCATCTACAGTATTATACCTTCTATGTGTCACATCAATACACTGCTCTGTATATATATATATACATATATATATATACACACACATACATGCACACACACTGCATATATTACACAGTATTATACATGCAATATGTACAGATATATAGTATATACCGCAGTGCACTGATATGTGAGGTATGAGGTATAATAGATGCTGTGTGTACAGATATCAGTACACTTCTGTATATACTATATATGTGAGGTACGAGGTATAATAGATGCAGTGTGTACAGATATATAGTATATACAGCAGTGTACTGATATGTGAGGTACGAGGTGTCAATACACTGCTGTATTTACTATATACCTGTACACACTGCATCTATTATACCTCGTACCTCACATATTACACTACTGTATATACTGTATACACTGCATATATTATACCCCGTACCTCACATATCAGTACACTGCTGTATATACTATATACCTGTACACACTGCATCTATTATACCCTGTACCTCACATATCAGAACACTAGGGAATATACTATATACCTGTACACACTGCATCTATTATACCGCGTACCTCACATAACTGTACACTGCTGTATATAATATACATCTGCATCTATTATACCTCTTTTGTGTGCCAGGGCTGTTTTGTAATCCCATTCCGGCCCTGATGGCATAAATTATAAAACGCAGCAGCAAGAATAGTTCATGGAACAAAGGGAGGGGCTATAAAAGGGGAATGGGGGCCCAATTTAGATTCCTGCTATGGGGCCCAGTGATTTTTATGTACGCCCCTGGCTGCAGGCACTAGGCCGGCAGCCTATCAGAGGCCGGCGCAATGACGTCATCGTGCCGCCTGAGCCTTACATTACAGCGTGGGACACAGGAAGAGGCTGCATCGCATCGCTGACACTTAGGTAAGTATAAGTGTTTTTTTTTTGTTTTTTTTTACAATAGTGTTACTGGCACATTGGGGGGGCTTATTACAAAACTGGCACATGATGATGGGGGGGACTTTATACTGGCACATGATGATGGGGGGGAACTTTATAGTGTCTGTGACTTTCAAAGTCCCACAGTCCTTTGTTCTATTGCTTTAAGTATATTCTTGTTTTGAAACAACATTGATTCTTTCTTAAAAACGGGGGGGGGGGGGGGGGGGGGGCGCAGTTTGCCATCTTCGCCCTGGGCACCAAATGGCCTTGTCCCAGCCCTGATCAGGCTTTTAGAGGATTTATGGTCATTAGCAGTCAGTGACATTTGATCAACAGATTTAAGGGATCTACTGTTTGTATTACAAACAAAAAAGAATTATACTTTGAGAAATAGGATTGTGTGAGATGTTAAAGGGTTTCTACCACCACATTTTGACCTAATTAGCTGTCAGACACTAGCGATCTGCTAGTGTCTGCTCTACCTAACCATGCTATTGTAATTCCTTTCTCTGCAGCGGTTACCCTAAAAAACGTAGTTTTATTGGTATGCAAATGAGCCTCTAGGTGCTATGGGGGCGTCTTTTCAGCACCTAGAGGCTCCGTCCACTCACCATTTCTGCCGCCCAGCGCGCTCCAGCCCGCCCCTCTCTTCTAGATTGACAGCCTACTCGTGCCGGCGCTGTGTGCTTCTGTATTCGGCGCAGGCGCAGTGACTGTCTCCCTGCGCCAGCATCTTCACTGTGCCTGCGCCGATTAAGGCACAGGGAGCAGTCAAACAGTCACTGCTCCTGCGCCGAATGCAGAAGCACATGGCGCAGGCGCGAGTAGGCTGTCAATCTAGAGGAGAGGGGCGGGCTGGAGCGCGCTGGGCGGCAGAAATGGTGAGTGGACGGAGCCCCCTAGGTGCTGAAAAGATGCCCCCATAGCACCTAGAGGCTCATTTGCATACCAATAAAACTACGTTTTTTAGGGTAACCGCTGCAGAGAAAGGAATTACAATAGCATGGTTAGGTAGAGCAGACACTAGCAGATCGCTAGTGTCTGACAGCTAATTAGGTCAAAATGTGGTGGTAGAAACCCTTTAAGGTCTATGAATAATTTCCCGACACCCTACAGCTATAAATGAGAGAACATAGAACTGAACAAAATAATCATTCTACATAAGTTTGAATTACTGTTCTATTGACATATTATACATGAATTCTTGGTTATAACTCTTGGATTTAATGAAGGTCTACTATTCAGAATGTCAATAATGGGTACACAGGGCTTGATTCTAGCACACAGGGCTTGATTCCCAGCATGTACACTTCCTCGGGTGTTATTTGTAACTCCCATAGAAATGAATGAAGCATTCTGGGAATTGTAGTTTTAGAACAGCTGGAGTGCAGGAGTTTGTTGATCCCTGTTCTAGACTATAGCTCTTAAACCTGTCAGGCCAATGAAGGAACTCTGCCTAGTAATGGATGTGGCATACCAATCATAACTAACTTCTAGCATGTCGTAGAGACATGTAACAGTAGTCATAGATGGGTCTGTATGCAGTGACACCTTCTGGTAGAGTGAAAGGGCTGTGATGTCTTCTAGACCAATCTTTATCTCTTGGGTGAGTTGAAAATGGGCTATAGACTGTAATTTATTGTAATTACCAATGTTTGTATATCATGAATGAAGGTGAGAGAACCTGATCTGGGGTTGCGTTCACGAGACAAGCCTATAGAAAGGTTCCCCGAACCTGTTAAAAAAAATGTATCTCATCACTGCTGGCCAATAAATTGCCTTAGCGGTGACTGTGGTAACGTTCGGTGTCTGTACATGTCATCGCTGAGGCTATTGATTGGCTGGTAGCAGTGATATGTGTGTAGATGGCAAGTCATAGTTCTGGACCAACCGGGACTAGAAGCAGAGGAAAAAGGAGCTTGGTGCCTGTGACAGTTGAGATTTTGCCCATTTGATTTTACATGTTACAAAGAAAAAGACACAAATGCAATAGCACTCTGCAACCAGCATTCTGCCCTGCCTCTATGCTGGATGAGGCATTGGTGTACATTTTGGCCAAAGCGTAATAAGCCACTCACCACGTTAAGGTCGCCTCTATGGAGGCGTGGCGATCTCCATGCAGTCATGCACACCTGACCAGTCAATCTGTCCTGGAGGCTGGTTTTAAAGTCAGTATAAAACTGAGTCTGCTTATATGGCACCTACCAGTAGCCATTTGGCTCCAGGAGAAGTATATAGTGGGCTCAGCATGCATGTTGGTACTTGCATCCCTGGATCCGGTGAAAACTGTAATGGCACTGGACGGGATTAAAAGCAGAGTGTGCTTGGCGTGCATGCTGCACCTGCATTCCCTGGACTTTGTGTGGCTGTCGTGGCCCATAGACATGTAGGAACTAGTGAAAATGTATAGAAAAAGATTGCGCAGCAAGAGAAAAATCTTCTTTGTGTATAAGAGTTCACTTGTGAAATCTTCAACTAGTGGGAACTAGTGTTAGGGACCACTCCATAGAGGCGACCTTGACGTGGTGAGTGGCTTATTACGCTTTGGCCAAAATGTACACCAATGCCTCATCCAGCATAGAGGCAGGGCAGAATGCTGGTTGCAGAGTGCTATTGCATTTGTGTCTTTTTCTTTGTATATGTATTTCGCCATAGCGATGTGCACCTGCATATAGGGTTGTGCTGATTGAATCCCCCACTGATTTTACATGTTATATTATTTAAAATGGTCTAAGCACTATATACAGTATCTCACAAAGGGAGTACACCTCTCACATTTTTGCAAATATTTTATTATATCTTTTCATGGGATCACACTGAAGATATGACACGTTGACACAATGTTAATTAGTCAGTGTACAGCATGTATAACAGTGTAAATTTGGTGCACCCTCAAAATAACTCAACACACAGCCATAAATGTCTAAACCGCTGGCAATAAAAGTGAGTATACCCCAAAGTGAAAATGGCCAAATTGTGCCCATTGCGTTGAAAGCTAATACATATTACTGTTTTTATCACAGGCGCAATATATTGTTAAAATGACACCAGTGGTATGTGTTAGCTTTCTAAATATAGAAAATCACTCTTACCCATGTGATAAGGCTGTAGCCTTTAGGTAAGGGGGTCAGCCTTGCATCTAGATCTTTTTTTCAGTTTTTCTTTTTCTCATCCTCATTTAACCCACAATAAAAGGCTATAGCCTTACTATACAGAGAATAGAGTTTTCTATACTTAGAAAGCTGATATATATTACTGATGTGTTTATAATCATATATTTGGCCTATGAATAAACAATATGTATTAGCTTTCTAAGCATAGAAAATCTCTATTCTCAATATAGTAAGACTATAGCCTACTATTTCCCTGTGGCAAATCGGTTTTGATATTCAGTTGTTGTAGATCAGGGGTGCACAACATTTTCTGGGTGGGGGCCGCATTGTCAGACTGAACCAACGTCAAGGGCCAAAAATAAAACTTAAAGAGGACCTTTCACCCATTATGACAATGTGAACTAAGTATACAAACATGGAGAGCGGTGCCCGGGGATCTCACTGCACTTACTATTATCCCTGGGCACCGCTCCGTTCTCCCGCTATGCCCTCCGGTATCTTCGCTCACTAAGTTATGATAGGCGGAGATTTCAGTCACTAAGTTATGGTAGGCGGAGTCAGCCCTTGTTCTGCTGTAGCGCTGGCCAATCGCAGCGCAGAGCTCACCGCCTGGGAGGTTCTTTTCTCCCAGGCTGTGAGCTCTGCAATGCGATTGGCCAGCGCTACAGCAGAACAAGTGCAGACTCCGCCTACCATAACTTTGTGAACGAAGATACCGGAGGGCATAGCGGGAGAACGGAGTGGCGCCCAGGGATAATAGTAAGTGCAGTGAGATCCCCGGGCGCCACTCTCCATGTCTGTATACTTAGTTCACATTGTCATAATGGGTGAAAGGTCCTCTTTAAAGGGGTATTAATAACTGAAATACTGTATTTGACATATTGAACATACAGTATATGCCATTAATGTCTACTTACACTTCTAGAACTCCCATCTAATGGGAGAATACATGAAAAATACATGTGAGCAGCCACAAGACATAGACATACATGTTTGTTACCAGGTGGTTGGGGGCCGCACAGAAAGGTATCAACTGTGCCCAATCAGCCATTTTCCCTCCCTGATGTCATGTGACTCGTTAGTGTTACAAGATCTCAGGTGTGAATGGGCAGCAGGTGTGTTAAATTTGGTGTTATTGCTCTCACACTCTCTCATACTGGTCACTAGAAGTTCAACATGGCACCTTATGGCAAAGAATTCTCTGAGGATCTGAAAAAAAGAATTGTTGCTCTACATAAAGATGGCCTAGGCTGTAAGAAGATTGCCAACACCCTGAAACTGAGCTGTAGTACAGTGGCCAAGACCATACCGCGTTTTAACAAGACAGGTACCACTCAGAAAGGGCCTCGCCATTTGTGAGATACTGTAACAAGAAACCAGAAATGGTTAAATTTTGATACCACCATTCTTTTTCTAAAGTGACAGGACGTTAGACTTTGTGACTTTGCTATGCAATCCTCTTTTTTAATGTTAATTTGTTCTTTTTCTGGGTTTTAACAGATGTACTGCTGAGACACGGGGAAGAAGAAGTGAAACAACTGCATGAGATATCATCTAAATGTTGCTTTGCTGCTCGTGCATTAGAAGGCACATATCACCTACAGAAGCATCCTTAATGTTACCAGCACCTCTTATAAACCGGCCTTTTGTATCACAAAGAAAAATGTATTTAGACACCAAATCAATGTTTTGAATGAAGCATATCTCTAGGCCTACGTTCATAACCATGGTATTCAAGGCTGCAGATCATCTGTTAGGCTTCTGTGCATTCTAATGACTAATCACTGACTGAGAAACAAATTTGGAGATTTGTATTATGGCCGTTAGGTTTTTTATTAGGTGCAAAGCGACTTAAGATATTTTGCAACCTGATAAAATGCGACTAATGAGGTTAAGTGTGTTCTTCACTTTTCTAAATGGTTATAATTTAGGAACTGTCATGATATGCAACTGATACAGTGCAAGGAGTTCAAAAGTAAGATGGGTAAATCCAGTTCTACAGTGATTATTTTATAATGTGTTAACCAATTTTTACTGGGTGGCATCTTATTGCATTGTGTTGCCATGGCAACTTGCTTTTATAGAAGAAAAAAAAGAAAAAGATTCATTGTGTGCAGGCGTACTGTACTTAGAAATAAAAGATGGAACAAATGTATTCAGACAAGCATTCCAAACAAAACGTTTTAGTTTTTTTTACTAGTTACCTGCTGCCCCCAGGAGAGAGAAGACATGTCACTGCTATTACCATGTACAATACCCTGCAATGCACCATGTAGATGGTGTTGCAAGCTTAATGCTTTAAAACGAGATATTCTGTTTACTCATGTGCAAATTCTGAAAGCGAGATGTGCTATAGATGTGCTGGTTTGCTTTGAAGATCTCATTGGCTTGCACATCGATATGCCTGCTTAGGAGCGTGCTAAAGCCTCTTGGGGTTGCAGGATCAGTGCATCTCTCGTTTGCTTGACAACTCAAAGGCAATCGGAGACACACCTCCTCACAAAAGGAATATTGTTTCCATAGCAACCAGGAAAGAGGCCAATAAAGCCGTTTCTTTTATCTCTACGCCCTGTGGTTTCAGAATGGCACGGAGCGAGATGTTATGTTAGACTGATGTCAAGAGCTATAGCATCTGCTGTCTGGCGCTGGGATATTCCTTGTAGACTGCTGTTTTGCATAAGAACATCGCTACATATTTTTATGGGTTTATGGATCACCCAAGACTATTAATCAGACATTTCATGTTTTGAGTGGCTTTTTATATACCCAAATTACAAGCCACAGCTTAGTCTGTATGCAGATAGGAAGGACTAAGCAATCCAACGGAGAAGGGTGGAAAGATTATTCATGTATCGATTCAAAAATGGAAAAACGTGATTAAAAAGAGTTGAAGCAGGTTAATAATTCAATAGTCAATAGATTTGAAACAGATCAGACAGATATAAGCACCTATATATTAGTTATTGCAGTAACAGAAGATATATACTCCAAGGTTGATTAAAGGGATTTTCCATTGATTTATGATTAGTGTGACCCCATGCCAGGAAACCCACCACACAACAGGATAAAAACATCAGGGTTCACGGGAATGGGCTGAGATACAGAACAAGACATAGATATAGGCATATGAACTTTGCTGTGTCAGGTACTGCAGTAAAGATGATTAATAATAGTCTCATAAGTCACCCCGGATCACACTGATGGCCCATTGTAAGAATAGATCATCAATTTTAAATCCCAGAAAATCATTTTAAGTGAAAAGAGAAGTAAAAATTGTTATTGAAGCAATATCAACATCTGATAAATGCGGAATTATTAGACATTATGGATTATCAGTTGGTCATAGATTTAATCAAGAAAGAAATTAACTTTAATGAGTTTGTTAACATGGGCATGAAATCCATCAGGTTTTCACTACTCTTAATATATGATTAATAATTTGATTTCAGTAAAAAAAATATTATATCTACAGTATGAAAGGACAGTGTTCCAAAGAAATATCAGACAGAGGTGTAAAGTTCACTTAAACAACTTATGCCCTATCCAAAGGATAGGGGATAATTGTCTGCTCACCAGAACTATATGGCAGACATGCATGAGCGTCCATTGAACTCTATGGAACTGTGGAGATAACTTAGTATCTCCAGCAACTCCTTAAAGCTGAATGAAGCAGCAGCATGCATGTCTGCCACTTCATTTAAACTGGGGAACACAAACCCTCATTCTAGTGATGGGCAGGGGTTCAACCACTGTGGATAAGGGGTAAGTTACTGTAATTGGAAAACCTTTTTAAAGGGGTTTTCCAAGAGTTTTATACTGATGACCTATCCCCAGGACCCCCGCTGATCAGCTGTTTGAGAAGGCATCAGTGCTCAGAGTAAAGCTGCATCCTTCTCTTAGCTCATCAAGCAGAGCGCCGTACATTGTATAGCGGCTGTGCTTGGCATGGCAGCTCTGCCCCATTCACATGTATGAGGCTAAGCTGCACCTAGGCCATGTGACCAATGAATGTGACGTCACACATAGCCCAGGCTAAGCTGCAAGAAGGCCATGCCACTGCTGCGAGAGCTGGTGCCTTCTCAAACAGCTAATTGGTGGTAGTCCCAGGTGTCGTACCCACACAGGTTAGATACTGTTGACATATCCAAAGGATAGCTCATCAGTAAAAAACTCCTTTAATAAAGATACAGGACAAAAAGAACAAAAGTACTGATGTCAAATAAAGTCTCCCATATAAGGTGTTCAGCTTCACCTTATCCTTCTCTCCTAATTGAGATAAACTCAGATTGGGCAAGAATATATTGTATGTTTCTGGTGGAGTCAGCAGGGACAGCTGATAGAAATCACAATACAAAAAAGGGATCAATATTAGAACAATGCATTAAAAGCTCAAAGTCAAACAACAACAGGATCTGCTAGGGAATGCAGACACAAATGATTATATGGCAAGATGTCTGCATGTTAGACTGGGCTTACACACTGTAATTTACCCATCAGTTAGATGCACATCTTGATAATTAGTTCTATGGCCATCAGTCTGAGCTCTACATTTTCATCCAGAGATATCCTGGATGGATAAAACAGAAATATAACTAATACAAGAAAAATAAGGCAGTGTTATCTCCATATACCAAATGTGCAACCTGTGCAGCTGCACAGGGGACATGCAAGAAAGGGGTCCATTGCTAGCTTATAAAAAAAAATCACATGTTAGAGCTATGCTTCTTTCTGTCCATGCCTCACAATTTGGTACAGGGTTGAGGAATTTACTGGAGATCCAGGAATGAGGAACATTATGGGTAGCGCCTAACTGTCATCAAATTAGCAGTAGGTAATCAAGAAGCTCACAATTTGGTACAGGGTTGAGGAATTTACTGGAGATCCAGGAATGAGGAACATTATGGGTAGCGCCTAGCTGTCATCAAATTAGCAGTAGGTAATCAAGAAGCTCACAATTTGGTACAGGGTTGAGGAATTTACTGGAGATCCAGGAATGAGGAACATTATGGGTAGCACCTAGCTGTCATCAAATTAGCAGTAGGTAATCAAGAAGCTCATAGATTCTTCTTAGAGATGGACCTTTTTGTATCTGGTGACCAACCCGGTGTCATTAGTTATGAGATAAATGAGTTGCAGACCCTATATACATGTATGGTAGATTTGAAGGATTAGCACAGTATATGATATCTGACTACTGTAACTCTTGTCCTATAGCTTATAATTTCAGATGTTTCTAGGTTTTAAAATAACCCTTTCCTGAACTAAAAACATCTGTGGTTGATGCAGATTAAGTAGATGCTTAGGAGTCATCATGACCAGGAATTGCTAGTTAATTTTTCGCATAGTTCCCAGAGACAGATAGAGTATTCTTTAAATACAAATGTCAACCACATATGTAAAACACAAGCTGCATCCTTCTCTTAGCTCATCAAGCAGAGCGCCGTACATTGTATAGCGGCTGTGCTTGGCATGGCAGCTCTGCCCCATTCACATGTATGAGGCTAAGCTGCACCTAGGCCATGTGACCAATGAATGTGACGTCACACATAGCCCAGGCTAAGCTGCAAGAAGGCCATGCCACTGCTGCGAGAGCTGGTGCCTTCTCAAACAGCTAATTGGTGGTAGTCCCAGGTGTCGTACCCACACAGGTTAGATACTGTTGACATATCCAAAGGATAGCTCATCAGTAAAAAACTCCTTTAATAAAGATACAGGACAAAAAGAACAAAAGTACTGATGTCAAATAAGGTCTCCCATATGTTAGAGCTATGCTTCTTTCTGTCCATGCCTCACAATTTGGTACAGGGTTGAGGAATTTACTGGAGATCCAGGAATGAGGAACATTATGGGTAGCGCCTAGCTGTCATCAAATTAGCAGTAGGTAATCAAGAAGCTCACAATTTGGTACAGGGTTGAGGAATTTACTGGAGATCCAGGAATGAGGAACATTATGGGTAGCGCCTAGCTGTCATCAAATTAGCAGTAGGTAATCAAGAAGCTCATAGATTGTTCTTAGAGATGGACCTTTTTGTATCTGGTGACCAACCCGGTGTCATTAGTTATGAGATAAATGAGTTGCAGACCCTATATACATGTATGGTAGATTTGAAGGATTAGCACAGTATATGATATCTGACTACTGTAACTCTTGTCCTATAGCTTATAATTTCAGATGTTTCTAGGTTTTAAAATAACCCTTTCCTGAACTAAAAACACATGTGGTTGATGCAGATTAAGTAGATGCTTAGGAGTCATCATGACCAGGAATTGCTAGTTAATTTTTCGCATAGTTCCCAGAGACAGATAGAGTATTCTTTAAATACAAATGTCAACCACATATGTAAAACACAAGGTATGTTATCCTTCTCACCCTCTTGTATGGATGATGCTTGTCCTACAACGGCCACTGTAGAGATATACAGTTTGATCATTAATAGCTGGTGGAGAATGTAACTTTTTTCAGTCCAGCCATTGGACATTTGTATTCTGTGGTGAAATTCTGGAGGTAGACATTAGGTGAACATTTCCTGCTGCATTACTTACCATAGCTATGTTTACTATATCTAGCTAATTGATGTGAAATGGATAAATTGACCAGTGATACCAATACCAATTACTGACCTATCATGAAGATGAGCTGTTGACCAGAAATTTCAGTTTTTATTGTACAAATCGAGAATCTTGATAATTTAATCATGAAGCCAAGTAAGATGAGTTTCAATGATCTTCATGGTTTCAGCACCATGGAGAGAACACCAGCATGACGCACTCAATGCAATACATAGGAGGAAACTTTCAACTTTTCCCAGCAACCAACATACACATTTCTACTCATGAAATAGCTATCATTATCAGTTTCCTTAAAGGGATGGAATAGTTCATAGAGCCTCTTGTTAAAGTGGTTAGCCAATCTATATCTAAAAGTTTAAAAAGTCCATAAACAGTAATGCATTTTACTTGCAGGCATACTGTAAGTGACTGCGTACTCTACCACATTTCTGAAGTTGGAGGCACCCAGCTGCCCCAGTGTCCAAGATATCAACACAGGAGCCTGGAATCCTCTGTACCCATAGGACACAAGATGGCCGCGCTCATGTGAATTGTTCCTAGCTGACTTACATTTAGACCTTTTTCTAGAAAATTTAGAAAATGGTAAATGAGACGGACCTACCAACTCATCCCCTTCCCCGCCCACGCTACGCTCACTTTTATTAAAGTTGGTGTGGCGAAACCAACCTCGCCACTGGGTTTTGGAGAGGACTGGCTGCTGGCCTCTTGCCCCTGGATTATGGGCCATATACTAACTTTTAAACCCCTGAACCTATTCAAGTGAATTTTGGATAGGTTTGTCCCCAAGTTATACTGTTTAAATTGATGTTAGTTATATGTATGGCCAATGTAAACTCACAAAGTTGTAACAATTTATAATAAGTGTAACTTGTCAGCTTGGGAGGAAATGCTGGGTGTGTTTCTATTGTGCCATTGTCCCATTGTGTGTTTAAAAGGGTGATGTCTGTCCTGTTGTCTGCGCATGTGTATTGGTGACTTCTCTTTGTCTTGAGAGATAATTGGATTATGCCTCGGTTGTCTCCGGGACAGAGAGGAGGGAACCATGATGCATTGTGGGGATGTATTGTCTCTGTGTATCCTACAGTGCTGCATATCTTGTCCTATGTCACAGTCTTCATTCTGGTCCTCTGGGGGTGTGAATGATTGGTTGCTGTAGTTACATTGTATGTGTTGCAAATTACTGATTGGTTGTATTTCAAACCCCTGTGGGCAGTACTATGTTTGTGGTTTGTGAATAAAAGAGGCTGTACGTGAAGTACAGTCAGACCACTGCTTGACCCTCAACACAGAGCCTTGTCTCGTTATTGGGGGGATTCGCTGTATGCTGTTAGAGGACCGATTGCCAGAAGTGTAAGATCCCTGTTCGTCTGCTAGCAGCTATTCGTGAGATTCCAGTTTGGAGTGCTATTTTGTATCCAGTTCGGGAGTTGGTGTTCTGCAGTAGCTGTGTCTGTCTCTCAGAAAGGGGCTTATCGCCTAAACGGATTTTAACCCCTTGTCTGCGGAAACGGTCCGTTACATTGGTGGCAGCAGTGGGATCGTTCCTACAGCCAGAAGGACAGCTACAGGAGACACCATTTCTTTGGATTCTACAATTTAAAGGCAACGCATGTCCCAGTACAGCAACCATAAAGCAGTGGGATGGAACCAGCAGTGTTATACGAGGAGGAGGACCTGGATGGCCGGGATGCATTAAGGAAAGGCATCTGGTACCAGGCCCTGGATAATCTACAATACCAGCGGGGTGAGAGTCTCCCCAGTGAAGAGCAGCGGTTGCAGAAGCAAGTGGCCCTGCGGATGCCCTTCCTGGGAGAGCAGCCCCTGGAGGAATGGGTGAAGGAACTAGAGCACCGGGTATGGCAGGAGCTATGGCTGGAGGATGCCCACCAGGCGCTTTGGTGGTATATGGCACAGTATATACCCTGGACAGCCGAACATGACAAGCCAGAGGGAGAGGAGTTTTATGGTCCTGGCTTGTTATGGGAGTCCTTTGCAGAGCCTGACTTCGGGAGCCCTGTACAGTCCAGACTTCAGGACATTTTCTATGAGAGGGAGGCTAGGCATGAGTGGGATGACCCCCATGAGGTAGAGCAAGACCTGGCTCACCTAGCAACCCTGGAGTGGGAACTGGAGCAGGACTACCGAGATCTCTTCCACTCCATTGAGAAGGCTCAGCAGGACGGTAAGGTGACAGACCCAGATCCAGACCCATTCAGCTGGGCAGATATTGTAGAGTGTTACTGGGAAGGACCCCAGGTGGCCGGTAGAGATGGGACCGAGGTCTCTCCACCGGTCCTGCAGGGAATTGGGAGCCCAGGCTCCATTCCCCGGCGGCAGTATGAAGTGCAGGGAGAGGAGAGCAGCGTCCTCCCTCCCCAGCGGCAGGCTGAGTTACAGGGGGCAGAGGTAGTTGTTCCTGCCCCCCAGCAGCAGAGTGATATGCCGGGAAGGCAGTGTGACATGCAGGGAGAGGAGAGCAGCGTCCTCCCTCCCCAGCGGCAGGCTGAGTTACAGGGGGCAGAGGTAGTAGTTCCTGCCCCCCAGCAGCAGAGTGATATGCCGGGAAGGCAGTGTGAAATGCAGGGAGAGGAGAGCATCGTCCTCCCTCCCCAGCAGCAGGCTGAGTTACAGGGGGCAGAGGTAGTTGTTCCTGCCCCCCAGCAGCAGCATGATTTTTTGGGAATTGGGAGCCCAGTCTCCATTCCCCAGCGGCAGGCGGAGTTACAGGGGGCAGAGACAGTCGGTCCTGTCCCCCAGCGGCAGAGTGTCCAGCAGGGAATAGAGAGCCCAGTCTCCTTTCCCCAGCAACAGGACACTGTATTGGGAGCGGAGACGGTCGGTCGCCCTCCCCAGCGGCTTAAAGTATGTATGGGAGAGGAGCTCGTTACCCCCCTCTCCCCAGCGGCAGCTTAACGCACCAGGGGGAGACAGTAAGCCCCACAACAGTGCAGATGGGACCGTGGTCTCTGCACTTACAGCACAGGGGGTAGAGACAGTCGGTCTCCCCCTCCAACAACCAGGCTCCAACCAGGCTTCTTCCGTGGTAGCGCTGGCACCAGGGCAGAGTACCGCTGATCCCTGCCCACATAGCAACCTCCACTCCAAGCCAGGGAGCAACACAGAGACCGGGAGTACCAGCTTCCAACATAACCTTGGTGGACTCACTGGACAGAGACAGACTACCCAATGCAACAGGTCCAGTATTGGGTTGTGGGTGGGCTGCCAGACTAACTCAGGTACCGACCGGCGTGAGGTCAGGTATCTGGTTAGTCTTCCCTGGGGGGGGAGATGTGTGGCGAAACCAACCTCGCCACTGGGTTTTGGAGAGGACTGGCTGCTGGCCTCTTGCCCCTGGATTATGGGCCATATACTAACTTTTAAACCCCTGAACCTATTCAAGTGAATTTTGGATAGGTTTGTCCCCAAGTTATACTGTTTAAATTGATGTTAGTTATATGTATGGCCAATGTAAACTCACAAAGTTGTAACAATTTATAATAAGTGTAACTTGTCAGCTTGGGAGGAAATGCTGGGTGTGTTTCTATTGTGCCATTGTCCCATTGTGTGTTTAAAAGGGTGATGTCTGTCCTGTTGTCTGCGCATGTGTATTGGTGACTTCTCTTTGTCTTGAGAGATAATTGGATTACGCCTTGGTTGTCTCCGGGACAGAGAGGAGGGAACCATGATGCATTGTGGGGATGTATTGTCTCTGTGTATCCTACAGTGCTGCATATCTTGTCCTATGTCACAGTCTTCATTCTGGTCCTCTGGGGGTGTGAACGATTGGTTGCTGTAGTTACATTGTATGTGTTGCAAATTACTGATTGGTTGTATTTCAAACCCCTGTGGGCAGTACTATGTTTGTGGTTTGTGAATAAAAGAGGCTGTACGTGAAGTACAGTCAGACCACTGCTTGACCCTCAACACGGAGCCTTGTCTCGTTATTGGGGGGATTCGCTGTATGCTGTTAGAGGACCGATTGCCAGAAGTGTAAGATCCCTGTTCGTCTGCTAGCAGCTATTCGTGAGGTTCCAGTTTGGAGTGCTATTTTGTATCCAGTTCGGGAGTTGGTGTTCTGCAGTAGCTGTGCCTGTCTCTAAGAAAGGGGCTTATCGCCTAAACGGATTTTAACCCCTTGTCTGCGGAAACGGTCCGTTACAGTTGGCGTGAGTGGGGAGAGGTCGCAGATTCCGGTGCAACTATATTCAGCGTATTTCAGGTTCATAAATGACCCCCTATGATTGTTGGGTGCACATAATTGGTAAAAATGAATTGAATAAATGGAGATGGGATTTTGAGATAATGTATAACAAAAAAATTACTGAAATATGCTAGCTGTGTTACTTATACATTTCCTTCCCAATATAAACAGCATAAAAATCTACAAGTGTGATTAGAGCCTTAACTGGAAATCACACCATGTTGAAGGATTATTCCCATGAAAGCATTTATAACATGCCTAGAGATGAGTGAATGAAATCCAACAAAGTGGAATTCGATCCGATTTTCAGGATAAATTTCTCATGCTTCGTGGTAGCGAATCGATTTAACCTGAAATAGTGTAAAAAAATAAATAAATCATACTTACCACCTCCATTTGCTAGCGATGGGCTAGCTGCCGCCATCTTGATTGTAGATCTCAGCTGAAATCCCATGCGTGGTGACGTATAACGTCACCACACTGGCCGGTGTGACGTCCTCTCGGGCCGCGTGAGATTTCGTGCAAGATCTTCAAGCAAGATGGGTCAGCCGGCCCGTCGCAAGCAAATGGAGGTGGTAAGTATGATTTAATATTTTTTTTCTGTTAATTTTACACTGCTTTTACTCTCAGATGCCGCAATCATGTATGATTGCGGCATCTGAGGGGTGCAATGATGTGGAGCGGCGCTATCGCAGCTCCCTGTCATTGCACCCGCTACTTACAAAAAAATGCGCTTTGTGACAAGGTAATTCGTCACAAAGTGAATTTTGGGGTAAAATTTGGTGAAGCAGCCGAATCGAATTTTACAAAAGTTCGCTCATCTCTATATATGCCCAAAACTGTCTGACAGGTGTAGGTCGCACCTCTGTTGCAGTTTTATTATTCCCTTAAAAGGGACCTGTCACCACTCCTGACATGTCTGATTTAGTAATAATTATATTCCACATAAAATAACACTTCTAGGACATCTTTTTAAATGACTGTATGTTGTGCTACTCTTCTATTATTCCTACTAGAAGTTTATGAATGAATTGCTAACTTGATGTAGCCAGTTATGGTTGTGTCCCTGCACAGTTTGACACTAGCACATCAGTGTTGGCAGTGTCAGACTGTGTAGGGACACCCCCCCCAACTTGTAACATAAAGCTGCAAGTTTATTCATAAACTTCTACTAGGAATAATAGAAGAACAGCACAACATACAGTTATATGAAAATATGCTCCAGAATTGTTATTTCATGGGAAATGCAAGTAGTTACTAAACAGACATGTCAAGGGAAGGTAAAGTCCTCTTTAAAGAGGACCTTTCATGGGTCCAGACTTTATAAACCAAGTATCAGGGTATGTAGGGCATACAGTGGGGATCTAATAGCGCTTACTATTTTTTCTGGGCGCCACTCAGTTCGCCTGCTGTGGCCCCCGTTAGATTCTCCCGCCCTGTATGCTAATTTTCACATCGGTACAGGGAGGAGGAGACTTCTCTATTTCTCAATGGGCGTCTCCTTCTTCCTGGCTGTGGTGCTTTCCAATCACAGCGGAGAGCATCACAACTAGGGAGAAAAAAAAAAACCTTCTTCCTGGCTGTGACGCTCTCCGCTGTGATTGGAAAGCACCACAGCCAGGAAGAAGGAGACGCCCATTGAGAAATAGAGCAGTCTCCTCCTCCCTGTACCGATGCGAAAATTAGCATACAGGGCGGGAGAATTTAACGGGGGCCACAGCAGGCGAACGGAGTTACGCCCAGAAAAAATAGTAAGTGCTATTAGATCCCCGCTGTATGTCCTACGTACCCTGATACTTAGTTTATAAAGTCTGGACCCATGAAAGGCCCTCTTTAAAGAGAAATGTACATAAATTACCTGTGAAATTTACTAACAATGTACAAGAGGTTAGTTCATTTTTTAAGTTGTGCAATAGGGGAAAACCTAGCCCCAAAATATTGCCAGCGGAGATTAGCTAAAATCTATACAATTAATGCAATAGCCCTGCAGGAATAATAGGCATTGTTGGTCTAGGTCTTTTCTGTATTACAATATAAAAAGGAAAAGAGATAACCCCTGGTAACATTTACACCCCTAGGTTATTTCATAGATATAAACATGGTAACATATTCAATTTCTCATTAAATGTTTCAATATTTTGGAATACAGAATCATATTTACTATATAATAGATTCACATTATCATTCCTCTCTCTCTATATAAACATACATACTTCAATTTCACAGTGCATATCATATACTTAAAAAGTGCACATTAATGCTCTGATGATCTGATGGGCAGGTAGCAAAATATGAACGGCGTAGGCTGTTAGCGGTATAGTTGCTAGGTAACTGTGTCTGCTGCTTTTAGTGAAAACATGAGAGGGCTTTTTCATCCTACCAAAAATTGGTTCCACCTCTTGTTTTTTTTCAGATATAAGCTGCAGGCAGATGTTCTATAACTATCTTATAATTATAAAGTGACTGTTAAACTTTATCTCTAAAAATAATGGATACAAATTCTGTATCTCCTGACATTTCATATTGTGATAGAAATAAAAACACACATCAAGTATATGGGGGGAAAAGCCATCATTATTATTAACTTTGCAAATACATGCAAGATGCAAGAGAGACAGGAGGAGATGTATTGAAATAGAATAGTTCAATTCTTTAGTTATTAAGGTATTAAACAAGAAAACATGGGTGGGGTCAGAAAAAAGAAGCAACACTAAAGGGGCATCCTTCAAGAAATCTGATTTTACCTAATTATTAAAATAAGCAGCAAACATATACATAACTACATTTACAGGAGGGGGTACCCTACTATTCCTTCTCCTCTTCCTCCAGACTTTGTCCGTGTGGGTCCCAACAGCTATAGGGCAGCCAGTAAGTTGCAGAAGCTGTTCTTATTCCTCAATCCTTTGTTGCATCACTGAGAGCGTCTGCTCCAAGATAAATATAAGCGGAGTGACATTATTAATGCAGCATTTGTCCCTACTGACAAATCTGGTGGCCTCTTCAAAGGGCCTGAGTACATGACATGCGTCTCTGATAGGCTGCCACTGCCTGACCTCGAAACAAAACATGTTCCATGCTGAGGTGATCTGGTGCATAACAAAATCATTCACTGCTTTATTGTGCTTGTACAGATGCTCTAGGATATGCAAGGTGGAATTCCAGTGAGTTGCAACATCGCGGATCAAGCAGAGCAGTGGTAGATGGTCTGTCACTGCAATTCCAAGAGGGAGTTCCTTGACACCTACTGTAAGAATGGCTGAAATATAAGGGCAGTCTCGTGGATATGGACAGCACCCTCTGCCTGGTATGGGAACCAGACCAACACAAATGTGGAGCAACTTGACCAGGGGGGAGATAAGCTTGTACACCAGTGGATTGCTGGGCATGTACAGTATAGTTGTTTCATGGTCACTCATTCCATTATCAATGACTGTCAGCATAGTGGATTAGGAGGAGGAAGAGTAGTCTTAGCAGGAGACATAGTAAATGATGATGACGATGACAAGGACGCAGTATTGTAGGTGGATGCTGCCTGCCACATATGGGACTGGGAGAAGGAGGATGTTCTTGCTCCATTAGCTGGCTGCCCTTTATATTTTCCCACATGAACTGGTGATGCTGCTTCATGTGCTGCAATAGAGCTGTGTTGCATCCTGCAGATCTTACACACGGCAATGCTTTTGTATTTTGGTACTTTATAGAAAAACTGCCAGACAGGAGATATTCGCACGGAGCTACCAACAGCTGAACCCGGCTTAGGCTGACACATTTTGAGCCTGAGCTCACAGTATCAGTGCCATCAACAGTATCTGAGCTGACCATAATAGAAGCAGAACTGGTCCTGACAGTTTTTTGGGAGGTTCTGGCTGTACAGAGCATCTGCTCTTTACAGCTGCCACTGTGGCCACGACCCTCTTCCTCCTCTGATGTCAACTCCTCAGCACCCTGATCCGTCTGCCAGGTTCTCTCCAACACACAATTATCATCATAGTGCAGCGTCCCACATATGTGTGTAAATGGGACACTTCAAACATCTGAATATATATATGTATTGAATTGCAATGTATGCGGAGCCTGACCTCGCTTCATGGCGGTTGCTTCTGAATAGAGCTCCTGCCACCAAGCTCTCCATAAACCCGTTTTCAGCACGTTCTGCCTACTATGGTGAAAATACAACCCAAAGAACTAACTGGGGCGATGTTCAGCGCCAGCAAAAACATCAAACAGGACAAATCCATGGAGAAATTCTTGAACAAATCAAGACCTCGAGGAGATAGAGGGCAACTTAAGATGGCGCCAGCCGGCGCAATGCCGCAAGATACAGAGGCAGGAGACCGACGGGATGAATCAGACAATGAAGAAGACCCTTCGGCTGTCTCGTCGGGGGTGAGTGCAGTGGCCCCTTTAACCACAGCTTACCTAGATAGAGCCTTAAGCAGAGCCTTAGCCCCGCTGGCGGCAGATCTATCTCATATAAAGGTGGACGTCCGCCATATTGGTGACAGGGTGGAAAACCTGGAACATCAACATGAGGTCCAACAAACCTTTAATATCGCGGTTAGAAAATCCCTGATCTCATATCAGTCAGCCCTGAACGAATCTTTCGCATTAATAGAAGATCAAGAAAACAGGAGTCACAGGAAGAACCTGCGGATAAGAGGTTATCCTGAGGCTTCTGATAAGGAAAACTTGGTCAAAGCTATGAAAGACCTCTTCACTTTCCTGGTGGGAGCTGATCGTGCCACTTCTATAGTGGTAGAACGCGTTCACCGAGCTCTCAGGCCCAAACCTTTACCCTCTGATAACCCAAGAGATGTCATCTGTGGGTTACTGAGTTACAGAGACACTGAGATCCTTCTGAAGAAAGCGGGACCTACCCGACATTTTTATTGGCGGTTCAGAGGTACAAGTGTTCCAGGACATCTCGCCCGCCACGCTACAGAAGAGGAGAATGGTGAAGCCCTTAACCGCAGCACTTAGAGAAGCCGGGATCAATTACCGCTGGCTGTTCCCGTTCGGCCTCTTGATCACCGCAAGGAATAAAAGGTACACCGTCAGATCTCCAAGTGACCTGGAACAGCTTTGGGAGCCCCTGGGTCTAACTCCGATAAAGCTTCCATCTTGGTTACCGGTTCCCCTTGAGCCGGACTTACCTGTTATCAAGATCCCGACAGAGTGGTCCACAGTCAGGAGACAAAGATCCCACAATCTTCAGCGCTCTGCTCAGCCTGACACCAACGACTGAAAAAGCACATGGAAGAGTTTACGGTCCCTTCCATTCCGGATCAGCGGTGATCCAGAGTTCCGTTTTTCTTGGTTAGACTTTTAATGTCAACTAATCCGGAGTCAGCTAATCACAGTAATATTGTCAGCCTTAGTGTTCCTAGTTCCTCCGTTTGAGGAATTATAGAAAAGAATATCTATATTATTCTCTACTAAGAGTGACTCCTGTTGCTTTAATTGTCACCTGTTTGTTATTTGATTTCTGCTTTTTACATTAAGTCTACATACAACTCAAATAGAGCATTTATTATGTGCTATTCAACCTTTTAACATATTAGTGCCTGTCCATATTAAGTAGGGAAATAGGGAATTAATTCAGGTTTCCTCCCTCCCCTCCCCCCCTTTTTTTTTCCTCTCTCCCCCCCCCCCCCCTCCCTCTCTCCTCTTCCTGCCCCTAGCATTATCACTTCCTGCTTATTCATGTGACCTGAGACTTCTTGAGTTGTAGACTAGTTATATGGGCCTCAAATATGTGTTCTATATAATCCACCGTGGAGGAGAACCCTTTTGTGAGCAAACATTAGCGGGTTTATAAGTGGAGAGTTTGGGCGGATCAGGCTATTTTTCGTATTTCCTGCCCCCATTCCAGCTCTATCGGAGCCTTATGTCTTATTACTCATATACTGTATTGTTTATACTGTTCATATTGTTTATCTTTGTATTATCACTGTTTAGGATCACTTCTGTGGTGAGCATATCACTGGCAAGCGGAATCTTTTTAGTGAGACCAATATGGCCCCAATAAGCTTAACTATAGCTTCCCTTAATGTTAAGGGATGCAATCACCCGGTCAAAAGGAGCCGAATTATGCAGTTGCTGAGAAGGGAGTCGGCTGACATCCTACTTTTACAGGAGACCCATTATAAGAAAGGACGTACCCCTAATATGAATAAATCAGGCTACTCCACTTGGTACCACGCCTGCTTTGATAAAGCATCCAGAGTTAGTATAGGTATTCATAAAAACTTGCCTTTTGTTAAAACAGCCATTATATTGGATCAGGAGGGGAGATACATTTTATTAAGGGGTAAATTGGGCTCCAAGGAGCTTACGATTTGCAATTTGTATGCACCAAATAATGGTACAGTGAACTGGATGTGCAAAATGCTTAACACCATCTCGCAGTTCTCGTCGGGTCTTTTACTAATAGGAGGAGACATTAATCTCACATTGAATCCAGCTCTGGATTCTTCAGCAGGCAGATCAAGTATTCCACTATCGTCACTGAGGAAACTGAATAAGCAGTTGCTAGACATGGGGCTTTGTGACGTATGGAGGTCTACACATGGCGACACTAAAGATTACACGTTTTATTCAGTTCCTCATAAGTCCTATCATAGATTGGACTACATGTTTATACCTGACAGAGCACTTATTAATGTTAGTAGGTCGGACATACTTGGGATCACGGTCTCTGACCATGCCCCTATTGTGTGTGTTATCACCATTCCAGGTACGGAGGGGGGTGAGTGGACCTGGCGGTTAAATCCCACAATCCTAGAATCCGCATCACATATCGCAGCTCTAGGCGAGAAATTGTTAAATTACTGTCACGGGGTTCCGAAGGTGCACTCGGTCCCCCATTGCCCGCAGAACTGTTGCTTAGCTTTTGGAATGAGGTTCTGTGTTTGACCTCATTCCCAGGGCGGCTTTACTAGCTGGGTGGCTCCTTGCTCCTAAGTCTGCCTTGAGCGCCGAGCTGATCACTCGGTGCTCGACTGGTTGGTCTGTCGGTCATGGGATGCTGGCCACGTCACATGACCCTCACTCCCCACTATAAATACAGGCAGCCTGCTGGCTACAGGTTGCCTGTTAATTTCTACGTTCCTGGTATTTGTTGGACTGCTGAATACTTACCTGATCCTGTTCCTTGACCATCCTTTTGCCTGATCCTCCTGTACTGCGCATCCGTCCTGGTATTGTGACCTCGGCTCCCACCTGACTACTCTCTTAGGACTCCTCTTGTACTTCTCTGCTCTCCTGGTATTTATGACCCCGGCTTCTCCTGACAATTCTCTGCTTGCTCCATTTGTACTTTGCAGCTTTCCTGGTATTGACTCGGTCCGTTCACGTCCTGTTGTTTGTCTGTCTGTCATCCCTGCACTTACTCCAAGTTAGGGATTGCCGTCCAGTTGTCCCCTGTCATTAGGACTTGCGAGGCAAGTAGGCAGGGCCAGGGGTAAGGGTGGAGCGCAGTGGTCACTTCCCTCCCCCCTGTGTGTGTGTGTACGCGACCGTTACAGATTAACAGGCCCAATAACCACTGTATTATGAATCCTCTGGTGACCCTGACTGACTATGTCTCTAATCTGACGCAGATGGTGCAGGAGTTAGGGGAAAAACTCAGCTCTTTTGAGTTAGGGCAAGGCTCTTCCACTCCTCAGGCCTCCAGTCCGCATTTTGAGCCCCAGATTAAGCTCCCAGAAACCTTTTCTGGAGACCGGAAGAAGTTTCTCTCTTTTAAGGAGAGTTGCAAACTTTACTTCCGTTTGCGCCCTGTGTCCTCTGGCCCCGAGAGTCAACGCGTGGGCATTATCATTTCCCGATTACAGGGTGATCCCCAGGACTGGGCGTTCTCTTTACCTGCTGGCGCCAGTTGTTTATATTCTGTGGAGGGGTTCTTTCAGGCCCTAGGTACCCTCTATGATGAACCAGACAGGGTTTTAGTAGCCGAGACGGCTCTAAAGGCACTGGTTCAGGGCAATTTACCAGCGGAGGATTATTGCACCCAATTCAGAAGGTGGTGTGTCCCCTCAGGATGGAACGAACCAGCCCTGAAGAGTCAGTTCAGGTCAGGTCTGTCTGATAAATTAAAGGATCTTCTGGTCAGTTATCAACTTCCAGAGACCTTAGAGGAGATGATGACCCTTGTTGTCCGACTTGACCGACGGGTTAGAGAGAGACGACAGGAACAACAGTTCTCTTCCCAGATGGTGGTCCAGCCAGAGGCCTATCCCAGAGACAATGCTGAGGTCTCCACCGAGGAACCCATGCAGGTTGGCATGACCCGAGGGAATCTTTGCCGCAGACGTGGAGAATGCTTTCACTGTGGAGATTCTGACCATTGGATCAACCAGTGTCCTAAGAAGGTCCTCTCTGTCAAGTCTCCTAAGGCAAGGCAACCTAAAGACCAGGTACACCCTGAATTTTCTAAATGTAAGCTTTCGGTACCCATTACGATTTCTCTGGGAGTAGATAAATGGGCGGGTAAGGCCTTTATTGATTCTGGCTCAGCGGCTAGCTTTATTGACTCTGAGTATGCTGTTAGATTGGGTATTCCTATGTTTGCCTTACCAACTCCTATCCATGTCATGGCTATTGATGCTACTCCTCTTATTGGTGGTACGGTGAGCTTATGTACCTCAGAGATTTCTCTAACCGTGGGTGTGTGCCACTCAGAGAGATGTTCGCTTCTAGTCCTGGAGAACCTACCTGCTGAGGTGGTACTAGGGTTGCCTTGGCTCCGACTACATAACCCCACTATAGATTGGTCCAATGGGGAGTTGGTGAGATGGGGGCCTAAGTGTGACTCGTGCCTGTCCGTGGTACAGGCTGGGGTCTCAGTAAAGTCTGATACTTTACCCTCTGTTGTTAGAGAATATTCTGATGTATTCTCATCACCAACCCCAGAGGTTCTACCCCCCCATAGACCTTATGATTGTACCATAGAGCTAGTAGAGGGGGCCAAGTTTCCTAAAGGACGAATTTATAATCTTTCTATGCCCGAACGCAAGGCCATGGAAGATTATATTAAGGAGAGCCTTGGTAAAGGGCATATTAGACCTTCTGTCTCTCCTATGGGGGCGGGGTTTTTCTTCGTTAAGAAAAAAGATGGTGGTCTTAGGCCATGTATCGATTACCGGAGATTAAATAAAATCACTGTCCAGAATAGATACTCCCTCCCATTGATTCCGGATTTATTTAACCAGGTCCTGGGGGCAACCTGGTTTTCCAAAATTGACCTGAAAGGGGCATACAATCGAATCCGAATCAAGGAGGGAGACGAATGGAAGACGGCGTTCAATACTCCGGTAGGACACTTTGAATATCAGGTGATGCCTTTTGGACTCAGCAATGCCCCAGCTGTGTTCCAAAACTTCATGAATGACATTCTTAGGGAATTCTTAGGTAAATTTGTTATTGTCTATCTTGACGACATTTTGATATTCTCTCCTGACTTCGAATCCCATGTGTCTCATGTTTGACAAGTATTAGAGGTGTTGAGGGAGAATCAGCTATCCGCTAAACAAGAGAAATGTGTCTTTGGTGTGCAGGAGATTCTGTTTCTAGGGCATGTTCTGACTCCTCACGCCTTCAAGATGGATCCTGGTAAGGTACTAGCAATTAAGGAATGGGTAAGACCTTCATCCTTAAAGGCCTTACAACGGTTCTTAGGTTTTGCCAATTACTATCGTAAATTTATTATGAATTTTTCCGTAATTGCTAAACCGTTGACCGACCTTACTAAGAAAGGGGCGGATTTGGAGAATTGGTCTACTGAGGCCATTTCTTCACTTGAAAAATTAAAAAAGGCATTCAGTAGCGCTCCCATTCTGATCCAGCCTGATCAGGAGAAACCTTTTATTGTGGAGGTGGATGCGTCCGAGGACGGCGCAGGAGCAGTCCTTTCACAAGGTCCTGCCAGCCTCACTAATCTGAGACCATGTGCCTTCTTCTCCAGGAAATTCTCTCCCACGGAGAGAAACTACGACATAGGGAATAGGGAGCTGCTGGCCATTAAATGGGCATTTGAGGAGTGGAGGCATTTTCTGGAGGGGGCAAGGCATTGTGTAACTGTTGTCACTGACCATAAAAACCTTATGTTTCTCGAGTCTGCTAAGAGGTTGAATCCCCGTCAAGCCAGATGGGCTCTGTTTTTTACTCGTTTTGATTTTTCCATCACGTTCAGGCCGGGAAGTAAAAATGTGAAGGCGGACGCATTATCTCGGAGCTTCCAGGCTTTTCAACCTATTGAGGTACCACCTGAATCCATCCTACCAGCAAAAATCTTCTTAGCAGCTCTTACCCAGGATATCTCGGCTCGCATTAGGTCGGAACAACATCTGGCACCGGTATCCACCCCAACAGATAAGTTGTTTGTTCCCGTACAATTTCGTCTCCAGCTGTTGGGTGAGTGTCACGATTCTGCCTTTTGTGGACATCCGGGTGTTGAGGGCACTGAGGATCTGGTTTCTAGATCTTATTGGTGGCCCACTCTAACTAGGGATGTCAAGTCCTATGTGTCAGCCTGTGAGGTTTGTGCCAGGTCCAAGACACCTAGGACTCGCCCTGCTGGTAACCTACGACCCCTACCTATTCCCAGTAGACCCTGGTCCCATATCTCGATGGACTTTATAACTGACCTACCGCTGGCGGAGGGTAAGACTGTAGTGTGGGTAGTGGTGGATAGGTTTAGCAAGATGGTCCATTTCATTCCCCTGTCTAAACTCCCGAATGCCAAAACCCTGGCGTCTATTTTTGTGAAAGAAATTGTTCGATTGCATGGTATCCCGGAAAATATTGTTTCGGACAGGGGTGTGCAGTTTGTGTCCAAATTCTGGAGGGCCTTCTGTCAAAGATGTAAAATTTCGTTGTCTTTTTCTTCCGCCTACCATCCTGAGAGTAATGGGCAGACTGAACGCCTTAATCAGTCTATGGAACAATTCCTGAGGTTGTATGTTGCTGATGACCAGCAATTATGGGTCAAATTCCTTCCGTTGGCTGAATTTGCTCTGAATAACCGTGTCAATTCTTCTGCTGGGGTCTCCCCTTTCTTTTGTAACCATGGTTTTCATCCCCGTTTTCATTCTGGGTCGTCCGTCTCCTCCTCTAACCCTGAAGCTGATAAACTCTCCTCCGAACTGTGCACAGTTTGGGCCCGGGTTCAATCGAACCTAGAAAAGGCTCAATGTTCTCAAAAACTCAAGGCCGATAGGAGACGTTCAAGGGGGGTAAACTTTCAGGTTGGGGATAAAGTATGGTTGTCCTCCAAGAATCTATCTCTCAAGGTAACTTCTAAAAAATTTGCTCCTCGTTTTATTGGACCATATAAGATCACGGAAGTGATTAACCCGGTATCTTTTAGGTTGGAGCTGCCTGAGTCATTCCACATTCATAATGTGTTCCATAAATCTCTGCTTAAAAAATATTTTGAACCGGTAGTACCATCAAAAGCCTCGCCTCCGCCAGTTCTTGTTAATGATGCTGTCGAGTATGTGGTGTCTAAAATAGTGGATGTCAGGAAGGTGCGTAATTCCTTGCAGTACCTGATTCACTGGAAGGGGTATGGGACCTGAAGAGAGATCTTGGGTACCTGCCAGGGAGGTTCATGCTCCTAGACTTGTTCGTAAATTTCATTTAGAACACCCTGAAAAGCCATCGCCTGAAGTCTTGGGTCCGGTGGCCCCTCGTAAAAGGGGGGGTACTGTCACGGGGTTCCGAAGGTGCACTCGGTCTCCCATTGCCCGCAGAACTGTTGCTTAGCTTTTGGAATGAGGTTCTGTGTTTGACCTCATTCCAGGGCGGCTTTACTAGCTGGGTGGCTCCTTGCTCCTAAGTCTGCCTTGAGCGCCGAGCTGATCACTCAGGTGCTCGACTGGTTGGTCTGTCGGTCATGTGACGCTGGCCACGTCACATGACCCTCACTCCCCACTATAAATACAGGCAGCCTGCTGGCTACAGGTTGCCTGTTAATTTCTAGGTTCCTGGTATTTGTTGGACTGCTGAATACTTACCTGATCCTGTTCCTTGACCATCCTTTTGCCTGATCCTCCTGTACTGCGCATCCGTCCTGGTATTGTGACCTCGGCTCCCACCTGACTACTCTCTTAGGACTCCTCTTGTACTTCTCTGCTCTCCTGGTATTTATGACCCCGGCTTCTCCTGACAATTCTCTGCTTGCTCCATTTGTACTTGCAGCTTTCCTGGTATTGACTCGGTCCGTTCACGTCCTGTTGTTTGTCTGTCTGTCATCCCTGCACTTACTCCAAGTTAGGGATTGCCGTCCAGTTGTCCCCTGTCATTAGGACTTGCGAGGCAAGTAGGAAGGGCCAGGGGTAAGGGTGGAGCGCAGTGGTCACTTCCCTCCCCCCTGTGTGTGTGTGTACGCGACCGTTACAATTACTTTCAGACTAACGAAACACCTGACGTCTCTCCAGCTTCCATTTGGGAAGCCCATAAGACCGTAATTCAGGGTGAATTTATCTCCCTAGGTTCTCATCTTAAAAAGAAACGACAGGAACAAATCACCTCACTACTTACTAAAATCTCAGAGTTAGAAGCAACACACAAAAGCTCCCTGACCTCTGAACTGCTCAACAAGTTGTCTGCAATTAGGAATGAGTTGAAAGCGGTTCTAAATGTGAAGGCAGCTCAAGCTTTCTTACGCCTTAGGCACAAACAGTATGCTCATGGCGATAAGGGCAACAAGCTCATGTCAGTTCTGGTAAAAAAAACAGATCCAACGCTCTTTCATTGGTAGGATGGTAGATGCAGAAGGCAAAGAGCACACTTCTTCCTCAAGCATAGCAAATGTCTTCGCTAGATATTACAAGTCCCTCTATAACATTAGATCAGGAGATAGCGAGGTTAAGACCACTTCCAGATACCATTCGACAAAATCCTTTTTGGATGGGCTCGACCTACCAGTTTATACCTGAGGAAAGCCAAAGGTCCTCTAGTTGCGCCAATCACCCTTAGAGGAAGTTAGCGAAAGTTTTTATCTTCTGTCCCTACAGGCAAGAGTCCGGGCCCCGATGGGCTACCTGTTTAAATTACTATAAGAAAATTCTTCCCAACCATTGGCCCCTATCTAGTTAAATATTTCAACTCGCTACTCTCGGGAGCCCTCCCAGCGAAACAAAATTTGGAAGCCTATATAGTTGTCATTCCTAAACCTGACAAAAACCCTGTTTCTCCAGCAAGCTATAGGCCGATTTCACTGCTCAACATTGACCTGAAGTTATGGGCAAAAATTCTAGCCCATAGAGTGGCTCCGCTGTTGCCTGGATTGGTGTCTCCGGAGCAAACAGGCTTGTGGGGGGGGAGGGAGTGCAGGGACAGTACATTCCGTGTTTTACAGGCCATTGATTTTGCTTTAAAATTTAAGGCCCCTCTTGCCCTGCTCAGTACGGATGCTGAAAAAGCATTTGACAGGGTGGATTGGGGATTTATGCAAGCTGCCCTGCTTAGGTATGGCTTTCCCCAAACCTTTGTCTCAGCGGTGTTCTCCCTGTACTCCTTCCCCTATGCAAGAGTTCGGGTTAATGGATTACTGTCCACATCGTTCCCTATTGCTAATGGGACTCGACAAGGTTGCCCACTATCTCCTTCACTTTTTATCCTTTGCCTGGAGACACTGATCCAGGCGATACGACAAGATGAGAAAGTGGTTGGCCTACAGGTGGGCCCAGTTCTGCATAAAGTGTCGGCTTTTGCGGATGACATGCTTCTGATGTTGTCGAACCCAACAGAAGCTTTCCCAGCTCTACTAAAATCGTTGGAGGAATTTGGAGATATTCCAACTTCAAATAAATTTAGCAAAGTGTAATGCATTGGCCATTAATATTCCTCAAAATACTGTCACAACCTAGCTGCTAACTTCCCTTTCCAATGGGCTAAATCGCATATTCGGTACTTGGGATTAAATATATCCTCAAAACCTTCACAACTTTGTGATCTCAACTACACCCCTATCCTGAAGAGATTAAAAAACAACTGGATGACTTGCAGGTTCCCTTCATGTCCTGGCTGGGTAGGGTTCACATGGTTAAGACTTATATTCTCCCTAAAATCCTTTATACCATACAGACGCTCCCGATATGTGTACCTGATCCCTACTTTAAAGCTCTACGTAGAATTCTCTCTTCCTTTATTTGGAAACAAACCAAACCACGTTATCGCATAACCTATTAATACGCCAGAAACACAATGGGGGTATCGGCATGCCGGACTTTAAGTTTTACCCACTTATCCTCTTCCTACGACTTCACTCAGAAATATTAAACCCTAACAACCACAAATTAGGATGTCAAATTGCAAGACAGGTTCTCTCCCCAACAGAGGTAACTAACCTATGGAAAGCTAAGATAGCCAATACCTCGAACACACAGGGTCACCGCCAGGCCTTCTCAGCACCTCGCCCTTTTATCAAGGGGTTCTTTCCACATGGCGGTACTTGTCGGCCCTTACTCGAATTACACTCACAACCCTCGCCACTCATGCCGATTAAACTCCTTCCATACTATATGCTGAATGGATATTCTGACACATACAATATGTGGAGGAGATTTGGTAATCACACTATAGGTGACATACTGAAAAACAGATCAGTCCCACAGGAAAGCGATCTGCGGACGTCATTTAAGTTGGACAACTGGTCCACATTGCAATATGCTCATTTTAGTTTCTTCTGTAGACAATACTTGGATCTGACTTGCCTTACCTACCTCCCCTCCTGGTACGACGTGCTTTTGACATCTAGCTTCCCAGGGAAGAAGGTACTATCCTTAATATATAATAAGACTCTAACGGCTAATTCCAAGGATATACCCCATTTCATTACTCAATGGGAAAGGGATATGGGAGTCCCTCTGGGGGCAACAGACATAGAGGAGATTTTCCGTAACTCTCACAGCTACTCTCGGTGTGTCCGAATCCAGGAGAACTCTTACAAACTAGTGACCTAGTGGTACAGGGCTCCCACTATTCTGCACAAAATGGATCCCACCTCCTCTCCGTGTTGTTGGAGATGTCATGGAGATTTAGGCACAAACTTTCACATTTGGTGGGCTTGTTCAGAAATCACCGGGTTTTGGGAAACGGTGTCGAAAGACATTCAATCTATATGCTCTATAGGTACTCCATTAACCCCCAAGATAGCACTCCTGAATCTACCTGATAAGGACTATCCTCTTTCCAAATTCTCGCTGGTGTCACATCTTGTAGCGGCGGCAAAAATCCTTGTCCCACGTAACTGGCTCTCGACAGAAGCTCCAAATAGAGGGGAATGGATAGAGAGAGTAAGGGAGATATGCAGATTTGAAGAGCTTTCTAGTTGGGAAACTCTATCACACGATAAATACCTTAAATGCTGGGCACCTTGGTTTGAGTGGTGTGTATCCAGTGGGTTAGCTCCCAGACCCTAATTTTAACACAGATAACCCTATATCTTCTTGCCTTCTTAGCACTTTTACCTAGACTTAGGTCTCAGTTATGGATATGATCTGCAATTACATCAGCAGATAGCTCTTTTTTCAATAATACTCGGCCATAGTTTTATATGTCTTGCTTTATTTGCCTCAGCAATACTTGGTACTTCACCGCACCATACCAGTTGCAGTAGTACCGAGGTGCACACCTTCCTGTGATCCAGGTTATGTACAGTATGTTTATTTGTTTGTATGTCTGGTTGTTTGTATGTCTTCTCTCTATGGGCACTATTGTCTTGCACGAATATATGGGGTAGGACAAAGTCATTGCATTGGTTGTAAACGTTTGCACTACAATGTATACCATTCTAAACGTTGACCCTGTATATCTTTGCCTTGTTATATAAATAAAGATTTGAAAGAAAGAATTGCAATGTATGGTATTCTTTATTATCTGGCTGGCAAGTTCATTTACATCCATTCGCCCCTAGGCATAATATATACATATACCACATAATATATATATATAGCGGAGGGGGGGGGGGGTGTCTAGCTGAGAGCACATTAGAATGTTGTCAGAGTAAGGAGAAGCAAGTTCATGGAGGAGAGAAACAGGCTAAAGTCACCATGTAACTGTGTTCCTTTCCTCTAGGCCCTGATCAAGCCTGGAGAAAATAATTACAGAAACCAGCACCAGACAGTAAGTCTATACACCAAGATGCAGAGAGACTAGTGAGGGTAACAGCTAACTATAGCTTATGGACCTCATCAGCACAAGTGACCAGGAGTAGCTTTCCGAGTACCTGGGCACAAATGGATAATTGATGCACAGAATTGCCTTTATCACTAACTAAACCTTCCGGGTAGTAGTGAAAACCAAAAACCTTGCTACAAGAGTTTCCTGCCAAAGAATGAAGCAGATGTTGTTTGTCTACCGTGAGGGGAATGCCCTTAAGAGATAACTCCTAAATAAATAGTTAATAGCATCTTTAGTGCCAAAGTGCTGTAAAGAGTGAATTATAGGTTTACCACCGGGATCCTTATGCTTGTAAAGTATCAGCATTAGAAGAATCCTCATTGACAACTGCCACTATTACCTGATAGATAGGATTATAAGTGGAACTTATTATTATTTGTGCCTATACAAAACGCTTCCATTGATGAACTGTACAAACTGGCCAGAGACAATTGATTTAGTAAATGTTTCAACTGGTTTACAACAACCGACGCCTCAGTCTTACTACTACTCTCAACATTTGCACCTAACGGTGCTTGGCGTCACGAACCCAGGGGCCCCAGCCTCAAAAGCACCTTAAACACCAATTACCATCAAGGGCACCTCAACCAACATCTTGGCTGGTGTTCCCTGCAACCGAGAGAGTGCCCCGGAGGATTTCGTGCTGGTCTTCCATCCACTGATACCCAGCACATGGAGGCATCTGCTAACCGTGAGTACATCAACTATTGCATCCATCGGCCCACTGTGAACCTCACGTGTTTTCCCCTGTGGTTTGGTAGCGCTACAATAGTCCTCACCATACTCACCACTTTTATCAGGCTGTGATATGTCATCATGAGCTTCTAGGACCCCCTTTGGCCCTGAGTGCCACTGTCACAGCTAGGAATGAGTGAATCGACTTCGGATGAAACATTCAAAGTCGATTTGCATAAAACTTTGTTCTAATACTGTACGGAGCAGGAGCTCCATACAGTATTAAAATGTATTAGCTCCGATGAGCCGAAGTTATTGTTTTGCGAAGTCTCGCGAGACTTGGCGCAATAACTTCATAAATTAATTCGGTACCTTGGACCCGAACCGTTGGGAAAATGGTTTTTTACAGTACAAATTAATTTATGACATTATTGAGACTTCGTGAAGCAATAACTTCAGCTCATCAGAGCCAATACATTCTAGTTCTGTACGGAGCTCCTGCTCCATACAGTATTAGAACAAAGTTTTATGTGAATTCGCTCATCCCTAGTCACAACCCTTCCCTGTCACCACCGTGGCTACAAATGCCACTACTACCACTACAGCAGCTATCAATTTGTCCCCCCACCTCCCCTTGAACTTTGTCCTCATGGCAGTTGAAACAATGACTGTTCTCACACAAATCATCAACAAGGAAACTCTCTTGAGTATCTTTCATAGCATGTGGTGGGAGTTTGTCGTCTCTTCTCAGGAAAAAAGGATCCCCACTAGGAGGGAGCAATAAAGACATAGAGTCTTTTCTGGTGTTGCAAGAAATGTCTTTTCTGGGGTTGCAAGGAGGGGAGCAGGAGCTGTGACCCCCGGCTCAAAAGTATCCACATCATCCTGTTGTGACTGAGAAGAGGAATGAGCCATCCAGTCCACAATCTCATCCTTTTTGTCCTCAATAATAATGTGGCGCCAATCAGAAGCAAGGGAGAACTGTGGCCTACTACTATTACTACTGGCTGGAAAGCTGGAGCTGCTACCGCTGTTTGCAATACTAAATCACTGCCTAGAACATTCCCCTATAAAACTTATGTTTTAATTTGCACTACTGACTCTTGGATGATAAGGCATGGGTGTTTCTTTTTCCACTCTTCCGTTTACCAGACATTTTATTGTGAGGTCTATTAATGAAAAATCATAGGCTTGGTACACAGATTATTAAACGGTATGAGCAAAATTGAAAGTTTTTTTTTTTTTTTTTTGTAATTTAAAGACAGAGGCCTAACTAAATGTCCCTCCACTTCTACAAACACACTGCACACCATTATTGATAAAAAAAATTGTAATGATACCATTTTTGCAGTAAAATGAGTTTGCTGTAACTGAACAGTATCTTGCAGTAATATATAATGTGCTTGTGTTATAAGGGTATTTTATATGCTTAATTAAATACTGATTGGTTCTGTCCCCGTTAATTTTGTCCCCTTTAATATCACCTTCTATATTCTTTGTAAGGTAGTAAGTTAGGGATAGTTAGATAGGAAATACCCCTCATTGTGCTGAGAAGGCTGCATTCCTGAGTGATTATCTCTGAGAGCTGCATGCTGCACACTGGACATCCTTAGGAGGAGGGGCTGAAAGGTATAAATCTGGTGCACAAAAGACAGTTAAGTGAAAGTCAATTGAATATCATCCAGGTAGAATGTTGTAGGTTTATCTCTGTCTTGCATCTGTAGTACCTGTATACAGTTGCAAGAAAAAGTATGTGAACCCTTTGGAATGATATGGCTTTTTGCAGAAATTGGTCATAAAATGTGATCTGATCTTCATCTAACTCACAACAATAGACAATCACAGTCTGCTGAAACTAATAACACACAAATAATTAAATTTTACCATGTTTTTATTGAGCACACCATGTAAACATTCACAGTGCAGGTGGAAAAAGTAGGTGAACCCCTAGACTAATGACATCTCCAAGAGCTAATTGGAGTGAGGTGTCAGCCAACTGGAGTCCAATCAATTAGATGAGATTGGAGGTGTTGGTATAATAATAGCATTTTTGCAGTAAAATGTGTTTGTAATAATTGCGTTATTGCGAAAAAATGAGTTTGCTATAACATTGAACGGTATCTTGCACTGATATACTGTACAACAGATTCAATAACATGGGTATAATAATTGCGATATTGTAGTAAAATTGGTTTGCTATAACAGTGAACAGTGTCTTTCAGTGATATACAACAGGTTTAATATTATGGGTATAATAATTGCGTTATTGCAATAAAATGAGTTTGCTATAATAACACTGAATAGTATCGTGCAGTAATGTACAATGCGTTCAATAACATAGATAGTATAATTGCGTTATTGCAGTAAAATAGGTTTGCTATAACACTAAACTGTATCTTGCAGTAATATGCACTCTAGAGATGAGCGAATTTTCCCAAAATTCGATTTGGCCGGTTCGCCAAATTTTTATAAAAAATTTGGTTCAATCCTAATTTATTCGCGGTGATTTGCGATAAAAACTGCTATCCTGGCTGCAGAGAGCCTTTATAGTGGTGTAGAACACTGTGCCTTGCAGTAACACGCATAGGAAGTCTGCTGTGGTAGTGAAATAATACTGTGAGTCCTGTGACACAGTGAGAGGTTTTGTCTGGGAAAACAGGTATTTTCCTCTCAGGATGTGCTGCTGGGCTGATTTACAGCCAGGTGAGGTCAAATACCGGACCGGATTTTAAGTGCCGGTCTGGATTTTGGCAGTACCTGGCTATTCTTTAATAGGCAGCTGGGCTCAGAAGCCATGTCTCTGTGTTGGGATCTGGGAGCCTTGTGTCTGGATGAAGGCTTGCTACCTGTTTGGCGTGAAAACAGGTTGGTGCTGCTATCAGCAAGGACTCTTTGAGGCACAATTGCTGCATGGTGTGAATTACCACCAACACTGCAAGGTGACTTTTTGTTTGATTGTGACTGCTTGTTTTGTCACTTGCCTAAAGTGTGAATAAAACACTGAACTGTTTATTCCAAAGAACTTGTTGTTGCCTCTATACTGCATCCGCTAATCCTGTCTACCAGAGCGAAACCCCACAGTCTGTATGACATGCAGATGACAGGGGTCACTCTTAGAATCACTGCACACTTCACTTATTTAGGGGCCAAAACTGACCAAATAACTCAAGTGTGAACTCCGCCTTACAGGTCTATGTTAGCGCCAAGAAGAAGCGCACTCCTTTTACACCATCGGCAGCTGATTCCACATAGATGTCTAGAGAACCTGTTCTATTAAACGCTTATACAAGTAGAGCCCCCCAACAGAGTGGAGAGGGTGTCAGCAGTAAGTATGTGTTGAAATCACTGATTATTTTGCACTTCCTCTGATCCATCAGAACAATAACCCCCCAAAAAACGGATACTGTCTGTTTAACATCCGCCTTCACTCGGTCAGCATTTGGTCAGTAATCCATCAGTATTGCTAATGCCCAAAAAAATAGGAGTGTATCCAAAACAAGAACTGCTGGGTTGCTGGTCAAGACACGACCGCTAGATGACACCGGGAGATCAGGCCTCTTGCTGCAACTCCTGCTGCCACGCCCCCTTACTCTGCTACAACCTGTGCCCGCGCAACAAATATTTAGGCCTTTGCCACTCCCCTGTACAGGGCCTGGCACTTCTCTGTCTGACATACTGTTAGATCAGATAAATAAATAAAAAGAAAATTAAAACAATCCCAAAAAAGTCTGTAATTTTCTCACTTCACCAAACAACGTCAAATACTTTTTTTGTGCCACTCATACATGCAAAAAAGGGGCTTTAGAACATATAACTGCACCGCTGAACGGCAAATATATATATATTTTTCCACTTATACACTCCACAAAAGGCTTTAGAACGTATAACTGCACCTCTGAACTGCAAATATATTTTACTTTTGCCACTAATACATGACAAAAAGGACTATAATTTTTGCACTTCACCACACAACGGCTAATAAGCCCTTTTTCTTCCCACTAATACAAGCCAAAAAATGCTTTAGAACATATAACTGCACCGCACAAGGGCAAATAAGACGTAGAAATATTTCCTTGTAATAAACCCTGGTAATGGCTGTATCAAACAGCACTTGCACCCCAATAATAAGAACACCTTGAATAATCTTAACTTGTAAATCATTTTTTTAGCACAATTAAGTTTTTTCTAGCACTGTCCCTAGCGCCTGCTGACGTCTCTCCCTGCACTTAGTACACTGGAAAATGGCAGAATCCAAGAAGGCTGAGGCTATTTATAGGGCTGTGACATCACAGGGCTGGCTGGCTGCTGATTGGCTGCATGCATGGCATTATGGGTGATCCCACCTTCCCAGAGTTCCTTGCTCCATGTCCTCACATGTGCAGCAGCCATTTTACGAAAAAATGTGATTCGTTACCACGAAGCATGAGGAATTTTGGATTCGGTGCGAATCAAATTTTTTCAGAAATTCGGATCGAATTCCACTTCGTCAACTTCGATTCGCTCATCTCTAATGCACACGTTCAATAACACGGGTATAAAAATAGCATCATTGCAGTATTGCTTTTGCTATAACACTGAATGGAATCTTGTGGGAATAAACATTGCAGTCAATAACATGGGTATAATATTACCATTGTTGCAGTAAAATGTGTTTGCTATAACACTGAACAGCATCTTGCAGTAATATACAACCGGTTCACTAATGCTACTTTCACACTAGCAGCACGGACCTCCGGCAGGCTGTTCTATCGGGTGAACAGCCTGTCGGATCCGTCCTGCCGCTAGTGACAGCGTGCCCCCGGACTGCCGCTCCCTCCCCATTGACTATAATGGGGGGAGGGGGGAGAGTTCCGGCAGAGGAACAGCAGCGCACGGCGAGAGGCTGCCGGAATAAAACTAAGACATGTCCGACATTTATTCCGGCAGCCTCTCGCCGTGCGCTGCAGTGCCTCCGCAGGAACTCAGCCCCCGCCCCATTATAGTCAATGGGGACAGAGCGGCAGTCCGGGGGCACACGGTCACTAGCTGCAGGATGGATCCGACAGGCTGTTCACCCGACGGAACAGCCTGCCGGAGGTCCGTGCCCCTAGTGTGAAAGTAGCCTTAGTGAACCGGTTGTAGTGTGCCGCCGCTGCTGCACAGGCACGACTTCGCGTCTGTGACGTTGCCACTGACAGCTCCGCCCCCAGAGAAGAAGAAGGAGCGAGCGAGCGCCACTGTCTGCCAGGGAAGCCTAGAGATGTGCCACTAAAAGGTATCTTGTATAAAATATTTGTTTATCTCCAGTTGCTAGAAACTTGTACAGACAGGGATGGCGCTACCATATAGGCAAGGGGGGCAATTTCCCCCGGGCCCCCGAGTCCTTAGGAGCCCCCGGTGCCAGCCCGCAACTAACTATAACTAACAGCGCTGCCGCCGCTGCTGCACAGGCACGACTTCGCGTCTGTGACGTTGCCACTGACAGCTCCGCGAGCGAGCGCCACTGTCTGCCAGGGAAGCCTAGAGATGTGCTAGCCTGGAGAAATGTGGGTTAGAAAGATGTGCTGGAGAAATGTGCTATTGGGGAGGGGGGGCCTGGGGGGTGGTTAGAATGATAGATGTGCATGTGATGTGCTGGAGAAATGTGCCATGGGGGGGGGGGGGAGATGTGCTACTGCCACTGGCCCATGGAGGGGGAGAAATGTGCCATGGGGGGGTTTGGCACTTGATACTGGCACATGGGGAGAGCGGGAGGCACTTGATACTGGCACATGGGGGTGGGGTTGGAGTTTGGCACTTGATACTGGCACATAGGGGGGGTTGGCACTTGATACTGGCATATGGGGGGTTGGCACTTGATACTGGCACATGGGGGGTTTAGCACTTGATACTGGCACATGGGGTGTCGGGATTCAAACCCGTGACCAGCCACATCCCAGGCGGTAGCCCTGCTTACTAGGCTACCGTCCTCTCTGGACATTCCTCCCTGAAGCCACGCTTACTGCCGCCTGCCCTGACCCACCGCCTGCCTGCAGTCCTTGCCACTGGGCTCCACTCCTACCTCCAGCAAGCGGTCCACTGACTCAGGTGAGCCTGTAGGACTGTTACAGAATAATCAGCCCACTATGGAGTCCGCAATGGCCACTCTGCGTAAGCAGGTCTCCGAACTTCAAGAATTTGGTACTACATATCAGGAGAAATTTGCCCAGCTCCAAGGCGTAGTCCAAAGCCAGCAAAGGGAGATTATTGAACTACAGAGGCAACACCTGGACGTCCGCGGCGCGGCCGCAGACACCCGCATGCCACTCCCATCAAGATTCGGCGGCGACAGACGCCAGTATCGGGGGTTTCTAAACCAATGCTGCATCTATTTTCAGATGTACCCGGCCCCCTTCACCACCGAGAAAAAGAAGGTGCTATTCATGGTCAATCTCCTGACGGAAGAAGCATTAGCATGGGCATCACCTTACGTGGAGACTAACAGTCAGCTCCTGGACAACCTAAACAACTTCATCACCGCCATGAGCCAAGTCTTCGACGACCCCAACCGCTGTGCGACAGCTGAGGCGCGACTACATGGTCTGCGGCAAGGGAGACGCTCCGTCGCCGAATACACCGCCGAGTTTCGCCGTTGGGTCACGGACACCACCTGGAACCCAGCGGCACAGAGGAGCCAATTCCGGCGAGGCCTGTCAGAATTAATAAAGGACGAACTCGCCAGAGTTGAGGCCCCGGACGATCTGGATGACTTCATTCAGTTATGCATCCGGATAGATCAAAGACTCTCCGAGAGGAAGAAAGAAAGACTCTGGTCCTCGGACCACAGACCCACTTACTCCTTCTTTTCCAACACCCAGCGCGACCCCCAATCAGCAACTGAACCTATGCCGGTCGACGCTCTACGTAGGTCTCTATCCACAGCTGAGAAGGAGAGACGGCTGGCCGAAAACCTCTGCCTCTACTGTGGGGAGCTGGGTCATTTTGCCATCAAATGTCCTCATAAGATCCGAAAGACTATTGCCGTCACGGAACTAAAGGAGCAACCACAGACTCCAACCCCGCCAGCAGCCCCGGAAAATAACAACACGGCGGCTCATGGATCCCACTTCATCGTTCCCATCCTCATCGACACAACTCCCCTGTTCAGCGATGTTAGACTCCGGGGCGGGAGGCAACTTCATGGACCTAACCTTCGCCCGCGAAAAGAAAATTCCACTGACAATCAAGGCAGCCCCCGTTGACCTGGAAACCGTCGACGGATCCCCACTCTCCTCGGGGCCGGCCACTCACGAGACCACCGAACTACAACTCCTCATAGAACCCGATCACCGCGAAAAGATCCACTTCTCGCTGATTGCTTCCCCAAAGTTCCCGGTGATCTTGGGCATCCCATGGTTGGCCACCCACAACACCTCGGTGGACTGGGAAACCCGCTGCATACGATTCCCGTCCGAGTTCTGCTCGCTAAATTGCTCCCACAAACCCGTCCTTCCACCCGAAGACACCACCATCTCAAAACTATCCGTCAAGGATCTGCTACCCCCTCAATACAGCGAGTTCCAGGATGTCTGCGACAAGAAAAACGCAGACAAGCTGCCACCACACCGACCCTACGACTGCCCTATAGAACTGTTGCCCGGGGCCGAAATACCCTTTGGCAGTATCTACCCCCTCTCAGAGCCTGAACTCAAGGCTCTGAAAGAGTACCTGGATGAGGACCTGAGGAAGGGGTTCATCCGGCCCTCTACCTCCCCAGCGGGAGCCCCCTTTTTCTTTGTAGAGAAAAAAGACTCCTCCCTGCGTCCCTGCATAGACTACAGAAAGCTTAACAACATAACCGTAAAAAAACGGTACCCGCTCCCACTAATTTCAGAACTCCTCGAGAGACTCCGGGCAGCGAAGATCTTCACTAAACTCGACCTTCGAGGGGCCTACAACCTCGTCCGAATCCGCCCTGGGGACGAATGGAAGACCGCCTTCCGGACACGTTATGGTCATTTCAAGTACCTGGTCATGCCTTTCGGACTCTGCAATGCTCCCGCCACCTTCCAGCACTTCATTAACGACGTCCTCAGGGACATGCTGGATCTGTTTGTAGTCGTTTACCTGGACGACATCTTGATCTTCTCTGAAGACCTCGAGCAGCACCGCGAACACGTCCGCAGGGTACTGCAGAGACTCCAACAGAACTCTCTCTATATCAAGCTAGAGAAATGCGAGTTTGAGCGAACCACCACTCAGTTCGTCGGATACATCATCTCCCCTGAGGGACTAAGTATGGATCCGGGGAAGGTCCAAGCTGTGATGAACTGGCCCGTTCCGAGAAACGAGAAGGAGATTCATTGGCTTCGCCAACTTCTATCGGAAGTTTATCCGGAACTTCTCCAAGGTCATAGCACCAATCACCCAACTCACCAAGAAGGCAGTCCCCTTCTCCTGGACACTCAAGGCCCAGGAGGCCTTCACCAAGTTGAAACTCCTCTTCACTTCTGCTCCAATCCTAATCCACCCGAACCCCGAGCTGCCATTTACAGTCGAAGTGGATGCATCAGACTCCGCGGTGGGGGCAGTTTTGTCACAACGGACAGGGGAGAGGATGCTATTACACCCGTGCGCATATTTCTCCCGCCAGATGTCCCCCTCCGAGAAGAACTATGACATCGGGAACAAAGAACTACTGGCGATCAAGGATGCCTTCTCCGAGTGGAGACACCTGCTGGAGGGAGCCACCAACCCCATAATCGTACTAACGGACCACAAGAACCTCGAGTTCATCCACAGCGCTAAGAGACTCTCAGCTAGACAGGCCAGATGGAGCCTATTCTTTTCCCGCTTCAACTTTCTCATCACCTGTCGCCCCGGATCAAAAAACGGCAAGGCTGACGCCCTCTCCTGAATGTTTTCCGAGCCCTCACAGAGTAACAAGGGCCAAAATAACATCCTACCCGAGAGAAGGGTCGTAGGGGCCACCTACTCTAAAGAACTCCTGGGCACAATCAAAGAAGGATATGAAAATGACTCCTTCCTCTCCCACCCCACAGGGAATGTCAGCCTTACGTTTAAGAACGGTCATTGGTTTCATCAGTGTCACGGGGTTCCGAAGGTGCACTCGGTCCCCCATTGCCCGCAGAACTGTTGCTTAGCTTTTGGAATGAGGTTCTGTGTTTGACCTCATTCCCAGGGCGGCTTTACTAGCTGGGTGGCTCCCCTAGTCTGCCTTGAGCGCCGAGCTGATCACTCGGTGCTCGACTGGTTGGTCTGTCGGTCATGTGATGCTGGCCACGTCACATGACCCTCACTCCCCACTATAAATACAGGCAGCCTGCTGGCTACAGGTTGCCTGTTAATTTCTAGGTTCCTGGCTATTTGTTGGACGACTGAATATTTACCTGATCCTGTTCCCTGACGATCCTCTGCCTCCTCCTCCTGTACTGCGCATACATCCTGGTATTGTGACCTCGGCTCCCACCTGACTACTCTCTTAGGACTCCTCTTGTACTTCGCTACTCTCCTGGTATTTGACCCCGGCTTCTCCTGACCATTCTTTGCTTTATCCGTTGTACTGCGTAGCTCTCTTGGTTCTGACCCGGTCCGTTCATGTTCCGTATTTTGTCTTGTCTGTCTTACCTGCACATATCCTAAGTTAGGGATTGCCGTCCAGTTGTCCCCTGTCATCAGGACTCGTGAGGCAAGTAGGCAGGGCCAGGGGTGAGGGTGGAGCGCAGTGGTCACTACCCTTCCCCCTGTGTGTGTGTGTGGACGTGACCGTTACAATCAGGACCTACAACTATATGTACCAGAAATCGCACGGCTCGAAGTGCTCAAACTTAACCATGACTCCAAGGTGGCCGGCCATTTTGGCACAAGAAAGACCCAGGAGCTTCTCTCCCGCTCCTTCTGGTGGCCAGCATACAAGGAGGACATCAAGAGGTACATCTCCTCGTGCACGGTCTGTGCCCTCAATAAGACTCCTCGTTCCTCTCCCGTGGGTCTGTTACAACCCCTCCCGATTCCCTCCCGCCCCTGGGGCTCGATCTCCATGGACTTTGTGGTAGACCTTAATCCTTCAAAAGGGATGAACATCATCCTGGTCGTGGTCGACCGTCTCACCAAGATGGCCCATTTCATCCCCTACAAAGGCCTACCCACAGCCAAACAGACGGCCGATCTTATTCTCAGAGAGGTCTTCAGGCTGCATGGGATCCCGGACGACGTGGTCTCCGACCGAGGCGTACAATTTGCCTCAAAGTTCTGGAAGAACTTCTGCCTGGCACTCGGGGTTAAAGTGAACCTGTCCTCTGCTTTCCACCCTCAGTCAAACGGGCAGACGGAGAGAGAACTAATCAGACCCTAGAGCAATACCTACGCTGTTTCAGCTCCCACCTGCAGGATGACTGGCTTGATCATCTCCCCACGGCCGAGTTCGCCTACAACAATGCTGAGCACAGCTCAACCAAGCACAGCCCCTTCTTTGCTAACACAGGCTCGCACCCGGTGTTCATTCCCCACCTACCTGTCGCCTCCACCCTCCCAGCAGTGGCCGAACGCCTAACAACCCTACAGGAGGCACAAAAGAACATTATAGACAACCTCCAGCTTGCCCAGAGGTGCTTTAAACAGGGAGCAGACAGACGTCGCAAACCCACCTCGGGCTTCCATGTGGGAGACAAGGTGTGGCTGTCCACCAGGAACCTCAGATTGAAGGTCCCCTCCAAAAAATTTGCCCAAAGATACATGGGTCCGTTCCGGATCACCGCACAAATCAACGAGGTCACGTTCCGGCTCGACCTTCCGGACTCCATTAGGGTGCACCCTGTCTTCCATTGCTCTCTCCTCAAGCCATACGTGGAGAACAGCTTCACAGGCCGCCACTCGCCCCCTACACCACCGGTGAGGGTACAGGGTGAAGAAGAATACGTTGTCGCAAAGATTCTCGACTCCAGGATCCACCGGGGAAGACTACAGTACCTAATTGGGTGGGAGGGTTACCCTCCCGAGGATAACTCCTGGGAGCGAGAAGAAAATGTCCACGCCCCCAGACTGGTAAAAGAGTTCCACCAACGGCACCCCGGTAATCCTGCCCCTGCGGTGCCCGGAGGTTACCTTGGAAGGGGGGGAGTACTGTCGGGATTCGAACCCGTGACCAGCCACATCCCAGGCGGTAGCTCTGCTTACTAGGCTACCGTCCTCTCTGGACATTCCTCCCTGAAGCCTATTAGTTAACCTCAGTCTTGCCAAGTCTTGCTCATTACCCTTGATTCCCCACACCTGGTACTTCCCTATATAAGTCCAGCCCCTTGCACTCCAGTTTGCTGATTATTGAGCTCCTGAGCCTTGATCAAGCTTCTCCTCATCTGCTGCTCTTGCTACTGCTGGAAGTCCACTGCTGACCAGGAATTGCCTACCGACTACTCTTCTGCTTTATCCCTACCTACTGAACTGCTACCACCGTTGCCATCCGGATTGTCTGACCACGCTTACTGCTGCCTGCCCTGACCCACCGCCTGCCTGTGGTCCTTGCCACTGGGCTCCACTCCTACCTCCAGAAAGCGGTCCTCTGACTCAGGTGAGCCTGTAGGACTGTTACATGGGGTTTGGCTCTTGATACTGGCACATGGGGGGTTTGGCACTTGATACTGACACATGGGAGGTTGGCACTTCATACTGGCACATGGGGGAAGAGAGGCACTTGTTACTGGCACATGAGGGGCATGGAGAGGCACTTGTTACTGGCACATGGGGGGTATGGAGAGGCACTTGTTACTGGCACATGGGGGGCATGGAGAGGCACTTGTTACTGGCACATTATTATGGGGCACTATTATGGGGGGCTCTGTGTGGTACTAGTATTATCAGGGGTATTATCTGTTTCTGCAGTATAGTATTGGGGAGCACAGCGGCACAGTATTGGGGGTAGTAGAATGATTTGTCCAGAAGATGAGAGGATGATGGAAAAGTAGTAAACTAAGATGTTTTTTTTGTTGTCAAACTGAAGAGACAGAAAATGGTGACAAAATGGTGGTCTGGTCTGAAAGGAGAAGACGAGGACAGAGAACATCTACATCAAAGGAGACGTCACTGGATGTAAGAGGTATGGGGCGCTGTATTTCTGTAGTGATTGGGGGGGGGGGGCGTTAAAGTCAGCAAGTGTCGTGTGGGGAGGGCCCTTATTGTTTTTCACCCCAGGGCCCAATTTCACCTAGAACCGGCCCTGTGTACAGACCAAATATATTTCACAGCTGAGGGTTGACTATAAATGTGTTTAGTTAAGACAATCCTCAGTGAGTTAAAAATACATTAGCAGCATAAATCTCTCTCCAGTCCTTTTAGGGGGCGTCCACATGTACCGGAAATGGACTTTCCATACAAATTTAGTCATGGAAAATCCGTAACAGATAATAGCACTTGCCATGTGGATGAGATCTGAATAACACATGCGCACACTGCAGAGTTTTTCTGCCCAACAGTTGACCTGTGATATGAATTTTTGAATCCGCAGCATTTATACACAGTCGAGTTAAATTATTATGACCGCCAGCGAATACCCGGAGTAACCACCATGTGCAGTACAGAGAGCAGACTAAACAGGCTGGCAGTATCTCAATAAGGTCCTGGTAGGTTGTAGCCATGCTCACTGAAGTGCATCCCACAGCTGCTGGGTGCATGGGGGAGGATCTATAGAGCGAACAAGACAATTAAAGAGGTCCCACAGATGGTCAGTTGGGTTCTAATCTGGGAAATTAAGGGGCCAGGGTAGTACTTGGAAATCTTGATCATGCTCTTCTAACCAATGTTGGTCATTTCCAGTAATGTGGATCATTGTTATGCTGGAAGATTTCTTCCGCCCCAGGAAAGAAAATCAGCATGTATGGGTTTATGTTATCTAAAAGGATGGATTCATAACCAAATCAGTTGAGAGTGCCTTCCACATGATGAGTGGGCATAGAGAATGCCACAAAAACATTCCCCAGACCATAATGCTTATGCTATCACCACCAGCATGTGTTCTTTCAGGAATGGTTGCAGGGTGTTTGTTCTCTGATGTTTCTCACCTGGCATGCCAGTTTCCATCCATTTGATGAAGCAGAAAATGTGAATCATTGGAGAAGGCAACCCTTTTTCAATCAGTGGAGGTTCAATTCTGATACTGTCCGGAAAATTGAAGCCTTTTCTGCCGATGCAACTTTGTTAGCAGAGTTACAGTGATCATCTATCTGCTTCAGAGCCCCATACTCACTAGGGTTCACTCTGAACTGTTGTTTTAGATGCACATTTTGGCTGTGAGATGCTTCATTGTAGCATCTCAGTCTGCCCTCATGCACCTTCATAACCAATGTTCACCTCTCACATTAATGGCACCTGGTGCTCCACAGTTTCAACATCGCTTATTCACAATGGAGCCATTCATCTACTCATGATATACTTTCATCACAGCAATGCGTGAACAGTCCACAAACTGGGCAGTTTCTGAAATATTGCCAATAATAAATATGTGTGTGCAGACAGCCTATCGCACACCTTATATACCCATCATGCCAGCTCACGACACACGTAACTTCCTTCACGAGCTATGTGCTGCCAACGTCGAAATTAGGAAGTGGTCATAATACTCTCAAGTGAGTTGTGGGGGAAGGCCGTACTGGGAAAACTACAGAGGTGGCAGTATTTGTATTGAGAGCAGTACAGAGGGGCAACATATGTATGTAATGGATCCGCTTCCGTTAGTGGACGCTTCCTAGCTTGCGCCGAGGACCACAAGCACCGCACTGGACACCACAACCACCACAGACTCCACAACCGCCGTAGCTTAACTGGAGCCGCGCCGTCTTCCTTCCACCCTGAATGAACCTCCAGCATTCAGGACCGTGTGGGAAAGATCTCTCCTCCAGGGAATATGCAGAGCATAGCAATCCCCAGCGTGATACAGCAATTCCCTCCAACGAATCAAAAGTTTAGTGGAAGTCCTTTATGACCGACCACAAGCACAAATTCCTGCCCAAAACAGTTCCATAGATTCTTTAGTATACACCGCTGACCGCGTTCGGTCCTAAGAACAGTCCAGACATGCGGCATAGTTCTGTTCTTGAAGGGTAATATGTCCCGGGGCCATAGTCGTAGGGCAGGAGGCTAGCCATAAGTCCTCTACAATGCCCAGTGGCAAATGGCAGTTTGTCACACATCTCCCCTTTGGGGGGAAGACTAACCAGGCACCTGACCTTCTGTCGGTCAGTGCCTCCGTTAGTCGATCCACCAACCCACAGTAACCAGATGCCCGAGTAGCCCACCCACAACAAACAGGTACAAGGGTGACCCACCCACAAGAAACAGTTACTGCACCTGGGTATTTTGCTGTGGTGATGGGGCAACATGCTGTGGGGACTTGAGGGAGGGCAGAGGCCGACTGCACTCTGCCCAGCTGCCAGCTCTTCTGCTGGGGTGCTGAGACCATAGTCTGGCTCAGTAGCCAGAGGAACATAGGAGTCAGCAGGGGTTAACATCGCCTCTGTTAACCCTGAGGCCACGTTAGGAGTTAACTGGGAGGGGAATTTGTACTTACCCCCTCCTCCTGTTGTCCTGGTGAGGGTAGTGGGGGCATCTGGACAGGCTGTCCAGCATCCCGGTAGGTCAGGCGCAGAGACCACGTTCCCATCTGCGCCGTCTGGGCGATTGGTGTCTCCCCTTGTTATGGTAAGCTGCCGCTGGGGAGAGAGGGTGCTTCGCTCCTCTCCCTGAAACACAGGCTGCCGCTGGGGAGGAAGGACGACACCTTCAGCTCCCTGGGGTACACACTGCCGCTGGGGGGGAAGGAGGACACCTTCAGCTCCCTGGGGTTCACACTGCCGCTGGGGGGGAAGGACGACACCTTCGGCCCCCTGGGGTACACACTGCTGCTGGGGGGGAAGGACGACACCTTCGGCCCCCTGGGGTACACTCTGCCGCTAGGGAGGAAGGATGACACCTTCGGCTCCCTGGGGTACACACTGCCGCTGGGGGGGAAGGAGGACACCTTCGGCTCCCTGGGGTTCACACTGCCGCTGGGGGGGAAGGACGACACCTTCGGCCCCCTGGGGTACACACTGCCGCTGGGGGAGAAGGACGACACCTTCGGCCCCCTGGTGTACACACTGCCGCTGGGGGGGAAGGACGACACCTTCGGCCCCCTGGGGTACACACTGCCGCTGGGGGGGAAGGACGACACCTTCGGCTCCCTGGGGTTCACACTGCCGCTGGGGGGGAAGGACGACACCTTCGGCCCCCTGGGGTTCACACTGCCGCTGGGGGGGAAGGACGACACCTTCGGCCCCCTTGGGGTTCACACTGCCGCTGGGGGGGAAGGACGACACCTTCGGCCCCCTGGGGTACACACTGCCGCTGGGGGGGGAAGGACGACATCTTCGGTCCCCTGGGGTACACACTGCCGCTGGGGGGGAAGGACGACACCTTCGGCCCCCTGGGGTACACATTGCCGCTGGGGGGGAAGGACGACACCTTCGGCCCCCTGTAACTCACGTTTTTGCTGGGGCGCAGGGACGGAATACTTCGCCATCTCTGCCCGATATTCTGCTTCCTGCTGCAGATACTCCGCCAGTTCTCTCCTCACTTCCGGTACAATTTCCTCTGTTAGGTGGGGCCCGTAGATAGCCAACCGCCTCTTCAGCATAGCGTCAAACCGTACGTGACTATACCAATAGTCCAGTTTTGCTTGGTGTTCCCAGGATGCTGCTCCTCGCACTAGGGAAGCCATCCCACCGCTTGCCACCAATGTAACGGATCCGCTTCCGTTAGTGGACGCTTCCTAGCTTGCGCCGAGGACCACAAGCACCGCACTGGACACCACAACCACCACAGACTCCACAACCGCGGTAGCTTAACTGGAGCCGCGCCGTCTTCCTTCCACCCTGAATGAACCTCCAGCATTCAGGACCGTGTGGGAAAGATCTCTCCTCCAGGGAATATGCAGAGCATAGCAATCCCCAGCGTGATACAGCAATTCGCTCCAACGGATCAAAAGTTTAGGGGAAGTCCTTTATGACCGACCGCAAGCACAATTTCCTGCCCAAAACAGTTCCATAGATTCTTTAGTATACACCGCTGACCGCGTGCGGTCCTAAGAACAGTCCAGACATGCGGCATAGTTCTGTTCTTGAAGGGTAATATGTCCCGGGGCCATAGTCGTAGGGCAGGAGGCTAGCCATAAGTCCTCTACAATGCCCAGTGGCAAATGGCAGTTTGTCACAATGTACTTGGATCACTACAGGGGGTAGCCCTTGTAATGGAAGCACTACAAAAGTGGGCATCATGAGTATTGGGAGCACTACAAAGGGGCAATATATGTACTGGGAACAGTCCAGGGGGGCAGTATCTGTACAGGGAACACTATAGAGGGGCAACATATGTACTTGGAGCAGTGCAGAGAGGCATAATATGTACTAAGAGCACTACAGGGGGGCAGCTTTTGTACTGGGGCGCTATAGAGGGGCAACATTTTTACAAGGAGCACTAAACAGGTGCATCATTTGTACTGAAGTCCCTACACAGGGGCAGCATTTTTACTGTGGGCACTATGGAGGGGAAAGCATTTGTACTGGGAGCACTACATGGGATCAGCATTTGCACTGGCAGCAGGGGCAGCATTTGTACTGAGAGCACTACAGTAGGACAGCATAAGTACTGGGGCACTACAGGGGATGTTATATCTACTAGGGGTACTAGAGGGGGCATTATAACTACCGGGAGCATTATAGGTGGCATTATAATTACTGGGGGAACTATATGGGACATTATATCTATTAGGAGTATTAGAGGGGGCATTTTAACTACTGGGAGCGCTATATAAGGCATTATAAATACTAGCAGCACTATAAAGCAGCATTATAAGTACTGGGTGCACTGCAGGGGACTATTATAATTATTGGCAGCATTATATCTACTAGGGGTACTAGAGGGGGCATTATAACTACTGGGAGCACCATAGGGGGCATTATAGCTACGAATAGCTCTATAGGGTCTTATGGAGGGGCTTTATCATTACTGGGGGAACTGCAGGGGATTATTACTACTTGGGGCACTTTGGGGATAACATTATTATTAGGCACAATATGGACTACTACTAATAGGTGAGCTCTCGGGAACCATTATCACTGCAGGGGGTACTATTACTAATGAGTACACTCTAGGAGAGAATTATTACTATTGGTGGGAATTTTGGGAGTACTTTGAGGAATACCTGTAAGGCATTGTTATTTCATAAGTATGGTATTTGGGGCATTGGGGAACACACCGGTTACAATATTAGGGGGAGCAGCAGGATAACAATGTTGATGATAGAAAAGTCAGGAACCTAAAATGTCTGTGTGGCAAACTCTGCAGAGACAAGAAGCAGCTGAAAGAACTTGTCATGTGTTGCCTGGGCCAAATGGAGAATGTGAAGAAAGAGAATGTCTACATCAGAGGAGACATTACTGGATGTTAGAGGCATGTAGTGCTGTATTCTCCTGTATGTGTGATAGCTCTAAATGTAATGTCCATCCAAATATGCCTTTAGCAGTGGGACTAAGGAGTTGGTTAGAAAATTTAACACATATTCATTGGGGCTTGGGCCCATAACGTTTGAGGCCCTCGCAATGCCTCTGCTATCTAACCCCCTTTTTAAATCCAGTCCTGGAATTGGCTCCACAAGCTGCATCAGAAAACCTGAACGTCGAAACCCAATTTGAACAGGTTTTCAGCCACTGTAAAGAAATTGTTTTTCATTCACTGAGATCTTGAAATTGTTAAGATAAAAACTGATGCACAGACTATATTAAAAAAAATGCACAAATTTTCATTATACAATGAATAATGTACACAAAGCAAGAAAAAGCATTTAAATGCTAGGTTATGAGTGTCAAATGATCCATACTGTACAGTACTCATGAACATGCACATTGTACAGCCAGCTGTCTAGTACATTTGGCATCAATGCTGCTATGGTAACATAATATTAGAAGTTTTCCTACTCTACTCACCCTAGTCTACTTAAACATGACAGAGATAAATAATAGATAGATAGGATAGATAGATATGAGGTGCATTATACAGCCACTTTATTATATACCCCAATCTACTTGCTAATAGCTGATCTTGGGCTCTTTTCACATTGAATCCACAGGATCCAATGGGTGGGAAGTATACAGTCTGGGATGCAATAGAAAGGGATTTTTTCACAAAGACAGCAAATTGGCAGCTGTATATGCAAATAAGCACATGCCATCACAGCATTTCATAACATAAGAGTACTCCATGACATCACAATGATGGCCCTTGTATAAAAATACCAGACAGAGTTAGGGCTGCACATTCCTTTAAAGGAGGACGACAAGAACATTTATCAAACTGGTGTAAAGAAGAACTGGCTTAGTTACCAATAGCAACCAATCAAATTCCACCTTTTAATTTCCAAAGGAGCTGTCAAAAATGAAAGGTAGAATCTGATGGTTGCTATGGGAAACTAAGCCAATTCTACTTCACACCAGTTTGATAAATGACACCCTTAATGATACAAGGCTGCCACAGATATTCACAGAAAGGCTGGCATAATTTGTGGCAGGCTGGATAGCGTGGGGCAGGTGACAAGCGAGGAGTGTGCCTTGAGGAGACACATCGGGTGCTGCTGCTGCAGGAGCTTGCAGTACCACTGTAGTCGTTGTTAGAGTCTTTACACGGGCAGACACATATTACAGGTAGGACAATTTTTGCTCCTAGAGATCCCACTGGGAAAAGGTGCCTTATATACCCAGGGACCATTTGGACGTTCTTGCTATGCCCTTGAATACACTTGGGATGCTGGCGGCTGGGGCATTGATGCCAGAGCAACAAGTGGCCAATTGTAAATTACCTCCATTGTGTCTGATAAAAAATTTCAATTTAATTCCAGATTCTTGAAAATGTTATGCAATTTACTAGAGATCAAATTAGATTTCTCATCTGCCTCAGTTCAACAGTCAAGAGGAACACATTAATAAAATTCTGGGAATTTTCAAAGAAACTTTGTCTACACAAGACAACTGGGCGAGTCTTTTCCATAAGCAGAGTTCCTTTACTGTACCCACATGGTGGAATCCACCCAGAATTCACAATTCTTTTTGGTATGTGGACAGCATCCTAGACTGCTTCTTCCTTTCTCTACATCATTGGAAGTTCCTGTAGCCAGTTCCACTCATGAAGATTTTCTTACCCTCTGACATAAAGCTAAAGATTCCTTAATTAAAGCGACCTTCAAGTTCAGGAAAAATAAATTCACATTAACTGAATAAACAAAACACTTACCTGGTGTCTTCATTTTCTTTTTAGTTGCAGATCTGCTAATTCTCATGCTCGTTCCCTAGTTAGTGATTTTTTTTTTTATTTTTTTTTTATCTTGAACCGGAGGGTGGCTTTGAGGCCATTCCCTATTAAAAAAAAATGTGGCCAAAGAGTGCAGATCGTCTCCCCAGTATTTTTCTAGGGATAAAGTCTGGCTCTCCTGTAAACACATTCGTGTAAAGCAGGGGTGCACAACCCGCGGGCAGCATGCGGCCCCAAGAGCCAAGGTTTGCAGCCCACGTCACCCTGGACAGAAATACAGATGATCGTGCGATCAGCTGTGTTTCTGCCCGCAGCGCCGCACGACAGAGCATTACAGCTCCTGCTCCCGCTCTGTAGCAGGTGCAGGACCGGTCCTCGGCTGTCAGTGAGAGCATGAGACCCGAGGAGAAGGCAGAAGCATTTTATCAGCGCTTCGGCCTTCTCCTCAGATAGGTGAGTGGTGCGCTGTACAGGGTGGACCTGACTAGGGGGCAGAGGAGCGCAGAGCTGCAGGGTCAAGAGACCCTGCTCAGCTCTGCCTTGTACAAAGCCCCCACAGCAGGCTGGTTTCCTCTGTAACTGGGGCTCCTTTGGTATGTCCCAGTTACAGTAGAAATAGTACAAAAAATATCCTATTGTCTCCCAAAGGTCTTTCAGTGACCTCTTGGGGACAAATTATGTGGAAAAAAATATATATAAAAAAATAAGTAAAAAAATAAAAAAATAAAAATATATAATAAAACACAAAGAAAAAAAGAAATAAAATATGATGTGGTAAAAAAAAATAAAAGAGTGTTCACTGTTCCCTAACAATCTTTTTATGATCCCTTAGGGGACACATTATGTGGCAAAAATATATTTAAAATAATAATAGAAAAAAAAATAAACAAATAAAAGAAAGTGCAAAATAGTAGAGCCTTCATTGTCCCCCAACAGTCTTTTTATGACGTAACGCAGGGGGACATATTATGTGGCAAAAATATATTTAAATAATAAGTAATAAACCAATTATAAAAAAAATAATACAATAAAATATTAAAAAAATAAAAAGGAAAAAGTGAAAAGGTAACAAAAAGTGTGTCCCCCAAAGGTTTTTTTATGACCTCTTGGGGGATATTATTTCTAGCATATATTAAAAATTAAGTTAAAAAAGATAAAAAAAATAATAAAATACATAAAAGAAAAAACACCCACACCAACCAAAACCATCGCAATTATCACCCTATTCATAACAAAATGACCAACACAAAATAGGGAACTAATTATAATAATTTATTTTGGTGTCATTTTGCATATTTAAAGAATAAGGAGCTATAGTTTGAAAAAAAAAATACTTTTTAAATAAGTTTTGCACAGTTTCCCCCAAAAATAAAAATAAAAAATAAATTATAAAGCCCTATGTGTCAAGTGAAAAATTGTTGCAAAAATTATTTTCGTAGTCCCAACACATAAAAAAGTTACAACCGTTCGAACCACCACCACGTGCGATAAATCACAAAAAAAGTGTCTGTTCAGGCCTGGTTATTAAAGTGCTAACCAATAAGTGCTTTCCCCACTAGTAAGGGAAAATGCTTACTGGTTATTGCATGGCGCCTGTAACTGTCAGAAGGTGGTAATAACCAGGGAGCGCCATCCTCTGCCGTGAAGAAAATCGCTGATTTATGAATAGGAGGCAGGAAGGAAATGTCGCCATGTTTTTTGGAAAAATTACTTTTAACAAGTTCCTGCAGCATGGCCCCTGAAACAAAAGATTCATACTTACTTGCTCCATGCCGCCCTGGCCCCCTCTGCCTCCATCTTCCGATTCCTGCACTTTTACACCTGTCAGTGAATGGCCATGGTCACATACACAGCTCCAGTCAATGACTGGCTTCAGTGGTGACATGCTGCTTGTGGCCACATCACTGCTGAAGCCAGTGATTGGCTGGAGAGGTGGATGTGACCATGGCCATGCACTGCCAAGTAAAAACAGTGCGGGGAGCAGGTAAGTATAACTAATCGGTATCAGGGGCCATGCTGCAAGAACTTGTTAAAAATTCATTTTTACTGGGAAATCCTTTTAAGCCCCTAATACATTGCGGAATATTCAGGTTAATTACTGGGAACAAGTGTTCATAGGAACGCTCATTCCTGATATCTGGCCGGTATAATCGTGCCGCACATCTCTCTGTGTAACTCAATTTAACTAAATGAAGGAGGAATGACTGTGATAGCGACCATTCCACCCCAGTCACTTTACATTGGCCTGTGTAATAGGGTGATGTAAATAAGCGCCAATCAACATTTTTATTTATTTATTTGCGACCCCTTGAAATAGAGCGATGTCACAATGCGGCCCTCAGACCAAAAAAGGTTGTGCACCCCTGGTCTAAAGGAAACAAACTTTTCCCCAGTTTCTGGGTCCTTTCTTGGTGTTAAAATAAATTAATACAGTTTAGTAAACAAGCTTCACATTCCTGCATCTTTTTGAGAATAACAAATTCTTTGCAGACATTTAAGCCTTCAGATGCCATGGTCAAATTTGAACATGGCATTTGAGAACTAAAAAACCTAGAAGAATGCGTCGGGGCTTGAACAGCTCCCCCTAGCGGCGATTGGGGAACCTGTTCCTTCCCTGTAGTAACTATAGTGAGATTATGACCTATTGTGTTAACCAGTCATTGTCATTGCAAGGAATCCAGTTTTGGATGCACATAAAAAGGAGCAGAAATCTAAAATTGCTTGCATTTTAATCTTAAAGGAGTTGTGCAAGAATTTAGCGGTTTGGCAAACCTCCCCCACTTTGCCGGACCTTTAAAATGAAGCTTACTTACCTGCTTCCTGGCACTGGCTACCCGCTCCTTCGTCTCAAAGGCTTGTAATGCTCCACTAGGCTCCCTTGCTGTAAACATCAGGATTGACATAGCCTGCAGCCAATCACTGGCCTTAGTGGCGACTGGCTCTCCTTACGTCATAAGAAATGGTCACATGACACATGACACAAGGGGATCCGTTCTCTGCTGTGGCCAGTGGTTGGCTGTATCAATATCAAACCAGATGTTTTCAGCATGGGTTCCCAGTTGGAGCAGCTCAGGCCTGGAAGAAAAGGAGTGGGGAGCCTTCCTCCTTCCTATTCTTGCACAGCTCCTTTAAATCATATTTTACCTTAAAAGGCTCCATCCCTAACAAGCGTTCATAGGAACGCTTGTTAGTGATTATATGTTGGAGTAAAGGTGCCACTGCTTGTTGATCGGGTAAAATGATTGTTTGTGCGGTCACCTTCACTGACGAGCAGGTACTTGCCGAGAAGAAACACTTGTGTCCCGACAATCACATGCTAAACTATCCCATGTAAAGGGACCTTTAGACCTATCAGAAGACGACTATGGTAGTGTGCCATAAAAGCAGATCTCTAAAGATTTCAATGCAAGAGCCTCTAAAAAGTTGCTAAAAACAAATGATCAAAAATGAATCCCTTTATTAGTTACATTTATTGGAGCTCATCATGCCCCTCCCCCACTAAGTTATTATGAGATGGTATAGGGAAGTTTTGCATTGTCATTTCATTTAATCTAGTCCTGATATCATACTACATTGTTTTATTTGATAATTTGCACACGATTGACATGGATAGGGCTTCAAGTAACATTTTTCATCTATAGACACAAAACTCGGATTTAACATGTATGGTCAGCTCAGAAGCTTTCCTGGCGCTTTATCTAAACATACATCAGCAAGACTGTGAGCATATCCAACTTTATAGGAAAATAAAAGCAATCAAACAAATTATTGCCAAAGCCCCAATCTCTTGTTTTCAATTTTGTGAAATTCTCCTCCCCTCTACTCACCGCACAGATGATCCTTATTAAAGTTCTATTGATTAAAGTGGAGCATTTAACAATGAATTCTCACCACTGAGTAAGCCTGATACAAAAGGGATCCCATGGCTTAATGTCTGTACAAAAGGAGTCCTGGTGATTCTGTAATAATTTCTGTAAAGCATTCACAGTATACATGTAAATTCCTGGCAGGAGGGAGTAGGGTCTCTGTGATCGTGACTGTTAGTGCTGGCTCCTGCTATGCACAGCTCTCATCATATGTGATCTTCTACTGCAGAACAACTAAAGGCGAGGTTTCAGTAGCGTTTTATTGACCGGTGGACATTATGATATACAGTCAAAGGCACGGGGACAGCTAAATTGTATTCAATCATTAATACAGAGGGGAATGAAATTATAATTTCTGGTAGTTGTTACAAGTGTTGTGCTTTTTCATAAGTGTATAAAACATTTATCTAAATATCCTAATTATAGTGGATTTGATTAGACCTACAAGAGGCCATATTGCTATATGTATGTATTTTAAAGATGGCCTGGAGAGGGTCATGGGAAGGACAGTTCAGATAATTTCTTCTCATGGATGTACCAGTCTGAAAAGAGGCCTTCTTGTCTCCATATAAATTAATGACAGGAGATAAGGGTGCTCTCCAGATGCAGCTGGTGCTAATTACCTCTACAGTTTGTTATTTATTAATGAAACAGAAAATCTGTGATATCTATATACGCTTATAATCAACCTTAGTTTTGTATAAGAAAATCAATAAGACATATGTATCTTTTTATATTGTTACGTATTATTTAGGACGTTTATGTATCTTATATATATATTTCTAAATAGGAACGCATATATTCCTATTATATGATGAAAACAATTTAAGTATACACTTTGTTAAAGAGCATCTGTAAAGATGTGGTATTTTAACTAACCATCAATCACCCGTTGGTGTAGCAGAGGAGGCACAGATATCTCTGTGAAAAAACAAGCTCATCATTTTATTATCTGTAACATAAATTTAACCATGTGAGAAACATTCAAAGGGCGCCTAAAAGTCTGTGCTTGATTGATAGAAGTGTCAAAATTAATCCCTCTAGCTTTGATTTAGGTTCCAGAGGTCATGTGTATAGAATGTGAGATAAAGTCATACTTGGATATTTAACCCTTAATAAAATGATACTAATAGCTTAGGTAATTGTGTCACCTAGGGGAAAATTTGTAACATTACACCAACAGCAGAAATGAATTTTGGGTATTACAATGACATCACAGTCCTTATCACATACCTAGCTGACAATGATTGGAAAAATCCAAACTAGGAAGGTGTGTCTAACTGATGTGTGTGTGTGTGTGTGTGGTTTATGATCACAAACTTATGAGGAAAGGGACCAACAACAAGAAAAAAAAGAGAAAACACAGAGAAACAAAGAAAACCTAGAAGAAAGATCCTAATGACCAGATCGTACCTTAGAGATGACTTCCCTTAGTCTCTGCGCATCATCTGCATTATCGGTAATGTATAACTTTATTTTGTGTAGTATTGAAATAAATTAATCAGTCTGATATTTAGTAAACTCCCCGCTGTTGGCGGATGTATAGTTTTTAAAAGTGCTACATCAATATTGTCACTATTCAGTAATGATGCATATTAGTGAATATAAGATAAATATTGATTTCAGAGGTAACTCTCTGATTGGAATAATTTTATTCTATAGTCAATACCAGGCTTGATAATTTATATTACTACCCCATTATCCGAAATTTGTCATAGTTTGTGCAGAGCAAGGATTTGTATCTTTTATTAATGTCATTGAGTTTTTATATCTAAAAATTGTGGTCGAGACGGATTGTATTATATTCTTCTGTCTGAGAGGTACTGTGTATATGCTGGTATTTGTGTTGGTGTCATCTAGTGGTGAATTTTGGGTACTGCATATCACTGTGTATCATTGCAGATTTTTGAGTTTCACATTGATTAATCTTGAAAGAACACTATGGGGGAAGTTTATCATCGGGGCCCACCTTTACTAACATGGGGCCCTCTATATTTTACAGTAAAGTGTGGCAAAATGCTTTAGATTTAGAGACATTATCTGCACATAACCTGACAAGAGGGTATGACCTCTAAAAACGGGGTGTGACCTTGTAGTAAAAGCTATGGTCTACAGGGTGGGCCATTTATATGGATACACCTTAATAAAATGGGAATTGTTGGTGATATTAACTTCCTGTTTGTGGCACATTAGTATATGTGAGGGGGGAAACTTTTCAAGATGGGTGGTGACCATGGCGGCCATTTTGAAGTCGGACATTTTGAATCCAACTTTTGTTTTTTCAATAGGAAGAGGGTCATGTGACACATCAAACTTATTGGGAATTTCACACGAAAAACAATGGTGTGCTTGGTTTTAACGTAACTTTATTCTTTCATGAGTTATTTACAAGTTTCTCTTTGTTTACAGCCATTGACATGTCGCCGAGGTTAACACGTGAGGAGCGGATAGAAATTGTGTTGATGTCTGGTGAACGCAGTAACCGGGTCATTGCAGCAGATTTCAATGCAAGACACCCTACGAGACCACCCATCTCCCATGCTACAGTTAGCAAACTGCTTGCTAAGTTTCATGAAACTGGTTCAGTGTTGGATTTGCCAAAATGTGGACGCATGAAATCTGTCTCTAATGAAGAAACATCAGTGGCTGTCCTAGCTTCATTCAGCAAGAGCCCACAGCGTAGCACTCGCCGCATGTCACTGGAGAGTGGCATTAGTCGAACATCCCTTCGGCGGATATTAGCTACTCACAAATGGCACCCTTACAAACTCCAGCTACTGCAGCATCTCAACGAGGATGACCCAGATCGGCGCACTGAATTTGCAGAATGGGCAAAACAAAAATTGGAACAGGACCCTCAGTTTACGCAGAAGATTTTGTTCAGTGATGAGGCAAACTTTTATGTGAATGGTGAAGTTAACAAACAAAACCACCGCTATTGGTCTGACACTAACCCACATTGGATAGATCCCTCCAAGACTGTTGGAACAAAAAAAATTGATGGTATGGTGTGGTATATGGGGTACAAAGATAGTGGGGCCATTCTTCATCAATGGAAACCTCAAGGCCACTGGATATGCGAAATTGCTACATGATGATGTGTTTCCCTCTTTATGCACTGAAGCTGGCACGTTCCCTGAGTTTTTCCAGCAACATGGTGCACCACCAAATTATGGGTGTCAGGTCCGAGCATTCCTAGATGAACAGTTTCCTGGAAAGTGGATTGGTCGTCGTGGGCCAGTTGAATGGCCCCCAAGGTCTCCCGATCTGACCCCCTTAGACTTTTATCTTTGGGGTCATCTGAAGGCAATTGTCTATGCTGTGAAGATACGTGATGTGCAGCACCTGAAACTACGGATACTGGAAGCCTGTGCTAGCATTTCTCCTGCGGTGTTTCTATCAGTGTGTGAAGAGTGGGAGAAGAGGGTTGCATTGACAATCCAACACAATGGGCAGCACATTGAACACCTTTTATAAGTGGTCAGAAACTTGTAAATAACTCATGAAAGAATAAAGTTACGTTAAAACCAAGCACACCATTGTTTTTCTTGTGAAATTCCCAATAAGTTTGATGTGTCACATGACCCTCTTTCTATTGAAAAAACAAAAGTTGGATTCAAAATGTCCGACTTCAAAATGGCCGCCATGGTCACCACCCATCTTGAAAAGTTTCCCCCCTCACATATACTAATGTGCCACAAACAGGAAGTTAATATCACCCACCATTCCCATTTTATTAAGGTGTATCCATATAAATGGCCCACCCTGTAATATGTGACATTTTGCTTCAAAATTGTGCCGCAATTCTGGCCTATAATTCCATATCAAACTAAGCCAATCAATAGTTAGTATGAAGTTATACAAAAGTGTGTAGCCATGTACCAGATTTACCATCCAACCTGAGCCTGACAAATTTGGTCAATGTTTAGGGCAGCCATCCTCAAACTGCGGCCCTCCAGCTGTTGCAAAACTACAACTCCCAGCATGTCTGAACAGCCAACGGGTATCAACCTACAGCAGGGCATTGTGGGATTTGTAGTTTTACAACAGCTGGAGGGCCGCAGTTTGAGGATGCCTGGTCTAGGGGGACATTTATCAAATACCAATGAGTTTCCACCTTTCATTTTTCCAAGCTCCTTTGGAAAATAAAAGGTGAAAGCTTTTTGTCTGCTATTGGCAACTAAGGCAGTTTTCCTTTACACCAGTTTGATAAATCACCCCCACTGTCTATGTTTAGCCCATCAACAAGATGAGTAAATCTGCCCCAGGAATCTGAATTGCCATAATATGTGCTAAATTTCACATAGTGGTTGATACAGTTAGTGCATCTTTAAGGAAGGAGGGGGGTCACACATAGGTTTTTATGACAGTTTTGTGGTAGTTTCGGAGCCAAAGAAAGAAGTGAATTGGAAGGAAATGACTTTAAAGACTCCTTCCCGCTGGATTCACTTCTGGCTTTGGCTCAGAAACCTACCAAAAAAAGCCACAAAAACTGCCACATAAAAATATGTGTGAACACCACCAAAACCTTCTGTCTTTCTACGCTATCCCTGTACTGGATTGATTGACAATTTTTGAAACTTTAAAAAAAGTTACAGTTGATAAACCTGGCTCGACAGTTGCCATGTTCACTTTAAAACCCTCCTTTAAAATTGGAGTGTTGTAAGTATACAAAATGTCACAACATTTTCAAGTATATAAGCCTAAAAAGTTGTAAAGCCCAATTTTTACGATATTTGATGATGGAATTCTGCACTTCAGAGCTTAATATATTCCCCTGAGTTATACTATTCAGTCTGTAGATATAAACTAGGCTGATATACAACTACTAAGTTAGGGATATTTGAGGATGAATCTGAAATACACGCTAACCTTTACAGGTGAACTTAATGTGATCTTCTCTAAACTTTTGAATGCACATGTCCAACTGTTCAATGTTTCAGTACTTTTTGCACTTTTTTCTAACTCAGAGCTTAACGGCAAAATTCACAATAGATGTTTGATCCATGAATCGCCCAAAAAATTGACTGGTTCAATTAGAATTGGGATTTCTCATCATGTCTCACCAGTCTTTCTCATCATGCTGTTCACATTTTCACATAATGAGACCAAGACAACACCTAACAATTGATCAGCAGTATCTCACCATTGCGATGCTTCAAGCAGGATGTTCTCAGACGGAAGTGGCCACTGAGCTTAGAGTGTCACAGAGTGTCATCAGCAAGTTGCATCAGAGATACAGAGAGAGTGGAAGAGTCATTCAAAAGGCATAGAAGTAGACGTCTTTGGCCACATCCCACACTGATGACTGCTTTATTGTGAACAATGCCCTGAAGAAACTAGATGATGAGCGCCACACAACTCCAGACCTGCAAGGGTACCTGACCACACCACCAGGCATAGACGTAATCATATTGCATGGGCAGGGAGCATCTACGCTGCACAAGGGACCAGTGGGCCTCAGTGCTGTTCAATGATGAAAGTCGATTTACACTGAGCTGAAATGATGGCCGCCAATGATGTTGGAGAGCTCAAGGAGGATGCTATGCATCAGCCACTGTTGTCACCAGATGAGCCTTTGGTGGTGATGGTGTTACAGTGTGGGTAGGTATGTCTAGTCAATACAGAAATGCCCTACACTTTATGAATGGTACAGTGACATGTCCATACTACTGTAATAACATAATTAATCCAGTCATTGTGCCTCTGCATGATCAACACAGGCCTAATTTCATCTTCATGGATGAAAATGTGCCAGATCATCAAGGTCGCATCATTAGGGAACAGCTGCTGGAGACTGAGGTACCTTAAAAGGAGTGGTCTGCCCTTTCTGAGACCTGAATCCCATTGAAAACCTATGGGATCAGCAGAGTTGCTGTGTAGAGGCTTGTAACTCTAAACCCCAGAACCTCAATGACCTGAGGGCCGCCCATTATAAAGAGTGGGATGCCATGCCTCAGCAGACAATAAGTTGACTTGTGAACAGCATGAGACATCGTTGTCAAGCTGCAATTGATGCTCAAGGCCACATGACAAGTTATTGAGACATTGACATTTTTGTGGGGGTATACTCACCACTGTTGACTTTTGTTTCAATAAATTGTTTGAGATGAGGAAATCACCATTGCATGTTTCTACTTAAATGCCCTACTTTCATGATATAATATTACTGTAGCATGAACTTTTTACGTTTTCCATAAATTTCACCTGAAAGCCAAATATCCCAAACTTTTTATGAGTAATGTATATATTTTTCAAACATGAATACATCAGTAAATGTATATATAAAAGCCTGCTATGCATATATATGTCTGTCATTTATTGTGGCTTCCCAGACAAAGTACGGTAATTGCTGATTTCCACGTATGAGTTTCTTATACTGTTTTCCTCTTTACTGTCTAGGCTCGTCTTGTTTTGTCTTTCAGACACATTTCAGCTAGACAATGTCTGCTCAAGTCCAAGTCTGCATGATGATTCTGCATGCAAAGCACATTTGCCATCACACAGCATGCAAAGACTTGGTTTCCAGCTTTGTTTTTTCAAGGTAAAATGCATTTGTTATTTCTCTTGACTTTAACCCCTTCAGGACCCTGCCATTTTTTACCTTAAGGCCATTTTTTGCAAATCTGACGTGTCACTTTATGTGGTGATAACTTTAAAACGCTTTTACTTATCCAAGCCATTCTGAGATTGTTTTCTCGTCACATATTGTACTTCATGACACTGGTAAAATTGAATCCAAAAAAGTATTTTTATTTTCTCTACTTTTAGAAAAGATAGTAATACCTCCAAATATAGTTATTACTTTACATTCCCCATATGTCTACTTCATGTTTGGATCATTTTGTGAATGCCATTTTATTTTTTGGGGACGTTAGAAGGCTTAGAAGTTTAGAAGCAAATCTTGAAATTTTTCAGAAAATTTCCAAAACCCACTTTTTAAGGACCAGTTTAGGTCTGAAGTCACTTTGTGAGCCTTACATAATAGAAACTACCCAAAAAATTACCCCATTTTAGAAACTACACCCCTCAAGGTATTCAAAACTGATTTTACAAACTTTGTCAACCCTTTAGGTGTTCCACAAGAATTAATGGAAAATGGAGATAAAATGTCAAAACTTCCCTTTTTTGGCAGATTTTCCGTTTGAATCCATTTTTTTTTCCAGTTACAAAGCAAGGGTTAAGCCAAACAAAACTCAATATTTATAGTCCTGATTCTGTAGTTTACAGAAACACCCCATATGTGGTCGTAAACTGCTGTATGGGCACACGGTATTGCGCAGAAGGAAAGGAACGCCATATGGTTTTTGGAAAGCAGATTTCACTGGGATAATTTTAAGCTGCCATGTCACATTTGAAGCCCCCCTGATGCAACCCTAGAATAGAAACTCCAAAAAAGTGACCCCATTTTGGAAACTACGGGATAAGGTGGCAGTTTTGTTGGTACTATATTAGGGTACATATGATTTTTGGTTGCTCTATATTACACTTTTTGTGAGGCAAGGTAACAAGAAATAGCTGTTTTAGCACCGTTTTTATTTTTTGTTATTTACAACATTCATCTGACAGGTTAGATCATGTGGTATTTTTATAGAGAAGGTTGTTACAGACGCGACAATACCAAATATGACTACTTTTTTGGGTTGTTTGTTTCAGTTTTACATGATTGGTACTATTATAGGGTGCATATGACTTTTTGATCAGTTGCTATTACACTTTTTGTGATGTAAGGTGACAAAAAATTGCTTTTTTTTACACCGTTTTTATTTAAGTTTTTTTACGGTATTCACCTGAGGGGTTAGTTCATGTGATATTTTGATAGATAGATTCAAAATGTATAATAATAGCGGGCAGGCACTCTATTTATGGGTTCATGAAAAGGCAGTTTTTATTTCGTTGATTTAAAATACCATAAAACAATAGATAATAGCAATATAGCAACAATAAAATAGTAATAAATATCTATAGCAATCTAAATATAGCAGCAGTTAATAACAATATCAATTAAATAGTGGCAGTTTGAATAGCAGCAATGTTCATACGATTGTAATAAAGGGTGGATAGCAAAAGTTTTTTATATAGTCTCCCCTTGTGCAAACCACTGATTAGTTGGAATGTTGTAACAATGTTCTTGATAGTTACAAAATTGCGTTTGATCGTTTAGATGTGACAATATTGCAACATTGTTGCAACAATGTTCTTAGTAGTCACAAAATTGCATTTGACCATTAGATATCTTCTTATCTTTCTTTCATATGTCATATGGAAAATCAGATTTCGTTTTTAGGAAGTCTCTATTATATGCATACGATGTTTTTGAATATTCTTTTACTCACGATTAAGCTGTTTTTTCTGGTGCGGCGTCCCGCTCCTATTTTGAAAAACAGACTGACCTTTATGCTTTGGATCCTTCAATCTCAGCTTATTCAGAAGTCGGCGTGCCACATGCTATGGCGACGTCTCTGTTAGTTCTTAGTTCCGCCCCTTCAATATTCAGGTCGCCTTTTGATTTCTTTGTTTCAGCTGTCAGGGTTCCGCTTTATAGGTAACAGGTCAGTTTCCGTGAGTGGCTTGAATTCAATTCCTCTTAGAGCGCTCCAGTGATGTAAATCCGTTCAAAGTATGCTTTTTCAATCAAACATGTTTTGGAGCTTCAACTCGCTCCTTCCTCAGTGACCAGAAAAACCAGTGGAGAGCCGCCTTTTCTGTGTTATATTTGATATTTTTATAGATCAGGTTATTACGGATGCGGCGATACTTAATATGTCTACTTTTTTTAATGTAAGTTTTACACAATGATTTCATTTTTCAAACAAAAAATAAATCATGTTTTAGTGTCTCCATATTCTGAGAGCCATAGTTTTTTCAGTTTTTGGGCGATTGTCTTAGGTAGAGTATGATTTTTGCGGGATGAGATGACGGTTTGATTGGCACTATTTTGGGGTGCGTATGACTTTTTGATCGCTTGCTATTACACTTTTTGTGATGTAAGGTGACAAAAAATTGCTTTTTTACACCATGTTTATTTTTTATGGTATTTACCTGAGGGGTTAGGTCATGTGATATTTTTATAGAGCATGTTATTACGGACGCGGCAGTACATAAATAAAAGAAGTAGACATATTAGGTAAGTTTTACACAATGATTTCATTTTGAAACAAAAAAAATAAGGTTTTAGTGTCTCCATAGTCTGAGAGCCATAGTTTTTTCAGTTATTAGGCGATTGTCTTAGGTAGGGTATGATTTTTGCAGAATGAGATGACGGTTTGATTGGCACTATTTTGGGGTGCCTATGACTTTTTGATCGCTTGCTTTTGCCCTTTTTGTGGTGTAAGGTGACAAAAAATTGCCTTTTTGAAAAAATTTCTTTTTTTTTTTTACGGTATTCACCTGAGGGGTTAGGTCATGTGATATTTTTATAGAGCAGGTTATTACGGATGCGGCAATACCTAATATGTCTACATTTTTGTATTTATTTATGTAAGTTTTACACAATAATATAATTTTTTAAACAAAAAATAAATCATGTTTTAGTGTCTCCATATTCTGAGAGCCAAATATTTTTTTTTTGTTTTTAGGCAATTGTCTTAGGTAGGGCATGATTTTTGCGGGATGAGATGATGGTTTGATTGGCACTATTTTGGGGTGCATATGACTTTTTGATGGCTTGCTATTACAATTTTTGTGTTGTAAGGTGACAAAAAATATATATTTTTTTACACCGTGTTTTTTTTGTTGTTTTTGTTTACGGTGGACACCTGAGGAGTTAGGTCATGTGGTATTTTTATAGAGCGGGATGTTACAGACGCGGCAATACCTAATACGTATACTTTTTTTTATTAAATTAAATTCTACACAATAACAGCATTTTTTAAACCAAAAAAACTATGTTTTAGTGTCTCCATATTCTGAGCGATATTTTTTTTTTTTTTTTTTGGCCGATTGTCTTAGGTAGGAGCTCATTTTTTGCGGGATGAGGTGACGGTTAGATTGGTACTATTTTGGGGGGGTATACGCCTTTTTGATCGCTTGGTGTTGCACATTTAGTGATGTAAGGTGACAAAATAATTTTTATTTAGCACAGTTTGGACCTTTTCACAACGGGCGAGTTTTCCGCGGGGGTGCAATGTGTGAGGTGAACGCATTGCACCCGCACTGAATCTGGACCCATTCATTTCTATGGGGCTAAGCACGAGCGGTGATTTTCATGCATCACTTGTGCGTTGCGTGAAAATCGCAGCATGCTCTATATTGTGCTCTATGTAGAAGTGAACGGGGCTGCGTGAAATCCGCAAGCAAGTGCGGTGCGATTTTCACGCATGGTTGCTAGGTGACGATCGGGATGGGGCCCCGATCTTTATTATTTTCCCTTATAACATAGTTATAAGGGAGAATAATAGCATTCTTAATACAGAATGCAAAGTAAATTAGGGATGGAGGGGTTAAAAAAATAAATACTTTTTCATGGATGTGGCTGTTTGAGGCCTTGTTTTATGCAGGATGTATATTATTACCATATTTTTTGCTTTATAAGTCATACTTTGTTTACCCAAAAGTGGGAGAAAATGGTAGTGCATCTTATAATTTTTCTATTATTTAAGTGCTAGTTAGTACACAGGAGGTGAGGGAAGTGGTAACTGTAGCGCTGCTAGTGCTAATATTACTCACCGCTCTCTGGTATTCTGTCCTGACTACGTACAGAGTCAGGACGGACCCTGTGCTCTATCAGGTAATAGTGCAGCACTACAGGAAGGGCTCACTGGATCTCCCAACTGGCGGCTCCATCCGAAGCAGGAGATAAGCTGTTTTTTTTTTTTTTTGTCTGATCTGAGGTGTGATGAAGTCGATAGGGTGAGACTGGTTCTGATTAATGGAAATTACATACGACCCACTAACACGTGTTGAGACTAGACATACTGAATTTTTTCAATTGGTCAAAAAGACCACTGTTTGTCTCTGGGTTGACACGTGCTACTAAAGGTATCAATTTTAAAATGTAACATTTATTTGATGCTCATAAAACATATATATAACTAGAACTCACATATTAAAATTACCAGTGGTGCCTGCCCTATTGCAATTGTAACTTATGTTGTATCTTTTGTTGATATATGCACTCTTTGACCACTGGGGGGCGCTCGCACTTATCCCTATAGTAGTTCCTGCTATCTCAGTTTAGCCGTGATCACTATTGGTTAGCAGCACACTGTTATAGCCACAGTGCACTCCTCTTAGGATCAGGCGTCCTCCCAGTGTACTAAATATGAACTGACATGTCTTGCGTTTTTGCTTGGCGTAGCACTCACTGCCTAAAATCACATTTGCCACACTCTGCCCCCCGACATGTTTCGCCAAGCACTCTTGGCGTCTTCAGGGGAATGGGCCCTGAAGACATGTCAGTTCATATTTAGTACACTGGGAGGACGCCTGGTTCTGATTAAGACACAGGGTCTGATGAAAGTCTAGAAAAGTTGGGCGACAGCTGGTAAAGGCCATATTGGTAGTCACCCAGCTTTTCCTGGTAGAGATTGTTGATCTTATATTCACAGGGATTAAACTGATGATTAAGTTCTTCATGTTATTTTGGTTGTGTGGATACCTAATACTGTATGTGTTTTATTTTAGTTTTTATTTAATGTGTGCACAGTGAAATGTATTTTGCACTAAACAATGGCCATATATTGGGAAGCGTTGCAATTAAAAAAAAAAAATTATTATTAAGTTTTTATAAAAAAAACATTAATCCCATTATGTGATTGCTATTTTACAACTTTTTCAGGTTTATAATGTATTAGCACACTCTCCCAATCTTGGATTGAGTTACTGACCAGATCGCAGAGGGAGTCTCATTTGATCATGTCGTGGTTTGGACCATAACATGATGAAAAGGTTAACAGATGGGACTGGTGCTTCCTCTGACCCTGGCTGTGAAGCAGGAGCCTGTGCTAAGAATCCAACCCAGGCTGCTACTAACAGCAGGTTTTTAATGCAGGACTGCTCCAGCAACCATTAACTCAGTGGCGGATCCAGAGCCTGGTCTCGGGAGGGGCACTTTCAGATTTATTTCTGTCCGCCGCCACAAAACAATGGTGCTTATAGAACAGACTACACAGTGTAGCGGTATACTGTATATTGTGTGGCACAGTGTAGCGGTATACTGTATATTGTGTGGCACAGTGTAGAGGTATACTGTATATTGTGGGGCACAGTGTATGCTATATGTGTATAACAAACATATTTCACATGAAAACTTACAGTTACTTGACTTGACCCTTGGGGATCTCGAACGCCACTTCCACACTTTGGCCGGGGGCTCGGCGGAGCTGATGTTGTGTTTTATCCTAATGAGAAAGATTTCATAATAAGGATTTGGAGAAGGGGCATAGGGATAGCAGAGCAGGGAGAGGCTGGTGCTGCTACTAGGGGGTCATACCATGGGGGAGTAATAAAGCCCCCCCCAGTAGAAATAATTCTCCTTATGTGACAGTGCAAAAAATACCCCCTTGTAATGCCCCCAGTTGAGCTAATGTCCCAGTATAAAATACCCCTATATAGTGCCCCTAGTAAATGCCCCCATAGTGCTCCACACCCTCCTTCCTCCTAGTGTCCCCCATAATGTACCAGTATAAAATGCTCCAGTAGATGCCCTCAGTGTCCCCCATAATGTGCAAGTATAAAATACCCCTTCTTAGTGCCCCCCGTAGATGATCCCATAGTACTCCTCTCCCCCTTCCCCATAGTACCCACCATAATGTGTCCCAGTATAAAATTGTACTGTACAGAGCACCTTATATAAAATACCCCTTCTTTGTGGCCTCAGTAGATGCCCCTATAGTGCCCCCAATCATGTGCCAGTATTAATAACAGCCCCCCATGTGCCAGTATTAATAACAGCCCCCCATGTGCCAGTAATAACAGCCCCCCTGTGCCAGTAATAACAGCCCCCCTGTGCCAGCAATAACAGCCCCCCTGTGCCAGCAATAACAGCCCCCCCCGTGCCAGCAATAACAGCCCCCCCGCGCCAGTAATAACAGCCCCCCTGTGCCAGTAATAACAGCCCCCATGTGCCAGTAATAGCCCCCCTGCCAGTAATAACAGCCCCCCTGTGCCAGTAATAACAGCCCCCCTGTGCCAGTAATAACAGCCCCCCTGTGCCAGTAATAACAGCCCCACTGTGCCAGTAATAACAGCCCCCCCGCCAGTAATAACAGCCCCCATGTGCCAGTAATAACAGCCCTCTGCCAGTAATAACAGCCCCCCTGCCAGTAATAACAGCCCCCCTGCCAGTAATAACAGCCCCCCTGCCAGTAATAACAGCCCCCCGTGCCAGCAATAACAGCCCCCCTGTGCCAGTAATAACAGCCCCCCTGTGCCAGTAATAACAGCCCCCCTGTGCCAGTAATAACAGCCCCCCTGTGCCAGTAATAACAGCCCCCCTGTGCCAGTAATAACAGCCCCCCTGTGCCAGTAATAACAGCCCCCCTGTGCCAGTAATAACAGCCCCCCTGTGCCAGTAATAACAGCCCCCCGCCAGTAATAACAGCATTGTATATACACTCACCTAAAGAATTATTAGGAACACCTGTTCTATTTCTCATTAATGCAATTATCTAGTCAACCAATCACATGGCAGTTGCTTCAATGCATTTAGGGGTGTGGTCCTGGTCAAGACAATCTCCTGAACTCCAAACTGAATGTCAGAATGGGAAAGAAAGGTGATTTAAGCAATTTTGAGAGTGGCATGGTTGTTGGTGCCAGACGGGCCGGTCTGAGTATTTCACAATCTGCTCAGTAAGGGTCCATTCACACGTCCGTTGTTTCTTTCCTGATCTGTTCCGTTTTTTTGCTGAACAGATCTGGACCAGATCTGGACCCATTCATTTTCAATGGGTCCTGGAAAAAAACGGACAGCTCAATGTCAGATTTTTTTCAGGACCCATTGAAAATGAATGGGTCCAGATCTGGTCCAGATCTGTTCAGCAAAAAACGGAACAGATCAGGAAAGAAACAACGGACGTGTGAATGGACCCTTACTGGGATTTTCACGCACAACCATTTCTAGGGTTTACAAAGAATGGTGTGAAAAGGGAAAAACATCCAGTATGCGGCAGTCCTGTGGGCAAAAATGCCTTGTGGATGCTAGAGGTCAGAGGAGAATGGGCCGACTGATTCAAGCTGATAGAAGAGCAACGTTGACTGAAATAACCACTCGTTACAACCGAGGTATGCAGCAAAGCATTTGTGAAGCCACAACACGCACAACCTTGAGGCGGATGGGCTACAACAGCAGAAGACCCCACCGGGTACCACTCATCTCCACTACAAATAGGAAAAAGAGGCTACAATTTGCACGAGCTCACCAAAATTGGACTGTTGAAGACTGGAAAAATCTTGCCTGGTCTGATGAGTCTCGATTTCTGTTGAGACATTTAAATGGTAGAGTCCGAATTTGGCGTGGGATTTTCTCTTTTTTACTTCCTGCCTTCCAAGTGCCCTAACTTTTTTTTTCTCCATTCACATAGCAGTATCAGGGCTTGTTTTTTGTGGGACAAGTTGTACTTTCTAATGGCAACATTTAATATTGCATACAATGTAGTGTGAAGCTAAAAAAAAACTGAAATGGGGTGGATTTGGAAAAACAAAAATTACGCAGTTTTATGGGTTTCATTTTTATGGTGTTCCCTATGCAGTAAAACTGTCTGTTACCTTAATTCTCCAGGTCAGTATGATTAAGGTGACACCACATTTTATATAGTTTTTGTTGTGTTTTAATACTTTAAAAAGAAACTGGAAAAAATTATAATTTTTTCTTTGCATTGACATATTCTGACCCCCATAACTTGTCTACATTCCAATCTACAAGCTGTGTGAAGGATCTTTTTTTGCGGAGCAATCTGTAGTTTTTGTTATTGATGCCATTTTATTTATACGTACAGTATAAATAATTTTTATATTTAATAGTTTGGATGTTTTTGGACATGGCGATGCCTAGGATCTTTATTTTTAATATGGGGAAAGAGGGGTGACTTTAATTTTTATATATATATATTTTTTTTTTAAGTGCCCCCTGGGGATGTGATTGTCTAATTGCTTTGCCCATATAAAAGATTCATTATGTTCCTGTGGAGTCCTGCAGAGCTCCTGGCATTGTCTTCAAGTCTCTGCTGCGTAAATACAGGGAGTGCAGAATTATTAGGCAAGTTGTATTTTTGAGGATTAATTTTATTATTGAACAACAACCATGTTCTCAATGAACCCAAAAAACTCATTAATATCAAAGCTGAATATTTTTGGAAGTAGTTTTTAGTTTGTTTTTAGTTTTAGCTATTTTAGGGGGATATCTGTGTGTGCAGGTGACTATTACTGTGCATAATTATTAGGCAACTTAACAAAAAACAAATATATACCCATTTCAATTATTTATTTTTACCTGTGAAACCAATATAACATCTCAACATTCACAAATATACATTTCTGACATTCAAAAACAAAACAAAAACAAATCAGTGACCAATATAGCCACCTTTCTTTGCAAGGACACTCAAAAGCCTGCCATCCATGGATTCTGTCAGTGTTTTGATCTGTTCACCATCAACATTGCGTGCAGCAGCAACCACAGCCTCCCAGACCCTGTTCAGAGAGGTGTACTGTTTTCCCTCCTTGTAAATCTCACATTTGATGATGGACCACAGGTTCTCAATGGGGTTCAGATCAAGTGAACAAGGAGGCCATGTCATTAGATTTTCTTCTTTTATACCCTTTCTTGCCAGCCACGCTGTGGAGTACTTGGACGCGTGTGATGGAGCATTGTCCTGCATGAAAATCATGTTTTTCTTGAAGGATGCAGACTTCTTCCTGTACCACTGCTTGAAGAAGGTGTCTTCCAGAAACTGGCAGTAGGACTGGGAGTTGAGCTTGACTCCATCCTCAACCCGAAAAGGCCCCACAAGCTCATCTTTGATGATACCAGCCCAAACCAGTACTCCACCTCCACCTTGCTGGCGTCTGAGTCGGACTGGAGCTCTCTGCCCTTTACCAATCCAGCCACGGGCCCATCCATCTGGCCCATCAAGACTCACTCTCATTTCATCAGTCCATAAAACCTTAGAAAAATCAGTCTTGAGATATTTCTTGGCCCAGTCTTGACGTTTCAGCTTGTGTGTCTTGTTCAGTGGTGGTCGTCTTTCAGCCTTTCTTACCTTGGCCATGTCTCTGAGTATTGCACACCTTGTGCTTTTGGGCACTCCAGTGATGTTGTAGCTTCTTTTGACCCATTTTGCCAAAGGAAAGGAAGTTGCCTAATAATTATGCACACCTAATATAGGGTGTTGATGTCATTAGACCAAACCCCTTCTCATTACAGAGATGCACATCACCTAATATGCTTAATTGGTAGTAGGCTTTCGAGCCTATACAGATTGGAGTAAGACAACATGCATAAAGAGGATGATGTGGTCAAAATACTCATTTGCCTAATAATTCTGCACGCAGTGTAAAGCAAGCACCCAGTGGCTAAGGCGCCTGCTCTGCTTCTGAGTGGGCACTATGTTTAAAGACCTGACTTCCTCCATACATATACAGCGGAGGTTCGGAATGATTTAAAGTAGTTTTTGCCACTGCTCTAGTGGTCCACACTGGTATGTCTTGAGATTTTGGCAGCAGTGATGTACTGTGCATCCATGGCTCAGCAGTGATGTTGGCATTTAATGCACAAAACCCCAATCTATCAAATCAGTGATTGACTGCAGAGGTCATGTGGGTGCATGGCCCGTCACTGCTGCAGGAAAATCAGTAAAGACTGGCCACTAGAGCAGTGGCGCAGCAGAGTCTTGGATTTATCAGATGAGCAATTTATGTAGCATTTGCTGCTATTAACTTAATTTTTTTCCAACCCCAAATTTTTTTTTTAATTCCAAGGAAACAGTAATCACATGCACGGAATTTTGAAGTTGGTAATTTCATACAGGTCACTAGAATATGTGGACTATTAGATGGTCAAATTACAACATGCTAGGCTTATGACCATTTTACTGTTATTCTTAAGAAACCAAATCCCATGGTTTGTTCATGGGGGAAACATGTTTTATTTATAGGCTCAAAAGGATTTTAGAATTTAATGATTCATCTCAAAGACCAGTCCTGTGAATAATACTGCTGACATAAGGAAGCTGCTTTACCATTTCTCGGTTCTTGTGGATGGAATGCTTGTGTCACAACTACTGTTGTTGCTATGGAACAAAAAAAGGATGTCGAGGTCTCCAGCGCATGTCCTTGGAGTGCACAAACAGCGGTGAGGAAGCTTAACTCTTTGAATGCTGTAGATAAGCCAATGCTTGACACAGAAGAAATGGCTAATTATTGTCTGATAGGTCATCAGTTCTGAGCTTGTATGTAATAGAATCTAGTTGTGATATGTCACAATGTAACAATCCATGCTGCAAAATAATTATGGGTAGGACCATTTCCCTTCTTAAAATAGCACTCCCACAATTTATTTTTATTCTCTGATCTATTAAAAGTGCATGATGTAAACTGTAGTGAAGGTAATTTTCTTACCAGTGTCTGTATTTGTGAGATATCTGCTTCCTTCTGATCAGCACTGACCTTCCAAATAACACAGTATCTATGTATTGCTATGGGAGCCTCAATGTCAGTCTCATGGGAATAGGGAAGTAACTGACTTCCTGTCTGTGTCAGTTGGATATCAGAGTGCTGGTCACATGCCACTGCTGAGGATCAGAAGGGAGAGAATAAGGATACTGCAATATTCTGTGCATAGGGGATAGCTATTAGATCAGTGAAGATTCTACTTATCAAGAGAACAGGGACTCTGTACCCCATGGAGCCCTGCCCCCGAAATGAACAGAGCAGCCGATTGGACATGCACACAGCCGGTCTATTCATTTCTATAGGAGTTCTAGAGACTGACAAGTACATAGCTCAGCTATCTCTTGAACTTCCATTTAAATTAATGGAGTAGCTCTACACATGCCGCACTAGCTGCTTTGTTCATTTTGGGGCTCCATGGTGCACAGGAGTCCCTTTCTCATGAGCAGTGGGGTCCATTCTAATAGTTATCCCCTATCTTGTGGATAGGTGGGTAACTTCATTTAACCTGAATACACCTTTAAAGTTATCATATAAATAATTAAAATAAATGAAAACCAAATTACTTACCGGTAATTCCCCTTTTATAAATCCTCCATGACTGCATACCCTGAGAGAGGATCCGCCTCCAACCAGGTAGGGACAGGAAGAATAAATATGACCCTCCTCTGGCTCTTCCTCAGTGTCTTTCTGGACCGACAGCCTATACAGTCTTGTGTAGATAAAGATTTATATATATATATTTTTTAAATTCACACATCTCCACCTATCTAGAATACAATTTTTTATTTATTTTTTGGAAGGGGGGGGGGGGGGGGGAAATGAGAAATTCTTGCCGTCATGGAGGATTCATAAAAAGTGAATTACCAGTAAGTAATTTGGTTTTTCCCTTTCATCCTCCATGACGGCATACCCTGAGATATAACTGATTTTTTTTTCTTGTTTAGGGAGGGACTATGGCCTGTAGCACCTTTCTACCAAAGGCGAGCTCCTGGCTAGCCCTAGTATCCACTCTATAATGTTTAATAAATGTGTGAGGGCTTGACCACGTTGCTGCTCTGCATATTTGTTCTAATGAAGTGCTCGCTTTCTCAGCCCAGGATGCTGAAACAGATCATGTAGAGTGTGCTGTAAAAGATTTTGGTGGAGATGTTCCTACAGATTTGTACGATTCAGAGATGGCCATTTTTATCCATCTAGACAATGAGTTCTTTGTGGCCTTATGCCCCTTATGTGCTCCACTGAACTGGACGAATAAGTAGTCCGTTGTCCTGAACGTTTTTGTGGTTTCTAGATAGAGTAGAACAGCCCTACGCACATATAACCTGTGGAACTTGTCTTCCCCTTCTGTTTTTGGTTTTGAACAAAACAATGGGACAATAATTTCTTCTTGTCTGTTGACATTTTATAAAACTTTGGGAAGAAATGAATTATCTAATCTGAAAACAATGCTGTCTGAAAACACAATACAGAAGGGTTCCAATATTTTTAGAGCTTGAATTTCGCTTACTCTACGTGCTGAGGTAATTGCCACCAAAAAATAAGGTCTTTAGTGACTAATACCTCAGAGAGGCTTCTGACAAGTGTTCAAAGGGAGCATTTATTAGTCCTGATAGCACTAAATTGAGGTCCAAGTGAGAAACAGTAGGTCTTAGGAATGGTCTTAACCTGTCTGCCCCTTTCAAGAAACGGATAACCAATGGGTGATCCTCAATTTTTTCATCAAATACAGTGCTTAATGCCGATATGTGTACCCTTAATGTATTTGGACGTAATCCCTTCTCAAATCCTGACTGCAGGTATCCTAAAATTGCTTGAACCGAAAACTTCTGGGAAGAGATTCTGGCTTGAACACACCAGCTGCAGAAGCACCTTCAAACTTTAGCGTAAACTCTGGAAGTCACTTATTTTCTGCTGGCCGTCATGGTGTTGATAATGGCATCTGATAAACCTCTAGACCTCAATATGACCCTTTCAGGTTCCATGCTGCCAGATGTAACCTTTTTACTTTGGGATGACAGATAGGACCCTGTGACAATAGATTTTGTTCCAAGGAAAATCCATGGGCTCTGAACTGACAGGGTCTTCAGCAAGGAGAACCATGTTTTTTTCGGCCCCAGAGGAGCTATCAGAATAACATAGGCCTTGTCTAGCCGGATCTTTTTTAGAACCCTGGTAATTAGTTGGAGGGGAAAAGGCATACGCCAGTTGAAAATCCCACTTTTGGGACAGTGCGTCCACACCTATGTTCTGTGAGTGGCCCACAATAGAGAGTGTGGGGAAATATCCTTGTTAAAATATAACCTTTATATGATATACATTAAAATATACACCTGAAGATGCATCAACAATACAAAACATATAATCCAGGGGTACTGGGTAGATACCCCACTGCTGGTAGAGCAAAAGGTAAACAATGATACTGATGCGCCTGTGTAGACACTGACAGTGTTACCCAGCTAGCACAACTATACAACATATATTGGGGTTCTATGACAGATACCCCACTACTGGTGGAATAAGGCTGAACAATGTAACTGCTGCGCCTGGGTGGACGCAAGCAGTCTTACCTGACCGACCAGGAGACTAGGATCAGCGTGGCGGGGGGGTGCAAGCCTTGATGGAAGGGAGTGTAGATCAAAGAAATGCAGTCATGGGAGTGTGGATGCTGTGCCCTATGTCACCCTATATACTTGGTAGGAAGGGGGGCCTGCTCCCATGCTGCCTGTCTACACAGAGCACTCGCCCTGAAAAGGGCGACCCCATCAGGATACCTGTCCCTAGTTATGGACCTGAACCCTAGTCTATTAGACAAAAATAATATAGTAACTACAGACCTCCCGACGTGGCACGTTTCTGTCGTGTCGACTCCTCAGGGGGATTCAGTACATGTAGAAAGCAAAGAACAAAAGGTACCGTCTATAACCGCAGGTAGCAGGTAGGCATATACTGCAGTTAGACGGTTACACTAAAGACTAGACTCAAAATCAAGGTCAAAGTCTGAGAGCAGACATCTATGGTGCAGGATTGCCGTGCTGCAGAGAGATGGATACTCCTCTGCTCGTGGTGTGTGAGGATCTGGTGCTCCTCGCTAAAGGTAATGTCCCTGTGGTTTAGGGGGTTCCTCAATCAATACCAGCCACACTGACACATACCTTCTAGGAGTTTTAAATAGAGTCCCGAACGCGCCTCTTCCTGAGAGACCGCCCTGTCAGCATCTGCGTCGGCGTCTGACGTCACGCGCATGCGCCGCACCAGACGCCGCCGCCGATACCACATGATTACGGCGACCAATCAGATCAGGAGGCGGAGGGTAGGAGCGGTTGCCTAGGAGAGTATGTCAACAGGAAGCAACCTCACAGTACGTCTCATGATAGAGGCGTCCGTGACAACGCTACAACACAAAATCATAGCAAGATTAAACTGACATTTCTTGCAGGATTACAGCGGCAAGGACAAGTAAAGAGAACTGAACATAATACCAATTGAGTTAGAATTATTAGGATAACATGATGTCTCATGCTGGTTCATCCCATCCCATAGAATAGGGTGCCACCATTGATATGAGCAATACCCTTGTTAGAGGGAGAGCATCACCGCAACCTATATAAAGCACCCATAATCTAGCCTTGTGTTGAGGCCAAGGGGTGCAGATGTTTTTAGATGGAAAATCCATCGGGATTCTTGTTGAAGCAGACATTTGTCCCAATCCCCCCCTCTCACAGGAGGTTTGACCAGATCAAAACCCAGGAACTTCAAGGAGGCTTTTCCATTATGCACGGTATGTACGTGTTTTGAGATTGGGGTATCTCGTTTGTGTGAGATATCCCCCATATGCTCCCCTATCCGCCTCCTGAATTCCCGTATCGTTTTGCCTACATATTCAATCCCACATTCACATTGGATCCGGTAGATGACCCCTCTGGATTTGCAATTAATGAAATGTGGGATTGAATATGTTTTGCCTGTTATATTGCTCACAAACGACTTGGTAACCTGTATGCGTTTGCACGCTATACAATTCCCACATCTATAACATCCCAAGGTCCTGCTTCGCAGCCAGGTGGTCTTGGTGCGGTCCGGTGCATAGTGACTATGCACTAGTTTGTCACGTATGTTCGGCCCCCTGCGATATGTGATTTGTGGTTGGTCACCCAAAACATCTTTCAAGTCAGGGTCCATTTTGAGGACTTGCCAATGGCGATTGATAATCTGCCTGACTTGTCAAAGTTAGTGATAATTCTCATGACCTTAGTTGGCGGAGTGGATGGTTGATTGGAAGTGAGCAATGAGCATCTTGGTCGGGACAAGGCTGTCTGAAACGCTGATCTCAAAACATAGTCAGGGTATCCCCTAGACAGGAATCTCATCCTCAGATCAGCTGCTTGGTTGATAAAGTCATGCTTGTCTGAGCAATTGCGTCTGAGTCGCAAGTATTGGCCTCTAAGAATTCCTCTCCTAAGTGGGAGAGGATGGTTACTCTCCCACCTCAGGAGGGAATTCGTAGAGCTAGCCTTCCTATAAATTGACGTGTCCAGTTCTCCCCTGGTGTTCCTGGAGATTTTAATATCCAGGAATGGCAAAGTCGTGGGGTGCGACTCGCAGGTAAAGCGCATACCTATGTTGTTCTGGTTGAGACGCTGGACGAAGGTTTCAAAGGTCCCCTGATCTCCATTCCAGAGTATGAAGATATCGTCGATGTATCGCGCCCACAAGCCAATTTCGTAAGTGTCCAGAGCTTCATCTTCCTTAAAAACGATGGTCTCCTCCCACCAGCCCAGGAACAGATTAGCATACGATGGGGCACAAGGGCTCCCCATCGCTGTACCCCTGAGCTGGTGGTAGGTCCTCCCGTCAAAGGTAAAGAAATTACGTGTTAAGGTAAACTCTAAAAGACGCAGGACAAATTGGCTGTGGGCGCGATACTGACATCCCCGTGATCGGAGAAAATGTTCTACCGCCGTGAGGCCCAGATTGTGTGGTATAGATGAATATAGGGCCTCCACATCAATACTGGAAAGGAGACATGTCTCTTCTAGTGTCAGACCCTCCAAGCGCTTAAGGAGGTCAGTGGTGTCTCTGACATGGGAGGGGAGAGCCGTAACAAACGGTGCCAATACCCGGTCGATGTAGATACCCAGATTCTGGTTCAGATTGTCCACCCCCGAAACAATCGGTCTCCCCTTTAGAGGACTGACCCCCTTATGCACCTTGGGGAGACTATAGAATGTTGATTTCCGGGGATGCATAGGGAAAAGAAAGGCAAATTCCTCGGCGGTAATGATATTAGTGGCTTTCGCTTTATCAAGAATTTTTTTGAGTTCCCGCCTATATCCCTCGGTGGGGTCATTGTACATTCTTTCATACGTCCCTGTATCTGATAGTATATTCCTACACATATTCTCATATTGCGCCGAGTCCATGACCACGACATTCCCCCCCTTATCGGCGGGTTTGATGACAATCTGGGGGTCATCTGCTAGTGATGAAATAGCAGTGGTCACAGACTCGGCGCAGTTGGAATGATGCGTGGATACTCTGAGGTCCTCCAGATCCCTGGTGACCATATTCAGGAATACGTCAATACATGATAGTTCGTTCGCAGTGGGAGGCATCTTGGTACTTTTTACTTTTAAATTTGTAAATGGACCGTTACCCTGAGTACTGTCCTCGTTAGAATTTAAGGACTGAAGGAGTTGTACATCCTTCAATAAATCAGTGGGAATCCCCAATTCAAGGCATTGACGACGGTCCATTAATCTAAAGTGCTTATGCCACCTTAATTTGCGAATAAATAGATTAATGTCTTTGACAGATGAAAATCTATCGAATTTTGGGGTGGGTACAAAAGTCAGACCTAGTTCTAAGGCTTTAGTCTCGTCACTACTGAGGACACGTGAAGATAGGTTTATGACTTGTGGTCCTAAAGCTAATTCGGAGGTTTCTGTGTGCGACTGCGTAGCGGATATTCCATAGTTTGGTTGAACTGACCTAAAAAACGGTTGTCCTGTCCTCTATATGAGCCCCGACCTTTACCCTTCCTGTACCTTCCCCTATTGGGGTGTTGACTAACTTTAGGGGCAGTCTCTCTCTCAGAGTCGGATAGGTCAGTTTCAGTAGAAGATCTCTCAGAATTACTTGGTACAGTTTCTCTTCTTGTTCTACCAAGAGAGGAATATATACGGTTTTCTTAAAATCGGAGAGATCTCTAATAAACTGCCGGTGTTTCCTTTCTTTGAGGTGGTATTGATATTTTTCTAAGGTAAGTTGGAGCTGCTTTTCTTTGTTCTGGAATTCCGCTTCCTGTGAAAAAGTCTGCACAACCTCAGTGTACTCAGTCAATTTCTGACTAAGGGTGGCTAGGTTAGCTCTCTCCTCATCCAGCAGAAGCCTCATAAGCCTGAGGGAACTACTGGTGGCTTCGTGCTCCCACTTGGTTAGAAAACCGGGATGTTGTCGTAAACGGGCCGCTGGGAGGAGAGAGATACGCAGCCCCCTTGGGACAATATTGTTTCTAATGTAGTTGTCCAGACTTTGCACCTCCCACCAGGACGTAATCTGTTCCTTGTAGACCTGGGTAAGATCTACAAAGGCGGTTTGGAAAGACGGTAAATATTTTTTCTGATTGAACTGTTTATCGGAGAATATATCCTTGGCCTCATGTAACCAGTTCTCTGCATCAAATCCTGTCGCCAGGAATCCTGCCATATCAGTGGGGAAAATAGTATCTGAATGGGACTATACGTGACAATAGTCTCACTGATATTTCAAGATTCAAAGCTGTGAGTGGCCCACAATAGAGAGTGTGGGGAAATATCCTTGTTAAAATATAACCTTTATATGATATACATTAAAATATACACCTGAAGATGCATCAACAATACAAAACATATAATCCAGGGGTACTGGGTAGATACCCCACTGCTGGTAGAGCAAAAGGTAAACAATGATACTGATGCGCCTGTGTAGACGCTGACAGTGTTACCCAGCTAGCACAACTATACAACATATATTGGGGTTCTATGACAGATACCCCACTACTGGTGGAATAAGGCTGAACAATGTAACTGCTGCGCCTGGGTGGACGCAAGCAGTCTTACCTGACCGACCAGGAGACTAGGATCAGCGTGGCGGGGGGATGCAAGCCTTGATGGAAGGGAGTGTAGATCAAAGAAATGCAGTCATGGGAGTGTGGATGCTGTGCCCTATGTCACCCTATATACTTGGTAGGAAGGGGGGCCTGCTCCCATGCTGCCTGTCTACACAGAGCACTCGCCCTGAAAAGGGCGACCCCGTCAGGATACCTGTCCCTAGTTATGGACCTGAACCCTAGTCTATTAGACAAAAATAATATAGTAACTACAGACCTCCCGACGTGGCACATTTCTGTCGTGTCGACTCCTCAGGGGGATTCAGTACATGTAGAAAGCAAAGAACAAAAGGTACCGTCTATAACCGCAGGTAGCAGGTAGGCATATACTGCAGTTAGACGGTTACACTAAAGACTAGACTCAAAATCAAGGTCAAAGTCTGAGAGCAGACATCCATGGTGCAGGATTGCCGTGCTGCAGAGAGATGGATACTCCTCTGCTCGTGGTGTGTGAGGATCTGGTGCTCCTCGCTAAAGGTAATGTCCCTGTGGTTTAGGGGGTTCCTCAATCAATACCAGCCACACTGACACATACCTTCTAGGAGTTTTAAATAGAGTCCCGAACGCGCCTCTTCCTGAGAGCCCGCCCTGTCAGCATCTGCGTCGGCGTCTGACGTCACGCGCATGCGCCGCGACGCACCAGACGCCGCCGCCGATACCACATGATTACGGCGACCAATCAGATCAGGAGGCGGAGGGTAGGAGGAAATTCGATAGATTTTCATCTGTCAAAGACATTAATCTATTTATTCGCAAATTAAGGTGGCATAAGCACTTTAGATTAATGGACCGTCGTCAATGCCTTGAATTGGGGATTCCCACTGATTTATTGAAGGATGTACAACTCCTTCAGTCCTTAAATTCTAACGAGGACAGTACTCAGGGTAACGGTCCATTTACAAATTTAAAAGTAAAAAGTACCAAGATGCCTCCCACTGCGAACGAACTATCATGTATTGACGTATTCCTGAATATGGTCACCAGGGATCTGGAGGACCTCAGAGTATCCACGCATCATTCCAACTGCGCCGAGTCTGTGACCACTGCTATTTCATCACTAGCAGATGACCCCCAGATTGTCATCAAACCCGCCGATAAGGGGGGGAATGTCGTGGTCATGGACTCGGCGCAATATGAGAATATGTGTAGGAATATACTATCAGATACAGGGACGTATGAAAGAATGTACAATGACCCCACCGAGGGATATAGGCGGGAACTCAAAAAAATTCTTGATGAAGCGAAAGCCACTAATATCATTACCGCCGAGGAATTTGCCTTTCTTTTCCCTATGCATCCCCGGAAATCAACATTCTATAGTCTCCCCAAGGTGCATAAGGGGGTCAGTCCTCTAAAGGGGAGACCGATTGTTTCGGGGGTGGACAATCTGAACCAGAATCTGGGTATCTACATCGACCGGGTATTGGCACCGTTTGTTACGGCTCTCCCCTCCCATGTCAGAGACACCACTGACCTCCTTAAGCGCTTGGAGGGTCTGACACTAGAAGAGACATGTCTCCTTTCCAGTATTGATGTGGAGGCCCTATATTCATCTATACCACACAATCTGGGCCTCACGGCGGTAGAACATTTTCTCCGATCACGGGGATGTCAGTATCGCGCCCACAGCCAATTTGTCCTGCGTCTTTTAGAGTTTACCTTAACACGTAATTTCTTTACCTTTGACGGGAGGACCTACCACCAGCTCAGGGGTACAGCGATGGGGAGCCCTTGTGCCCCATCGTATGCTAATCTGTTCCTGGGCTGGTGGGAGGAGACCATCGTTTTTAAGGAAGATGAAGCTCTGGACACTTACGAAATTGGCTTGTGGGCGCGATACATCGACGATATCTTCATACTCTGGAATGGAGATCAGGGGACCTTTGAAGCCTTCGTCCAGCGTCTCAACCAGAACAACATAGGTATGCGCTTTACCTGCGAGACAAGCATGACTTTATCAACCAAGCAGCTGATCTGAGGATGAGATTCCTGTCTAGGGGATACCCTGACTATGTTTTGAGATCAGCGTTTCAGACAGCCTTGTCCCGACCAAGATGCTCATTGCTCACTTCCAATCAACCATCCACTCCGCCAACTAAGGCAAGTCCTCAAAATGGACCCTGACTTGAAAGATGTTTTGGGTGACCAACCACAAATCACATATCGCAGGGGACGAACATACGTGACAAACTAGTGCATAGTCACTATGCACCGGACCGCACCAAGACCACCTGGCTGCGAAGCAGGACCTTGGGATGTTATAGATGTGGGAATTGTATAGCGTGCAAACGCATACAGGTTACCAAGTCGTTTGTGAGCAATATAACAGGCAAAACATATTCAATCCCACATTTCATTAATTGCAAATCCAGAGGGGTCATCTACCGGATCCAATGTGAATGTGGGATTGAATATGTAGGCAAAACGATACGGGAATTCAGGAGGCGGATAGGGGAGCATATGGGGGATATCTCACACAAACGAGATACCCCAATCTCAAAACACGTACATACCGTGCATAATGGAAAAGCCTCCTTGAAGTTCCTGGGTTTTGATCTGGTCAAACCTCCTGTGAGAGGGGGGGATTGGGACAAATGTCTGCTTCAACAAGAATCCCGATGGATTTTCCATCTAAAAACATCTGCACCCCTTGGCCTCAACACAAGGCTAGATTATGGGTGCTTTATATAGGTTGCGGTGATGCTCTCCCTCTAACAAGGGTATTGCTCATATCAATGGTGGCACCCTATTCTATGGGATGGGATGAACCAGCATGAGACATCATGTTATCCTAATAATTCTAACTCAATTGGTATTATGTTCAGTTCTCTTTACTTGTCCTTGCCGCTGTAATCCTGCAAGAAATGCCAGTTTAATCTTGCTATGATTTTGTGTTGTAGCGTTGTCACGGACGCCTCTATCATGAGACGTACTGTGAGGTTGCTTCCTGTTGACATACTCTCCTAGGCAACCGCTCCTACCCTCCGCCTCCTGATCTGATTGGTCGCCGTAATCATGTGGTATCGGCGGCGGCGTCTGGTGCGTCGCGGCGCATGCGCGTGACGTCAGACGCCGACGCAGATGCTGACAGGGCGGGCTCTCAGGAAGAGGCGCGTTCGGGACTCTATTTAAAACTCCTAGAAGGTATGTGTCAGTGTGGCTGGTATTGATTGAGGAACCCCCTAAACCACAGGGACATTACCTTTAGCGAGGAGCACCAGATCCTCACACACCACGAGCAGAGGAGTATCCATCTCTCTGCAGCACGGCAATCCTGCACCATGGATGTCTGCTCTCAGACTTTGACCTTGATTTTGAGTCTAGTCTTTAGTGTAACCGTCTAACTGCAGTATATGCCTACCTGCTACCTGCGGTTATAGACGGTACCTTTTGTTCTTTGCTTTCTACATGTACTGAATCCCCCTGAGGAGTCGACACGACAGAAACGTGCCACGTCGGGAGGTCTGTAGTTACTATATTATTTTTGTCTAATAGACTAGGGTTCAGGTCCATAACTAGGGACAGGTATCCTGACGGGGTCGCCCTTTTCAGGGCGAGTGCTCTGTGTAGACAGGCAGCATGGGAGCAGGCCCCCCTTCCTACCAAGTATATAGGGTGACATAGGGCACAGCATCCACACTCCCATGACTGCATTTCTTTGATCTACACTCCCTTCCATCAAGGCTTGCATCCCCCCGCCACGCTGATCCTAGTCTCCTGGTCGGTCAGGTAAGACTGCTTGCGTCCACCCAGGCGCAGCAGTTACATTGTTCAGCCTTATTCCACCAGTAGTGGGGTATCTGTCATAGAACCCCAATATATGTTGTATAGTTGTGCTAGCTGGGTAACACTGTCAGCGTCTACACAGGTGCATCAGTATCATTGTTTACCTTTTGCTCTACCAGCAGTGGGGTATCTACCCAGTACCCCTGGATTATATGTTTTGTATTGTTGATGCATCTTCAGGTGTATATTTTAATGTATATCATATAAAGGTTATATTTTAACAAGGATATTTCCCCACACTCTCTATTGTGGGCCACTCACAGCTTTGAATCTTGAAATATCAGTGAGACTATTGTCACGTATAGTCCCATTCACACACCTATGTTCCCATCGAAAGGGGTTCAGGGAAAAAAACATTTTTAAATTTTGCGTTTGCTGCTGAGGCAAATAGATCCACTTGTGGAGTTCCCCATAATTCTGAAATTCACCTTTGTGTTTAGGGATCCTTTTAGATGTATAGCTGACAGGGATCTTAAGTGAACTTCCGCCCAAGAATTTTTTTTTTCTGTTAACTGGCTCAGATCTAGAGGATTCTTGTTCCTCCTTGATGATTTAGGTAGGCAACTACTGTTGTGTTGTCCATCCTTACTTGAATGTCCTTTCCTTTTATTTAATGAGACAATGCCTTTATCGCTTCCCAGACAGCCATCAACTCCCTCTGATTTGAAAAGAGGGATCTCTGACTGTCGAACCATTTGCCTTGGAAAGAGAGATGAGAGCAGTGCACTCCCCATCCCCAAAGCCTTGCATCTGTCGTAACAATAATCAATTGTTCGGGATTCCATGGAACCCCTCTCATCAGATGTTCTGTATTTTTCCACCACTGCAGGGACTGATTTACTAGTAAGGGAATTTGAGCTTTCCCCTCTAATGATTCCTGACTTCTGTCCCAACACCCTAGTATCCACCCTAGAATCAGAGTGTGGCACTCTGCCCATTTTACTGCCGGGATGCACAAAGTCAAATAACCCAGTAGCTTAATCGCCTCCCTGATTGAACATACAGATTGATTTAGAAATTTCGCAACCCTTTCGCTTATCCCCATCACCTTCTGGGTTGGAAGAAATGTTTCTTGACGAGTAGAATCTAGACCAGGGGTCTCCAAACTTTTCAACAGGAGGGCCACATTGAAGATTTTACAAGTATTCGGGGGCCGGAAAAAAAAATCAGTTATGTATTAAATTAAATGTATATATTTTACATGGATCGTTTTTGTAATCAGCATGATATGACTGAGAACAAAAGAGAAAAAACTTTAGCAAAACAACGCAAAGACACCCGTGTCCCTATCAGCGGTGTCCCCATCAGCACAAAAATGTCCCCATCAGCACAGCAATGTCCCCATCAGCACAGCAATGTCCCCATCAGCACAGCAATGTCCCCATCAGCACAGCAATGTCCCCATCAGCACAGCAATGTCAGCATCAGCACAGCAATGTCAGCATCAGCACAGCAATGTCAGCATCAGCACAACAATGTCCCCATCAGCACAGCAATGTCCCCATCAGCACAGCAATGTCAGCATCAGCACAGCAATGTCAGCATCAGCACAGCAATGTCAGCATCAGCACAGCAATGTCCCCATCAGCCGTGTCACCCTTAAGCACAGCAATGTCCCCATCAACGATGTCCCCATCAGAACAGCAATGTCCCCATCAGCGGAGTCCCCATTAGCAGCTGATAGGGGCCACCACTGATGGGGACACTGCTGTTGGGGACGCGGCTGATGGGGACACCATTGATGGGGACACCCGTGTCCCTATCAGCGGTGTCCCCATCAGAACAGCAATGGCCAAATCAGAACAGCAATGTCCCCATCAGAAAAGCAATATATTACCATCAAAAAAAAAATATTCCCATCAAAAAAACAATATTCCCATCAGAAAAACAATATTCCCATCATGGGGACACCCACTGATGGGGACGCTGCTGTTGGGGACATTGCTGTGCTGATGGGGACACCACTGATGGGGACGCTGCTGTTGGGGACATTGCTGTGCTGATGGGGACACCATTGATGGGGACACCCGTGTCCCTATCAGCGTTGTCCCCATCAGCACAGCAATGTCCCCATCAGCGGTGTCCCCATCAGCACAGCAATGTCCCCATCAGCGGTGTCCCCATCAGCACAGCAATGTCCCCATCAGAACAGCAATGTCAGCAAACTCAGAATACATTTTATTTTGCCCCCTCTCACTCAGAATACATTTTATTTTGCCCCCTCTCACTCAGAATATATACAATGTGAGAGGGGGCAAAATAAGATATATACAATTTTGCTCCACAGGTGGGGAAAGTGGAATATCGATAAAGAGGGGAAAATGGAATATATACAGAGGGGGCAAAATGGATATAAATAGAGGGGCCCTGTATATATCCATTTTGCCCCCTCTGTATATATTCCATAATCATTTATCCCCTGTGTGTATATATTGCATTTTTGCCCCCTCTGTTATCTGTTTAATTTTTTTTCCATTTTTTTTGCCTTTTTTTCTTATTGAAATATATTTTTGTTCCCCATTGGTCCCCTGTGGAGGATTTCTTGCCTGACATTTAGTTCCATGCCAGGTGCCCCCCTGTGAGTTATAGCCAGGCAGTGGTGGTGTGCACATTTAAAAAAAAAATACTTACCTCGTCAGACTGCTCCGCTCCCGCCTTCTTGCTCTTGCTTGCAGCCCACAATCCTGTCTTCCAGCGTGCGTTGTGTGATCCCGCGAGACCTGGCTGGCGCGATATCACAGCGCCACCAGGCCTGAATGGGTGGAGGCGGAGCCCGAATGGATGGAGGCAGGGCTGGGGTTGGTGGGGCGGCGCAACTACTCACAGAGGCCGGGGGCCCAAGCGACCAGCCATTTACATAAAAATGTTAAAATTACTTGCGATGGGGCGACGGAGCTGCGGGCCCCCCCCACCGCCGGGCCCGGTCGCGGTCGCATCCTCTGCGACCGCGATCGTTACGCCCCTGGGCGGTTGTGCGGATTTGGTTCCTGCAACCTGCCAGCTGCGGGCGGGCCGGATCGAACGCACAATCGGGCCGGATGTGGCCCGCGGGCCGGGGTTTGGAGACCCCTGATCTAGACGGACAAGTATTTGATTTTTTCCAGTTTATTAACCAACCTTTCTGATAAAGGGTCTGACAAGTTATGAGAAACACGCTACAGTGTTTGGGGTTTGAGCAGTTCCCCCATATTTGCCACTATATTTCTGTGATTTTGTTCCATATGTATTGAATGTGCCTTCACCTGGCATTAAACATTCTTTTGCACCTGGTAACCTCCATCACACGGTCTGATATGGGTGTGGCTTACAGTCTTGCTTTATTCACATTGCATTAGTTGTCCTGCTATGCAGTTGTGTGGAAGCTTGGCTGTGAGCTGGATTACATCACCTTCAGACCATAGTTAGCGTAGTGGTAGGACCCTTGCCCTGCTGAGAGACCGTGACGTGGTGCATGATGGGCTCCGATGTGTTCCTGACAGGAATATATTGGCAAAAGTCTCAGCTTTTAATATCTGCTTGTATGACTAGCTAGTATAGTCAATGGCATATCCGTTTGGTGCATTTTTTTCTGTGATTTATATAATTATATTTTCATCCGCACAATGCTCCGTTTTGTGTAGGGTGCCTTTGTGGTGCATGTGGACCGCGCCGACATCCTCCATTGTATGCATTTTTTGCTGGGGATGGTCGTTTGCTGCGGTCCACATGCGGTGGGACTGCTCCCCCAATGAGAAACACGCTACAGTGTTTGGGGTTTGAGCAGTTCCCCCATATTGGCCACTATATTTTTGTGATTTGTTTTATATGTATTGAATGTGCCTTCACCTGGCATTAAACATTCTTTTGCACCTGGTAACCTCCATCACACGGTCTGATATCGGTGTGGCTTACAGTATTGCTTTATTCACATTGCATTAGTTGTCCTGCTATGCAGTTGTGTGGAAGCTTGGCTGTGAGCTGGATTACATCACCTTCAGACCATAGTTAGCGTAGTGGTAGGACCCTTGCCATGCTGAGAGACCGTGACGTGGTGCATGATGGGCTCCGATGTGTTCCTGACAGGAATATATTGACAAAAGTCTCAGCTTTTAATATCTGCTTGTATGACTAGCTAGTATAGTCAGTGGCATATCCGTTTGGTGCATTTTTTTCCCTGTGATTTATATAATTATATTATCATCCGCACAATGCTCCGTTTTCTGTCTGACAAGTTATGAACAGATTGTTCTCGTGTCTGTTTTGAGTTGCGTACAATTAACAGATCATCCAAGTAGGGAATAATTAGGATGTTTCGCCTTCTTAAATGATCCACCAGCTCTAGCATTACTTTGGTAAACACTTTTGGGGTGGAGGTGATGCCAAAAGGTAGTACTTGGAACTGGAAATTGTCGTTTTTTAATGTCATTTTTCCCCCAAAAAAACTGCTATGCGGAGAAATTTCAGAAATTTCTTGCACACCGGAATTTGGTAATATGCATCTTTTAGATCTATCGATGCCAAAAAAAATCTCCTTCTTTTAACAGATTTATTGTGGATCTTATAGTCTCCATTTTGAATCTGTTGTATTTTCTGAACCTGTTCAGGCTTTTTACGTTTATTAATAGTCGGAATTTTCCATCCAATTTTTTTACCAGAAAAACTGTTGAATAATAGTCCTTTTCTTTGTTGTGAGAAAGGAACCGGGATAATGGCTCTTTGAGCTAATAGCTTCCGAATACCCTATTCCATTTTTTCTTGTAAGAAGACCGATCTCTGAATTGGGGTTACACTGAAGACGTTTAAGGGAGGAGGAAGACAAAGGTAATATCGTAACCTTTTGCAATAATATTTAATACCCAAGGATTTACCGTGATGTTTTCCCATTCTGGAGTGTGATTTGATGTATGTTGGCAGCACCATACTTAAGTTCAAAAACCGAATATTAGAACATATATACTGTACTGAATATACTGAACTACATCTCAAATCCATCTATCCTTAATATTTCTGGTGCTGCTAAACACTTCATCCACACACATAGCCGCAACATGGGATCCCTCCGTGCATTTGCAATTGAGAAGGTAATAGTGCCAGCCAGGGGAGGGGACCATCAAAAGGAAATACTTTTGAGAGAGGCCTTTTGGATTTTCCTTTTAAATACAAGGGTGCCAACAGGTCTCAACCAAAAGAAAGAATTGATGTATATTTACCAATAACCATTTAATTTTCCAGTTGCCATTGGATGTTATTTGTCATATGTTATACTAGATCATATGTCTGTCTATCATGGTTTGTTTTGCAAGCTAATTCCAACACGTCCATTTATATCATAACAACTTGAAGATTGCGGCCATATATAATCCATCTTTTTACCCATTTTTCGCATGTAGAGTTCTCTACAGGTTATATGTTTGTATATTTTATCTGTCATTGATATTTTGTATATGCCCTATTCACACAATGCGTTTCCTCACACCTTGCGCTTGTACTTGCTTTCTTGATATGTGAAAGCCTCCAGCTACGATATGCATAGTCCAAGCGCAGGGTTGTGCGGAGAGCATCATGTGGGGCTATTTTAACTAATGTCTACTGAGAATGATACTCCAGGTGTGAGTCTTTGGGTTGATCAATTCATGACATCATGTTACCACCACCAACTAGTTGGGGGAGGGTACATGGGTCTTTAAATTTTTCCAAACTCTCAGACCACATTGTTACGACTAAGGAGAAGGTCTCCGAAACGCGTAAACAACTGCTTGTTTGTGATACTGTTCCGCACATGATGTGATTCAATAAAGAGGAAGATTTTATGGGAAGAACAATAAGTGCCGGAATCGTCCTTTTCATTTTGCTGACTGACTCCGCTGTAGAGTCTGACAAGAAATCTACTGTGTTCAAAAGCAGAGGGAAAAGAGTCTTTTAGTGGGTCATAAGGAGCTCCTTCTTTTAGGAGAGCTTCTAACTGTAACAACCACCTTTTCAAGGATCTAGAAACGGACGTGGCGGCCAGATTAGGTTTGAATAGAGCAGCGCTAGCCTCCCAGGTCTTTTTTAAAGTCTGATCTGCTTTCTTGTCCATGGGGTCTTTTAGGATCCCCATGTCTTTAAATGGAAGCGCATTTGCCCCTTTAAATAGTTTAGACAGACACGTCAACTTTAGGGCAGATTGTTAGCAAGGCCTCATCCTCTTCACTAAAAGGAAGATGATGTCTCATAGATTAAGGGATAAATAATTTTCTATCCAGAGTTTTCCATTCTCTTTTTACTAATTCCTGCATGTTTGTGTGGACTGGAAAAACTATTTTCCTTTTGTTCCAGACCACTAAACATTTGATCTTGGACGGACTTATGGACCCTTTCATCTGAAAGATCCATAGTCGCCCTGATTGCTCTGACTAACTCTTTTGCATCTTCAGAAGAAAGAGGAAGTTTCTGAATCAGACCCAGATGAATCCGATTCATGTTCAGAATTTGCAGATGACGAGCTTGAAACAATCATTTTGGTATCCCTATGTTTTGAGCTAGATGTCCCTGGAAAAACTACAGGATTTTCAGCTAGGGCAGATCTAATTTCTTCCCTAATTACATCCCTTAGTTCCTCTCTAATAGACGAGACCAGGTCTTTTGCCATATTAGAGGTACACTTTTTGCAGAGTTTTTTGCTATATGTATCAGGCAATTTAACTGAACATAACACACTTTTTAGTTTTTGGACTAGATTTAGCTTTCTGAGTACCATCTTTATCACTCTGCAGACATACAGGAAGAGAGGGAGACAGAGGTACAAGGGGGTTAGCTTAAGTAACATAACCAGCATTCCCCTCACAGAGACTATCTTACTTACAATAGTAGGTCCCTGAGAGGACTCCATCTGACCAGGACCCGGCTTAGACATGTTTAAGGCCTCTTTCACACGGGAGTCACGGATTTGGGCGGGATAAGATGCGGGTGCGTCACGGGAAAATGCGCGATTTTTCCGCAAGAGTGCAAAACATTTTAATGCGTTTTGCACGCGCGTGAGAAAAATCGGCATGTTTCACAGAAGTTCGGGTTTGGTGTTGTGTAGATTTAATTATTTTCCCTTATAACATGGTTATAAGGGAAAATAATAGCATTCTGAATACAGAATGCTTAGTAAAATAGTGATGGAGGGGTAAAAAAAAAATAATTTACTCAACTTAATCCACTTGTTCGCGCATCCGGGCTTCTCTTCTTTCTTCTTCTTTGAGTAAAAGGACCTGTGGTGACGTCACTGCGCTCATCACATGGTCTGTCACATGATCCATCACCATGGAGTTAAAAAAAAAAATGTTTTTTAACCCCTCCATCACTATTTTACTTAGCATTCTGAATTAAGAATGCTATTGTTTGCCCTTATAACCATGTTATAAGGGAAAATAATAATGATCGGGTCCCCATCCCGATCGTCTCCTAGCAACCATGCGTGAAAATCGCACCGCATCCGAACTTGCTTGCGCTTGCATTCACTTCTATGGGGCCTGCGTTGCGTGAAAAACGCACAAGTGATGCGTGAAAAATCACTGCTCATGTGCACAGCCCCATAGAAATGAATGGGTCCAGATTCAGTGCGGGTGCAATGCGTTCACCTCACGCATTGCACCTGCGCGGCAATCTCGCCCGTGTGAAAGAAGCCTAACTGTACCATCTCTGATCCCGTTTAAATACTCTTACCTGCAGACCTCAGATCATCGGCCGAACTTTCCCCTCAGCGTGCGTTCCACAGACCAGAAGTACCTCCTGGAACGCACGTGAGCCGCATAAGACTTCCAGTGGAGTCATCGTGAGTGCCGAAGGAATCGGATCGTGATGAGTTGCTTACCAAAGGACCGGAGTGTCTGGTCGCACATGGACCTCCACGACCTCCACGCCGACAGTTGCTCCCCTGACACACGCTGCGAGACTCAGTCTTGTGAAAGGGGCCTTATATGACATCACTGAAAATGGCTCCATAGTCTCCCCGGTCCTGCCAGCATTGCGCTATCCCATCCTGTTTTCTGCTGCATAGACTCCTTAATAAGCATTAGGTGTCTGCACAGTACAATCAATTCTGGCCTCCAGACAAAAACACAGCGTGCTGGGGCCTCTGCGTGCAACTGGCCAGAGAAGCTAGTGTGTGCACTGACAAGGCCTGCTGCAGTGCCGCTTGAGACACCGGAGACAGGAAACTGATTCTACTGCCTAACGCTTATTGGAGCCTGTGCAGTAGAAAACAGGATGAGAGCAGACAATGCCAGTAAGATGGGGAGAGCCTATGAAGCCATTTTCAGTGATGTCAGTGCTAGAGCTGCAAAAACAATGCACAGGTACTGGCCAAAAAAACAGAAGAAGATGGATGAATGTTAATGAAGGCAAGAGGAGCAGGAACAGAGATACTGTGAATAAACAAAAAATATTGCAGTGGCCAACCTCTTTAGCTCTTCTGTGGGATCAGCCATGATTGGCTAGGATTTTCTCTCCGCGCAAATCAATGGAATTTTTGAAACGCTCTTACCGATTTGCTGAGCAGGAGGTAAGGAGTAGGGATCTTGAAGGGTTCCCCAGCACCTCAATACCCAACTAGGACACGGGTGCTGCCTGCTTCCCTCAGGTGTACAAGGCATTCCCTTTTTCCTTACCGCCTCTGCCTGCCTTAGAACAGAAACGGGCTCATAGCAAGTGCCATGAGGAATGATCCATCTCCCACCTGGAGGGACAGGAAGACACTGAGGAAGAGCCGGAGGGTCAAATTTATTCTTCCTGTCCCTACCTGGTTGGAGGCAGGTCCTCTCTCAGGGTATGCCGTCAGGGAGGATGAAAGGGAAAAATTAGACATAATATAGTACAGGACCTCTTTCTAACAAAGCTAGAGCCAGTTGTGTACTTCACATGGATCTAGAGATTTTCCAATTCATTGCTTCTGTTTACTCTTGCTAGATTTTCTACAGGCTGGCAGCTTAGGGCACGGTCTTTCCTGCTGCAGCTCTCTTCTCGTCACAGCTCAGGGGTGTCTGTCCTTTCTACTGCAGCTTTCTCCCTTTAACGAATACAGCTTGCAGAGGCAGATCATTATGTATCACTGCCTTTTCCTCCTCTCTTGCTTCACAAATACTCCACATCATGACTTTTCAGGGGGAGAGCCCAGCTCTAGCTAGCTTGAGGAAGGTGAGCTTAGAGTATACATAGAGGAGAGGCTGATCAGAAGAGGGAAAAAGCTCAGAGCTGTATAATGAGTTTCTCTCTCAGTGTATGATTCTCCATCCATTACTGTGTGTCTTCTTCAGAGTACACACTGCTCTGTAGAAGACAAACCAACATAGGAGAATCGGATGATGGCATTCAAAGAGGGGAATTGCGCATATGTGTCGACGCTCTGTATGAGGACATGCATACTACTATACAGATTATAATGAAGAAAAGGGAATACATTGCAACTGGGGCAGTTTAGTAAAAGAAAGTAATTTTCATAAATAACTAATAAAAACAGAACCAAGACAGAGACCCCACAGTGAAATCATGGAGCTCCTATCCGTTACCATGACAGCCTGGACTCTCTTGGAGTTTCCCAGGCCTGCCATAGTAAGCTTCCTGCTAAGCTGTGCACTAGGAATAGCTCAGCAGGGAGCTCATCAGAATGCCATTCACCCTAATAGAGATCTATTAGGGTGAATGGGACAAGGGATCAAAATATCCCAGGTTCTAGCTTCCTAAGGAGGCTAAAAGTTATTGTGAAAAATGTGTAAGAAAAATAGAAAGTTTAAATCACCCTTTTCCCAATTTTACATATAAAAATAACTCTATATTAAAAGAAAAAACATTGGGTATCACAGTGTTCAAAAATTTCCTACACAGGACACTGTAGTCACCTTGTCCCTCCAAAAAAAATAAAATAATGAACAGTGATCAAAAAGTTGCACGTACCAGCAAAATGGTGCCACTTACTACACTTCTTCCTGCAAAAAATAAGCCCTAATACAGCTCTGTAGACTGAAATATAAAAAAGTTATGGCTGTCAGAGAATGGCGATGCAAAGAAAATTTTGATTTTTCTTCAAAGTTTTTTTTTATTTAAGCTCCTGCCTAATATTGTGTTGGACTCCAGAAGACCTCTGAAAGTGCTCTATAGTATCTGGCACCATCATTTACATTCTGTAGGTGGTGCCTCCATGAATTATACTTTTAAAGCACATCCCACAGATGCTTGATTGGAATGAAATCTTGGGAATTTGGAGGCCCAGACATCACCTTGAACTCGGTCACGTACCTAAAACTAGTCCAGAGCAATTTTTGAAGTGTAGCAAATATGTGCAATATCTAGCTTAAAGAGGTCACAAACTTAGTTAATACTGGTACCATGCCTACAACAGTGTTTAGGTACATGATCAAGTAACACATGATGTTAAAGTAACATCCAAATCAATGCCAAGTTCCAAGATTGAAGGCTCCCAAAGTACCCGCTCTAAATGAAGCGGTAGTGCACGATGGTCCAACAGTCCACTTCTATGAGACTGAAGTCCTGTCTATTTTAAAGACCATAGAAGCGCATGAAGCAGACATGCACACTATCGCTCAGTTCAGAGAGGGCACTTGGGGACCCTTCTTCTCGGGAACATGGGGTATCCCAGTTTAAATAACATCCCCCATACTTCTAATCATGTTCATGGGATAATATTTTTAAAGTGATTGGCCACTTTGCGATATTCTTAGTTTACGCACTCTATTTTTGTCCCTACTCCTGTTGCCTTCATTAACTTTCATGCATATTCTTTTTCTTCTGTTGGTTTTTGACCTGGCTGCTGCTTTATATAGTGCCTGTGCATTGTTTTTGCAGTTCTAGCATTTTTAGTCCCCTTTCACACGAGCGAGTCCAATGCACCGGACTCACAGCGTGTCAGGTAGGGAACCCGTCCTGACGTCTCAGCACTGACGGGGTCGCACAGCATTATATTGATTTATGATGCTATGTATAACCCTTACAGTTCTGGAATGTATTGGATAACACTGACAGCATTATGTCAGTGTTTTCCAATACATCCCAGAACTGTAAATGTTATATAGCAACATAAATCACTATAATGCTATGCGACCCCGGCAGTGCTGGGAGGTCAGGACAGTTGCTCCCCTGACACACGCTGCGAGACTCAGTCTTGTGAAAGGGGCCTTATATGACATCACTGAAAATGGCTCCATAGTCTCCCCGGTCCTGCCAGCATTGCGCTATCCCATCCTGTTTTCTGCTGCATAGACTCCTTAATAAGCATTAGGTGTCTGCACAGTACAATCAATTCTGGCCTCCAGACAAAAACACAGCGTGCTGGGGCCTCTGCGTGCAACTGGCCAGAGAAGCTAGTGTGTGCACTGACAAGGCCTGCTGCAGTGCCGCTTGAGACACCGGAGACAGGAAACTGATTCTACTGCCTAACGCTTATTGGAGCCTGTGCAGTAGAAAACAGGATGAGAGCAGACAATGCCAGTAAGATGGGGAGAGCCTATGAAGCCATTTTCAGTGATGTCAGTGCTAGAGCTGCAAAAACAATGCACAGGTACTGGCCAAAAAAACAGAAGAAGATGGATGAATGTTAATGAAGGCAAGAGGAGCAGGAACAGAGATACTGTGAATAAACAAAAAATATTGCAGTGGCCAACCTCTTTAGCTCTTCTGTGGGATCAGCCATGATTGGCTAGGATTTTCTCTCCGCGCAAATCAATGGAATTTTTGAAACGCTCTTACCGATTTGTATAGACGTCACAACTTGGCCCTTGTAAAAGTCGTACAGATTCTAATTTGACAATTTTATCCATTTCCGATAACTCAAGGACTGATTATTTGGCGCTCAATATAACCACAACAATTGACAGGTGCACTTGCCATTAAATAATCAGTTATGTTCGTCATATCATGGCTGATGTTTGTATGGTTAATGAAAAAATAGTTCGAACAAGAGAGCACATCCCCCCCCCCCCCCCCCCCACTCTTTCAACCCCATAAAATCTCCCCTATCCGACCAAGGCCTCTGTGCGCCTCTCCCCAAGTACCTAGGTGTTTCCTTTGGAAATTCTAACCTTGTTTAGGCACCCAGATGTGGAATAATAGACTAGCTTTTACTTTGTTACAATCCAACACTGATGTCTTTGTGTCAGCTTTATTTATAAGTAGTAAGACCGGTCTGTAAACCAATGCTCCTGCCTGGGTGGTTTGGCAGTACTGGCTAATTCCATTCTTAAATTTTGTCAATGTCATATCAACCTGTCTGCAACTGCAGTTGGTTTCAATTAAGAATTATGGCATCACTGTCTAAAAGACAATCAAACCTATAAGGGTACGGCTGGACGGGCGGCATGCCTAGCAGCATCATATCACCTTGTAAGAACCAATTTGTTTATTCTGTGTTCATTAATGTCTCCACGGTAAACCACTAAACCAAGTGACCACAAAAAAAAACCACTTAATGAACAATTTGGTTCTAACCAGTTAATATGATACTTACTTCTGTGCTTGTACAGTAGATAGCACAGGTACTAGCCTGCAACCTCCAACCTTAGCAAGTACACACAGTGTAGCCATACCCTAATTCTCTAACTCTGATTCACTCCTAGAAGTTATAAATTAAGAAATTCTTCAATAATTCTCCTCTGTCAGCTAAGGCGAGGAGAGTCCTCATACCCAAGACTGTATATCGGTAAAGATATGGTCATTTCTACACACATCAGTATACATCTGCCGATAATGATTTGAGAAAATCTCCACACCCGTCTCCCAATTAGGCAAACCCATAGGGGTCATTTATTAAGATTGGCAGTTTACACACTGGTCTTAATAACCCCTATAGCTGGATCCGCCAAAGTTATGAAGAGGAGCCTGGCCTTCTCAAAACTTAGACGTATCCAGAGCCAGTCTAAACATAAGCCAGCTGCCTAAAACAGACGTAGAAAATGATGAATGAGACGGGCCTGCCATTTTATACCTGCTGTGACAGGTAAAAGTCACAGATGAGGCACAAATAACCTTTGCACTACAATCTGCGCCAGAAATACACCTAATATAGGCATATTTCTGGATAGTAAATGACGCTTCTAGTGTGTCCATTCATGGTGTGGTCCAGCAGTAGATGCTGCACGTGATTTCTGCCTAGTGCTAGGATACACCTTTAGCTGCTATTTGAGACAATAGCAAGTACAGTTGTGGAAAGGCAAAAAGCAGTAATGTGGATTCCTCGGGGGGGCTGGACGGCACCATGGTTGGCCACCGAAGTCCAATTACAAACTTGCATGAAAAGATGCGCTTGAGCTTGACATAAAAACACCAACCAGGGGGGGAAAAAAAAGAAAAAGAAAGAAAGAAAAGAAAAAAAATCACCACCACACATCGTTTAAGCAGCACCCACATCAGATCCGTAAGTTTATTTGCTCAATAGTGCGACAGTTACATAATGAATCACATTCATGATATTCCATCACTGAGAAAAACTGCTAGAAATGGTCCGTGAGCCAAAAAAAGGAAAGAAAAAATAAAAATGGGGAGAAAAAATGTTTGAACTGAAACACTGAGTTTGTTTATAAAACAAAGTGAAAAAGTAAAAATGACAATTCACTGATCAGACCTTAAATAATTCACTGTATTACGGTGACAAAGAAGCACAAACAAAGGCTTATTCAAAAACAGTATTTTCTTTACACATTAATAATTAGAATTTCACCATGACTTACACAGACATTGAGGGTTAGGCTAAACTGGTGTTTATGATCCCTCCACTCCCCATCTAACCCATTTTTATATATATTTTCATTTTTTCTTTTTTTTTTCATAAGTTTTTGTTTTAAGATCAAAAATTAAATATTTGCATGTCACAATAGCAACATCCAGTTACATACCCATTGTTAACTATTACAGCTCTGTAGACAGTTGTCTACCCCTTAAACCCTCACTTTCCAATGGAGAACATTGTTTTTTGCTTCTTTAAAATAAAGGCAATAAAATTGAAGACTAGTTGGCTTGCCATAGGAATACATAACATCTACTGTATAATTTAATTTCAAGCTACGTTATAGAAATACAACACTAGCATGCCACAATATTGTATTGAGATAATGCAGCTGTAGGTAATTTCATTGGAGAAACTGTTCATATAGGCAAGTGCAATTAAAAAATAAAAAATAAAAAAAATGCTGCTTTGATTCTACTCATCGTTCTTTGCGTTGGAGCCCTCTTACGGATCTTCAGTGGTTTTATAAGCAGCCAAGTAAATAAAAAAATAAAAAATAGTTTAATGTAATTCCAGTAAATTACTTTTATGCTGGACATAAATATAACACTGATAATTGGACGGGGAAAACAAAAAAACAAAAACAAAAAAAATAAAAAATATTTCACTTGCTGTCAATTCATTAACTAAATAGAATTCTGCTACAGATTTGCCTCAGATTTTGGCTATGAACATACCACTGCCATTGTAAGGCAATAAACATTCTACTATGACGACAGCCTTTTGTTACATGTCCTGTAATTACCTATGGCTTCTAGAAAAGAATCGTAACCCGAAAAGAAATCTTCCTATACTGTTCCATTTAAATAGTCTAAACTAGAACGTTTAGAACGTTGGTTGCACGTATCAAACCAGCCAGAAAATGAAATTAAGCAGACCTTTTTTAGGAGGAATTTGCAATTTCAAACATCTGCAAACAGACATTTGCAGCGTAACGTGTGATTAAACTACACCCACAAGTGTTAGCGCGTCCAAAGGAATTAAAGTGTTTGAAACACTTACCGTTACAAGGCAGCGCTCAGCACCGAGACGCTACTTATCGGTGGCAGTAGTGTCAGTTACATAGAAATTGTATTTTTGGTGGTAGAAGTTACATCACTTATCATCTAACCTTTTCAGTTACTTTATAGACTTACCAAAAAGAGAAGGATGAACAAAACCTGACTGCTGAAGTCCTGGCAAGTTTTCCTGGTAAACTGTGGAATTCGCTAGCATGAATACTGGCAGGGCAGTGGCTAAGAGAACTGGGCGCGTGGTTGTAAAGCACAAACGACACAACCAGCGTCTAAATAAATATGGCATATACTGTTAGCATGAAGGGCAAGACGTGCTTACAGCTAAGAATATAATATAAAATAACTTACTGAACCACAAAACTATTTAAAAAAGGCATTCCATTCAAGTATTCCTACTCGTAAATCTTTCTAAATATGTCTAGCGATAACTTAAAATAAAAACAGCGCCACTTTTATTAAACTACAGAACAGTCCATGTGCCAGTGTTTGGCTGCCATTCCATACTAGCACAGCCAGTCTAACTTTCCACTCGTGGTGTTTTGGCAAAATGTCGAAGAGGCAATCAAAGACAGGTGAGTAGGGTCTTTCCCTGGGGAGGTCGTCCCTTCCTAGGCCCATCCCTCACCCTCAACCCCCCACTTGTGGGAAAAAAAATAAAGACTGCGGTAGTAGCATCAGCGTGCGGCTGTCAGTCTATCGGGAGGTCTTAATTGTTGCCTTCTCCTCCGTCGTCATCTTGCTGGTCACTTGTCCAGAGTGTTAGGTTGTCCACGCAGGAGTTGCATGATAAGTGTAGAGTCCTTGTAAGAGTCCTCATTGAGGGTATCCAACTCTGCGATGGCATCATCAAACGCCGTCTTGGCCAGATGGCAAGGCCTGTTCGGTGCATTTGTGTATCTCATAGTAGAAGACAGAGTAGTTAAGAGCCAAGCCCAGCCTGATGGATGAGTGGGTTGCATGTGCTCTTTGCTTATCTCATGGGCTTCGCTGTATGCCTTCTCTGACAGACTCAACAACAAGCTGCTCGCTTTTCCCCCTGTGGCTACCTCAGCTAGGTATCGATAATAATCTCCTTTCATTTTCAGGTAAAACACTTTGCTTTCACTGTGTTTCACTGCAATTTTTGATGAGGAAATTATCCAAAAGGCTTAGTACATCTTGGCATACTGCTTCTAACTCCTTTTCAATTTTTTTCACGATAGGCACGCACCATCTCAATTTTTTTCTCGTTGCCATCTGCAGAGGTCTTCTGCTCATACTGCTGATTTACTCTCCAGGAAGATCTACGTGCTCCAACAACATTCTTGTATGCAACAGACAGCAAGTTTCTTTCTTCATTTGAGAGTGGTTCATTTAATTCTGTTACCTGGTATAAAGGAGAAAATAATGAGCAATGTAAAAGATAGCAACTCAACTCATCGTGTATTAATTTGCCCCCTTCCAATTAATCCCCATAACATTACACACTTTTTTCACTATTCATAACATCATTTGAAAACCTAAACACTAACTCAGAAAATAGAGAGCCCATGTACCCAAGCAACATTTCGTACATTGATAAATCTCCCCCATACAGCCATCTGTTTCTTCCCTTCCACTGTAGATGATAAAACGGTCTACCTGCAGCCACCACAAGGGGGGGCTCAGTGCAGAAGTTTATACAGTTACCACTGAAATTAATGGAAGCTGAAAAACTATATAACCAGTGAGCTACCCCTAGGAAAAATGCCATGTATTTACAGGTGAAACTCGAAAAATTATAATATTGTGCAAAGTTCCGTTATTTCATTACATGCAAAGCGAGATATTTCAAGCCTTTATTTGCTATAATTTGGATGATTATGGCTTACAGCTTATGAAACCCCAAAGTCACAATTTTGAGGTACCCTTTGCTCAGGGGTTATGGATTAATTAGCTGACTAGAGTGTACACTGTTTGAGCCTAGAATATTGAACCTTTTCACCAAAATTCTAATTTTTAAGCTGCATTAATGCAAATTCCCTTTTAAGTTGCATTACTGAAATAAATGGACTTTTGCACGATATTCAATTTTTCGAGTTTCACCTGTATGTCCAGAAGCAGAAAAAAATAAAATAAAAAAAAAATAAAAAAAAAAGGTTTACAGCTAAGGTTCCCCCTCCCCCCATAGCAGTTGTTATGGTCAGTCTTCTGGCGAGTATGGCACTGCCGCTAATTACACAAAGGCTGAATAACCCCTTAATGCCATGGAGATTAAATTTTTTTTTTTCATTTTCGTTTATTACTCCTTTAACCCCTTCAGTAATGAGCCACTTTTAACCCTGAATCCCAGGATTATTTTTGCAAATCTGAAATGTGTCACTTTATGTGGTAATAACTCTGGAATGCTTCTACTTATCCAAGCCATTCGGAGACAGTTTTCTCGTGACACATTGTACTTCATGATAGTCATAAATTTGAGTCAATATTTTGATCATTCAATATTCCATCTTTTGGGGGCAAAGTAACAAAAGTTTTTTGTTTGTTTTGGCACTGTTATTTTTTTTTTTTAACAGTATTTACCTGAAGGTTGGATTTATTTGATATTTGAGCAGCAATACCCAATATGTAAAAGGTTTAACACAGTAAAAGCATTTTTGCGAAGAAAAAAAAAATCTTGTGTTTTTAGGTTACCATTTCAGAAAGCCACATTTTTTATGAGACTGTCTTATCGTAGGTGCTTGATTTTTTTGCGGGATGAGGTGACGGTTTGGTTGTACAATTTGAGGTACATGTGACTTTATAATTGCTTGGCAATTACACTTTTTGTGAGGCAAGGTGACCAAAACAAATGGCTGTTTTTACTTTAACCTTTTTATGGCGTTCACCTGACAGGTGGATCATGTGATACCTAATGTGGTTTTTTTTTCCTATTTTTTTTTACACTTTTATATTTATTTATATTATGGGAAAGGGGGATTTTTTTGCTTGATACTTTTATTTTTTAAATTAGGAAAAACACTTTTCTTAAACTTTTTATTTTTGTCCCACTGTGGGACTTTAACTTTTGGGGGTCTGATCCCCTCTACAATGCATTACAGCCTAGGGGCTGGATCTCATAGGCTTCTGTAGGAGGCAAGCCCGGATACCTGTGTTAGGCTTTGGACCCCTATTGCTAATCAAGTGGCTCCTGCACCCACTTGATGAAAACACCGTAGATGTACATTATTTACAAATAGTATTTTGGACCAATAATTGCCTTATTTTTACATATGCCTGGTTTGTTATTGCTAAAACGTAACTTTTAATACATAGTATATAAAATGTCTTTTAAGACCTAATAAATAGGTTTAACTAAGTTGTGTTGCATTTTCCTCATTAGTTAGATATAATGGGCACTGTTATCTTTACAGCGCTCCTATTGTAGCAATGGGCTGGCAGGCTGGTGCAGAGTACTGCTACTAGCCCCCCTTATTTGTCTCTGTCCCTTGTTACTATAAAGGTTATGCCACCGCTTATAAATCTATAGAATGCTACACCTTCTGTACTTAAGGGGTTGTCTCACTTCAGTAAGTGCATTTATCATGTAGAGAAAGTTAAAACAAGCCAATTACTAATGTATTGTGATTATCCCTATTGCCTCCTTTCCTGGCTGGATTAATTTTTCTATCACACTACACGTTTCCATGGTTACAGACCTCCCTGCAATCCATCAGTGGTGGTCGTGCTTACACTATAGGAAAAAGCGTCAGCCTCTCTGTGGCCTGGACCGTGGGAGCGAAAATAGTCTAGTGCTTTTTCCTATATTGTGCAAGCACGACCACCACTGTGATTGCAGGTGTGGTCTGTAACCATGGAAACGAGCAGTGTATAATGTGATAGCAAAATGAAGCCAGCCAGCCAAAGGAGGCAATATGGATAATCACAATACATTAGTAAGTGGCTTGTATTAACTTTCTTCTACATGATAAATGCCACTTAGGCCCCTTGCAGACGAGCAAGCTTTCCTCCCGCAGCGAGTCCCACTCACAGCACCCAGCCTGACCTCCCAGCACTGACGGGATTCACATAGCATTATATTGATTTATGATGCTTTGTCAACCCTTACAGTTGTGGAATGTATTGGATAACACTGGCAGCATTATGCCAGTGTTATCCAATACATTCCAGAACTGTTACATAGCATCATAAATCAATATAATGCTATGTGACTCCGGCAGGGCTGGAGGTCAGGCCGGGAGCTGCATTGCGGATCATTTCGGGAGGAACGCTCGTCTGCAAGGGGCCTTACTGAAGTGAGACAACCCTTTAAATCCCTTAAACTCTGCCCCCGACATGTTCCGCCAGTTACACTGGCGTCGTTATGGAACAGGCAGTGATTGATTGAGATGGCCGGGATGGATTTTTTAATGCCTCAGAGTCTGACATCATCGGGTAAGTGCCCTCTCTCCTTGGGCGTACTTTTCGCATGTTAGTCCATAGTTTACTATGGGATCATCTATTGGTGCATTTTGCTGGTCCTCCTCCCTCTGCTGATGACATACTCACCTTTCCGTACCTCCCATCTATAACTTTGCGGTACGCATGTCTTCGGACTTAGAAAAATGTCCGTCTCCTAGTTTTACTGCGCATGTCTTCAGACTTAGACTGTGTCCGTCTCCCTCAAGTAACTGCGCATGTCTGAGGACTTAGAGCAAGATCGCTCCATTCTTGTCTGTTGCGCATGCCAGAAAGCTTAATCTCCACACTCGTAGCTAGTGCCATCGATGAATGTCTGGATACTTGTTTCATTTCATGTTAAAGTAGTATGTTTTTTTCCATTCCAGGGCCACAATGCGACTTTGTAGCCACACATTAATTGATTTTATTTTAGTAACATTTTTGCTTATATCGTCCCTCTACTCATGAGAGCAGTAATAGTAATTCACTATTTATTTGTTAGGGTAGTAAGAAACAACAAAAATATTGGAGGGTAAATCCGAAAAATACACCCGATCATAATAAAGATAATATCCCTATAATCATGCAGTTCATATTTTTAAGTCATCATTAATACATGATTACTATTCTAGGAAATATTTTAAACTAGTGATATGATTACTGAAACATCTTTTAAACCGTGATCAATTGTCAGAGCTATTTCCTCAACCCTCATAATTATGTTTGACAACCTCTACATGATTTTACTAATTTTATTAAAATGTCACTATTCCAGTTTTTAATTGTTGTTTTCATTATGTATATACACTTATCTAGAAGTTTGTTAATTAACAATTAATCACAGATTCATAACTAAATCATAGAATTTATAATCGTGTATAACTACTACGCATTATAAATGCATAGCTAACTTCGTTTTCACAATCTGGCCAGAGGACAATTAATTTTTTTATATACATATATTTTTTACCATCATCTTTGTACACAGCACTCAAAATCTAGTGACCACTAGTCCATCATATCCTAGTAGGGGCACGATACATTTTATTGGATTAGCATAGCCAGTACAAGGTTATGTTAATCATGTATAAGTATCCCTTTAATAGGTTATATTTGCAGCTGTTTATACTTACCCCATTTTACTATTGCATTTATTTCTATACTATTTTCACAATGACACTTCTTTCAGGCATAATTCATTTGGGAAGGGGGGGGGGGAGAGGATAGGAGTCACCACTCCTGTTGCTATTTATTCATTCCATATAGGTCCAGGCCTATAGTTAGAGAAAAAAAATCTCATTCTTTTTATCATCCCCTTCCATCATTTCCTCTGAAGTACATCCCAACAGCATCAAAGAAATGAGGCGAAGGCGAATCCTACATTCAGCCCTAAGGGAGACAAACATTTTAAACAGTAGATCCATTTGGTTTCTCTTGTTGTAGTTTATCTGCATTCCCTTGTCTGGGGCCCAGACTTATGCCTCATTCACACGTCAGTGTTCGGTCAGTGATTTCCATCAGTGATTTTGAGCCAAAACCAGGTGCAGCTCTAAGCACAGAACAGGTGCAGATCTTTCCCTTATGTCTGTGGAGGCTCCAATCCTGGTTTGGGCTCAAAATCACTGACGTGTAAATGAGGCTTAATTCTACTAACGCCCCAGAATTTGAGACTGCTCATGTCTCCTTTATGTACACTGTGTAGATCCCTGGATAAGGCAGTATCAGCTTCTGAGTTTACACTACTCAGGGGCTTTGAAATCAGTCTTAGTTCATGTATGGTTTTAACAATATATAATTTGGGGCAGCCACATTTGTTAGCATAGACGACCCCATATTGTTTAACTTGGTATTTCCTATCATCCACTGGATTTGTGAACTCTTTTGTTGGTGTCATTCTATTACAGAAGTTTCAGTCTCCACAGGGATATGATCCTTAAAAGGAACAGCCATGTCGTCTTCACCTCCTTTCTATTCCACTGAAAGTGACTATGCACTAGACTTTCCTTTACGTTTACACCTCTTCTGTATGTGATGGTTGGGTTCTGGGGGATTGCCTTTAAGTTCATCATCAGTCATCAAAATGTGCCAATGTCATCTTAAGATTTTTCTTTCTTTCTCATGTTGTACATCATATGGACAGATACAAATACTACAGTATCACTTTGTTGTTGATGATTCTGTAAAAGGCTGATTCTATCAGTACCTTTCACTCTTCTGTATGCAATACTTTTGTAAGGCATACTGTACGCCCAAGGAGATCGGGCGGCTTACCAGATGATGTCAGACTCCAGTTTAGGGGTTTATAGTAGCAAGGGACAGAGACAATAAGGGGGCTGGTAGCAGCGTGCAGCAACCAGCCTGCCACGGCCCATTGCTACATAGGAGCACTGTGAAGGATAACAGTGCCATTATATCTAACTAATGAGGAAAAGAATGCGACACAACTAAGAGTTTTAAACCCATTTATTAGGGCTTAAAAGACATTTTATATACTATGTAAAAAAACTTACATTTTAGCAATAACAAACAAGAGGCATATGTAAAAATAAGGCAATTATTGGTCCAAAAGACTATTTGTAAATAATGATATAAAGTGCCTGTATGTATGCCTCTACTTTTGTAGCAGTTCACCGTAGATGTACGGCACTGGGCTCCTATGGGTTAAGGAGCCAAAACGTTATTTTCTGTTCACGTAGCTGTTTGAGGGCTTGTTTTTTGTTCTAATGGCACCGTTTTATATTACGGTACATACAATGTAGTGGAAAGCCGAAAAAATTCCAAATGAGGTGAAATTGAGAAGAAAAAATTAAATATCGCAATGCCATCAAAGCTTTATGGGTTTTGTTTTCACGGCATTCCCTGTGCAGTAAAACTGTCCTGTTACCTTTCATTCTCCGGCTCAGTACGATTACACTGATACCACACTTATATAGTTTTCCTTGTGTTTTAATAGGAAAAAAGATTATTTGCATGGCTATACTCTGATCCCCATAACTTGTGTTTAGTTAAGGCCTCATGCACACGACAGTGTTTTTTCACTGTCAGCGATTTGGCTTCAGTGGTCCGTGTCCGATTTTGCTTCAGTTGCGTTTCCTTGTGTCTTTCCTTTTTTTTGTCTGACAGGGGGAAAAAAGGAAGGTTAATGAAAAGTGTAATTTTATTGCACCAAGGTCTTGTAGAAAAAAAACGGACGCGGACATGGATGACATACCAGTTGTGAATCAGTTTTTTTTTTGACGGACCCATTGCCTTGAATGGGTCAGTCCTCCATTTTCCACTGATAAGAATAGACAGGTTATATTTTTTGGACGGACTGGAATTACGGATGCGGAGAAAAAACTGAGGACTATCCGTTTTTTTCACAGCTCCACAGAAATGAATGGGACTCCGCTAAACTGTGAAAAATGACGGAACGGACGCAGATGCACACAACGGTCGTGTGCATGAGGCCCAAGTCTATGGAGCTGTGAGTTCTCATTTTTGATGAGTCATCTGTAATTTTTATTGATACTATTTTGGAGGGTGTATGAATTGATTACTTTTTTTCTTTTCTTCAGGTGGTAAAGTGACAGAAAAAAACCCCGAAGAATCAGCCATTTAATATTTTTTTTTTCCCGTTACGGCACTCGTCGTGTGGATAAATACAGCACCCGGCGCCCCGCCATTAGCTGTTTGAAGAGGCGGCTCTCCATGCAAACAGTTACTTCCTCTTCATTACACTACACGGTGGCATAACATAAATTACAAGTACTTCGCTCTATTCAAGTGAATGGAGCAAGTACTTGTAATTACTCTGCACTTCCAAGACAACAGGCAGTGTAATGAAGATGTAGTAGCGCTCGCATGGAGTTGCCGCCTCCTCTTTAAACAGCTGATGGGCCGGGGTGCTGGGGGTCAGACCCCTGCCCAAATATTGATGATCTATCCAGTGGATATGTCATAAATATAATTTACCCGGATAACCTCTTTAATTTCCACTCATGGAGGTGGCACTGCAGGGAAACTGAACATTTCAGCCAATTTGTCCATCAGATATAGCCGATTGCTAATTTTCTAGGGGCCCTCCTAGGAAGTAAACCACCCATTCAAAATGAAGATCCCAGTACCACGATATTAAAACAATATTAAGAGTATCAATATCAGATGAGCAGAGGTCCAACTCTTGGGAGTTTCATATTGATGACTTCTCTATAGCATAGTTCATCAATTTCGGTATGAATGGGGGTCTGACCCTTGATACCCCCACCAGTCAGCCGTTTTCAGGAGCTGTTGTGAACCAGAACCAGGCAACCATCTGTACACCACAGCTTTGCACACTGTAAGTGGCAGTGTCTGGTCACTGCAGCATTGCTCCCATTCCAGTGAACAGGAGCAGCACTGCACTAACCAGAAATGGTGATTTTCTGGTGCACAGCAGCTTTTGAAAACAGCTGACTGGTGGGGGATACCAAGAATCAGACCCTGATCCCAATATTGATGAACTGTGCTATAGAGAAGCCATCAATATTAAACTCCCAAAATTCTGGAGCATCTGTTTTCAGACAATTACCAAGCATTTGTGCCAAGAACAGATGTTTTAGACATGCTTGACACTTTCCAAAAGTGGCTGGCTACAGCAGCAGCATGGTTTACAGAAAAGGGAGTGTGGTGTAAAATAAGAACATTCACATCACCATTTTATTTTCCATTCTTCCACTCTGTCAGAAGAGCCCAGTTGGTGCACAGTTAGAAAAGTGTGAGCCACTGATACACGTAGATGTGGCGCAGTTTTCACACCGTCAGGGTTTACACGGTTTTTAAATGTTAGGCAACATTAGGGTACTTTCACAGTAGCGTTTTTCTTTTCCAGCATTGAGTTCCGTCCTAGGGGCTCTATACCGGAAAAAATTTATCAGGCCTTTTTTCCCATAGGAATGTATTAGTGCCAGATCCAGCATTCAAAACACCGGAATGCCGACCCCTCCTTCAGGTCTGTGCAAAAAAAAAAAAAGGGAAAGAAATAAATGCCCAGATCGGTTTTTCCAGATGACACCGGAAAGACGGATCCGGCATTTCAATGCATTTGTAAGATGGATCAGGATCCTGATCAGCCTTACAAATGCCATCAGTTGGCATACGTTTTGCCGGATCACTCTGCCGCAAGTGCGAAAGTAGCCTTAGTAAACATGGGCCATGCACTTTGGAGATATGTTCTTACATTACATGGATGGTGAATCGACCTCAATAAGAACTACGCAATGCATTCTCTTTTGGAGAGGCTTGCTCCAACAAAAAAGACGTTGTCCAAAGCAGATAACTCCTTTAAAAAAGCCCTGTGAATGCTTCCGACTTGCCTTGTTTTAGTTAAAGGGGTATTCCTGGTTCATGACACCGATGACTTATCCCCAGGATAAGTCATCAGTATTATGATTGACGTGGTCAGGATGCTTGACGTATTTTATATAATGCCAAATGTTTTCTCAGTCTACAATAAAATTTCCCCCAGAGGGTTTACTTATCATGTGGGTAATATTTGAAGTCTGTGTTGCTCGAGTCTGCTCAGGTGTACTTTGCACCAAATTTATCCAATATTGCACATTGGAGCATCTTTAAAGGGAATCCATCATCCAGTACCTTGAAATAAATCTGCCATGGGAAATGTACACTGGCCACCACATTCTAATTCTGTTGGTCAGATCTTTATTTGTGCCCCCAATGTGGAGGAATGCGCCTTTTTTATGCAAATTAGGTGTTGCCATTGCACCCAGAGGCTCTACTCATTCTCTTCACAGCCACGCCCCACTGCTTTGACAGGGCCAGGCAGAGAAGATGTACTGACTCCTGCCCCTTATGTCTTGTGGCAGAGTGCTTGGCGCATGCGCCGGAAGATCTCCAGGCAGATGGGCATTGCAGTGTTCAGAGAAAACTGGCACAGAAAGTCCATCCTGCAGCTTCTCCACACTCTGCTTGGCTTGACTGACAAGTGTAATAAGAGACATGTCAAATTGAGAAGGGCCAAAAGAAGCTGCACAGTGCTCTTCTTCCCATTCATGGCTCGTTTTTTAAATGGTTTCAGTTCATCCTCCACGCTCACTGGGTCACATCCTATCATTTAAGAGGAAGTGTACGTGATCTTGCAGCCAGGCTAGGGCTACACTGCGACTTTTTGTAGTGTGACTGACTAACTATTGAACCACAACTGCAGTCCAAATAAATGTAGTCTTGTGGAATACCGCTGTAGTTAAAATCAGTCACATTGCAAACCTTCGCAGTGTAGCCGGGCATCAAAGTTACCCTGATCAGAGCTGTACTTCTATATAAGGTTGGACTGAAGATTTTTACTTTCTTTTCTCACTATGATTTAAAGGGGTTATCCCATTAATAATGTAACTATAGTACATGACATTCTAAGAAAGCTAGAACCAGCCCTGTACCTCACATGGATCAAGAGATCTCCCCATTCATTGCGCTGATAGATTTATATCAAGCTGACAGCTCAAGGGGAGGGTCTTTTCTGCTGCAGCTCAGGAGGCGTGTCCATGCTCTCCCTATCACAGCTCACGGTGCAGATAAAAGGATGAAACTGAGCATGTGCGGCCTTCTCAGTGAGCAGAACAAAGAAATAAGAAAAAACAAAACAGCAGGTGGCGCTAAACAGATACATTTTATTGAATAACTCACTAGCTTTGCTAAATATTTAATTACATGCAATTACAAAAAGAATTCATATCCAGGTGCTGGTTGGAAAACTGTAGAATATTTTTCGTAGGACTACCCATTTAAGTCAAATATCTTTTCTCAAGCTCTGAATCTACAGCGAAAAAGGCATATCCTAGCCCTGCAAGTGTTCTGCGAGGGTCTATGCATTGCCTCGTAATTGGGGATTTCTATATGTTAAAGAAGGTTTGCAATTGATGATCTATCCTAGGATAGATCATCAGTACCCAATAGGTGGGGATTCAGCTGTATGAAGAGGTCACAGTGTTTGCGTCCTCTTCAATGGTTACATGCACGCAGTCTAGAGCAGGCATCCTCAAACTGCGGCCCTCCAGCTGTTGCAAAACTATACCTCCCAGCATGCCCGAACAGCCTACAGCAGGGCATTGTGGGAGTTGTAGTTTTAAAACAGCTGGAGGGCTGCAGTTTGAGGATGCCTGGTCTAGAGTGTAGTGGTGGTGCGGTGTAATTACACTTAAAGAGGACCTTTCACCGATCCTGACATTGTGAACTAAGTATCATGACATATACAGCGGCGCCCAGGGATCTCACTGCACTTACTATTATCCCTGGGCGCCGCTCCGTTCTCCCGTTATGTCCTCCGGTATGTTCGGGGACTTGGTTATAGTAGGCGGAGTCTGCCCTTGTTCTGCGGGCGTCTCCTTCTCCTAGGCTGTAGCGCTGGCCAATCGCATCGCAGAGCTCACAGCCTGGGAGAAAAAAAACCTCCCAGGCTGTGAGCTCTGCGCTGCGATTGGCCAGCGCTACAGCCTAGGAGAAGGAGACGACCGCAGAACAAGGGCAGACTCCGCCTCCTATAACCAAGTCCCCGAACATACCGGAGGACATATCGGGAGAACGGAGCGGCGCCCAGGGATAATAGTAAGTGCAGTGAGATCCCCGGGCGCCGCTGTATATGTCATGATACTTAGTTCACAATGTCAGGATCGGTGAAAGGTCCTCTTTAACTCTCCCGTTAACTTAAAATGGGAGAAGAAGCTATAATTACACTGCACCACCAATACAAAGTAGACGGCGTGCAGGTAACGATTAAAAGCGATGCAACAGAACAAGTGATCAGCAAGAGCCCCACCAATCCGATACCGGTGACCTATCCTGAGGATAGGTTATCAATACGACACTGCACAGCCGCTTTAAAGCCCTCCCTTTCCTCCTATACTTCAGGGTGACAAGCTCAAATGCACAGTGCCAACTCTGTACAAAGAAAGTTCATAAAGGGGAACTACCCTTTATAAATTAAAGACATTTAAACATGGATGTGTCAAGAGATTCTATCATTTATTGCTTCATTCTCCCAACCTAGTAACCTGGGTAGTAATATGCCTCCTGCAAAAAGAAAAATTGCGCTAGATGAAGACTCTCGACCAAGCTGTCTGCTTCAGTAGACAATCTTGAGCAAGTTCAGAGAACGAGGACAGAAAATTCATCAAGACAATTCTACCAAACTCCTACACTTTAAACAACCCATACACCCTCAATACCAAAAGTCCCCCAGATTCCCTCAGGACAGGTTCTCAATATTAGATTAATGGATGTGCGATTCTGGGTACTCCCACTGATCAGCTCTTGAAGGGCCACAGAGCTCATGCCAGCACTATGTCCTCTTCAAAGTTCACCTGCCAACTACATTGCAGCAGCCGTGCAGGGAGATTACAGCTTTCTCCAGGCAACATGACGCAAAGGAAGCCAGTCATTGGCTGCAGTGGCACAGGTGACCATGTCCATGCTCCAGCCGGAAGAAAACAAGCCATCAGAGTGGCAAGGAGCAGATAAGCCGGAATCTTGCAGTAGTTGATGCTGGTTAGGTGGCCTTCAGTTAAGTTATTCACAAGAAAAAACGCTTAGTCACTAAAATGTACATCCAAAATATTATAAACTGCGTGAACATCAATAGGTAAATAGTCAAATCAGCAGTGTAACCCTTGGCATTATACTTTTAATTTCTTGTCTCCTTGACTTCAAAGGGCCATAAATCTTCTGCTTTTCTGTTCACACAGCCCTATGAGGCCTTGTTTCTTGCAGGACAAGATATATATTTTTTAAAAGGCACAATATAATTTACCATATCATGTTTTAGAAAACGGAAAAATTTAAAATAATTCCACCATTGTTTATTGGGTTTGGTTTTCACAGCTAAAATTAATATGTTACCTTTCCCGTGCTTTTAAGTGCAGTTTTTTTTTAAGGAAAAGTGAGTAGAAAGGGAATGAGAAATAAAAGGACTTGTACTTCTCCTGTCTGCTGGACCCACTTCTACCTTTGGGTAAGAAAAAACTGAAGTAAAAACGGGTGCAAAGTGTGCGACACCCGTTTAAGGCTACTTTCACACCTGCGGTAGGTGCGGATCCGTCTGGTATCTGCACAGACGGATCCGCACCTATAATGCAAACACTTAGATCCGTTCAGAACGGATCCGTTTGCATTACTTTACATTGAAAGTCAATGGGGGACGGATCCGTTTGAAAATTGAGCCATATTGTGTCAACTTCAAACGGATCCGTCCCCATTGACTTACATTGTAAGTCTGGACGGATCCGTTTGCCTCCGCACGGCCAGGCGGACACCCGAACGCTGCAAGCTGCGTTCAGGTGTCCGCCTGCTGAGCGGAGCGGAGGACAAACGGAGCCAGACTGATGCATTCTGAGCGGATCCGCATCCATTCAGAAGGATCAAACTGCACATTTCAGAGTGGGCTTTTATTGTGGGCAGTCTAAGGCACACCTGTGCAATATTCATGCTGTCTAATCAGCACCTTGATATGCCAGACCTGTGAGGTGGGATGGATTATCTCGGTAAAGGAGAAGTGCTCACTAACACAGACTTAGGCCTCATGCACACGACCGTATTTTTTTGAGGTCCGCAAAAACGGGTTCCGTTTTTCCGTGATCCGTGACCATTTTTTCGTCCGTGGGTCTTCCTTGATTTTTGGAGGATCCACGGACATGAAAAAAAAAAAAAAGCCATTTCGGTGTTCGCCTGGCCGTGCGGAGCCAGACGGATCGGTCCTGAATTACAATGCAAGTCAATTGGGACGGATCCGTTTGACGTTGACACAATATGGTGCAATTTCAAACGGATCCGTCCCCCATTGACTTTCAATGTAAAGTCAGGAGTTAATATACCATAGGATCGGAGTTTTCTCCAATCCGATGGTATATTTTAACTTGAAGCGTCCCCATCACCATGGGAACGCCTCTATGTTAGAATATAACGTCGGATTTGAGTTACATCGTGAAACTCAAATCCGACAGTATATTCTAACACAGAGGCGTTCCCATGGTGATGGGGACGCTTCAGGTTAGAATATACTAAAAGAACTGTGTACATGACTGCCCCCTGCTGCCTGGCAGGTGCTGCCAGGCAGCAGCCCCCCCTCCCCTGTAGTTAACTCATTGGTGGCCAGTGGGCCCCCCTCCCTCCCCTGTAGTTAACTCATTGGTGGCCAGTGGGCCCCCCTCACTCCCCTGTAGTTAAGTCGTTGGTGGTGCAGCGCATTGCTTAAATGACCTGTCACTTACCAGTAGGAGGAGCTCCCGGCCGGACGCAGACATCGCAGCTCGCAGGTAAGTATAATGCTTCTACAAATTGCTAAGTAACCATGGCAACCGGAACAGCAGTAGCGTCCTGGTTGCCATGGTTACCGATCGGAGCCCCAGCGATTAAACTGGGACTCCGATCGGTACTCTCCGCTGCCACCAATGATAGGGGGGGGGGAGATTTTAATTAGGAGGGGAGAGGGCCCACTGGCCACCAACGAGTTAACTACAGGGGAGGGAGGGGGGCCCACTGGCCACCAACGAGTTAACTACAGGGGAGGGAGGGGGGCCCACTGGCCACCAATGAGTTAACTACAGGGGAGGGAGGGGGGGGGGGGTGGCCACCAATGTGTTAACTACAGGGGGGGGGGGCCTGCCAGGCAGCAGTCATGTACACAGTTCTTTTAGTATATTCTAACCTGAAGCGTCCCCATCACCATGGGGACGCCTCTGTGTTAGAATATACTGTCGGTTCTGAGTTTTCACGAAGTGAAAACTCAGCTATGAAAAAGCTTTTATGCAGACGGATCCTCGGATCAGTCTGTATAAAAAGTAACCTATGGCCACGGATCACGGACACGGATGCCAATCTTGTGTGCATCCGTGTTCTTTCACGGACCCATTGACTTGAATGGGTCCGTGAACCGTTGTCCGTCAAAAAAATAGGACAGGTCATATTTTTTTGACGGACAGGATACACGGATCACGGTCTCGGCTGCAAAACTGTGCATTTTCCGATTTTTCCACGGACCCATTGAAAGTCAATGGGTCCGCGAAAAAAAACAGCACAACGGCCACGGATGCACACAACGGTCGTGTGCATGAGGCCTTAGACAGATTTGTGAACAATATTGGAGAGTAATGGGTCTTTTGTGTATGTAAAAAATGTTTCAGATCTTTGAGTTCAGCTCATGCAAAATGGGAGCAAAACCGAAAGCATATATGGGAAAATGTCTGTACTATTAATATAAAAATAATATTTATCCCATACAGCAATAGGGAAAAAGCGTTTGGCCGCTTCACCTCCCACAAATGTAATTAAAAAAAAGTGATCAAAAAGTCATACACAACCCATGGTATCGATGAAAAAATAAATATAGATTGCCCCACAAAAAAATAAACCCATACAAATAAAAAAAAAGTTATGGGAGTAAAAATACAAGGATGCAAAGTAAAAATTATTTTTATTTTTTTGCATTAAAACATAAAAATGATACATGTGGTATTGTTGTAATTAGGGCTGCAGTAAACTATTTTAGAAAACGAGTATTTTAACGCTTAAACGAGTACTCCAATAGGGAAAACCTTCTTAAAATAATGTATTGCTTTATAAAAACAGTATTTTTATTTCTTACAGTGGTTTAGCAAATAATTGCACACATATAAGGCTTCTTTCACAGCTGCAATATACATTCTGTCAGTAGAACAGCCAGCCAGAATGTACCATATCGGGTATAGCTGGATACTGCCGGCTGCTGCAGCGATTGACTGTAATGGGGTCCGGCCTGGTTACAGCATTCAAGCTGGGTTTTGGCCCGACAATGCAATACCCAGCATGTATGCCGGAACATTATAGTCATTGAGAGCATATGCTGGTTGTATCCGGCTATACCCAATGCGGTATACTCCAGCAAGCTGTTCTTTACCAGAATGTGTATCTAAGCTTATGTTGTGAACTCCGGCAGTTTGTTCCATTGGAGGAATAGACTGCCGGAGTTCACTGGCTGCATCTGTCATAGCTGGATGCACATTGAGTGTAATAGGGATCCGGACAAAATATGCTGCACACTCCACTGGTACTCTCTCTACTGCCAGCCACAATGCAGACCACCCCCACTCTCTCTACTGCCAGCCACAACACAGACCACCGCCACCAGTGTCTCAATTCCAAACAAGACCAATGAACACCACTCATGTCCTGGCCTTTCCAAACATGGAGGGGTTCCCTTCCCCCTCAAAGCCATGTACTGTCGGACCCCCTGCCACATAGACACCACTGGCCCTTCAGGATATACCAACTCTACTCACTAAGGTACCAGCCTTCCTGAAACCACACTGCTCACACACAGACCACTGTCGCCTGTGCCCGCCACAAAGCAGTAGGGTAGTCAGCCCTTCCTTCCTCCGTACAATCTGGTCACAAGGACCAGCACAGCACACAAATCCAGACAGAACTTCCCCAACTCTACAATGAATTGTGAGCCCTCCACAGCACAGTAGGAGCCCAGCACTGCCCTTACAAACAACTACTGGGCCACGGGAACGACAGCCGTGAGAGACACGCAGAGCCCGCAAACACACAAAGCCGTACACATAACTTATTACACTTACATTCGTTCCGTAACAGTGTTTACTGGAAGCTGCAAAAATATACAGGCAGCGCACAGCTCTGTCCAGCTGCCCGGAGCCCCGCCTATCATCCGTTACCAGCCAATCACCCTTTGCAAACATACGCCAATAGCAAAAGAGCTCTCATCTGCATTGCTCTTGCGCTAGAAGCGCTGTGATTGGCCCCCGGGAGTGGGGCTGATACTGTATATGCGCAGATGTGTAGGGTGCTGAGTCAGGAGCCCACGGAGGGGTGAGTGACAAGCTTCACTTCACTGCCGCTCCGTGGTCATGCCACAAACGAGTCCTCGATGCAAAAAATTAGCATCTAGGATGCTTGTGTCGAATTACTCGAGTCAATCTAGTAATAGTTTCAGCCCTGGTTGTAATCATACTGACCCAAGAGTAACAGGTCAGTTTTAATGCATATGAAAGGCTGTAAAAACAAAACCCATAAAACTATGGCGGAAGTGTTTTTTTTGTTCCCTGCTTCCCACTACATTGTATGTAACTGTAAATGGTACTGTAAAAAAAGCCCTCATACAGATATGTGAATGGAAACATTTTATTTATTTTTTACTTTTTTTTTTTTAAGTCACCCTGGGTGACTAAAACTGGCAATCATTAGATTGCCCATTCTGTTAATTGATGGCTACATAGCCATCATTGAACACTTCATTTCCAATGTAACGATACAGTGCCGGTAATATTGGTATATTTCACTAATAGCAAGCGAAGCCTGCCTGAGGTTTCGATCTATTAGTACAGTGTAACAGGTTCCCAGATCTCAGCCAGGGAACTCTGTTACAGGAGCACACAGTTCCTGCTTCTGGACCACTCAGGTGCCATGGTCAGAACTGACCACGGCATCTGGGGGATGAAATGTATGCGATCAGCCTTATGGCTGATCCCGTACATGTGCTGCAGGTCTCTGCTGTTCGAAAAAGCAGAAACCAGGCAGCTATGGCGCCTGCTGCACACGTAAACCGATGCCATGTTTAAAGTGCAACTGTCATGTTTTCATTAAAAAAAAAAAAAATGTTCGCGTATGTTACTGCTGCTGCAGCATCATGCACAAAGCAATCTTTAGTTTCTGTCACATACCACCGTTTTCCTTGAGCTTTTCCCTTAGTTACCACCGTTTTGAAGCCTGCATTATGATAATCTTAAGATGGCTCCTCTGCCAGTTCTCTGAGGCCAAAACTGCCTTCCCTCACTTCATATACACACTTGTGCTAGCCAGCAGCTCACTGCCAGCCAATCAGATTGGATTACTGAGAGACACGCCTCCTGACTCTGAAGTCTGATACTATCTACACACAGGCATGCATTGTGGGAGGACCGCCCCTCGGTCTTCTGCTTACACTGAGTTGAAGACAGAAAAGCCATAGCAATGGTTTTTTAAAGGGCAAGGGACAGGGGACATTAATGAAAGCTGTTATTTTAAGGAAATTACAGATCTTTTGACAGTCATTGACAGACTAACTCAGGTATACATGCCTAGCTTTTATAAACTAGCAAATAAAATAAAAAAATATATGACAGTTACACTTTAAAGACGCAACTTAGTATTGGAAAGTTCCTCAAGGCAGTCATATTGGAATAACATACTGCCTTATCGTGGGACACCAAAAGGAGCACATGATCATCGAGAAGGAAGCATTCCTCCCAGACAACTGGCTGTTCGTTTAGTGGGGGGTGAAGTGCCCATTGTAAAAAAAGAATAGTTAAATGGGTTGTCCAGTTCTCTCACATTGCGTTCTCAAACAGCTGATGTGTTATTGATGACCTATCCTGGGGACAGGTTATCAATGCGAGAAAACCAGACAACCCCTTTAAAGTTGTGTGCATTCTGTATACACTCCTGTTCAAAAAAGCCAATGTAAAAGGTTAGCATACGACAGGGAAAAACGAGACCCGATCACACAGTCCTTTATTTGCTTATATATTGCATGTGAAACATAACTGAGCTGCAGCAACTGGGCACCGGCCACTACACAGTGCTTCTGGCGGCTGCTGCAAATAGCTGATCAGTAGCGGTGCTGGGTGTCTGACTTCCACCAATCTGGTATTGAAAGAGCCCGGACAACCACTTTAAAGGGAACCTGTCACCTGGATTTTGGGTATAGAGCTGAGGACATGGGTTGCTAGATGGCCACTAGCACATCTGCAATATCCATTCCCCATAGCTCTCTTGGCACAATAAAAGCACACAGAGCTATGGGGAATGGATATTGCAGATGTGCTAGCGGCCATCTAGCAACCCATATCCTCAGCTCTATACCCAAAAGCCTGGTGACAGGTTACCTTTAAAGAGTAAATGGAGTTTCAAAAAAATGCTTTACGTCAGAAGTTTTGATCAGTGGGCCCCGGGTGCTGAAACCTCCACAGATCAGTAAAACGAGGCAGAAATTCTTGACTGGGTGCTGTTGGCCCTCACTAGCTGGAAACAGGCTTAAGGCTCATGCACACGACTGTATTTTGCATCCGTGACCAATTCGCATTTTTTGCGGACTGCACACTGACTTCTTCATTTCTATGGGTAAACAGAAACAACGGACAGCACAAGGATGCCATCTGTGTGCTGTCTGCATCCGTATGTCCATTACACACGTTATAGAACATTTCCTATTCTTGTCCATATTTCAGCCTGAGAATAGTCAATTCTAGTGAATAGAGCGAGAAAAATGTGGAATGCACATGGAACGTGTCCATATTTTGTAGATCTGTGGTTTGCAGACAACAATACGGTTACGGTCATGTGCATGAGGCCCTATAGACTGTCTGTTGAGCCCATCTTCAGCTAGAGAGGAGCAACAGAGCCCAGCTCAGTGCTTCTGCCTCCTTGTTTTAGTGATCAGTGGGGTTCTCAGACCCCCACCAATCAAAATTGTTCACATCAGTTATTTCTTCCTTTTCTTTTTTTAAACAGTTAACATCCTCCAAAAAGTAAGCCCTTCACATTGAAAAAGAAGTGCGCACTGCGGACCGCATGTGATAATTTTCTGAAGAATTGCTTAATCGCCGTTTAGTAGTCCTGTGGACAACTCCATGTTTGTCACCTCTCTGTATGGAGGTGCGCACACAGGCGGTCACTCATTAGACCACACAGCTGAGAAGAGATAATGAACTACACATTATACTGACTCTTTATAGACCCTGGTCTATAACATGTTGCCTGCAGAGGACACTGCATTTTCAGTGTTCGGGTGCCTTCACACGTTGCAGAATTTTCCGCAACAGAATCTGCAGGTACGTATTTTTCAAAGTTGTGGATTGTGCGTGAATAATATGGCGGATACTGGGTGACATGGTGCGGGCAAGGAGGATCCGGGCAGCCGGGGACTGCAGGCGATGCGCACTTGAGCTTCATTACTGCTGAGCTCAGGGCTTCCAGAGCCCGGACAGACAATCTATGAAAAGCATCCTGAGTGCGAGCAAGCAGCACTAACACTCCGCAGTCAATGGGATGATTAGCAAAAAGCTGAAGAGTCTGGAGAAGGGAGTATGTAATAAACACCGGGGAGTGAGCTGCAGGCTCAGCAATAATAGGAATGGAAACTACTATAGGGAGCCCCCCCCATAAATCAGTGCTCAGGGGTAAAGTCCTAATCACAGGCGGGGATTGCGACTGAACCTGAGAGTGCCTTTATGAACAGAATGCCGGAACTACAGTAAAGACTGACACATGTTGGGGGGGGGTCACCACTTCTTTGTAATATACGGTATGTCACCGAGTCATGCTCTATGGGTGGATGACTAACCTCCTCCTGTCCGGGGCACTCTGGACCGATGCCGCCTGGTTAATCACTCGGACTGGCAGGCTGATGGCACTGGGGGATAGTGGAGCACTTGGGCATATCACACAGGGGGGAACGAAGGGTGTTGGAGACTGATGGCAGGGGGTCTGATAAGTTTTTTATAAAGGAAAACAGTCTATTAATAAATTTTTTCTTAGAAGAGTACTCGATTAAATCATAAAAATAAAAATTGGTAGAATACTCGATTACTAAAATAATCGTTTACTGCAGCCCTAGACAGCACACAGTGTGCTGTCCGCATCCGAGGTTCCGTTCCGTGGCTCAGAGGGAAAAAAATAGAACATGTCCTATTCTTGTCCGAGAATAGGCATTTTCTATTATGGTTGCGGCCATGTCCGGTCTGCAAATTGCAGGACGCACACGGCCGTTATCCGGGTTTTGCGGATCCGCAAAGCACTACGAACCGTCTGAATGGGCCCCAATATAGGGGAAGTCTTCGTGGAGCGTAATGTGTTGCAGAAAATTCTGCGACATGTGAAGGCACCCTTATGCGGATAGGTCATCAGTATCTGTTTAGTGGGGGTCCAAAACCCAGGACCCCCGCCAATCAGTTGTTTGAGAAGGCAGCCGTGCTCACAGTGGCGCTGTGGCCTTCTCACAGCTTTCCCTAGGCCAGTGAGTTCATCAGTCACATGGCCTATCTATCCAGAGGATAGATCAGTAGTATAAAAATCCTGAAAAACCCTTTTAAAGGAATCAGTTTAACCGAAACAGTCACATCAAAATTGGAAAACTCCACCCAAAGTAACTTTTTTATTGTAGATTTTTTGTCTCAAGTAAATATACTGTAGTCTACTCCTATTTCAGTGCAGTCCCTGAACCATGCAGGCCTGTGTAGGAGCTCATACTGGTTTATGACGACAGTCAGTGACAGAAAAGTTCTCCATCTGTCAGAAATATATCAGATATTCCTCTCTAGTGAGTCATTATTACTGCAGCATGTTTCACATTTGCGTTGTGGCTTTCTGGTTTTGAGATCCAGCAGAGGATCTCAAAACCAGGCTAAGGGCTCTTTCACACCTGCGTTCTTGTCTTCCGGCATAGAGTTCCGTCGTCGGGGCTCTATGCCGGAAGAATCCTGATCAGGATTATCCTAATGCATTCTGAATGGAGTGAAATCCGTTCAGGATGCATCAGGATGCCTTCAGTTCCGGAACGGATGTTTTTTGGGCGGAGAAAATACCGCAGCATGCTGCGCTTTTTGCTCCGGCCAAAAATCCGGAACACTTGCCGCAAGGCCGGATCCGGAATTAATGCCCATTGGAAGGCATTGATCCGGATCCGGCCTTAAGCTAAACGTCGTTTCGGCGCATTGCCGGAGCCGACATTTAGCTTTTTCTGAATGGTTACCATGGCTGCCGGGACGCTAAAGTCCTGACAGCCATGGTAAAGTGTAGTGGGGAGCAGTATACTTACCGTCCGTGCGGCTCCCCGAGTGCTCCAGAGTGACGTCAGGGCGCCCCAAGAGCATGGATCACGTGATCGCATGGATCACGTCATCCATGCGCATGGGGCGCTCTGACGTCATTCTGGAGCGCCCCGGGAGCCGCACGGACTGTAAGTATACCGCTCCCCCGCTCCTACTATGGCAACCAGGACTTAAAAAGCGTCATGGCTGCCATAGTAACACTGAAAGCATTTGGAAGACTGTTCCGTCTTCAAATGCTTTCAGTACACTTGTGTTTTTCCGGATCCGGCAGGCACCTCCGGCAACGGAAGTGCACGCCGGATCCCAACAACGCAAGTGTGAAAGAGGCCTAGGGCTACTTTCACACTAGCGTTCAGAGCGGGTCCGTCTGGTGTCTGCTCAGACGGATCCGCTCCTATAATGCAGACGTTTGTATCCGTTCAGAACGGATCCGTCTGCATTATAGTTAAAAAAAAATTCTAAGTGTGAAAGTAGCCTGAACGGATCCGTCCAGACTTTACATTGAAAGTCAATGGGGGACGGATCCGTTTGAAGATTGAGCCATATAGTGTCATCTTCAAGCGGATCCGTCCCCATTGACTTACATTGTAAGTCTGGACGGATCCGCTTGCCTCCGCGCGTTCAGGTGTCCGCTTGCTGAGCGGAGGCTGAACGCTGCCAGACTGATGCATTCTGAGCGGATCCGCGTCCACTCAGAATGCATTAGGGCAGTACGGATGCGTTCGGGGCCGCTTGTGAGCCCCTTCAAACGGAGCTCACAAGCGGATCCCCGAACGCTAGTGTGAAAGTAGCCTAATACGGATCAGTTTTGTCCCCATTCATTGTCAATGGGGACAAAACTGATCAGGATGAATTCCATTCCGTTTTGTTGATCGGACACAAAACAGCTGCGGTCAATGTAAAAAAAAAAAAAATCAATGAAAGTCTATGGTGCCGGACCAGATTTTATTTTTTGCGAAAAAAATGGATCCGGTGCCCATCGACTTACATTGATTTTCATACTGTGCCATTTAATATACCTGGATGCATCTGTTTTAGCCGGGTCCGGTTGTATTAAATCTAAACGGAACAAACCAGATCCGGCCAAAATGGATGTATACAGATCTGTTAAATGACACGGATCAGTTTAAGACTACATGCACACGACAGTTCCATTTATTGCGGTCTGCAAAAAACGGAAGCCGCCCGTGTGCCTGCCGCAATTTCTGCAAAACTGACAAGAATAGGACATGTTCTATTTATTTTTTTTGCGGGGCTACGGAACGGAGCAATGGATGCGGACAGCCACAAAGCAAGTGTGAAACAGGCCTAACAAGTATTGCTAGAGAAGCAGTCAGAATGTTTTAAGCTAAAGATCCAGTATGGACAGGACAGGGTAAAATGGGAACTTTATTCAAGTATGTGTGTGTGGGTTACAAATGTGTGGTGTGACTTAGGCATGATGAAATTCTAGCTTTACCTACGGTTACCCCCACCATTAAGATGTTGCACAAAATTAGTAAATTTCCATTAAACTTTTCTGTATGTTTTACACAAATGTACAATAACTGCGCACTACTTTCTTTTCAGAAACTGACAACTTATAAAGCTGGATTCAGACACCCGAGCCGAATACTTTATGTACGTACGTGGATGTTCATTTGGAATCTGGGTGCTTCCATTTTTTTCCCCCCAAACTCATTTACTTAAAGGGTCTCTGTCATCAGAACCTGGCAGAACTATGGGTATTAGGCCCCTTTCACACGGGCGTTGCGGGAAAATGTGCGGGTGCGTTGCGGGAACTCCCGCGATTTTTCCGCGCGAGTGCAAAACATTGTAATGTGTTTTGCACTCTCGTGAGAAAAATCGGCATGTTTGGTACCCAAACCCGAACTTCTTCACAGAAGTTCGGGCTTGGGATCGGTGTTCTGTAGATTGTATTATTTTCCCTTATAACATGGTTATAAGGGAAAATAATAGCATTCTGAATACAGAATGCATAGTAAACTAGCGCTGGAGGGGTTAAAAAAAAAAAAAAAGTAAAAAAATTTAACTCACCTTAGTCCACTTGTTCGCGGCCCGGCATCTCCTTCTGACTTCATCTGATCTCTGTGCAGCAACAGGACCTTTGGTGACGTCATTCCGGTCATCACATGATCCACACATGATCTTTTACCATGGTGATGGATCATGTGATGACCGGAATGATGTCACCAAAGGTCCTGTTGCTGCACAGAGATCAGATGAAGCCAGAAGGAGATGCCGGGCTACGCGAACAAGTGGATTAAGGGGAGTTACATTTTTTTATATATTTTTTTAACCCCTCCAGCGATGTTTTACTATGCATTCTGTATTCAGAATGCTATTGATTTCCCTTATAACCATGTTATAAGGGAAAATAATAATAATGATCGGGTCTCCATCCCGATCGTCTCCTAGCAACCGTGCGTGAAAAATCGCACCGCATCCGCACTTGCTTGCGATTTTCACGCAACCCCATTCATTTCTATGGGGCCTGCGTTACGTGAAAAACGCACAAAGAGGAGCATGCTGCGATTTTCACGCAACGCACAAGTGATGCGTGAAAATCACCGCTCATGTGAACAGCCCCATAGAAATGAATGGGTCGGTATTCAGTGCGGGTGCAATGCGTTCACCTCATCATCGCATCCGCGCGGAATACTCGCTCGTGTGAAAGGGGCCTTAAGCTGGCTGACATTACTACATCACTAATGTCAGCTGAACATAACTATATTAGTGCCATCTCATTGTGTGCCGTCGATATTGAGGAAAATAAACTTTTATAATATGCTAATTAGCCTCTAGGAGCAGGGTGGGCGTTGCTCCAGCTCCTAGAGGCTCCGTTCTCCCACCTCTGGCCATGCCCTGCTACACTTGATTAACAGGGCCAGGCAGCGCTGGTCTCCTCTTGCCGGCCCTGTCTGCCGGGGGAAATCTCACGCCTGCGCCGTCCCGTTCAGTATTCGTCGCAGTGAGGAAGCCGGCTGTCGGCGAATTTCCTTCCCACACTGCGCCGAATACTGAACGAGACAGGGCAGGCGCGTGATTTCCCCGGCAGACAGGAGACCAACGCTGGCCCGGCCCTGTCAATCAAGTGTAGAAGGGGCGTGGAAATAGGTAAGCGAACGGAGCCTCTAGGAGCAGGTGCAACGCCCCTCCTGCTCCTAGAGGTCATTTGCATATAATAAAAGTTTGTTTTTCTCAATAACGGCGGCAGACAGTGAGATGGCGCTAATATAGTTATGTTCAGCTGACATTAGCACATCACTAATGTCAGCTAGCTTAATACCCATTGACAGAAACCCTTTAAATGAAAAAGAAAAAAGTGCGGAAAGGACTGTTGTCTGAAAACAGGCCTAAGTGTGGTCATAAGAATTTGGAAAGAAATTTACTTTAGGTCTTAAAATTACACTAATTAGAAAAAATAAATAAAATAAAAAACTTCGAATAGGGGAACAAACATTAAAGGTTTTAGTTTTACACTATACATTAAAAATAACCCTTTCATTTGTGCCTACTGTTGCTATTCCTTATCTATAAAGCAGACAACCAACCACGTATAGGTCTTGCAGTCACTCGCTTCTGTCTCTTAAAGGGGATGTGACAAGTTAACCCCACCGCCATTTCTTCGCTATGGGGCTGCTGGAAACAGATGAGCGCTGTACTCCTCTCACAAGCGGCCCAAAACGGATTAGTTTTGCCCTAATGCATTCTGAATGACAAAAAAGGATCCGCTCAGAATGCATCAGTTTGCCTCCGTTCAGTCACCATTCCACTCTGAAGGCGGACACCAAAACGCTGACTGCAGCAAACGGATCCGTCCTGACACACAATGTGAGTCAATGGGGACGGATCCATTTTCTCTGACACAATCTGGCACAACAGAAAACGGATCCGTCCCCCATTGACTTTCAAAGGTGTTGAAGACGGATCCAATGGCTATAGAAGACATAATACAACCGGATCTGTTTATGACGGATGCATGCAGTTGTATTGTTGTAACGGAAGCGTTTTTGCAGATCCAAGACGAATCCACAAAAACGCTAATGTGAAAGTAGCCTAACTTATACACGACAGAGGACAGCCTGCCAGAGTTCACAGGATCTAGCCTAGCCGGATGGTGCCATTCACTGCCGGACCCCAATAACTAACAGGATCCTAACTGAGCATGCAATATTTTTTTGTCTGGCTGAAAACCGGGTTGTGGGCCGATCCTAAGCCGGAGGTTCGGAACCAAATCTTGCAAGGAATCAGGTCAGTTGCATACAGAACGCAGTATGTATACCATGGTTTATGCACGTTTTTGTTGATGTATTTAGAAAACATTTGTGGGAAAAATGATTTTTCAAATAAATAAAAAAATGCACAAAACAAACGAATAAAAACACATACTGTGACTGGTTATAGGTGCAACAGTTAGGCCTCATGCACACGGCCGTTCAGTGCATTGGGGAACGCAATTTGCGGTTCCCAAAATATAACATGTTCTTTTTTTTTGCAGTGCGGAGGCACAGACAAACACCATGGAAGCACTCCATAGCGCTTCCGCGCCTCTGTTCCACACTGCAGCTCTGGATTGTGGACCCATTCGAGTGTGCATGAGGCCTTAACTGCATAAGAGGCCAAGATCACCCTGTGCAGTTTGAGGTTTTTGTTTTATCTCCCATAATTAGAGTAATATTATATATATATATATATTATATATATATATATATACACACACACACACACACACACACACACACACACACACATACATACACCAAGGGAAAGCACAACTAGTCCACCAGTTTGACCACTTCAGGACTTAAGATGGAGTTCAGTACATTCAGGAGCCTTTATGGGGGTCAGTAACAGGTTTAGAGGCATTATTGTGACATCTGCATATCACTGTACTAAACTGATATTCCAGTCTCAAAACTTGATGGCAAATCTACAGGATAAGCCACAAATGACTGAAAAGAGAGAAGCACCTCTGTTGCTTGCACTCATCTCTAGAACAGAGCTCCATGAACGCTTGAATATAGTGGCCATAGGTGGTTTCCATAGCTCTCATACAAGTCAATTAGAGCTATGGACACTGTAGCAGTCCAGCTGGCTGTTTCCTTAGTTCCCACCACCTCTGGCTGCCACATCTAGGCACAGAGGGGCCATGATGGGAGATGGGAACAGCCTTTTATCTGTATTACAATGCCTATAATGTGCAATGGGCCTACACTATACCTTCAACTTTTCTCCCCCCCCCCCCCCATACATATTCAGGTCCATAAATATTGGGACATCGACACAATTCTAACATTTTTGGCTCTATACACCACCACAATGGATTTGAAATGAAACGAGCAAGATGTGTTTTAACTGCAGACTGTCAGCTTTAATTTGAGGGTATTTACATCCAAATCAGGTGAACAGTGTAGGAATTACAACAGTTTGCATATGCGCCTCCCACTTGTTAAGGGACCAAAAGAAATGGGACAATTGGCTTCTCAGCTGTTCCATGGCCAGGTGTGTGTTATTCCCTCATTATCACAATTACAATGAGCAGATAAAAGGTCCAGAGTTCATTTCAAGTGTGCTATTTGTATTTGGAATCTGTTGCTGTCAACTCTCAAGATAAGATCCAAAGAGCTGTCACTATCAGTGAAGCAAGCCATCATTAGGCTGAAAAAAAACACAACAAACCCATCAGAGAGATAGCAAAAACATTAGACGTGGCCAAAACAACTGTTTGGAACACTCTTAAGAAGGAACGCATCGGTGAGCTCAGCAACACCAAAATACCCGGAAGACCACGGAAAACTGTGGTGGATGACTGAAGAATTATTTCCCTGGTGAAGAAAACACCCTTCACAACAGTTGGCCAGATCAAGAACACTCTCTAGGAGGTAGGTGTATGTGTGTCAAAGTCAACAATCAAGAGAAGACTTCACCAGAGTGAATACAGAGGGTTCGCCACAAGATGTAAACCATTGGTGAGCCTCAAAAACAGGAAGGCCAGATTAGAGTTTGCCAAACGATATCTAAAAAAGCCTTCACAGTTCTGGAACAACATCCTATGAACAGATGAGACCAAGATCAACTTGTACCAGAGTGATGGGAAGAGAAGAGTATGGAGAAGGAAAGGAACTGCTCATGATCCTAAGCATACCACCTCATCAGTGAAACATGGTGGTGGTAGTGTCATGGCGTGGGCATGTATGGCTGCCAATGGAACTGGTTCTCTTATATTTATTGATGATGTGACTGCTGACAAAAGCAGCAGGATGAATTCTGAAGTGTTTCGGGCAATATTATCTGCTCATATTCAGCCAAATGCTTCAGAACTCATTGGACGGCGCTTCACAGTGCAGATGGACAATGGCCCAAAGCATACTGCCAAAGCAACCAAAGTGTTTTTTAAGGGAAAGAAGTGGAATGTTATGCAATGGCCAAGTCAATCACCCGACCTGAATCCGATTGAGCATGCATTTCACTTGCTGAAGACAAAACTGAAGGGAAAATGCCCCGAGAACAAGCAGGAACTGAAGACAGTTGCAGTAGAGGCCTGGCAGAGCATCACCAGGGATGAAACCCAGCGTCTGGTGATGTCTATGCGTTCCAGACTTCAGGCTGTAATTGACTGCAAAGGATTTGCAACCAAGTATTAAAAAGTGAAAGTTTGATTGATGATTATTATTCTGTCCCATTACTTTTGGTCCCTTAACAAGTGGGAGGCGCATATGCAAACTGTTGTAATTCCTACATCGTTCACCTGATTTGGATGTAGATACCCTCAAATTAAAGCTGACAGTCTGCAGTTAAAGCGCATCTTGTTCATTTCATTTCAAATCCATTGTGTTGGTGTATAGAGCCAAAAATGTTAGAATTGTGTCTATGTCCCAATATTTATGGACCTGACTGTATGTAGCGCCATTCACACAACCGTATTTTTTGATTTGCAATTCAATAGGTGCCGTCTGCATTTGCATGTCCGTTCCAGAGCCTCACAAAAAGATAGAACATGTCCCATTCTTTCACGTTTTGCGGTAAAGAATAGGCACTATTACAAGGGGTCTGTAAAAACAAAACAACACGGACCACAAAATGCACAGTCGTGTGAAAGCACCCTGAAAGCTATGAAAAGAATATTGTGGCACGATCCATCCCATCCCATAGTATGCAGGTGTTCTCCTTTAGGTAACATATAAAGGCACACAGTGTTAATGTGCTGCAATGGACAGATTTGCTGTGTGCATGAGGCCTAAGGCAAAGTTCATACATAGGGCCAGATTTATCATTAGCTCAAGTCAGAATAATGGAGTGAAAAAGTTGCAAAAAAATGCGCAAATGCTAAAACTGCGCACAAATTTGCGACTTTTTTCTGCTCTGCACTATGCTCGCCAGTTTTCTGAAAGTGGGCGTGTTTACTTATGTAAATGAATCTCTAGACAGATTTACTATTGGGACTATTTAAAAAGTCGCAAAAAAATGCGCAATTTCACTCCAGTGAGGATCATGCTTATCTTATGAGACTTTTTAATAGAACATGCGACTTTTTCGCAAAAACTTGCGACTTTTGTAAAGCTGCTTACTGACGGATAAACTGCTACCGTCAAACAACATTTATTACAGTCTTAAAGGGCCGATCATAAATCTGACTTGGCTAAAACTGACTTTAGCCATATGTGAAAGTGGAGTGAGCTGTCAGAGTAATGATAAATCTGGCCCATAGTGTCTAGCGAACTTGTTTTTTTTTAAGTTCGGCGTCTAAAGTTCGGGTTATCGAAGAATCCCATTATGGATTCCGCTACCATGGACCATAACGGAATTTAGAATCCATAACGGGATTCTTCGATAACCCGAACTTTAGACGCCGAACTTAAAAAACAAGTTTGCTCAACACTATTCATACACTTTAAATGGTTGAAACCCCTATTTCTATGGGGCCATGCACATGTCCATGTTTTTTGCAGATCCATGTGGCCTTTCCACAAATGGTAGAACATGTCCTATCCTTGTCCGTATTGCAGATGAAAATAGCCCTTACTGTTGATGTTACTGTCTTTTGTGGATATGTTTGCAGACTAAAATACAGGTGGGAGCAGCTTTGGGGGGCGTTATACTGTTGCCTCAGGTGTGGCCTCCCCTAGTCTGACACTGCATGCCCCTGAAACCTTCTGTACGTTCGGCTCCTTTCTTCCAATTAGCGGTTTTGAGACGATAAAGCTGTATATGGCATTTATATAGGCAAAAATAGTTAGCCTCCCTTCAGGGGATAGCGGTGATAGAGTAACGTCCGCTCCCTGTAATAAGAATCGCCACCGACAGTACAGAGGAAGACTGGTTGCCCAGGTCTGAGCCAGCAGTTCACAAGTCACTGATACGGGAAGGAGGTAATGGATACGTCTCCTCCACTGACGACAGCCCCTGACACTGCGTGTGACAGGTTTGTCGAGTTGGAGAAATGTTACAGGCTGAAAGAAGCCATTTGTAGTGGGATCGCGAACATCACAAATGAGTGTGCTACCAGACAGGACTAAACTAAGGAGGAGTTCTCGTTTCCTAACCTATTCTGGACGTGTTGGCAGTCTGCAGGACATCGCTCCGCCAGCCACTGCCTGTGCCCGCTGCTGGCCTCAGAACCAATACTCATTAAAGGGAACCTGTCACCAGGATTTTGTGCATAGAGCTGGGGACATGGGCTGCTAGATGGCCACTAGCTCATCTGCAATACCCAGTCCCCATAGCTCTCCGCGCTTTTATTGTGTTAAAAAAACGTTTTGATCAATATGCAAATGAACCTGATATGAGTCCTGTGTCCGGAGATGAGTCCAGCGGAAAGGAGCCCAGCACCGCCCCGCGTCCTCCGAATCTCCTCCTTGCTGACTCACGTCACAGAGCTGGAGCGCCGAAATCTCGCGATGCGCGAGCTAGCGCATGCGCAGTGTCGGCATCATGTTCATTCCCTGTGCTGGCATCAGCACAGGGAACGAACTGCGCATGCGCTAGCTCGCGCATCGCGAGATTTCGGCGCTCCAGCTCTGTGACGTCAGCCAGCAAGGAGGAGATTCGGAGGACGCGGGGCGGTGCTGGGCTCCTTTCCGCTGGACTCATCTCCGGACACAGGACTCATATCAGGTTCATTTGCATATTGATCAAAACGTTTTTTTAACACAATAAAAGCGCAGAGAGCTGTGGGGACTGGGTATTGCGGATGTGCTAGTGGCCATCTAGCAGCCCATGTCCCCAGCTCTAGGCACTAAATCCTGGTGACAGGTTCCCTTTAATTTGTGGATTTATAAATCAAAGACCATCACTTCCTAATAAAGTAAGCCCTGATGCACATAACAGTATTTTACCTCAGTGTTCGATGCGTCGTTTTTGCACATAGCACACAGACCCATTCATTTCTATGGACAGTACACGGATGTTACCCATGTGCAGACCGCATGCTTACGTCCCTTCCACAAATTACAGAACCCGTCCTATTCTTGTTCACAATGCAGACCAGAACAGCTTTCTATTGATGGGAGTGAGAAAAACGAGGATAGCACATCCTTGGTTTGCAGACCAAAATATGGATATGGTAGTATGCATGAGGCCTGCAGCAAACCTGTCTCAGTGAAGATAGAGTGCAATCTGAAACAGGTTATAGAGCAGGAGGAGCTGAGCAGATTGATATAAAGTGTTATGGGAAAAGTTCCAGTAAAACTTGTGTTTCATTCATTTATATTCCTGCTCATTCTGGTCTTTGAAGTCCAGGAGACAGTCCTATCAGTGACTGACAGCCTCCCCTCTAGGACTGTGTATACAGATAGCTGTCAGTCACTGACTGAAGTCCAGGAGACGGTCCTATCAGTGACTGACGGCCTTCCCTCTATGACTGTACAGAGATAGCTGTCAGCCACTGACTGAAGTCCAGGAGACGGTCCTATCAGTGACTGACAGCCTCCCCTCTATGACTGTGAATACAGAGATAGCTGTCAGTCACTGACTGAAGGCCAGGAGACAGTCCTATCAGTGACTGACAGCCTTCCCTCTATGACTGTGTACACAGATAGCTGTCAGTCACTGACTGAAGTCCAGGAGACGGTCCTATCAGTGACTGACAGCCTCCCCTCTATGACTGTGTACACAGATAGCTGTCAGTCACTGACTGAAGTCCAGGAGACAGTCCTATCAGTGACTGACAGCCTTCCCTCTATGGCTGTGTATACAGAGATAGCTGTCAGTCACTGACTGAAGTCCAGGAGACGGTCCTATCAGTGACTGACAGCCTCCCCTCTATGACTATGTACACAGATAGCTGTCAGTCACTGACTGAAGTCCAGGAGACAGTCCTATCAGTGACTGACAGCCTTCCCTCTATGACTGTGTACACAGATAGCTGTCAGTCACTGACTGAAGTCCAGGAGACGGTCCTATCAGTGACTGACAGCCTCCTCTCTATGACTGTGTACACAGATAGCTGTCAGTCACTGACTGAAGTCCAGGAGACAGTCCTATCAGTGACTGACAGCCTTCCCTCTATGACTGTGTATACAGATAGCTGTCAGTCACTGACTGAAGTCCAGGAGACAGTCCTATCAGTGACTGACAGCCTCCTCTCTATGACTGTGTACACAGATAGCTGTCAGTCACTGACTGAAGTCCAGGAGATGAACCTATCAGTGAGTGACAGCCTCCCCTCTATGACTGTGTACACAGATAGCTGTCAGTCACTGACTGAAGTCCAGGAGACAGTCCTATCAGTGACTGACAGCCTTCCCTCTATGGCTGTGTATACAGAGATAGCTGTCAGTCACTGACTGAAGTCCAGGAGACGGTCCTATCAGTGACTGACAGCCTCCCCTCTATGACTATGTACACAGATAGCTGTCAGTCACTGACTGAAGTCCAGGAGACAGTCCTATCAGTGACTGACAGCCTTCCCTCTATGACTGTGTACACAGATAGCTGTCAGTCACTGACTGAAGTCCAGGAGACGGTCCTATCAGTGACTGACAGCCTCCCCTCTATGACTGTGTACACAGATAGCTGTCAGTCACTGACTGAAGTCCAGGAGACGGTCCTATCAGTGACAGACAGCCTCCCCTCTATGACTGTGTACACAGATAGCTGTCAGTCACTGACTGAAGTCCAGGAGACGGTCCTATCAGTGACAGACAGCCTCCCCTCTATGACTGTATACACACAGATAGCTGTCAGTCACTGACTGAAGTCCAGGAGATGGTCCTATCAGTGACTGACAGCCTCCCCTCTATGACTGTGTACACAGATAGCTGTCAGGACCGCCTGCTTCACTTCAACACCCAGAATGAGCAGGAATTTAACCCCTTCCTGACATGGCAACTTTCCATTTTTTTTGCGCAGCCATAACTTTATTTTTCCACTCAAGTTGTAATTTCATATTGCTTACCATGTAGTGGGAAACTGAAAAAAAAAAATAATAATAATAATAATAATAATAATAATAATAATAATAATACAAAATGGGGTGGAATTGGGGGGGGGGGGGGGGGAAAGAAAAAAAGAAAACTGTTTTATGGGTTTCGTATTTGTGGGTTCATTGAATAAAAAAAATAATAATAATGTTTACACTTATTTTTAGCCATCTAGGGGACCTGAACATGCCATCATCAGATTGCTTTTCCTACACACTAATGTCATTTAAAACCATTAGTGGACAGGAAATTCTGTATTTTTCAATGCAGTGCTGCCATCTGGAATTCTACATTGGAATATACCTGTGATAGGCCGGAGCCTGTATGCAGTTGCCAGGCCTATCACTACCAAGAAACAGCTTCCCCCATCTCAGCGCAGAGAAGTTGTTCTGACCGCGGTAGCACAGCGCTCCCGGGGAAAGTCGCTTCCGATGCCATGGTCACAATTGACCATGGAATCTAAGGGGTTGAATGTCTGTTCTGCGTTATCGACAATCGCAGGCATTAGCCCCATCTTGGAAGACCTAACAGCCGCCGAACAAGGCAGATTCAGGAAAGGGTTCAATCTGTTGGAGTTCACTGTTCATGTGGGAGGTGTTATCAGTGACTAACAGCTATCTATGTATAGATTTACAGAGAGAAAGCCATTATTGAGATATACATTTCTGAACCTTTTCCCATAAAACTATATCTCAATCTGCTCAGCTCCTCCTGCTCTATAACATGTCATTTCACAGTGACAGGTTCCCTTTAAGAAGTATTAGCTCTCATGTACCAAAGCTTTCCTAAGTTGTAGGTTCATGATAAAAAAAAAAAAGAAAAAAGAAAGACTGTCTCATGACAACCCTTATCCCAATCCACGAGATGGATCATAGGCATCTGATCTTTGGGGCCCCTGTGTTCCCCTCTTTGAATGGAGCAGAGGCTGTCACTCCATTTAGCTTAATGGGCCTGCGGGAGAAAAGAGTACAGGGCGTGTGCCGGCTCCATTCAAACAGGATACACATGGCCCCCTGCTGATCAGACGCTTACCCCCTATCCTGTTGGTTGCTGATCAGTGGATCTATGGTTATACACAGGTCATAGATCTGGAGTCGACCACTACAACACATGGTATGGGCATGTCTTCCCATCATCACGGGGGCTTCCTACCGTATTCCAAAAAAAAAACAAAAAAAAAAAAAACACACACACTTGTGGTAAAGTCGCCTCCGATAAAACTAGTCCTAACTAGAAGCAAAATGTGCCCAAGAGGCAGGGCGAGCGAGGAAGCGAAGATCGCTCTGGAATACCTAGGTCATAGGACAAGCAGTCAAACAATCCCTATGTTAACACTGGCAGCTTCCATGCATTTCATCACAGCAATATCTTGGATAAGGGCCATGCATTCTGTCTGGTACCAACCACCTGGGCGCAATGCAGATTTCGTCTCCAAATGACATCACTGGTTGCTATGGAAATAAGTGAGGTAACATTTCACTGCCTGAGGGCAGAGAAGGACATCCATCTGCCTGCATGCCATCCCTATACCGAAAGAAGTGCTGCACCAGTGGAACACCACCATCAGATGCTGATGGGCAGGACAGTGCCATGTGTGCGGGCAAACCCGTGCCCAATCAGCTACATAAAGCAGTGCACAGGAAAAGAAATGGGCTATTACACCTGCAACCCAAAGCATGTCCCCACTGCCTCCCCTCCCTCCTCCAGACAGTCCAGCCTCTTCCCTGCAATATGACAAATGCAGAATCTTCTGGAAGGGCTGGCACTGCCTCCCACCACCGCTTTGTCTGACACTGTCTATGGCACCCCCGGGGGAGCGAGCCCGACAGGTAGCCGTGACGTCAGCCGGGGCTATACCGCAGTGTGGCGGGACAGCACATGTCCTGAGCCGGTACTTACTGCTTTCATGGCAGCCGCCATGTCATCGTATCTCTCGGCTTGTTCAGCCAGTCGGGCTTTCTGCACCAGCTGCTCGCGGTCCACCATCTTGTACGGAGCGGTTCGGTGTGGCAGCAAGGGCTCGGTGTAGACGGAGATGACACACAGGGCGGTGGTGGCGCCGGGAGCTACGCCCTTGCTGGTGCTGGCTGGGTATTACACTGGCACACTCCGCTGCTGCTGCTGCTGCTGCTGCTGCTGAATAACGGTCTCTCCTCCACCAGCCGGTTACTCCCCGCTGACTGTGCGTGCTCCGGCACCGCCCCCTTCCCTCCTCCTATAGTGTGGCGTTATGTCACTCTCTCCCGCCCTTTCTCCTCCGTGGCTGATGTCAGCCGCCGTAAAAGGGCAGCCGTCGGCTCCACAGCTTGTGAGAGGCGCTTGCGGGCTGCTGGGCGGTGGCCCTCAGCTTTCCAGCCGAGACAGCAGGCTCCCGCCGCAGTGCGTCCTGGAGGATGTAGTTTCTAGAGATTTGCTGTAGTGACACTTGTAGAGGGAAACGCCTTTGTGTAGAAAACTACAACCCCCAGTGAAGTAGACCCCGGCGGTCTCTATAGTCTTCTCGTGTCATTTATGTCCCCATGTTACCTCACACAGTTGGACGTGTGGTGTCTCTGTAGTGGAGTATGAAGTCAATCTGTATAGGAGGGTTTTCTGCCATTTCTCAAGTCCTATAGAGAAGCCTCAAGGAAAAAAGTGCCATACCCCAAGAGTGCTTTATTATGAAACAAATCCTCTTCCGTTCCTCTATCTCCGCTCACTCTCTCCTTCATCCACTACAATCTGGTTTCCACACCCTACATTAGACAGAAACTGCCCTCACCAAAGTGACAAATGACCTCCTGACAGCAAGATGCAATAAATGGTGACTACTCTCTACTCATTCACCTTGATCTCTGCAGCCTTTCATACTGTAGACCACCATCTCCTCCTTACCATGCTCCAATCTATCCGCCTAAAGGACACTGCCCTTTCCTGGTTTCTTTCCTATCTTTCAATGTATTCGCTGGCTCTACTTCCTCTCCTCTCCCTCTTGCTGTTGGGGTTCCTCAGGGTTCAGTCCTAGGCCCTTCTCTCTCTACACAACCCCAATTGGACAGACCATCAGCAGATTTGGTTTCCAGTACCATCTCTATGCTGATGACATACAACTATACAGTCATGACCAAAAGTTTTGAGAATGACACAAATATTAGTTTTCACAAAGTTTGCTGGCTGCTAAACTGCTTTTAGATCTTTGTTTCAGTTGTTTCTGGGATGTAGTGAAATATAATTACACGCACTTCATACGTTTCAAAGGCTTTTATCGACAATTACATGACATTTATGCAAAGAGTCAGTATTTGCAGCGTTGGCCCTTCTTTTTCAGGACCTCTGAAATTCGACTGGGCATGCTTTCAATCAACTTCTGGGCCAATTCCTGACTGATAGCAACCCATTCTTTCATAATCACTTCTTGGAGTTTGTCAGAATTAGTGGGTTTTTGTTTGTCCACCCGCCTCTTGAGGATTGACCACAAGTTCTCAATGGGATTAAGATCTGGGGAGTTTCTAGGCCATGGACCCAAAATGTCAACGTTTTGGTCCCCAAGCCACTTAGTTATCACTTTTGCCTTATGGCACGGTGCTCCATCGTGCTGGAAAATGCATTGTTCTTCACCAAACTGTTGTTGGATTGTTGGAAGAAGTTGCTGTTGGAGGGTGTTTTGGTACCATTCTTTATTCATGGCTGTGTTTTTGGGCAAAATTGTGAGTGAGCCCACTCCCTTGGTTGAGAAGCAACCCCACACATGAATGGTCTCAGGATACTTTACTGTTGGCATGACACAGGACTGATGGTAGCGCTCACCTTTTCTTCTCCGGACAAGCCTTTTTCCAGATGCCCCAAACAGTCGGAAAGAGGCTTTAATCGGAGAATATGACTTTGCCCCAGTCCTTAGCAGTCCATTCACCATACTTTTTGCAGAAGTTCAATCTGTCCCTGGTGTTTTTTTTTGGAGAGAAGTGGCTTCTTTGCTGGCCTTCTTGACACCAGGCCATCTTCCAAAAGTCTTCGCCTCACTGTGCGTGCAGATGCGCTCACACCTGCCTGCTGCCATTCCTGAGCAAGCTCTGCACTGGTGGCACTACGATCCCGCAGCTGAATCCTCTTTAGGAGACGATCCTGGCACTTGCTGGACTTTCTTGGATGCCCTGAAGCCTTCTTAACAAGAATTGAACCTCTTTCCTTGAAGTTCTTGATGATCCTATAAATTGTTGATTGAGGTGCAATCTTAGTAGCCACAATATCCTTCCCTGTGAAGCCATTTTTATGCAACGCAATGATGGCTGCACGCGTTTCTTTGCAGGTCACCATGGTTAAGAATGGAAGAATAATGATTTCAAGCATCACCCTCCTTTTAACATGTCAAGTCTGCCATTTTAACCCAATCAGCCTGACATAATGATCTCCAGCCTTGTGCTCGTCAACATTCTCACCTGAGTTAACAAAACGATTACTGAAATGATCTCAGCAGGTCCTTTAATGACAGCAATGAAATGCAGTGGAAAGGTTTTTTTGGGATTAAGTAAATTTTCATGGCAAAGAAGGACTATGCAATTCATCTGATCACTCTTCATAACATTCTGGAGTATATGCAAATTGCTATTATAAAAACTTAAGCAGCAACTTTTCCAATTTCCAATATTTATGTAATTCTCAAAACTTTTGGCCACGACTGTACACTTTATCCCCCAACATCACCCCTGCTGTATTACAGAAAACCAGTGACTGTCTGCTGTCTCTAACATCATGTCCCCTATCTAAAACTGAATCATTCAAAAACTGAACTTCTTGTGTTCTCTCCATTTACTAACCTACCCAAACCTGATATCTACCTCTCAGTGTGCGACACCATCATCACAATTATGGTCCAGTCACACGTCCGCAATTTTGTTCTGCATTTTGCGGAACGGAATTGCGGACCCATTCATTTCTATAGAAAAAGACGTAAGGCAGCTCTCACCTGCAATAGTAGAATCACCAGAGGTGCACGGATGCCGCTCCTGGATGCGGTATATGCAATGAAAAAGAGAAGAAAATCCGTCTCTCTTCGGTGAAAAAATGAAAAACTTTATTCCAGCGTATTAAAATCCATACAGGTGTACATGAAACAGTCAATGCATTTCAGACCTCAAGGAAATGTGGGTCCTTCCTCATGACAAACATGTATATGAAATGGGAGCTCCCTCTTAAGTAACACAAACTAACCCCAGGTTGATAGGTATCACCTGGGAGGTGGAGACCCAAGGGGGCGTTCCCATGCACATGACAGAATAGAAAACCTCTTTAACCAATGGCAGAAACCAGCAGAAGGAAAAACTCACATACAAGTAAATCAAGTCACTAAAACAGCAATCATTAAGCTAAATAAAAATACAAATACAAAGAGAGCAAAAGTACTGGTGGCAAAGCGTTTGTGTAGTAGAAAAGACGACGTGGTCACACATCAATATTGTAGAATGAGATCATGACGTCTATTCAACCCACAGGGCTGGCGAGATTCTAGCTGGAAGATCCAGAAGGCCTCCCTGTTAAGGAGTTTCCTCCTGTGATCTCCCCCCCTAGGAGGTAGAAAAACTCTTTCTATGCCCTTAACCTGTAAGTGGGATACATCACCAGCATGTGCAACTGCAAAATGCAGGCTGACTGCAGAGACATTCCGGTCCTTATAATGAGGCACATCGGATATGTGTCTGCGAATCCGATTTTTTAAAGGAGTGGTGGTGCAGCCCACATACAACAAGGAACAAATTGTACATGTAATAAGATACACCACATGTTTGGTGTTACAATTGATATAGGATTGGATGTTATATACCCTTTCGTTGTTCATGGACTTAAACGTTTTTCAGTAGTCATGTGGTGGCAACAAATACATTTTTTGTGACCACACTTAAAATTACCTTTGTGCTGTAACCAGGTGGCTTGTGGTTTTTTGCCCACTGAAAAAAAGCTAGGGCTAATGATATTACCCAGGGTGGGTGCTTTCTTGGCTACACACTTAATTCCGTTGCACACAATATCAGACCACTCGCCGTCAAAATTAAGTACATTAAGATATTTTTTCATAATTTTACATATGGCAGAGAACTCTTGGCTATATTGTGTTACGAAATAAGTTGCTTGCTGGCCATAATTGGAATCCACTGATTGTCTGCGTGCCTGAGACTGTCCAGGGAAAATTAGTGACTGTCTATTAATTTGCGAAACCATTTTTTTTGCATATTGTATATCCCGCTGTAAATAGTCCCTGCGTAGCAGTCTATTAGTTATGTTAGAGGCTTCTGTCTCAAAAGCCCTCTGATCGGAGCAATTCCGACGGGCACGTATAAGTTCACCCCTGGGGATGCTGTGGATAGTATGGGAGGGGTGGCATGACTGGGCCAGAAGTATGGTATTGCCTGCTAATTGTTTTCGGTGGGTAAGTGTATTAACTGCACTGGTGGAGGGATCCCCCCTCAGGCACAGATCCAAAAACTGAATCTCAGTTTGGTGAGGGTGAAACACTGAGATTCAGTTTTTGGATCTGTGCCTGAGGGGGGATCCCTCCACCAGTACAGTTAATACACTTACCCACCGAAAACAATTAGCAGGCAATACCATACTTCTGGCCCAGTCATGCCACCCCTCCCATACTATCCACAGCATCCCCAGGGGTGAACTTATACGTGCCCGTCGGAATTGCTCCGATCAGAGGGCTTTTGAGACAGAAGCCTCTAACATAACTAATAGACTGCTACGCAGGGACTATTTACAGCGGGATATACAATATGCAAAAAAAATGGTTTCGCAAATTAATAGACAGTCACTAATTTTTCCTGGACAGTCTCAGGCACGCAGACAATCAGTGGATTCCAATTATGGCCAGCAAGCAACTTATTTCGTAACACAATATAGCCAAGAGTTCTCTGCCATATGTAAAATTATGAAAAAATATCTTAATGTACTTAATTTTGACGGCGAGTGGTCTGATATTGTGTGCAACGGAATTAAGTGTGTAGCCAAGAAAGCACCCACCCTGGGTAATATCATTAGCCCTAGCTTTTTTTCAGTGGGCAAAAAACCACAAGCCACCTGGTTACAGCACAAAGGTAATTTTAAGTGTGGTCACAAAAAATTTATAAATATATATAAATTTTTAAAGTATTTGTTGCCACCACATGACTACTGAAAAACGTTTAAGTCCATGAACAACGAAAGGGTATATAACATCCAATCCTATATCAATTGTAACACCAAACATGTGGTGTATCTTACTACACAAACGCTTTGCCACTTTTGCTCTCTTTGTATTTGTATTTTTATTTAGCTTAATGATTGCTGTTTTAGTGACTTGATTTACTTGTATGTGAGTTTTTCCTTCTGCTGGTTTCTGCCATTGGTTAAAGAGGTTTTCTATTCTGTCATGTGCATGGGAACACCCCCTTGGGTCTCCACCTCCCAGGTGATACCTATCAACCTGGGGTTAGTTTGTGTTACTTAAGAGGGAGCTCCCATTTCATATACATGTTTGTCATGAGGAAGGACCCACATTTCCTTGAGGTCTGAAATGCATTGACTGTTTCATGTACACCTGTATGGATTTTAATTCGCTGGAATAAAGTTTTTCATTTTTTCACCGAAGAGAGACGGATTTTCTTCTCTTTTTCATTCATTTCTATAGGGCAGCACGATGTGCTGCCCGGATCCGGAATTGCGGATCCGCACTTCCGGGTCCGCAATTCCGATCCCGAAAAAATAGAACATGTCCTATTCTTGTCGGCAATTGCGGACAAGAATAGGCATTTTCTATTAAGTGCTAGCGATGTGCGGTCCGCAAAATGCGGAACGCACATCGCCAATGTCCGTGTTTTGTGGATCCGCAAAACACACACGGACGTGTGAATGGACCCTTAGGCAGCACACCCTATACCTGTAATACTGTAACTCACTATTAATTGGCCCCCTCACCAGACTCCCCCTTCTCCAATCTGTCCTTAATGCAGCAGCCAGGGTCACCTATCTGTCCAACCGCTACTCTGATGCCTCCGCCCTGTGTCAGTCATTGCACTGGTTGCCCATACAGTAGAGAATCTAATTTAAAGGGTTTCTACCACCACATTTTGACCTAATTAGCTGTCAGACACTAACGATCTGCTAGTGTCTGCTGTACCTAACCATGCTATTGTAATTCCTTTCTCTGCAGCGGTTACCCTAAAAAACGTAGTTTTTTGGTATGCTAATGAGCCTTTAGGTGCTATGGGGGCGTCTTTTCAGCACCTAGAGGCTCCGTCCACTCACCATTTCTGCCGCCCAGCGCTCTCCAGCCCGCCCATCTCCTCTAGATTGACAGCCCACTCGCGCCTGCGCCGTGTGCTTCTGTATTCGGCGCAGGCGTAGTGACTGCAGGCGCGAGAATTCGGCCGAGATGCAGAGAAGTAGTCTGTCAATCTAGAGGAGAGGGGCGGGCTGGGCAGTGGAAATAGTGAGTGGACAGAGCCTCTAGGTGCTGAAAAGACGCCCCCATAGCACCTAGAGGCTCATTAGCATAGCAATAAAACTACGTTTTTTAGGGTAACCGCTGCACAGAAAGGACTTACAATAGCATGGTTAGGTAGAGCAGACACTAGCAGATTGCTAGTGTCTGACAGCTAATTAGGTCAAAATGTGGTGGTAGAAACCCTTTAAACTGCTCGTTCTCACCCACAACGCTTTCCACAGTGCTGCACCCCCCTACATCTCTTCCCTCATCTATGTTTACCAACCTATCCGTGCTCTATGCTCTATAAATCATTTGAGACTAACATCCGCCATAATCCGAACTTCTCACTCCCAGCTCCAAGACTTCTCCCGAACTGCACCAGTTCTCTGGAATGCACTACCCCAAGAAATTAAGGTAAATCACAATGTACACCGTTTTAGGCGCTCCCTAAAACACATCTTTTTAGGGTGGCCTATCACATCTATTGGGCATTCACTCAGAAATGATACTTTGGTTTGCGTTACCATCAAAACAAAATGACTTAGTGCCTGAAGTAAACGTTTTTCTTCAGGCATTTGGCCTATCACATCCCCTGATCTAACCCCTCCTCCATAGATAGCCCATTTATCATTTCCTGAACCTGATCCTTCACCAAACTCTCCACCGCACCCATAAGCACTTCATATATCGGCTGGTGACCGGCTCATGCAGCTTTATATCTACTCTACTATTTTACTAAGATGGCTGGACCATCGTACAAAACAAGCACGTTTACCTTCTGTGTCACCCCTATCTCCTCTTAGATTGTAAGCTCTTGCGAGCAGGGTCCTCATTCCTCTTGTAATTTTTCACTTGTTTGTAGCTATGTTATTTATGACTGTTTGTACATGAACCCCTGAACGCTAAAGCGCTGCGGAATATGTTGGCGCTATATAAATAAAGATTATTATTATTTTAAAAAAGACACCTCCAAGCGCTCTCCCTATTCATTTCTATGGGGCCAACGGAAATAGCCGAACCAATGCATTGCAGTGCGCCCTCCACCACTTTTATCGACTCCGTTCTCGGCATAGGTGCAGGACCAACACCTATCAGACAATGGGGGCATATCCTAGCGATATGCTCCCATTGTCTGTCATGGGAAAACCTCTTTAACAAAACAGATCAAATGAACAGTGCGGTCTTCATTAGTTTAATTAGAGGCCGCGTGGTACTCGAAACGCAGCACAGCCGTGACGTGTGGTCGTACCCTAAGTGGTCGCGTGACCATTAAAGGGTTTCTGTCACCTAAAAAATGGGTATTAAGCTGGCAGACATTAGCGATGTGCTAATGTCAGCTGAACATAACTATATTAGTGCCATCTCACTGCGTGCCGCCGTTATTGAGAAAAACAAACTTTTATAATATGCTCCGTTCTCCCACCTCTGGCCATGCCCTGCTACACTAGATTGACAGGGGCAGGCATCGTTGGTCTCCTACCTCCGGCCGTGTCTGCAGTGTAAATCTCGCACCGTTCAGTATTCGGAGCAGGCACAGTGAGCAAGCCAGCAGCCACCGAGCGCCCTTCCCTCACTGCGCCGAATACTGAACAGCATGAGATTTACACTGCAGACACGGCCGGCGGGAGGAGAGCAGCGCTGCCCTGGCCCTGTCAATCAAGAGAAGAAGGGCGTGAAAAGAGGTGGGCAAACTGCTCCTAGAGGCTAATTAGCATATTATAAAAGTTTGTTTTTCTCAATAACGGCGGCAGACAGTGAGATGGCGCTAATATAGTTATGTTCAGCTGACATTAGCACATCGCTAATATCAGCCAGCCTAATACCCATTTTTCAGGTGACAGAAACCCTTTAACAATGCAGACCGACTAAACAGTGCAGTCCTAAATAGCCATGTGGTCGGACCCTATGGCTACCTGAACACGGATGCGGGCTGTCTTGCAGAAATTTGACACAAATTTCCTGTGGATTTCTTTGCATTTCTGCAACAAATCCACACCAGAAACCGCATGTGTTATTTGCAGTTTTGTAGCAGATCTCATCCTTGCATTGAAAAGTATGAAATCCGCACAAAGTGACATGCTGCAAATTTCAAAATCCGCACTGCAGGTCAATTTACGAACGAAAGAAAAAAGCAAAATGTAAATGAGATTTGCTGAAAAACTACGCATAATCAGCAACGTGTACAAATAGCCTACATGTGTATTCACATGGTTGTATTATAACGCTGGCTAATAATTCAGGAGCAGAATCCATATCGACAATCCATGAATTTCCAGTTTTGATGTCGTTAAATGTGTTTTTTAAGCGTCACATTGAATGGAAATCCACACCAAGAATGAACATGTTTGGGAATTTCAATCCACACATGGAAAAAAAAACACTCTGTATGAACTACAGCATGCACTGACAATGGCTTTTGAACAGGTTTTGGAGTAGAAAATGTTCCTAATATTTGTCTGCAAAAAACGCTGAATGTGTAAAACCAGGCTAAGGCCTCGTTCACATTTCCATTTTTCACTTACATGTGCTGTCCGCATTTTCTCGGGACAACACACATACCCATTGATTTAGATGTGACTGTTCACATTTCAGTATTTATTTACTGACTATGGCCTCATGCACACGACCGTTGTGTGTTTTGCGGTCCGCAAATTGCGGATCCACAAAACATGGATGGCGTCCGTGTGCGTTTTACAATTTGCGGAACGGCGCAGACTGCCATTAATATAGCTGCCTTTTCTTGTCCGCAAAATGGACAAGAATAGAGCAGGTTATATTTTTGGGGGGCCACGGAACGGATGCGGACAGCACAGGGACATGCACTACTTTGGTCCGTGATGCGGCCCAAGCATGCCCATTGAAGTCTATAAGTCGGTGAAAATCACTAACATAACACGGATGGCATCCGTGTTGCGTTAGTTTTTCACTGAAGACTAATAGGAGATTCTCTTGCAATTTATTTTCAGCTGAGCAACTTCAGTGAATTACTGATGACACACGGATGGTAAAAACTGACACATAACCAACCACGGATCCTTCACGGACATCTTTACAGATGAAACATGTACGCTTTTTTTTCGCAGACGTGACACTGACACGGAAATGTGAACGAGGCCTAAAGGTGGTGGAGCTAAAGTTATCACAATCGTCACACTATTCCCATTGGTGTCACTGTTTTGTTCCCCTCAGTTTCTGGTACACCTCGTGGTAAAAAAACTAAAACGCAAATGCATTTAATGGACCTTTTGTAAGTCAATGGGATCCATCAGGATCTGTTACAAAACAGATATATCATGATAAGAAGGACCTCACAGTCAGTGTGAATAGAGCCTAATTCATATATAGTTGTACAATTATACCTAGTGTACATAATGAGGGACAGACCATGCAGCCTGGAGTCATTGTCCTGCACTCGCCTATCTCGTAAATCTTGGCAACTTTCTTGAACTGGCAAAACCAGTGGCAGGTTCTGTAGATTTCAGTGGCATCTGATGGCAGCCTAATGTGTAGGGACTCCTCTGGTTGATCTTCCTTATGCCTCTTTCACACTACCGTATGGCTATTGTTTTGCGTTCCGTTTTTTGTTTCCGTTGTGTTTCCGTTCCGTATGTCCGCAAAAACCTTTCTGTATGTTTTTTTTTTTTATATTAAGTAATTTTTTTTAGCATTTTAATAATACAAACATAAGTCCCCAACACCCACATACCCTCCCCCCACAAACCATCATTATGATGCCCTCCATCTTCCATAACTTCCATCATTCGGCTACACCATCACAACCGCATGATAATTACAAAGGCACATGCCCTTTCCCTACAGCATTCCCCACAGAACAATGATAGCAGAACTGCGATCTTATAAAGGAATATACATTTGTTATCAGCCAAAACTTTCCCACATTACATTACATAGTGTAGAAACATTCCATGTATCCTGCAAGAAATCGCCAACCACGGAGCCAGATATGCACAGCAAGCAATAGTACCCTCACACTAATCCCAGACGGTATCTCTGAAGTTCCCTGGACGCCAGCCCGGGGGCATCAATCAAAGGAGTCCAGAGCTTTTCAAATTTGGCCATAGCACCCCTCTTCCTATAAACCCCTCGTTCCAAATTAAGTAACCAATTAATCTTGGCTATAAATTCGGTTTTACTAGGACTACCCTCATCGAGCCAATGTTGAGCAATTAGCTTACGAGCCATATACAACATTCTGGCCACTGCTATCTTCCTGGGCTCAGTAATTGGCAAGTCCTCCACATACCCCAATATACAGACAAATGGGGTCACATCCAGTGTAAATTCATACAGAGAATCAATGAGATGCAGCACCGTGCGCCAAAAACCCTCCAGTGCCGAGCATGACCACAGCATGTGCAACATACCCGCATCTTCCTCCCCACAATGCGGGCATTTGGAATCCAACCGGAGTCCAATATTAAACAGAAACTGAGGAGTTCTATAAACCCTATGAATTAGATATACTGTACAGTCATGGCCAAAAGTTTTGAGAATCACATAAATATTGGAAATTGGAATTTAGATATCAGGTTTGGGTAGGTTAGTAAATGGAGAGAACACAAGAAGTTGAGTTTTTGAATGATTCAGTTTTAGATAGGGGACATGATGTTAGAGACAGCAGACAGTCACTGGTTTTCTGTAATACAGCAGAGGTGATGTTGGGGGATAAAGTGTACAGTCATGGCCAAAAGTTTTGAGAATTACATAAATATTGGAAATTGGAAAAGTTGCTGCTTAAGTTTTTATAATAGCAATTTGCATATACTCCAGAATGTTATGAAGAGTGATCAGATGAATTGCATAGTCCTTCTTTGCCATGAAAATTAACTTAATCCCAAAAAAACCTTTCCACTGCATTTCATTGCTGTCATTAAAGGACCTGCTGAGATCATTTCAGTAATCGTCTTGTTAACTCAGGTGAGAATGTTGACGAGCACAAGGCTGGAGATCATTATGTCCGGCTGATTGGGTTAAAATGGCAGACTTGACATGTTAAAAGGAGGGTGATGCTTGAAATCATTGTTCTTCCATTGTTAACCATAGTGACCTGCAAAGAAACGCGTGCAGCCATCAATGCGTTGCATAAAAATGGCTTCAAAGGCAAGGATATTGTGGCTACTAAGATGGCACCTCAATCAACAATTTATAGGATCAAGAACTTCAAGGAAAGAGGTTAAATTCTTGTTAAGAAGGCTTCAGGGCGTCCAAGAAAGTCCAGCAAGTGCCAGGATCGTCTCCTAAAGAGGATTCAGCTGCGGGATTGGAGTGCCACCAGTGCAGAGCTTGCTCAGGAATGGCAGCAGGCAGGTGTGAGCGCATCTGCACGCACAGTGAGGCGAATACTTTTGGAAGATGGCCTGGTGTCAAGAAGGGCAGCAAAGAAGCCACTTCTCTCCAAAAAAAACATCAGGGACAGATTGATCTTCTGCAGAAAGTATGGTGAATGGACTGCTGAGGACTGGGGCAAAGTCATATTCTCCGATGAAGCCTCTTTCCAATTGTTTGGGGCATCTGGAAAAAGGCTTGTCCGGAGAAGAAAAGGTGAGTGCTACCATCAGTCCTGTGTCATGCCAACAGTAAAGCATCCTGAGACCATTCATGTGTGGGGTTGCTTCTCATCCAAGGGAGTGGGCTCACTCACAATTTTGCCCAAAAACACAGCCATGAATAAAGAATGGTACCAAAACACCCTCCAACAGCAACTTCTTCCAACAATCCAACAACAGTTTGGTGAAGAACAATGCATTTTCCAGCACGGTGGAGCACCGTGCCATAAGGCAAAAGTGATAACTAAGTGGCTCGGGGACCAAAACGTTGACATTTTGGGTCCATGGCCTGGAAACTCCCCAGATCTTAATCCCATTGAGAACTTGTGGTCAATCCTCAAGAGGCGGGTGGACAAACAAAAACCCACTAATTCTGACAAACTCCAAGAAGTGATTATGAAAGAATGGGTTGCTATCAGTCAGGAATTGGCCCAGAAGTTGATTGAGAGCATGCCCAGTCGAATTGCAGAGGTCCCGAAAAAGAAGGGCCAACACTGCATATACTGACTCTTTGCATAAATGTCATGTAATTGTCGATAAAAGCCTTTGAAACGTATGAAGTGCGTGTAATTATATTTCACTACATCACAGAAACAACTGAAACAAAGATCTAAAAGCAGTTTAGCAGCAAACTTTGTGAAAACTAATATTTTTGTCATTCTCAAAACTTTTGGCCACGACTGTAGGTGCGACAGCCTATGGGCCTCGCTGAGAGAGAGCTGCGGAATCCTCTCTAATATCTCCTGCCACTGAGTTTCCTCTAATGGCCCCATCTCTGCTTCCCATTTTGTCCTACTATTCATCGGATTTTCTCGCAGAAATAGGTCCAGCAGTGTCTGATAGAGCAGAGAAATAACTCCAGAGGAGGAATCCCTCTTCTCTATAAACGCAATAATCTTGTTTTGCAGTACCGTGCTCAACAAACCGCCGTCATGGTCAGCCCGGAAGGCATGGCGCAGCTGCAAGTACCTATAAAAATCCCATATAGATCTTTCTGTATGGTTTCCGTATACGATCTGTTTTTTACGGATCCAAAACGGAAGCTAAAAAAAATTGACATCATTTTGGACACATCCCCTTTTTCACTCCCCCTATTTAACTTGGTCATGTGATCGTTGTGACTCCATTTTATGCAGCTACTTGCAGCATTGAGAGCGTACTTGGAATCCTGTGTTTGGCAGACATTGGTTTCTGGCTACAATTTTCTGTTGCATCATGGCTGAGGAGGAAATGGTTCTCTTGTGCTGGCTGATTTCTTAGGAACATGAACATCAGCTGACTATGGTGAACAAGGAACCAAGAAGGAGGCATTGGGTTCACCAAATTCTCTGTCAGCGGCGCAGGAAGGGTCATTTCCACACGCTGTACATGGATCTGCGACCGCATCCTGAGAAATTTCATGGGTATTGTCGTATGTCTGTGAGCAGCTTTGACTTGTTGTTAGCGTCCGTGCGCCCTGGCCTCACATAGCAGGACACACATCTGAGGCGCTGCATTTCTCCAGAGGAACGGCTCATCGTCACGGTGAGGTATGTATATTTATCATTATTTAAATATTTATGTGATAATGTGCATCTAACGATAAATGTAAAATGTGGGGTGTTACAGTATATGTGTGTTGCATTACAGTTTTTTTTGATTGTGTCTTTCAGATTTTTGGCAACAGGGAATTCATTTTCATCTCTGCATTATGAGTTCCTGCTGGGAGTCTCAACGATTTCTATGATAGTTCGTCAAATCTGTGATTTGATTTGGCAGCGACTCCAGGAAGCGGTGATGCCAGAGCCCAAGGCTGAGGATTGGATCCGAATTGCTGAGGGTTTTCATGTCATTGCACATTTTCCAAACTGCATTGGGGCACTGGATGGCAAACACATTCGTGTTAAGAAGCCGCCTCACTCAGGGTCCCTGTACTACAATTATAAACAGTATTTTTCTGTCGTGCTGATGGCCATGGCCGACAGTACTTACAAGTTTATAATTGTGGATATTGGGGCCTATGGGAGCACTGCAGATGCGCATATTTTCAGTTCTTCTAGAATGTGTGAGAGACTTCATGCCAACCAACTTGCCCTCCCAGAGCTCAGAAGGCTGCCCGGTTCTGCGGGACCACCGGCTCCATTTGTTATTGTGGCTGATGAAGGGTTTGCTTTAACACCACATGTCATGCGGCCCTTTCCCAGACGCCACCTGGATGACAGCAGAGGTATATTTAACGGCTGAGTAGAGCCCGTCGGTATGTTGAATGTGCGTTTGTAATACTCTAACACAAGTGGAGAGTATTCCTGTCAACCATACAGATGTCGCCGGACAATGCCACCCTGGTTATTAAAGCATGTGTAATCCTGCATAACTTCATCAGGATTCATTATGCTCCGTAAGAAGTTGATGAATTTGCACCTGGTATTCTTCTTCATCTGGAGGGTTGGACCAGACTCTTCATGAACGACCTGGAACTGCAGGGCATGCAGTTCGGGCCCTCTATGAGCAATATATTTCAAGTTCTGAGGGTGCATTGCCGTGGCAGATGGACGTAGTTCATGGCAGACTATGAAGTGTCTAGACTCTGGTCATCTTAGTATTTGTTGTTTTCTATTTTTTTTTTGTTTTGTTTTTTTTGGGGGGGGGGGGGTTATATGTAGATAGTGTAGGGACTCATAAAACAAAGAGGACCCTTGACGTGGGCTTGTGGGCTGGGGTTAAAATGTAGCCCCATAAAAAATAAACATCTATGTTGTCAATCATGTTCAATGTTAAAATGTTAGTGATGATATACAATTTTTTTTTGGGGACTACAATAACCCTTTAATACCTCTTAAAATAAGTAATTTTTTAATAGCTATGTAGAGTTTGCAGACGTTCCATAATAGTTTGTGAAATAGTAACACATCTTTTCTTTCTTTACGCAGGCAGATGATTTCACATCGCTGTCCAAGGTCCTACCATTTGAGTTGATGGCCGCACTTTTTTTTATACAAGAATTGGCTATCAATCCATGAGGCATAAGTATGTTGGTATTACAGCAGGAATGATCACCCTGCGGCCCTCCAGTTGTTGCAAAACTTCATTGTCCAGCATGGCTGCACATCCTACAGTTAAATTTTGACATGCCGGGATTATTAGTTTTGATAAAGCTGGAGGGCAACAGGTTGAGCATAGTTATCAGAAAATATATGCACAGTCCTAGTTGTATGTATGTTTATAATCAAATAAAGACTTTGTACAATATTTGGACTGTATGCATGTGATCAAATACATCGAAAGGATAACATTTATGATTATAGTAAAAGATTTAATAAAAGTTGAGACATTGAATTTGGCGTATTCTTTTATATGATGAATAAAAATTAGCAATAACAAATATGGCTTGATATTCAGCCTATATGTAGACAAATGTAAAAAAAATATAATTATTAAAGGTCCAAAAGTTCCCGGGTAAAAGAACCTTGCCCTTGTGGATGAGGGTCAGCCACATGACTTGGGGGTGAGTAGGTCACTGTGGAGATACCGGCAAAATTTGGTGGGGCGTGAATGCTGGCTCCTGAGAAAAAAGGGTCTGCGAAGCACAGCTGGGCCTAGCATGTTGAGGGACCATGCTGGGCCCAGGTTGTGGTTGCGTGCTTAACCTGAATGCTCTATTTTTCAGGTTATCCACACAACACACCACCTTATGTGGATCTAATTGTGTTTCAAAATTGTCACCACTGATGTCATGACATCCACAAAAAGTGTTTGCTTGTACAAAGGGAGCTCTTTGATAAGATGAGCAAGGCCACTAAGCATTCGCTGCTCATTCCCTTCTGTATGTCTCTGCCTCAAATACTCAAGCACCTGAGTCTAAATGTGGGCTTGAGTATATGAGGCAGAATCCGGGTTCTGAGGTGCCACACTTCTCCGGCGTGGCTGTCTCCTTGTGGGCTGTGGACTTGATTCTCTTGGTATAGAAGGTCCCTCCAGAGCAGAGGACTCCTCCCTCACTTGATGGGCAGCTGCTGGACAGGTTCCACCTTTTGATCCCCAGGACGAGGGGAGTCCTGGCCAGACGCTGCATGTTCCGAATCACTGCTGGTGGTGGCAGTTTTCCTCTGTGGCTCCAGGCTGTCATCAATACTGTTGAATGAGAGAGAATGTTATACAAACAAAGTGTATATATGAAGTGTATAATACTAAAAAACACCTTCCCAGCACTCTCAGCCACAGACAGCAGCCGCTGTCAGCAGTCTCTGCACCACCACTCAGTGCCAGCTGTCCCCTTGCCATTTATTTTAGACTGTTCCTACTAATGTTTATGCACTACTGTTCTAGCGCCCGTTAATGTCTAGTGGAGTATAAAGACAGAGGCCAAGGTCGGTTTCTGTACTGCCAGTGATGTACTGTCCTTGTCAACAATATGGTAGACAGTGACTTACTCATAGCAATGTTGACGACCTGCCAAAGGGACCTACACATATGAATGCTCCTTAGCGCTCTCCTCACCTGATTCGAATGTCAGCCATTTGTGCAGGTCATGTCAGTATAAGGCTACTTTCACACTTGCGTTTGGTGCAGACCCGTCATGGATCTGCACAGACGGATCCGTTCAGATAATACAAACGTCTACATCCGTTCAGAACGGATCCCTTTGTATTATCTTTAACATAGCCAAGACGGATCTGTCTTAAACACCATTGAAAGTCAATGGAGGACGGATCCGTTTTCTATTGTGTCCCCATTGACTTACGTTGTGTGTCAGAACGGATCCGTTTGGCTCAGTATCGTCAGACGGACACCAAAATGCTGCAAGCAGCGTTTTGGTGTCCGCCTCCAAAGCGGAATGGAGACGGAACAGAGGCAAACTGATGCGTTCTGAGCGGATCCTTTTTCATTCAGAATGCATTAGGGCCAAACTGATCCGTTTTCGACCACTTGTAAGAGCCCTGAATGGATCTCAGAAACGGAAAGCCAAAATGCCAGTGTGAAAGTAGCCTTAACAATTGTAGATGCAAATCTTCTTCTAGCATGGTGTGGACAAGGGCAGTATATTACCTACAGATACCAAAGTGTACCAGGTATGTGCAAACCAGGTAAACTTTAAGCATAGCCTTAATACATAACTTTCTATGATGTTCTAAATCCTACTGTCACGGTCCCTCCTGTGAGAGAGGTGAGAAGATCCGATAGACTTGCTGCACGTGAGGCTATCTGACAGGTCTCTCTGTTTTCCTCTATGTATGTTGTTGTTTGGCAGGATCTCACCTCTCCTCAGGTGCCGCTCGTTATCAGTGATCAGTTATCAGACCTCACACTGCTGACCATGCGGTTGATAGATTCTGCTTGGAGTTGCTAGTGCTGGTTTGTCTTGGATCTCCTGCTTCTCCATTCATCTCTAAGCTAAGTTCTTGTTGCTTTTGCTGTTTCTTATGATCTGGAGTGTGTTTTTTCTAGGCCTTAGGGAGACGCAGGTTCCTTAATTCTGGAAAGAACCAGCTGTCTCATCCCCTGCTACCTATCCTAGGGCTTGTCAGTTTTAGCAGGGCTTTGGGTATCCGGTGTATGAGTATTTCCACCATCAGAATCTTCTCATACTGGCAGGAGTTAGGGAAGCCCTAGGGCAGTGATGGCGAACCTTTTAGAGACCGAGTGCCCAAACTGCAACCCAAAACCCACTTATTTATCACAAGGTGCCAACACAGCAATTTACCCTGAATACTACAGTCCAATATAGTATATCTTCCATGTACTTTATCACTTAGCTATAATAGCTACATTCAGTGCGCTGCCTGTGCTGTTCATAGTGCGCCCTGCGCTGATGAATGGCAGGAAAAGTCTAAGGCATATTAGACTTTTTCCAGGGCGTGGGTGCCCACAGGGAGGGCTCTGAGTGCCACCTCTGGCACCCGTGCCATAGATTCGCCACCACTGCCCTAGGGATTACTAGGAGGTCAACATCCCTCTTCCTTAGCTTTTGAGGCCTAGATTGTGGTCTATTCGTTGTGGTGTGTATTTGGTGTTTTCGCTTCCCCTTAACCTGTGACACCTACTAAATAAAAGCTAGAAGCAAGGTTTTATTTTGCTTGTAGAGTATAAATTACAAACATACAAAACATCCTCACATCCAGCACTGGTCTCAAGAAGTGGAGTTGTCGGGTGCATACATAGGGCTTCTTCCGATGCCCACCCTCGCCACTATGTCCTATTGCCTGCATGCGTTCCCGCCGGTATTGATCTCGGCAGGACTGCCAGCGGGTCTTCACACGTTGGACTGTAGAAATATGACATAACAACCTTTCAATCGGATTATATAAATACACAATTATAACTGTACATGGAATAAAAAAAAAACAACACTACACTATTATCAATTAATTTGATTTTAAAGGGCTTTGCTCAAAAGTTGGTAGCTAGCATTTATTATGTAGAGGACATGAATAAAAGACTATTTATAATATACAGTTGTGTTCAAAATAATAGCAGTCAGACATCACTAACCTGATCAATCACTGTTTTTGGTAGAAATTATATTTCTACATGGCAAATAATTTACTAGCAGGTGTAGTAGAGTAATAGAAATCCAACAGACCCATCAGTCATGACATGCATGCTGCTGATTCTGTGCAACTGAATCACTAATTGAAAGGGGCATGTTCAAAATAATAGCAGTGTGGAGTTCAATTAGTGAGATCATTCATTCTTTGAAAAACAGGTGGCAATTATTGCCCTTATTTAAGGAAGGAAGGCAGCAAATGTTGTACATGCTGGTTACAGTGCATTTCTCTCTGAAATTCTCTCTGAAATTCAGAGGAAAGTGGGTCGTTACAGACATTGTTCAGAAGAACAGTGTACCTTGATTAAAAAGTTGATTGGATGCTCAGCTAAAATGATCGCAAATGCTTTAAAATGGCAACCAAAACCTGAAAGACTTGAAAGAAAGCGAAAAGCTACCATTCGAATAGATAGAAGAATAGCCAAAATGGCAAGGACTCAGCCAACAATCAGCTCCAGGAAGATCAAAGAAGGTCTAAAGTTACCTGTGAGTATTGTTACAATTTGAAGACGCCTATGTGGAGCCAAGCTATCTGCAAGAAGCTCCCGCAAAGTCCCAGTGTTGAAAAAAAAGACATGTGCTGAAGAGGTTACAATCTGCCAAAGAGCACATTGACTGGCCTAAAGAGAAATGGCGCAACATTTTGTGGACTGATGAAAGTTCTGTTTGGGTCTAGTGGACGGAGACAGTTTGTCAGACGACCCCCAAACAATGAATTCAAGCCACAGTACACTGTGAAGACAGTAAAGCATGGTGGCGCAAGCATCATGATATGGGGATGTTTCTTATACTATGGTGTTGGGCTTATTTATCGCATACCAGGGATCATGGATCAGTTTGAATACATCAGAATACTTGAAGAGGTCATGCTGCCTTATGCTGAAGAGGAAATGCCCTTGAAATGGGTATTCCAACAAGACAACAACCCCAAACACACCAGTAAACGTGCAACATCTTGGTTCCAGACCAGCAAGATTGACTTTATGGAGTGGCCAGCCCAATCCCGGGATCTTAATCCAATAGAAAACTTGTGGGGTGACATCAAAAATGCAGTTTCTGAGGCAAAACCAAGAAATAGAGAAGAACTGTGGAATGTAGTCCAATCATCCTGGGCTGGAATACCTGCTCACAGGTGCCAGAAGTTGGCTGACTCCATGCAACACAGATGTACAGCAGTTCTCAGAAACACTGGTTATACAACCAAATATTAGTAAAGTGATTCAAAGGAAAGCAAAATCTTCAAACATTTTTCAGTTTATATAATGAATGTTTGAGTTTGTAAAGAAGAATACATGCTGCTATTTTTTTTGAACAGTCTAATATTCACTTTTCTTCAATTTTTCTAGAGGAACAACACAAATTTGATATTTTTCTTCATCTTTTGATTTGGAATAGAATGTGTAGTGTTCCCAATGCATTTGTGTGTATGGAAATAAAAGCTATTAGAAGGATGTTGAGCTTTATTCACTTTTATAAACACACTGCTAATATTTTGAACACAACTGTATGTTGTTTAAATACATTTCTTCTTATTCTGGTTACCGACATTTTGAAATTACGTCATACAGTTCTTGTCTCCATGGTTAATAAAACCATAAAATCCATCTGCAGTGACCATGCTTGCACAGTACTGGTAAATTAGCTGATTTATCCAAGCTATAGTGTTCCCAGCCAAATGATAGGGGGGCACGTTTCGACAATACTATCCAAGCATGTGCACTACTGCTGGATAGCAGGGTTGTTGTAACCACGGAAACGTGACAGGGAGAAAATGTTTTTCCAAAGTGTTTCGTTTACATACAGGGACACACAATATGCAGATCTACTGATGTTTAGAAACTACAACTCAAAGCATGTCCAGACATAATAAAGCGACCAGCCTACCGCAGGGCATGATGGAAATTATACTATCACTACAGCAGGACAGACTACGGTGGTCAAGGCTGCTGTCATGAATCCCTTAGTGACTACTAATAAGCCTTGAAAGGAATGGTTCCATATACGGACCGTATACAGAACGCAAAAAACGGCCCACAAAACGGAAACAAAAAACGTTCGTGCGAAAGAGGCCTAAGGCTACTTTCACACCAGCGTTTTTGCTGGATCTATCATGGATCAGCAAATACGCTTCCATCCCGATAATATAACTGTCTGCATTCAGTAGCCATGACGGATCTGTCATGAACTCCATTGAAAAACAACGGATCCGTCCGCATTGACTTACATTGTGTGTCACGAAAGATCCGTCTTGCTCAGCACCACATCGCGGACAGAAAAACGCTGCTCGCAGAGTTATTCCGTCCGCGATGGGGACGCAACCAAACGGAACGGAATGCATTCTGGTGCATTCCGTTTAGTTCAGTTCAGTTTTGTCCCCATTGACAATGAATGGGGACAAAATGGAAGCGTTTTCCCCCACTATTGAGATCCTATGACGGATCTCAATAGTGGAAAGGGAAAACGCAGATGTGAAAGTAGCCTTAGAAAAGACCAGCATTCACTGTATTCTGCAGTGTCTCAGATGTTAATACACCTTTAAAGGACTACTCCCATGGTTTTCTTTTTTTCAGACGTGCATTTCAAATTAATTTTAAAGGGGCCATCCGGGCTTTTAGTATTGATGACCTATCTTCAGGATCCTCAATATTAGATTGGCGGGGGTCCAGCTGTATGAGAAGATGGCATGCACAGTGTGCACATGCCGTCTCCCGTCTCTCTTCCTACTCTGCTGCTTCTTTGCCGCAGACATAGCAGCAGCGAGCAGGAACTGAGATGGCACATGCACACTTTGTGCGCCTTCCCTTCATACAGCTGATCGGCGGGGGTGCTGGGTGTCAGAGCCGCGCCAATCTGATATTAATGACCTATCCTGAGGATAGGTCATCAATAGAGATGAGCGGCAGGGGCTATATTCAAATTCGCGATATTTCACAAATATTTGGGCGAATATTTCTCATATATTCGCGAATTCGAGATTATTTTCTTGATTGCAAAAAATTGTCAATCTAATATTCACGTAATGCACGTGAAATACAGGCGTGGGTCACTTTTGCTACATTTTCCAAGCTGCCAGAAGTTTCCTGAGACTGGAGAAAATGGTTGGCAAGGCAGAACATTAAAAATGGCTTTATATGCAGATAGAGTGCTCCAATATATTTGCGATTGCGCTAATCGGCACTTATGATGCGAATATTTTGGCTCAATACGTGAAACTTCACATTTTTGCAGGTCTGAGTAGATATTACTAATTGGTGCACTATGTATTGTTGTGACATCACAGCACTATGTCTGTAGCATGTATGTATGGACGGCAGAACCTATCACTCTACCTAACACACTGCACTGCAACAGCTCCACTATATCAGGATATAACCTACACTGACTATCTCCCACTAACTATCTGTATTATATATATAAGCTAACTATCTATTATCTATCTATCTATCTATGTATGTATCTATCCTATTATATATGTATCTATCCTATTATCTATCTATCTATTATCTTTTATCTATCTATCTATCTATCTATCTATCTATCTATCTATCTATCTATCTATCTATCTATCTATCTATCTATCTAATGTAGTGTGGAAAGCACAGAGCACAGCAATGTCACTGCTGTCTCTCTCAGAACTTAAAAAAACTGTAGAAAATGGCTGCTGGGGAGATTCTTACAGTTGCAAAAAAAAAGTATGTGAACCCTTTGGAATGATATGGATTTCTGCACAAATTGGTCATAAAATGTGATCTGATCTTCATCTAAGTCACAACAATAGTCAATCACAGTCTTACATGGTGTGTTCAATAAAAACATGGTAACATTTAATTATTTGTGTGTTATTAGTTTAAGCAGACTGTGATTGTCTATTGTTGTGACTTAGGTGAAGATCAGATCACATTTTATGACCAATTTGTGCAGAAATCCATATCATTCCAAAGGGTTCACATACTTTTTCTTGCAACTGTATATAGTAAGGGGTAGGCAACTTTTCTATTGGTTGCTAGGGATGTTGCTAAGCTCAGACAAAGACATTGCAGCCTTCTCATTGGCCCACCAGCAAGAAGGGAGGTTACTGATGAAAAAAAAAATCTAGAATATTCGAAATTACAAATCTATATCACTATATTCTAAATATTCGCGAATTCTCGAAGTGCCGATATTCCTTATTAATATTTGCGATTCGAATATTTGCGCCCAACACTAGTCATCAATATTAAAAGCCCAGACAACCCCTTTAAACCTGCTTTACTAATAAAGTTACATTTTTAGATGCCTAGTTTATACAGAAATTCACATCTTCATTTTACAGTTTTTCAGTTACTGTATCATGTGACTTAGCTAGGACTAACCATTCTGGCCTTACAATCCCCAGGAAGCCAGTTTCTCTCCTTCCTGTACAAATGGAAACTACAAGCAGATTGCTCTCTGCTGTATCTCCGCCCCTCCATAGCTCTTCATTCCTCCCACTACAGCCCCACCTCCTCCACACCAGCATAGAATGCTTAGAATCACTAAGTTTTAGGAACTTTTGACATCCCTGGTCATGTGACCAGATCAAGTCACATGGGTTACACTTAGCAGATAAATGAAACAACCAGCAAAAGCATAGATCTATGTTAGGTGTTCTATAAGCCCCTTTATATTACGACATAAAACATAATAATTTAATCAAATAAGTGTTTTGACGTTTGCAAGTCTGAAAACAGGGGTCACATGACTAAGTGACATGATAAGGTCCTGTCAGGACGATGGGCATATAGACTGCCAGGAGAAGGATCAGTGGGTGGAAACAACATTATGGAGCAAACGCCCACCCTAATTTACACTCTCCCCCTTTGGACAGCAGTATTCTGGGACTTGTAGGCAAGACTGCAGCAACATGGGAAGGAATTTTAAAACAACAGCAGACATTTTTAATGAATATAGTTGAACAAAAGGCAGCTAAAAATGGCGGACCAGCACAGGAAAACCAGAAAGGAAACTTGTAGCAGGAATGAAGCAACAACAAGAACTGTTTTGACATACTTGTAGACATAGCTTTAGGTTAAGAAAAAAAATAACTATGGGAGTGCTTCTTTAATCTTGGTTTATTCCATAAATTGCATAGATATAGACACATGACGCGTTTTGGCTCTAGCACAAGCCTTTTTTTCAAATTCCCATATAATATATAGATCACATGTGATTTAAATAGCCTAGTCGGGAAATGAGAATAATCAAGCACATTAACTAATGGTACCACATGTCCAATTCAGTATTTCATTACTCTGGCCCTGATTTATCATTCCTTCACTCCAGAATTCTGGCTTCAAAAAGTCACCACAATAGGGCTTTTCGTATTTTTATACCACTCACTCCAGTTTTGAAGTATGGGTGGAGAAGTGGGTGTGGTTAGCTATGTTAATGAGTTTCACCCCAGATTTATTACTGAGACTTTTTTATTTATTTATTTTTAAGTCTCAATCTCACTCCAGCAGGAGGGTGGAGTAGGAAAAATGGAGGAGCTTCTTTAGACAAAAGTGTTAGGTTTAAGGATAAGACAAATTTATCAAACAACATGAGACATTTGATAAATCTGGAATAAAGTACAACAACGCAGACTTAAAGGGACTCTGTCACCACTTTCTAACCCCCCCTTTTCAAAGTATTGTTATCTGCATGGCGCCCCTGTGATTATAAATGTGTTGTTAGAAGTTAAATTCGCCGTCTCCTTTTGATAAAAAGAGCTTTTATCTAACCTGTCAATCTTCTTGATAAGGTGCCCAGGGCGTTTCTTTTCGTCTCAATCTGCCGCCCGCCGCCGCCACCGTTGGTGCCCAGCTCCTCCCCTCATGCTTTCAGCGCCGCCTGAATGTAATCAAATACGCCTCCGGCTCTCTCTCAGTGCACCCTCCTCCTTTTCAAAGATCCCGCGCGTGCGCACAGGGCTGTGCCTGATGCGCCCGTGCGGACATTTACAATCAGCCTCATTGAGCGAAGTGCGCATGCGCGCACTTCGCTCAACCTCCTCATCAGACGAGCACTGCAGCCGGCTGGCTGCAGTGCTCGTCTGATGAGGAGGTTGAGCGAAGTGCGCGCATGCGCACTTCGCTCAATGAGGCTGATTGTAAATGTCCGCACGGGCGCATCAGGCACAGCCCTGTGCGCACGCGCGGGATCTTTGAAAAGGAGGAGGGGGCACTGAGAGAGAGCCGGAGGCGTATTTGATTACATTCAGGCGGCGCTGAAAGCATGAGGGGAGGAGCTGGGCACCAACGGTGGCGGCGGCGGGCGGCAGATTGAGACGAAAAGAAACGCCCTGGGCACCTTATCAAGAAGATTGACAGGTTAGATAAAAGCTCTTTTTATCAAAAGGAGACGGCGAATTTAACTTCTAACAACACATTTATAATCACAGGGGCGCCATGCAGATAACAATACTTTGAAAAGGGGGGGTTAGAAAGTGGTGACAGAGTCCCTTTAAAGGGGTTATCCCATCATAATGATCACTGTTAAATCTGTTAATGATTTGACAGTGATCATTTTTGTAAATATACTTTATTAACAAATTCCCACCGATTAGGATAAAATTCATCCCCACTTACCTTATTGTTGTGACTCGGTCTCCCCTGGTTACGACCACCGCTCTTCTGCAAAATCCCGATGGTCGCGCTTGCCCAGAAGACTCCTTCTTTTCTCCCGGCCGGGCCACTCGCTGTCCTGAACGCGCACGCTGCCGCGCATGCGCGACGGTGACTTCTTCCCGGCCAGAATAGTACAGAGCTGCAAACGCGCATGCGCGCGCATGTGGCCAGAAATAAGTCACATTGCGCATGCGCGGCAGCGTGCGCGTTCAGTCCAGTGCGCGGCCCGGCCGGGAGATGAGTTCAATCAAGATGAAGCCCGCCCCCAGCCAGAATCCAGGAAGTGAACGCGCGGTGGCAGCAGGTAAGTATAAAAACGCAAAGTGGGATAACCCCTTTAAGCAAAACTGACTTCAAATATTTCCCTTATGATAAATTCCCCTCTCTGTGTTTCACGCTTTCCGTTAGAAGTACCTCTCTCTCCTAATGTGTAATGCAATAGCCCAACAGCCTACAAATATGAAGCTATGTTGTCATATACATAGAGAGAGAGTTGTTAAAAGCTACGATCTAGCACAAGTGGTCATATCTAAGTAAAGCTACATACTGTATTAGCTTTCATAACTTCCCCTCTTTAATTATTACACACAACTGGAGATGTATACTTGCCGTTCTTAAAGTGTCCCCCTTACTTGAAAAAAACTTCTGATATGTCATAGCGACATATCAAAAGTTTTGGTCGTGGTGGTCTGAGTTCTGAGACCCCCAGTCGCTAGAACAAGGAGAGGGAAGCGCTCACATACAGCGTTGTTTCTCCTCACTGCAGGAGGCAGGCTCAATAGAAAGTCTATGAGCCCATTTTAATTCTGTCTCCTCCATGAAGGAAAGAGAGTTCTCTGTGTGAGCTCTTCTCTCTCCTCATTCTAGCGATCAGTGAGGGTCTCAGCGCTCATTCCCTCCGGATCAAAACCTTTGATGTGTCGCTTTATGAAAAGTTTTTTTCAAAGTACAGAGACACTTTAAGTGAAACACACAGCAGTGAAATCCTTCCCACTTAATGCACAGTGATCTAGAGCTGTTGTTTTCTTTCACTTCCCTATGCACGCCTTAGGGTACATTCACACGTCAGTAAGTGTTTTGCGGTCTGCAAATTGTGGATTCGCAAAACACGTACACCAGTTGTGTGCGTTCTACATTTTGCGGACCGCACATGTCCAGCCCTATGATAGAAATGCCTATTCTTGTCCGCGATTGCAGACAAGAATAGGACATGATCTATCTTTTTTGACGGGCCGGAACGGAACTACAGATGTAGGCAGCGCACAGTGTGCTGTCCGCATCTTTTGCGGCTCCATTGAAATGAATGGGTGGCACCTGTTCCACAAGATTGTGGTCCCTGAACTACGGATGTGTGAATGGACCCTTGTTAACGATCATCTGGCAGTCTAATACTGCCTCCAAATGTCCGATGAACAAGCAAACACTAGTTCATCAGGGAAATTGTGATCATGCTTAAAAATCACAATGGTGCCGGCAGCAGATCGCGCTGTGTAATAGTAATCTGCGACCGTCACACCGCTGCCCTGCATGGGGAGGTGCGATGACATAGCGATCGTTCCTCCCCATGCCACGGAGGAAATCGCTGCATGTAATAGCAGTGGTCTCCTCCGCTAGCTATCTGACGATTGCCGGGAGGGAATGCTTCTCTCTCGACAATTGTCTGTGGCATTGGGGGGTCTAATACCCCCTTAAGGGTACCTTTTTGTTTGTTTGCCTATACCATGATAACATAATGTCACATTTGTAGACCAGTGCGTTTGTTTGCATTATATGTTAGGAAAAACCTACGGAATCCACCAAATGGCAAATTAAATCAGCCGTTATATACAGTTGTGTTCAAAATAATAGCAGTCAAACATCACTAACCTTATCAATCACTGTTTTTGGTAGAAATGATATTTCTACATGCCAAATAGTTTACTAGCAGGTGTAGTAGAGTAATAGAAATCCAACAGACCCAACAGTCATGACATGCATGCTGCTGATTCTGTGTAATTCAATCACTTATTGAAAGGGGCATGTTCAAAATAATAGCAGTGTGGAGTTCAATGAGTGAGGTCATATATTCTTTGAAAAACAGGTGGCAATTATTGCCCTTATTTAAGGAAGGAAGGCAACAAATGTACATGCTAGTTACAGTGCATTTCACTCGGAAATTGGGTCATTCCAGACATTGTTCAGAAGAACAGCGTACCTTGATTAAAAAGTTGACTAGAGAGGGGAAAACATATAAAGAAGTGCAGAAAATGATAGGCTGCTCAGCTAAAATGATCGCAAATGCTTTAAAATGTCAACCAAAACCAAAAGACGTGGAAGAAAGCGAAAAACTACCATTCGAATGGATAGAAGAATAGCCAAAATGGCAAGGACTCAGCCAACAATCAGCTCCAGGAAGATCAAAGAAAGTCTAAAGTTACCTGCGAGTACTGTTACAATTAGAAGACGCATATGTGAAGCCCCCGCAAAGTCCCACTGTTGAACAAAAGACATGTTCTGAAGATGTTACAATTTGCCAAAGAGCACATTGACTGGCCTAAAGAGACATTTTGACGTTATGGAGTGGTCAGTCCAATCCCCGGATCTTAATCCAATAGAAAACTTGTGGGGTGACATCAAAAATGCAGTTTCTGAGGCAAAACCAAGAAATAGAGAAGAACTGTGGAATGTAGTCCAATCATCCTGGGCTGGAATACCCTTTCACAGGTGCCAGAAGTTGGCTGACTCCATGCAACACAGATGTACAGCAGTTCTCAGAAACACTGGTTATACAACTAAATATTAGTAAAGTGATTCAAAGGAAAGCAAAATCTTCAAACATCTTTCAGTTTATATGGTGAATGTTTGAGTTTGTAAAGAAGAATACAAACACTGCTATTTTTTGGACAGTCTAATATTCACTTTTCTTAATTTTTTTCAGAGGAACAACACAAATTTGATATATTTTTCTTCATGTGTAGTGTTCCCAATGCATTTGTGTATATGGAAATAAAAGCTATTTGAAGGATTTTGAGCTTTATTCGCTTTTTTAAACACACTGCTATTATTTTGAACACAACTGTAGGTATATAATTTTCCATGTCAGTATATGATCCCTAATCCATGATTACAAATCCCTAAATCTAATGGGACAGATTTATAATTAGGATACACTGCACTTGTGGTGGGAAAAATTAACAATGTGTTTGCAACTTCTTCAGTGGCACTTGCTCAACATTTTTTGTGGAAGTGGCCTTTCTCTGTGGGAGAGTGGTGAGGGCCCGCCACATCTATCATCTTGTACGCCAGCCAGCCAGGAAATCTATCCCTGCCAGATTTCAACTGAGGTGCCCAGGCTGGCAGATGCTGCACCTAATATATGGTTAGGTGTATGCCACATCATATATTATCATAGCCCAGAGTATGCCGGCGGGCTATGATAAATCTCCCCCATATGTTAACTAATATAGATTTTTTTTTGTTAGGAGAGAAAATTCGAATATTCTCTAGGTATACAACCACACACTTTAGTCCAGAAACACTGCAGAAGCATAAGACAGTGTCAAGGGCATGTCCAAGTACTCCTAATGGCCATCACAAAGCATTAATAATTTGGTACTGTGGTCATACAACTGTACAGAAATAACCTTGGCTTTGAAGCAGGTTATCGCGCCATTTCGCTTTAGAACATGAGGGCAATCCGGCTGCACTAAAAGTGATCCCCCTTGAACATGTACCTTCCTCCTTTCAGCAACTTAGCCTTAAAGAGATGTTTTAGATCTACCACCTCAACACACACCTTTTGGCCTGAACGAGTCACTTGAATATGTTAACTACTGATGGAATCACTCAAGCTTTTTTCCCACCATCTTTATAGCTACTTAGATTTATTTCATATATTTTTAAATATTTATATTTCTATATTTTTTTATATTTTTATTGGTTTTTGAGTGTCTCTATATATTATGGCGACCACGGAAATACTGCTAATCTATTTTATGGTATTCTATTTTATATATTTCTATTCTAACCCACAAGTGATGAGTGAACACCCCTCTAATAATAATAATAATAATAATAATAATAATAGGGTTAGCAGTGATTACATGTAGTGATTTTATCTTACCATTATTATCATCACGTTTTTCATTTTTTTACATCTACTTATGATTAACTTACCACTGTGAATATGTATATATATACACGTGTAAATGTGTGTATGTATATGTATGTGTAGGCATATATATAGAGCTATGTACAGTCAGGTCCATAAATATTGGGACATCGTCACAGTTCTAACATTTTTTGCTCTATACCCCACCACAATGGATTTGAGATGAAACGAACAAGATGTGCTTTAACTGCAGAATGTCGGCTTTAATTTGAGGGTATTTACATCCATATCAGGTGAATGGTGTAGGATTTACAACAGTTTGTATATGTGCCTCCCACTTGTTAAGGAACCAAAAGTAATGGGACAGAATAATAATCATAAATCAAACTTTCACATATTAATACTTGGTTTCAAATCCTTTGCAGTCAATTACCGCCTGAAGTCTGGAACACATAGACATCACCAGACTCTGGGTTTCATCCCTGGTGATGTTCTGCCAGGCCTCGACTGCAACTGTCTACAGTTCCTTCTTGTTCTTGGGGCATTTTCCCTTCAGTTTTGTCTTCAGCAAGTGAAATGCATGCTCAATCGGATTCAGGTCAGGTGATTGACTTGGCCATTGCATAACTTCTTTCCCTTAAAAAACTCTTTGGTTGCTTTTGCAGTATGCTTTGGATCATTGTCCACCTGCACTGTGAAGCGCCGTCCAATGAGTTCTGAAGCATTTGGCTGAATATGAGCAGATAATATTGCCCGAAAAACTTCAGAATTCATCCTGCTGCATTTGTCAGCAGTCACATCATCAATAAATACAAGAGAACCAGTTCCATTGGCAGCAATACATGCCCACGCCATAACACTACCACCACCATGCTTCACTGATGAGGTGGTATGCTTAGGATCATGAGCAGTTCCTTTCCTTCTCCACACTCTTATCTTCCCATCACTCTGGTACTAGTTGATCTTGGTCTCATCTGTCCATAGGATATTGTTCCAGAACTGTGAAGGCTTTTTTAGATGTCGTTTGGCAAACTCTAATCTGGCCTTCCTGTTTTTGAGGCTCACCAATGGTTTACATCTTGTGGTGAACCCTCTGTATTCACTCTGGTGAAGTCTTCTCTTGATTGTTGACTTTGACACACATACACCTACCTCCTGGAGAGTGTTCTTGATCTGGCCAACTGTTGTGAAGGGTGTTTTCTTCACCAGGGAAATAATGCTTCGGTTATCCACCACAGTTGTTTTCCGTGGTCTTCCGGGTCTTTTGGTGTTGCTGAGCTGATCGGCGCGTTCCTTCCTTTTAAGAATGTTCCAAACAGTTGTTTTGGCCACACCTAATGTTTTTGCTATGTCTCTGATGGGTTTGTTTTGTTTTTTCATCCTAATGATGGCTTTCTTCACTGATAGTGACAGCTCTTTGGATCTCGTCTTGAGAGTTGACAGCAACAGATTACAAATGCAAATAGCACACTTGAAATGAACTCTGGACCTTTTATCTGCTCATTGTAATTGAGATAATGAGGAAATAACACATACCTGGCCATGGAACAGCTGAGAAGCCAATTGTCCCATTACTTTTGGTTCCTTAACAAGTGGGAGGCGCATATGCAAACTGTTGTAATTCCTACACCGTTCACCTGATTTAGATGTAAATACCCTCAAATTAAAGCTGACAGTCTGCAGTTAAAGCACATCTAGTTTGTTTCATTTCAAATCCATAGTGGTGGTGTATAGAGCCAAAAATGTTAGAATTGTGTCGATGTCCCAATATTTATGGACCTGACTGTATAAATTATGGATTTATGCACAGTTTTTTTATCATCATATATACTCTGTATGCTTTTTTTATTTTTCTTTATGGGTATACGCACACGCATTCCCCACTCGGGATGTTAATGTATTATTTGGATAATAACTTAGCTATTATTGTGCCCTGCCCCCTGCCAATATATATGCGGATGTTTTTCCGATTCGCTTTTTACCCTCAGTGTTATTTGCTGATCTCTCCAGCAGCGCCGAACCGGAAGCCTGTCTGTGCGTTCCAGCGTGGAGCGCACAGCAGGAACCGGAAGTTCCGCAGTGCGTTCCACGGTGGAGCGCATATCGGGCCGGAAGTTTGGCCTACGTTCCTTTATCCACTCTCTCAGGCCGCGATTGCGCTCAATAAGGGGCATATCTCTCTCTCAGCGTCCCACGTGTCTAGTCCCGGCCCCACAAGACGCCTCCCATAGATTTTTGGCGGTTTTACAGCCCTATTTAAAAGGGCTACTAGGTAAAGACTGTTGTTATTTTAATATATGCACATGTTTTTATGTATCTGCTCCTGATGAAGGGGTTTGCACACCCCGAAACGCGTTGAGCTGTATGTCCACATTAAAGAAGCCTAAGTCTTCATTAATAATACTGAAGTGAAGCCTTTTCCTTCCGCACTGGGCAGCTATCAGCATTTGAGATTCTACAGGCAATCTGTCACGGCGGACAGGATACCAGATACACAGAAAATAAACACACGAGTATCTAGGCGAGAAGCTGGGGATCAAGGTCACCTCCTGACAAATCCCTACCAGCTCTCCCTATACTTCTATGCCCACGTTCAGACCCTGAAGGTGGGAATAACGTGTCCTCGTGCCTAGGCTGAAAATTCCCTAAAATCCCTAAGATGGTGAAAGGGGAAAAGAGGTAGCCTGCTCCCTCAGAACCTGGAGGGGACAGGCATCTCTCTAACAGCCAAGACAGCCAACCACAAGAAAACAAAAACCAACTTATCTTTTCTGAGCAGGAACAGCAAATCCTTCCTTCCTTTCACAGAGCCAGACAGAAGCTATAAAACCCGCACAGGACACTGGGAGTGGGTGTAATTTAAACTCAAACCAACGACCCCACCCAGTGCACCTGAAGGGAGGCGGATATAGCTCAACTCAAAACAAAAACAAAAGGCTACACACGTGCTGCTAACCTAGCAGACCTCCGCACATAGCCTGAGCAGGGCATGACACAATCCTGGCTTGGGGGGTTGTTTGGTCCTTGCTGGTGTCTTAAGTTTATCCAGCGGGCCACCCAGCTGTGAAGTGAGTTATCTTATTTTATTATTAATATTTTTCATCATATGCCTAGCATGTTCGTATACCAGAGTGTATATACAACAATCTAATGTGATTATTGGACACCAGCAAACCTTACAGTTGTGGATCCAATTAGGGGGTCAATCGCCTGGTTTACCAATACCCATAGTATTTGGGTTACCTTTTTCACGCTTGTCACCTCGCAGCAGTAAACCGCCAGCCAACACTCTCTAGATTATCCTGCAGGCTTATCTGATTCTTATCTGAAAGATTTTGGGATTTGGCGCTTCTCATTGGGGGTTCACCTTTTTGACTAGTCTTGTTTGGTCCACTGGTTCTCAGTGAACCCTATTAGACAATTACAGTCACCACCACTCACCTTCCAGTAGCCCAGCCACCAGAGTTCACACTACAATGCTCTATGCAGGCTGAGGCCTGCTTCTTGATGGCAGTGCCTCTCTTTGTCTGTAGGGTGAGCACACACGCACCGTGATCTTCCCCATCTTATTGCTGGCCACCCTGGGTTACGTAAGGCACCCTCCACTGTAGGAGAATGCCTGAGCAAAGGCTTTAGTATGCTAGTTTCCTTCAAAGTTTCATGTTAGCTTGTTGCCTGTTATGTGTACCAACTTCTGCCTGACTTCTGGTTTTGACCATTTGCTGCCTGACATCATCCTGACAATAGTTTTGCCCAATCCCTTGGTGTTCGACATTGGTGTCTCTTGACCCCCATGGAATAGCAGTTACTTGAACAGAGACTACTCCAAGAGGTAGCAGCCTGGTAGTTCCTCTGCAGCGGAGTCCAGATCCCTGTACAGGAGTAAGAGTAACCCCAAGCCAATTCTGTTTAAATGGTACAGCTGATTCACATCCACTTTGTTATAATGAGCATTTTACAGTAGCTGCAAAGTGGTTGAGATAAAAAAAAAATCTCATCCACATATCAATTCATGCTGCAAATTTCACCCTTTGCAATGCAGAGGGTTATATCTGCAGCGAAATCTGCATGTGCCAGACACTAAACAATCCAATGACAATGTTAAATTATATCCTGCAAGTTCATCTTTTATTTACCCAGAAAAAGCCTCCCATAAAGTAGGTACAAGGGCTTCATTTTTTTTAAGACAGAAGTCAGTATCCAAAATTGTTTGGCTTACTGGCCCACAACTAAGGCTACTTGTTTAAGTCACATGAGTGCAGGCGCTAACCTGATTCTTAAAACCGCTTTCTGAAAGTGGAAAAGAAGGCTGACATGAGAGTGTCTTTTCATTTTAGTAAGGGGGTGGCTCAGACAAGCCCCTCTGGAAAGTGGGGCGACTTTTTTTCTGCCACCAAATTGTTGCGCCAAAACTTTGAATTAAATTGTATCTTGGAGACAGGGTAAAGTGCAGTAATGACTAACAAGTGACAGTTGGAAAACAAACAGGAACTGAAGGCATCACTCTAACAATCGACTGTGTAAGGTGACTTGGCAGCATAACAGTTGTGAAACCCATACACAGGATATTTGGAAAATAGGTCCTTTTATGTATGAGTGAGTACCTTAAAAGGTTGTTCTTTCTTCACTTTAAAATTTCTCACGCAACAGACTTTCCTGAAGGGAATCACCAGGTCATGTCACAGAAGTAGTTCTAGAAAGCAATAGCCAACTTCTAACAGGTTGAGTTTTCTGTAGAATAGTCATACAACTCTGAACCTGAAATATGGCAAACAAGTAGTTGTGAAACAGGCAGCAATCAATAAACAATCCAAATGTAATGACCCTGGATGTACACAAGACTGCAAAATTAGATAATAATAATAATAATAATAATCTTTATTTATATAGCGCCAACATATTCCGCAGCGCCTTACAATTCAGGGGTACATGTACAAACAGTCATAAATAACATAGTAACAGACAAGTCGATTATTACAACAAGAGGAATGAGGGCCCTGCTCGCAAGAGCTTACAATCTATGAGGGGATAGGGGTGACACAAGGTAGAAGTGCTTGTTATGTACGATAGCCCAGCCATCTTGGGAGAATAGAGGAGCAGATATAAAGCCACATGAGCCGGTCAGCGGCCAATATACGAAGTGCTTCTGGGTGCAGTGGAGGCTCAGCTTCAGGGAATTATAAATGGGCTATGGGAGGTTAGATCAAGGGAGGTGATAGGCCACCCTGAAAAAATTTGTTTTTAGCGAACGCTTAAAGCTGTGCATGTTGTGATTAAGCCTGATTTCTTGGGGTAGGGCATTCCAGAGAACCGATGCAGCTCGGGAGAAATCTTGGAGCCTGGAGCAAGAGGTTTGGATTTTTGTGGAAGTCAGTCGTAAGTCATTGGCTGAACGGAGAGCACGTTTAGGGTGGTAGACAGAGATGAGGGAAGAGATGTAGGGGGGTGCAGCACTGTGGAGGGCTTTGTGGGTGAGGACGAGCAGTTTGAATTGGATTCTATAGTGTATGGGTAGCCAGTGCAATGACTGACACAGGGTGGAGGCATCAGAGTAGCGGTTGGACAGATAGGTGACCCTGGCTGCTGCATTAAGAATAGATTGGAGAGGGGAGAGTCTGGTGAGGGGGAGGCCAATTAATAGTGAGTTGCAGTAATCAAGGCGGGAGTGGATCAGGGCAACAATGAGTTTTTGTTGTTTCCATAGTGAGAAAGGGGCAGATACTAGAGATGTTTTTGAGGTGCAGGTGACATTAGCGGGAGAGAGATTGAATATAGGGGGTGAAAAAAAGATCAGTGTCAAAAGTCACCCCGAGACAGTGGGCATGCTGCCTAGTTGTGATGACGGTGTTGCACACCGAGAGGCAGACATCAGGTTTAGGTAAGTTAGTAGATGGAGAGAACACAAGAAGTTCAGTTTTTGAAAGATTTAGTTTCAGATAGAGAGAGGACATAATGTTAGAGATGGCAGAGAGACAGTCACTGGTGTTCTGTAATACAGAAGGTGTGATGTCAGGGGATGAAGTGTATAGTTGTGTGTCATCAGCATAGAGATGGTACTGGAAGCCAAATCTGCTGATGGTCTGTCCAATTGGTGCTGTGTACAGGGAGAAGAGGAGAGGGCCTAGGACTGAACCCTGAGGAACTCCAACAGCGAAGGGGAGAGGTGAGGAAGTGGAGCCAGCGAATGATACACTGAAAGAGCGACCAGAGAGATGGGAAGAACACCAGGAGAGGGCGGTGTCCTTTAGGCCGATGGATTGGAGCATGTCAAGTAGGAGATGGTGGTCTACAGTGTCAAAAGCTGCAGACAGGTCAAGGAGAATAAGCAGAGAGTAGTTACCGTTGCATTTTGCTGTCAGGAGGTCATTTGCCACTTTGGTGAGGGCAGTTTCTGTAGAATGCAGGGGGCGGAAACCAGATTGTAATGGATCGAGGAGAGAGTGATCAGAGAGATAGCAGGTAAGGCGAGAGTAGACCAGATACTCCAGGAGTTTAGAGATGAAGGGAAGATTGGAGACTGGTCTGTAGTTAGTTGTGCAGGATGGGTCGAGAGATGTTTTTTTTTTTGTTAATGGAGTAATGATAGAGTGTTTGAAAGAGGAGGGGAAGATACCAGAAGAGAGGGAGAGATTGAAGATTTTTGTTAGGTGAGTGGTGACAGCCAGAGAGAGAGAGACTGGAGTAGGTGTGAGGGACTGGGATCAGAGGTGCAAGTGGTAGGACGAGAATAAGAGAGGAGCCTTGAGACTTCTTCTTCCGTGACTGGGTCAAATGTGGACAGTGAGCTAGAGGAGATGCGGGGGGAAGGAGGGGGGGAGTGGGATGAATAGCACTTAGTGGCTGGGAGCTGATTTCATGACAGATATGTTCAATTTGTTCTGTGAAGTAGGCGGATAAGTCTTCAGCAGAGAGGTCTGTGGTGGGTGCCTGAACTTTAGGACTGAGGAGGGATTGGAAAGTGTCAGAGTTTTTTTGGGTTGTTGGACAGTGAGGAGATTAGAGTGGTGAAGTAAGTCTGTTTAGCGAGGTTGAGGGCAGAGTTATAGGTCTGTAGCATGAATTTGTAATGGAGGAAATTCTTGGGTGTGCGAGTTTTCCTCCATAGGCATTCAGCACTCCTAGAGCAACGCTGGAGGAAGCAAGTTGGCAGTGTAAGCCAGGGTTGCTTTGGTCTCTGTTTGAAGGTTCTGAGGGTAGGGGGCACTACTTTGTCCAGGGTGCTTCTTAGGGTGTTATTGTAGTGATTTACAGCCTTATTGGGGCAGTAAAGGGAAGAGATTGGGGACAGTGATGCATGTAGAGTGTCTGTAAGTGTATGAGGGTCGATGGCCTGTAGGTTTCTGTGCATGTAATTGGTAGAGGAGTGCTGGGATGGGTGCAGATTTGTGAGAGTGAAGGAAAGGATATTGTGGTCAGAAAGCCGGAGAGGGGAGTTATTAAAGTTGGAGATTGAGCAGAACCGGTAGAAAACAAAGTCAAGTGTGTTACCGTCTTTGTGTGTACCGTCTTTGTGTTGAAGTCTCCCAAGATAAAGGTTGGTATTTCTGAGGACAGGAAGTCTGGCAGCCAGGCAGCAAAGTGATCCAGGAACTGGGTGGGTGAGCCAGGGGGACGGTATAAAACCGCTACTCTGAGGGAGGGGGGACGGAAGAGCCTGAGGGTGTGAACCTCGAAGGAAGGGAATGAGAGTGATGGAACTGGGGGGATGACCTGGAAAGTGCATTGTGGGGACAGGAGAATGCCAACTCCACCACCATGTCTGTTCTCAGGTCTTAGGGTTTGGGAGAAGTGTAGGCCGCCATAGGAGAGAGCAGCAGGGGAAGCCGTTTCAGATTCCTATATCCAGGTTTCAGTGAGGGCCAGCAGATTAAGAGAGTTAAAATGAAGTTTTGAATGTAGGGGAGCTTGTTACAGACTTACCGTGAATTCCAGAGTGCACAGTTAAAAGAGGGGAAGAAAGGTGGACAACAAATGTTGATGAGGTTTGCAAGGTTTCTGTGAGAGATACGGGAGGGGTTGATGTTGGGGTAGGGTGGGCCAGGGTTAGGAGAGATATCCCCTGAAATAAGAAGTAAAAGTAAGGACAGGAAAATCAAATGGTTGTAGGATTTGTGGGAGAGCTTGTTGTGCTGCACCCTGGGACATGATGGTTTCAATTGATTAAGGAAGGTGAAGAAAGCATGGGAGCTGTACATGGGGGAGTGGAGGAGAGAGAGGCAGGTGTGGATGGAAGGTAATGGAGGAGGAACAGAGCGGTGAATGTGGAGGTAAAAAGCACATTTAAAAAGGGACATAGAGACAAGGCACATAGTTGAGGAAGAAATGTGTGAGGATGTGTAGTACGGATAACCTACCTGTCTCCTGCCCCGTCTAACTGCCATGTTTAACTGCATGACACTTAGCGATGTCACTTATGGCAATAGCCCTTCCCAAGTCCTAACAATGGCTCTTGGCAGTCAGATACCCTCAGGACTCACAGAAGGGCTTTATTGCACAACCACCAGATGGTCACAAGAACAATATATGAAGCACATATCAACACTGGCAGAAAATTGAACACTAAAATTCACTGATGGATGACAGAAGCCAAATGCCGAGGATGACAGAAGGAGGAGATGATCTAGCAATGGAGTGGATTGTAGGTTTACGGCATACAGGTAGATTGCACAGGAATGACAGTTAGCAGAAATGGAGCAATATTGAACTCACTCTGTCTGAATTCAAGTCAGTAAACCAGCCTAGACAATACAGCAGCACAGCACTAAACAAATCCCAACACAGCAAGAAAGACAGTGAAACTACAAATCACAAAATACACAGAAAACACCAAACCAGAACAAGTTATAATAGTGGAGCTACTGAATCCAAAATAAAGAACAATGTACAAAATATCTGGAAGGTAATGCACCTAGCAAACGTTATACTTGACAGCCAGAATGGAGTGAGGTCTTGATATATATAATTCTTAACAATTAGCAACTCCACTCTAATCAACCAGGCAAAGCTAGGCAATAACCAAACCCAGACTGAGATGCAAGGCATATCCATAGCAACTATAAGCAAAGTTAGCAACTAGGTAAACATGAAGTAACTGGGAGACCCCTGTTGCGTGTAACACCAAAGTCAAATGTGTCTTGATAAATTTGGCTCAACTCGGCCCCTTATTAAATTTAGACCATGTTACTTCAAAGTAAATATAAAGCTTAGTAAATCTAGCTGTTGCTTGTTAGAAAAAATGCCACAAAGATGCCTCATAAACCACCATAAAAATATGTATGTAGCAATAAAAAAGCTGACCTTTTTCATCCCTAAAAATGTGTGAAAGAAATCTTAAAATGCATGCTGTTTTAACATTTGGAATTCATTTCAATGCATTTTTTTCTTCTTTTTCATTCACATCTTAAAAAACTGCTTGTATTTTCTCTGTGGGTTTTGATGTGGTTTAGACTGCACCATCAAATATGTCTGAATGGCTAATGCAGGGGCATTGCTAGGCTAAAACATTTGGGGCCTGGGACCAAGATGTTTTGTCCCAGGCCCCGAATGTACTTCCTTCCAGGCAGATACAACTATATGAATACAATTCAATCTAATGCACTGCAAGATCTAAAGGACCTATGATTACATCACAGGTCATGTGATCAGTGCAGAAGGCAGGGGTTGAAAAGGACCTGCGATGATGTCACCATCATGTGACCAGTGCAGGAGAGGATGGCAGTGAGAAAGAAAAGTCCTGGAGAAGAAACTGTAGTGAGGTCTGCTACATGAGGAGAGGTAAGTGAAGGGAGAGGCAGAGCAATGCTGGGAGTTGTGGTTATTTAACTGGGACTGTATGTTAGGGCTGAAGGGAGGGATGTTATCATGGGACTAAATGTTCAGGAGTGATGTTATTTACATGAGGCTGTATGTTGGAGGTGGCTGTGGGAGGGGGTGATGTTATTTACATAGGACTGTATGTTGAAGGTGGATGTGGGAGGGAGTGATGTTATTTACATGGGACTGTATATTGATGGTGGCTGGGGGAGGGAGTGATGTTATTTACATGGGACTGAATGTTGAGGGGGTGATGTTGTTTACATAGAACTGCATGTTGCAGGCGGCTGGGGAGTGGGTAATATTATTTACATGGGACTGTATGCTGAAGGTGGCTGGGGAGGGGGTGATGTTATTTACATGAGACTGTATATTGGAGGGGCTGAAGGGAGGGAAGTGATGTTATTTACATGGGACTGTATATTGGAGGGGGCTGCAGACAGAGAGGGATGGTATTTACATGGGACTGTATATTGGAGGGGTCTGTAGATAGAGAGGGATGTTATTTACATGGGACTGTATATTGGAGGTGGCTGGAGAGATGGTATGGTGTTATTTACATGGAACTCTATGGCAGAGGGAGGGAAATAGTGTTATTTACATGGAACTGTATGGTGGAGGGGCTGAGGAATTATAATTTGTGAGGACACTAAAAGGAGGAATATAACTACAGGGGGCACTGCAGGGGGGAGCATTATAACAGTAGGGGGGCAGTATAAATACTGGGGGCACTGTGGGGGCATTTTAAATCCAGAGGACATTAGGCGTTCTTATTACTACCGGGGGCTCTACAGGAGAGACTTATAGATCTGCCTTATTTCTACTAAGAGCACTATGGGGGGGCCTTATTACTAATGAGGGGGTCTGTAAAGAGCTTTATTACCACTGGGGTAACAATAGGGGGTCCTTATTTCTACTGGGAGCTCTGTGAGGGCATTATTAACCCATTCACGCATTTTCATGTACATGTATGTGACGGAATGCGGCTTCTTGCCGCATCCTCACGTGCATGTACGTGATGTGATTGAGCAGGTGCTGTATGCGGTGATGCGGGCGGATTAACCCTTTCACTTGCCGCGGTCATCGCTGCTCTGACAGGGGGCCGATGGTTGCCATAGCAGCCCCGATGCCTTCCACAGGCATCAGAGCCTGCCAGCTACGGAAGCCCAGGAGATCCAGCCTGAGGGTTGGGTCTCCTAGGCAACTGTCAGCGTCTTACTGTGTAAGACGCTGACAGTTCAATTCAGTACAATACATAATGTATTGTACTGAATAGAAACAGGGATCAAACCCTGAAAAGGTGAAGTCCCGCAGTGGGACAAATATAAAAAGTAAAAAAAAGTGTTTTTTTATAAACAAAAAATGAAAGTCTCAAGTAAAAAAAAAAGCCCCCTCACCATAAAATAGTGTTTAAAAAAAATAAATAAAAAACAGACATATTAGGTATCGCCGCGTCCGTAACATGCTCTATAAAAATGTCACATTATCTACCACCTCAGGTGAACGCCGTAAAAAAATAAATAAAAACTGTTCAAAGAATTCTTTTTTTGTCACCTTACATCACATAAAGTGTAATTCCAAGCGATCAAAAAGACATATGTACCCCAAAATAGTACCAGTCAAACCGTCATCTCTTCCCGCAAAAAATGAGACTCTACCTAAGACAATCGCCCAAAAGATAAAAAGAATATGACTTTCAGAAAATGGAGACACTAAAACATGATTTAGTTTTCTTCAAAAATGCTTTTAATGTGTAAACTGAAATAAACTCCTGCAAAAAAAGAGACCTTACCTAAGACAATCGTCCAAAAAATAAAAAAATATGTCTCTCAGAAAATGGAGACATGATTTTTTTGCCTTAAAAAATGCTTTTATAGTGTAAAAATGAAAGAAATAAAAAAAAGTATACATATTAGGTATCGCCACATCCGTAACAACCATCTCTATAAAAACATCACATGACCTAACCCCTCAGGTGAACACCATTAAAAAAAAACTGTACCATTTTTTTTCACTATACATCACAAAAAGTGTAATTCCAAGCAATCAAAAAGACATATGTACCCCAATATAATACCAATCAAACCATCATCTCTTCCAACAAAAAATGAGCCCCAAAAAAATAACCTCCCAGGCTGTGAGCTCTACGCTGCGATTGGCCAGTGCTACAGCAGAACAAGGGCAGACTCCGCCTACCATAACTTAGTGACCGAAATCTCCGCCTACCATAACTTAGTGACCGAAGATACCGGAGGGCATAACGGGAGAACCGAGCGGCGCCCAGGGATAATAGTAAGTGCAGTGAGATCCCCGGGCGCCGCTCTCCATGTCTGTATACTTAGTTCACAATGTCAGCATCAGTGAAAGGACCTCTTTAAAATCACTGATGGAGATCACTGACCAAAAACACTGATGTGTGAATGAGGCTTAATACATTTTCAGTTTTCTTTGGCTGTTAAACCTTGCTGTGTTACAGGGAAAAATAGATTAAAATGGAAAATCTGCAAAAAAATGTTAAATTTAGAAATTTCACGTAAAGGGTTAACAAAGTTTGTAAAATCAGTTTTGAATACAGTAACTTGAAGGGTGTAGTTTCTCAAATGGGGCCATTTATGGGTGGTTTCTACTATATACGGTAAGCCCCACAAAGTGACTTCATAACTGAACTGGTCCTTAAAAAGTGGGTTTTGGAAATTTTCTTAAAAATGTTAAGAATTGGCTCAAAAATTCTAAGCCTTCTAACGTCCTAAAAAAATAAAATGACGTTTACAAAATGATGCCAACATGAAGTAGACATCTCGGAAATGTACAGTAACAACTATTTTATGAGGTATCACAATCTGCTTTAAAAGCAGAGACATACAAATTTCAAAAATGGTGAATGTTTCCAAATTTTCTGTAAATTATAAATAAAGGTGATACATATTGAATCAAATTTACTACTAACATGAAGTACAATATGTCACGAGAAAACAATCTTAGAATCGCTTATATAAGTAAAAGCGTTCCAGAGTTATTACCACATAAAGTGAAACATGTCAGATTTGCAAAATGTGGCTTGGTCCTTATGGTGAAAACTGGATTGGTCTTGAAGGGGTTAATAAAGGATGGCTCTTCTACTAATGGGAGCATTCTTGGGAAGCATTATCACTGTTGGCGGCACATTAGGGGCAGTATTACAAATGAGGGCACTCTAGAAGGGAATTACTATTGGTGGTACTTGAAGGAACACTATTACTAGGGGGGGGGGAGCTATCTGTACGGCACTCATTTTTCTTCAGGATAGTATTTGGGGGTATTGGGGAGCACAGTGAGCAGCAGGATAACACTGTGGGGGCTCGAGATTGGGGGATGATAGAAAATTGAGGAACCTTAGATGTCTGTGTGTCACACTCTGCAGAGATGAGGCCCAGTTAAAAGAAGTTGTCTGGACCGAGTGGAGAAGATGATGACAGAGAAGATCTACATCAGAGGAGACGTCACCTGGGAGGCACTCAATGTGAGAGGTTTGTGCTGATGTATAGCGAGTACAGTAAAATGCAGTGTGCATGGAGATGGTCAACTTAGGCTACTTTCACACTAGAGCAGCCTTCTCCTGCCGGATCCGTGCTACCGCTAGTGCACCGTGCCGCCAATAGTCCGCTCTGGCCCTATTCACTATAATGGGGGTGGGACGGAGTTCCGGCTGCAGCATGGCAAACATGCCGAGAGGTGGGCTGAAAAAAACGACAGCATGCTGCAGTTTTATTCCAGCCCCCTCTCGGCATGTTTGCCGTGCTGCGGCAGGACCTCCGGCCCGCCCCCATTATAGTGAATGGGGCCAGAGCAGACTTCCGGTGGCACGGTGCACTAGCGGTAGCATGAATTCGGCAGGCTGTTCCCCCGCCGAAACAGCCTGCTGAAGAAGGCTACAGCTAGTGTGAAAGTAACCTTAGAGAACTGGGCCATATTCATTTGAGACCCTAGCAACGCCCCTGGACTAATGTAAATATATCCTAAATGGTCATTCAGACAAGCAATGTTCATGGACCCATTTGGTCTGTACAGAGAAAATCGCAGCATGTACAATCCAGGTCAGATTTTCGCACAACTCCTGCAAATTGAATTAAATGTATAATAAAAACAGACATTACACATGCCAACATTGCCCAATTTTTTTTTTTTTTTACCTAAACTAAACCGTAATGTGTAAACCAAGCCTCACCGTGAAGTTACTGGTAATCAGCTGATCTTCATGGGTCTGACAGCTGAAACACACAGCAACCAGTCACTGGAGAATCTGCCGACATTTCCATGCTACGGCCACACCATGTAATCCAGGGCAGCGCCGAATCTTCTAGTGTAGGAGATGCTGTCTGAAGACTCTATGACATCAATATGCCCTCATTAATCTAACATCAATGGCTATTTATCTATTATAGAATTAGCCATTTATATTCCTGTGCACTATTTGCTGTTTAAATTATGGATAAGTTCATGATGCTTCTGCAAAAAGTAAATAGAAAGTACATGATGTATTGGTGATATGAATCAGAATACAGTATTTGCTCACCTCAGTCATGACAAAATGATACAGCATGAGTAGCTGCAGAGACGCAGTGCTCATAGATGCCAAAACCAACCTCAATGTGCTGCCAAGAAAAGAGAGACCAAGCCAGATGCTAAAGTACAGCAATACGCCCTTCAGTGAAAGCACAGCAATCACCACTGTGCCTAGAAAATGCATGGACCATAAGCTGCTACAGCAGCCCCCAGTATGTGATGTGCATAAAGCAGTATCCAAAAGGAACTCACACCCCTGTGGTGCCCCTGCATTTTCACACATCAATGTCATTTTCATAGGCAAACTGTTGAAAGCTTTACATAATGTAACACATGCATTTTACTGCACTTCTGAGCATTGATATTGTGATTTGTAGGAGTGCTGCAGCCTCTTCAGCTAATTGGCAGGAGTCAGACCCTCGCCAATCCTAAAATTGAAGACCTATATTAACCCCTTTAAATGTTGATTTTCAGTTTGAGAAATTCAATGCTCTATCGGGTTCCCATTTTATGGCGCCTTTACATGGGGCAGATTTTTAGGCCTCATGCACACGGCCATTGGGCGGCCGTGACGGCGGGTCGGCAATCCGCGGCCGCCGGCCGTGTGCACCATGCATCACAGATGCGGACCCACTCAACTTGAATGGGTCTGCAATTCCGGAGATGTGGAACGGAGTCACGGAACGGAACACTGGAAGCACTACTGAGTGCTTCCGTGGTGTTTCTTTCCGTTGTTCCGCACCGCAAGTAAATATGACATGTCATTTTTTTGGCGGTGCGGACAGACCACGGACTCATTCAAGTTGAATGGGTCCGGCCCGCTGCATGGATGTTGCCCGTGGATTGCGGTCCCCAATGCACGGAACGGCCGTGTGCATAAGGCCTTATGCAGAAATTACTGCAACTGAAAACCAGTTGCATTCACCTGAATGAGGCTTGTGGAAATCCATGTGCTTACCGCCAAGCAGCCCCATACAGAGGATTGGAACTGATTTTCAAAATCTGCCTCGTGTAAAAGCATTCCTAGGGGTGGTCACATTATTGTACCCTGCTGTTTGGAATGAAGTCCAATTTCGTAAGACAATGGGGGTCATTTACTAAGACCAGCTTTTTACACAGGTTTTAGATTCCCTCCTACGTTGCTATGAGATACAGCTAAGACATGGGCCTCGTCATAAATCAGCTGCATCTACGACAGTCAGGGTTGCCAACCGTCTAGAAATTTCTGGACAGTCTGTGAAAATAGGTGACCTTTTTCCCGTGCCCGTGAAAAAAATATAGATGTGTCCATGATTTTTTTGAGGCTGGTGGTACTTGACTAGATTATTTTTAGTGGTAATTATTATTTTACAGGTCACAGTAAATGCTGGTAATGAGTTCTTATCAGTATTTTGAGCTATAGACAAAGATTACTTGTACGTAAAAAATGTTGGCTGTCCATGATTTTGGGATAAGTTGTCCGGAAAAAAAAAAAATTCTGGTTGGCAACCCTGACAACAGTCTGTGCACCTGGCATAAAAACTACTCCAGCCCCTAGCTGGAGTACTTCTTTGCCAAGATTTACACCTGGTTCCAGTAAATTTGCTGGGGTTGGAGTTTCGGCCCCAGCACAGCCCATTGATACCCCCCACCGTCCCGCCAAACTGTCAAACAACTGGCTGTGCGTCTAAATATTGTTGCCCACTGGTTTGAAAAAGGTACTTTCAACCCTTTTTTATGACTAAAATAGATGCAAGTCCCTTGATAAATGACCCCCAATAAGGGTATGACTAGTCAGGTTTTGATGACGCACTTTGGAAACCAAAACCAGGAGTGTATCTTCTTATGATCCACTGCTGATTTTGGCTTCAAAACTGCATCACAAAACATGACAGTGTGGCCATATCCTAATGGACCCTAGAGGCTCATGCACAGTCTGTAAAAGAGCTCTTGGGAACCACTAGGAGCTGCATGTATTGCCATAAGGCTATGGGCACTCTCTGCAATGCTCTATCAGGTGCCATAAGAATGGAGACATTCTGTCCTAGAAGCAACTTTGAGACATTTATTAAGACCGGTGTATTAGACACCAATCTTAATAAGCTCTATAGCGGAGATATGAGGAGGTGCAGGCCTCTACATAACTTCTGTGCATCCAGCGCCAATTCTAAATGTAAGACAGCTTCCTTGCCTAAACCAGGCGTAGAAAATGATGACTGAGATGGGCCCACCATGGTATGCGACAGAAACTGCACCAGATATACGCCACAAAAGTGGGGTATATCTGGTTGTAAATTATCCCCTATGTTCTTAGGGAAGCATATTTCCATACCTATGGCATCTGAAGGTACAATGTAGTCCCATACTGGCGGTATCTATGTGCATTATGTTTGACATCCATATAACAGAGCCAAAACAGCTCTGTTCACACACAGCAGCTTTGTTGCAGAAATAGCTGCTGCTGTCCAGGACATATGAATAGAGTTTGAAAAAAATGCATCCACATATTGGGGAATTGACATATGTCACACATTACCATACTGTAATTATTAGAGATCTGCCCTCATAGCGTCAGAGGATTGCATGCAGTCACCCATAGACTTGTGGGGCAAGAAGAGGAAGGTAGGATCTCATTTATCAAAACTGTCTAAAACGCAACCAATCAGAGCTCACCTTTCATTTTTTCAGAACACTTTAAGAAATGAAAGGTGAGCTCTAATTGGTTGCTATGGGAAACTACGACAGTTTTCCTGTTTTGATAAATGAGATATGAGATGTCTGCTGGTGTATTTATGGGAGATCAGTGAGCTGGAAAAAGAAATCTATACCTCAAAGGGAACTGGTGTACATTTCTGGTCTAATGTGTGATATAGTTTTGGCTCACTTATTAAACGAGTCAGGTTGTGGAGGTACTGTCCATGGTCCACCCACTTTTTGTAAATTTGCGAAGAACTCAAAAAAATTTGACGGAAAACAACACCAGAATTTGCGACATTTCTATGCCAGAAAATGGAGGATGGATACATTCCCCTCCTTGTCTCCCACAGCTGTGGTCGCTGTGATCAGCACTAGGAGAACACAAACCCGAATAAGGCCCCAACATATTTTCTTTCCGTTTTTTTGCAGAACCATTCATTTCAATGGGTCTGCAAAAAAACGGAAGGTACTCCGTGTGCATACCGTTTCCGTATACGTCCGTATTTCCGTTCCACAAAAAAATAGAACATGTCCTATTATTGTCCGCATTACGGACAAGGATAGTACTGTTCTATTAGGGGCCAGCTGTTCCGTTCCGCAAAATATGGAATGCACACGGATGTCATCCGTATTTTTTGCGGATCCGTTTTTTGCAGACCGCAAAATACATACGGTCGTGTGCATGAGGCCTAAGGCTACTTACAGATTAGCGTTAGCAGGTTCCGGAAAACTGTTTCGACAGGGGAACAGCCTGCCGGATCCGTACTAATGGTAGCCTATGTGTGCCGCCGGAAGTCCGCTCCGGCCCCATTCACTGCATGCTGCAGTTTTTGTCCGGCTGCCTCTCGACATGTTTGCCGTGCTGCGGCCGCATCTCCCGCCCGTCCCCATTATAGTTCATGGGGCCAGAGCGGACATCCGGCGGCACAAATGGGCTAGCGTTAGTACGGATCCTTCAGGCTGTTCCCCTGCCGGAACAGCCTTCCGGACACTGCTAACGCTAATGTGAAAGTATCCTAAGGTACATTATTGTTCAAACAGATCAGATAGATGTAAGCAGCCCTGCTGATAAATGCCCTGTGCCCTTGTATTGTTTAACCAGTGCAACTGTATTTGGATTTAATTAAAAGCTATATTTGTGTAATAAAAAGAAGACATGCAAACTGATTATATAAGCTAGCTGCAGCTAGAGGCAATAATACAGAAACTGAGAGAAAGCAGCGGATTCTTGTGCTCTGAAAATGAGTTGTGGCTGTGAAGAGATTCCTTTAATAATTAAGCAGGCTAGTCAGGGCCCAGATGTCAGCTCTTATTTAATAAGTCTGCAGGAATACCGCATATGCAGCACTTAGGGCTGAAACAGTTGTTCGCAAATCACCGCACATCAGCTTTCTAGAATTCTTAAAACTTCATTGTCCATATGTAAAATTCAATTTCCTACATCATAATAGCAAGATTCATTTTGAAGATGTTGCAGTGTTTTAGGATTTTTCGCAAAGATTCAATAAAGTACGGTATGTATGAATGCAAAATAGACAAAGGAAGAAATACATCATGTATTTCAAGTTAGTTTTCCTTCGCTCTGCGTTGGTATACTTTGCGTCAAATTTATCAGACGGCCCACCTTTTGTTGAGATTGGTGCATCATTAGGCTAGGTCTACACGACGACATTTGGATAGGACACAGATAGGACACAACTACAAATGTCGTCGTGTAGACCTAGCCTTAAGCAGCTTTTCTATGCCACCCCCCTTTCTTGAATGATTTTGCAACTTTTTTTATATAGTTCCAGTGATAAATCTGGAGGGAAACTAAGCAATTACATATGTGGTCACTCCCATTAAATGTATTTAACCCCTTAAGGACTCAGCCCTATTTCACCTTAAGGACCAGGCCATTTTTTGCAAATCTGACCAGTGTCACTTTAAGTGCTGATAACTTTAAAACACTTTGACTTATCCAGGCCATTCTGAGCTTAGAAGTTTAGAAGCAAATCTTGAAATTTTTCTGAAATTTTTAAAAACCCAATTTCTAGGGACCAGTTCAGGTCTGAAGTCACTTTGCGAGGCTTACATAATAGAAACCACCCAAAAATGACCCCATTCTATAAACTACACCCCTCAAGGTATTCAAAACTGATTTTTACAAACTTTGTTAACCCTTTAGGTGTTCCACAAGAATTAATGGAAAATAGAGATACAATTTCAAAATTTCACTTTTTTGGCAGATTTTCCATTTTAATAATTTTTTTCCAGTTACAAAGCAAGGGTTAACAGCCAAACCAAACTCAATATTTATGGTCCTGATTCTGTAGTTTACAGAAACACCCCATATGTGGTCGTAAACCGCTGTACGGGCACACGGCAGGGCGCAGAAGGAAAGGAATGCCATACGGTTTTTGGAAGGCAGGTTTTGCTGGACTGGTTTTTTTGACACCATGTCCCATTTGAAGCCCCCCTGATGCAACCCTAGAGTAGAAACTCCATAAAAGTGACCCCATCTAAGAAACTACACCCCTCAAGGTATTCAAAACAGATTTTACAAATGTCGTTAACCCTTTAGGTGTTCCACAAGAGTTATTGGCAAATGGAGATGAGATTTCAGAATTTCAATTTTTGGGCAAATTTTCCATTTTAATCCATTTTTCCCAGTAACAAAGCAAGGGTTAACAGCCAAACAAAACTCAATATTTATGGCCCTGATTCTGTAGTTTACAGAAACACCACATATGTGGTCGTAAACAGCTGTACGGGCACACGGCAGGGCGCAGGAGGAAAGGAATACCATACGGTTTTTGGAAGGCAGATTTTGCTGGACTGTTTTTTTTGACACCATGTCCCATTTGAAGCCCCCCTGATTCACCCCTAGAGTAGAAACTCCAAAAAAGTGGCCCCATTTTAGAAACTACAGGATAGGGTGGCAGTATTGTTGGTACTAGTTTAGGGTACATATGATTTTTGGTTGCTCTATATTACACTTTTTGTGAGGCAAGATAACAAGAAATAGCTGTTTTGGCACCGTTTTTATGTTTTGTTATTTACAACATTCATCTGACAGGTTAGATCATGTGATATTTTTATAGACCAGGTTGTCACGGATGCGGCGATACCTAATATGTTTAATTTTTTTTTATTTATGTAAGTTTTACACAATGATTTCATTTTTCAAGCAAAAGTGTAACGGTCACGTCCACACACACACAGGGGGAAGGGTAGTGACCACTGCGCTCCACCCTCACCCCTGGCCCTGCCTACTTGCCTCACGAGTCCTGATGACAGGGGACAACTGGACGGCAATCCCTAACTTAGGATATGTGCAGGGAAGACAGACAAGACAAAATACGGAACATGAACGGACCGGGTCAGAACCAAGAGAGCTACGCAGTACAACGGATTAAGCAAAGAATGGTCAGGAGAAGCCGGGGTCAAATACCAGGAGAGTAGCGAAGTACAAGAGGAGTCCTAAGAGAGTAGTCAGGTGGGAGCCGAGGTCACAATACCAGGATGTATGCGCAGTACAGGAGGAGCAGGCAGAGGATCGTCAGGGAACAGGATCAGGTAAATATTCAGTAGTCCAACAAATAGCCAGGAACCTAGAAATTAACAGGCAACCTGTAGCCAGCAGGCTGCCTGTATTTATAGGAGTGAGGGTCATGTGATGTGGCCAGCATCACATGACTGACAGACCAACCAGTCGAGCACCGAGTGATCAGCTCGGCGCTCAAGGCAGACTAGGAGCAGGGAGCCACCCAGCTAGTAAAGCCGCCCTGGGAATGAGGTCAAACACAGAACCTCATTCCAAAAGCTAAGCAACAGTTCTGCGGGCAATGGGGGACCGAGTGCACCTTCGGAACCCCGTGACAGTACCCCCCCTTTTACGAGGGGCCACCGGACCCAAGACTTCAGGCGATGGCTTTTCAGGATGTTCTAAATGAAATTTACGAACCAGTCTAGGAGCATGAACCTCCCTGGCAGGTACCCAAGATCTCTCTTCAGGTCCATACCCCTTCCAGTGAATCAGATACTGCAAGGAGTTACGCACCTTCCTGACATCCACTATTTTAGACACGACATACTCGACAGCATCATTAACAAGAACCGGCGGAGGCGAGGCTTTCGATGGTACTACCGGTTCAAAATATTTTTTAAGTAGAGATTTATGGAACACATTATGAATGGGGAATGACTCGGGCAGCTCCAACCTAAATGATACCGGGTTAATCACCTCCGTGATCTTATATGGACCAATAAAACGAGGAGCAAATTTTCTAGAAGCTACCTTGAGAGATAGATTCTTGGAGGACAACCATACTTTATCCCCAACCTGAAAGTTCACCCCCCTTGAACGTCTCCTATCGGCCTTGAGTTTTTGAGAACTTTGAGCCTTTTCTAGGTTCGATTGAACCCGGGCCCAAACTGTGCACAGTTCGGAGGAGAGTTTATCAGCTTCAGGGTTAGAGGAGGAGACGGACGACCCAGAATGAAAACGGGGATGAAAACCATGGTTACAAAAGAAAGGGGAGACCCCAGCAGAAGAATTGACACGGTTATTCAGAGCAAATTCAGCCAACGGAAGGAATTTGACCCATAATTGCTGGTCATCAGCAACATACAACCTCAGGGATTGTTCCACAGACTGATTAAGGCGTTCAGTCTGCCCATTACTCTCAGGATGGTAGGCGGAAGAAAAAGACAATGAAATTTTACATCTTTGACAGAAGGCCCTCCAGAATTTGGACACAAACTGCACACCCCTGTCCGAAACAATATTTTCCGGGATGCCATGTAAACGAACAATCTCTCTCACAAAAATAGACGCCAGGGTTTTAGCATTCGGAAGTTTAGACAGGGGAATGAAATGAACCATCTTGCTAAACCTATCGACCACTACCCAAACCACAGTCTTACCCTCCGCCAGCGGTAGGTCAGTTATAAAGTCCATCGAGATATGGGACCAGGGTCTACTGGGAATGGGTAGGGGTCGTAGGTTACAAGCAGGGCGAGTCCTAGGTGTCTTAGACCTGGCACAAACCTCACAGGCTGACACGTAGGACTTGACATCCCTGGTCAGAGTGGGCCACCAATAAGATCTAGAAACCAGATCCTTAGTGCCCTCAATACCCGGATGTCCACAAAAGGCAGAATCGTGACACTCACCCAACAGCTGGAGACGAAATTGTACGGGAACAAACAACTTATCTGTTGGGGTGGATGCCGGTGCCAGATGTTGTTCAGCCTTAATGCGAGCCGAGATATCCTGGGTTAGAGCCGCTAAGAAGATGTTTGCTGGTAGGATGGATTCAGGCGGCGTCTCAGTGGGTTGAAAAGCATGGAAGCTCCGAGATAATGCGTCTGCCTTCACATTTTTACTTCCCGGCCTGAACGTAATGGAGAAATCAAAACGGGTAAAAAACAGAGCCCATCGGGCTTGTCGGGGATTCAACCTCTTAGCGGACTCGAGAAACATTAGGTTTTTATGGTCAGTGACAACAGTTACTCGATGCCTTGCCCCCTCCAAAAATGTCTCCACTCCTCAAATGCCCATTTAATGGCCAACAGCTCCCTATTCCCTATGCCGTAGTTTCTCTCCGTGGGAGAGAATTTCCTAGAGAAGAAGGCACACGGTTTCAGGTTAATGAGGCTAGCAGGACCTTGTGAAAGGACTGCTCCTGCGCCGTCCTCGGACGCATCCACCTCCACAATAAAGGGTCTCTCCTGATCAGGCTGGATCAGAATGGGAGCGCTACTAAATGCCTTTTTTAATGTTTCAAATGAAGAAATGGCCTTGGTAGACCAATTCTCCAAATCCGCCCCTTTCTTAGTAAGGTCGGTCAATGGCTTAGCAATTACAGAAAAATTCATGATAAATTTACGGTAGTAATTAGCGAAACCCAAAAACCGTTGTAAAGCCTTTAAGGATGAAGGCCTTACCCATTCCTTAATTGCTAAAACCTTACCAGGATCCATCTTAAGGCGTGAGGAGTCAAAACATGCCCTAGAAACAGTATCTCCTGTACACCAAAGACACATTTCTCTTGCTTAGCGGATAGCTGGTTCTCCCTCAACACCTCTAATACTTGTTTGACATGGGACACATGAGATTCGAAATCAGGAGAGAATATCAAAATGTCGTCAAGATAGACAATAATAAATTTACCTAAGAACTCCCTAAGAATATCGTTCATTAAGTTTTGGAACACAGCTGGGGCATTGCTGAGTCCAAAAGGCATCACCTGATATTCAAAGTGTCCTATCGGAGTATTGAACGCTGTCTTCCATTCGTCTCCCTCCTTGATTCGGATTAGATTGTATGCCCCTTTCAGGTCAATCTTGGAAAACCAGGTTGCCCCCAAAACCTGGTTAAATAAATCCGGAATCAATGGGAGAGAGTATCTATTTTGGACAGTGATTTTATTTAATCTCCGGTAATCAATACAAGGCCTAAGACCACCATCCTTCTTTTTAACAAAGAAAAACCCTGCTCCCATAGGAGAGACTGAAGGTCTAATATGCCCTTTAGCAAGGCTCTCCTTAATATAATCTTCCATAGCCTTGCGTTCGGGCCCTGAAAGATTATAAATTCGACCTTTAGGAAATTCGGCACCCTCAATTAGCTCTATGGCGCAATCAAAAGGTCTATGGGGGGGTAGAACCTCTGGAGTAAGGGACGAGAACACATCAGAATATTCCTTAATAACAGAGGGTAATGTATTAGACCTTACTGAAACCCCAGCCTGGACCACGGACAAGCATGAGTCACACTTAGGTCCCCATTTCACCAACTCTCCTTTGGACCAATCAATTGTAGGGTTATGTAAACGGAGCCAAGGCAACCCTAGTACCACCTCAACCGGTAGGTTCTCCAGGACTAGAAGAGAACATCTCTCAGAGTGGCACACACCCACGGACAGAGAAATTTCAGAGGTACATGACCTCACCGTACCACCAATCAGGGGAGTAGCATCAATAGCCATGACATGGATAGGTGTAGGTAAAGCAAACATTGGAATACCTAATTTACAAGCAAACTCAAAGTCAATAAAGCTGGCCGCTGAACCGGAGTCAATAAAGGCCTTACCCGGCCACTTATTAACCGCCAGAGAAATTGTTATGGGTACCAAAAGCTTACCTTTAGAAAAATCAGGGTGTACCTGGTCTTTAGGTTGTCTTGCTTTAGAAGACTTGTCAGAGAGGTCCCTCTTAGGACACTTGTTGATCCAATGGCCAGGATCTCCACAGTAGAAGCACTCTCCGCGTCTGCGACGAAGATTACCCCGGGACATGCCAACCTGCATGGGTTCCTCGGTGGAGACCTCAGTGTTGTCCCTGGAAAAGGCCTCTGGCTGGACCACCATCTGAGAACAGAACTGTCGTTCTTGTCGTCTCTCTCTAACTCGTCTGTCAAGTCGGACAACTAGGGTCATCATCTCCTCTAAGGTCTCAGGAATTTGGTAATTGACCAATAGATCTTTTAAATTATCAGATAGACCAGACCTAAACTGACTCTTCAGGGCTGGTTCATTCCATCCTGAGGGGACACACCACCGTCTGAATTGGGTGCAATACTCCTCCGCAGGGAGATGGCCCTGAACCAGTGCCCTAAGAGCTGTCTCGGCTACCAGGGCCCTGTCTGGTTCGTCATAGAGGGTACCCAGGGCCTGAAAAAACCCCTCCACAGAAGTTAGACAACTGGCCCCAGGAGGTAACGAAAATGCCCAGTCCTGGGGATCACCCTGTAGTAGAGAAATGATAATCCCCACGCGTTGGCTCTCGGGACCGGAGGACACGGGGCGCAAACGGAAGTAGAGTTTGCAATTCTCCTTAAAGGAGAGAAACCTCTTCCGGTCTCCAGAAAAGGGTTCTGGGAGCTTGATCTGGGGTTCAAAATATGGACTGGAGGACAGAGGAGTGGAAGAACCTTGCCCTAACTCACAAGAACGGAGTTTCTCTCCTAGCTCCTGCACCCTCTGTGTCAAGTTAGAGACATGGTCAGTCAGGGTAGTAAGAGGATTCATGATACAGTGGTTATTGGGCCTGTTAATCTGTAACGGTCACGTCCACACACACACAGGGGGAAGGGTAGTGACCACTGCGCTCCACCCTCACCCCTGGCCCTGCCTACTTGCCTCACGAGTCCTGATGACAGGGGACAACTGGACGGCAATCCCTAACTTAGGATATGTGCAGGGAAGACAGACAAGACAAAATACGGAACATGAACGGACCGGGTCAGAACCAAGAGAGCTACGCAGTACAACGGATAAAGCAAAGAATGGTCAGGAGAAGCCGGGGTCAAATACCAGGAGAGTAGCGAAGTACAAGAGGAGTCCTAAGAGAGTAGTCAGGTGGGAGCCGAGGTCACAATACCAGGATGTATGCGCAGTACAGGAGGAGCAGGCAGAGGATCGTCAGGGAACAGGATCAGGTAAATATTCAGTAGTCCAACAAATAGCCAGGAACCTAGAAATTAACAGGCAACCTGTAGCCAGCAGGCTGCCTGTATTTATAGTGGGGAGTGAGGGTCATGTGATGTGGCCAGCATCACATGACCGACAGACCAACCAGCCGAGCACCGAGTGATCAGTTCGGCGCTCAAGGCAGACTAGGAGCAGGGAGCCAGCCAGCTAGTGAAGCCGCCCTAGGAATGAGGTCAAACACAGAACCTCATTCCAAAAGCTAAGCAACAGTTCTGCGGGCAATGGGGGACCGAGTGCACCTTCGGAACCCCGTGACAAAAAGAAATCATGTTTTAGTGTTTCCATAGTCTGAGAGCCATAATTTTTTCAGTTTTTGGGCGATTACCTTAGGTAGGGTATGATTTTTGCGGGATGAGATGACAGTTTGATTGGCACTATTTTGGGGTGCATATGACTTTTTGATCGCTTGCTATTACACTTTTTGTGATGTAAGGTGACAAAAAATGGTTTACTTAGCACAGTTTTTATTTTTTACGGTGTTCATCTGAAAGGTTAGGTCATGTGATATTTTTATAGAGGCGGTCGATACAAACGCGATGATACCAAATATGTATACTTTTTTTTTATTTATGTAAGTTTTACACAATAACAGCTTTTTTCAAACAAAAAAAATGATGTTTTAGTGTCTCCATATTCTGAGCCATAGTTTTTTTATTTTTTGGGCGATTGTCTCAGGTAGGGGCTCATTTTTTGCGGGATGAGGTGACGGTTAGATTGGTACTATTTTAGTTGGCAAAGGCCTTTTTGATCGCTTGCTGTTGTACTTTTTGTGATGTAAGGTGACAAAAAAATGGTTTATTTAGCACAGTTTTTATTTTTTACGGTGTTCATCTGAGGGGTTAGGTCATGTGATATGTTCATAGAGCCAGTCGATACGGACGCGGCGATACCTAATATGTATACTTTTTTCTCCCCTATTTTTTACCAATTTCTTTTTATTTTATTTGGGGAAAATGACGTTTTTGTTTATTTTTACTTGAAACTTTTAATTTTTTGGGGGGAAAACTTAATTTTTTCTAGTTTTTTTTCACTTTATTTTTTGTCCTATTTTTGACTTTTGGGGGTATATTCCTTTACAATGCATTCCAATACTTCTGTATTGGAATGCATTGGCTGTATGAGTAATACTGTGTGTATTACTCATACAGCTTCCGGGGCCTGTGAGATCCAGGGGGCTGGATCTCACAGGCTCTTCACCGGAAGGCAGCGCAGATGCCTTCCATGCCATCCGGTCCCCCCCACAGCCCCATGGGGACCCGATGGCTCCGCCGCCGCACCAGGTAAAAGCCACAAATTGACCTGCGGTTTGCGGTGATCGCCGACACGGGGGGGGGGGGGGTGTCACGGGACTTCCCCGCGCATTTAGCCGAGGTGCCTGCTCAATGATTTGGCGGTGATCGGAACAGCACATGACGTACCGGTACGTCATGTGTCCTTAAGGACTCGGGTCACATGCCGTACCGGTACGTCATGTGTCCCTAAGGGGTTAAGCAAGGCCTCATGCACACGACCATATTTTGAATCTGTGTGCGATCTACATTGTGGACTGCACATGGACCCATTCATTTCTATAGGTCGGCAAAAAAACAACATACTGATGTCCTGTAGTCTGAACAATACAGTATCATCGCTAGCCACACCCACTTTTCAAAAACGGAGTGAGTGGTGTAAAAATGCAGAAACATGACTGTTTTAAGCCATAATTCTGGAGTGCAGGGGTTAATAAATTCCATTGATAGAGTCTAATATTTAGCGATTTAATGCACTAAAGGAAGTATGTCAGCAGTTGTGACCATGCAGAACTGCTGACATCACTAGGTAGGGGCTGGGGAGAGCAGTACATACTTACCTTTTTGTGTGTCAATATGAACTTTTAGGCCCCATTCACATGACTGTATTTTTGCTCTGCATCCGATACCAATTTTTGTGGATTGAATGTGGACCCATTCATTTGAAATGGACTGCATAAAATACAGACAGCACACTGTGTGCTGTCCGCATCTGTATGTCCGTTCCACAACTCGGCAAGAAAGGTAGAACAGGTCCTATATTTGTCCATTTTGCAGACTAGAATAGGAATTGTTACAAAAAAAAAATGAATGCAACACAGATATCATCCATATTTTTTGCAGATTTGTGCTTTGTGTGAATGCACCCTTATTCTGTAAGATTTTGTGCCCACAAGTGCCCAGGAGGAGGAGCTTCACTGTGAAGTGCTCTCTTTGTTAAGCTGATTTACACCTCCTCCCTCCTGTTCTGCTTGGATGTTATAGCTGCCCTGCCTCCTGGGTACTTACTAGTGCAAAATCTGACAGAATACATTTTCATGCACTCCTACTGATAAACATTTCAAAAAAGGTAAGTTTGTAGTGTTCTCCTCAGCCCCTACCTTCTGCAGGCAGCAGTTTAGCATGGTCAGAACTGATGAGAGACTTCCTTTAAGCTCTAAACTCATACACTAAAAGCATATTTCATACCTCTGCCGTTGCCGACAAACCTATCCTGCAAACCTGGCTGGGTACAGATGTAAGAAGGGAGAAAAAAATATATATAGTTTTTAAAAGAGAGGCAAAGGTATATATTAAGGGTGCATGCCTGAAATATATAGAGTGTGACGGGCGCCGGAGGGTGGGTAGAACTCCAAGTGGATAAAGATAGTGTGATGCCCACGGACCAGGTTCCTACCAGGGGTCCCTTAAAGTGAAAGAGTCCCTGGCCTGTCGTGATGCCACTTGCTTTACAGTGGGCGGTTGACAGCGTCTGGGGTATCCCTCGCCTCTTAGGAGGTTTCTACAAAATACTGTATGTCTCTCCTATAGAGCAAGTAAACATGACGCCAGCTGCGGTTAAGCAGCGGAAGCACAAGGCTCCCTTTTGTAGATGGTAATGTTGGTACCCAGGGTAGGATTTCCAGGGTGGTGTAGGGTGGCCTACAATCTCTGTAAATGTTGTTTACACGTGTCACGGTGTTCCTACCTGGATATCCTTGGATCCCAGACGTGGTGTGGTCCAAGGCAAGGGGTAGGTGACCTTGCATGGTAGATGAGTAGAATGAATGGAGTCCAGACTTTGCAGTAACATTGAACAGTTGCTTTTACTTGGCATGAATTGGTAATCCAAACAGCTTCCAAACGGTATCTTGGTCATAGGCAGGTATTGGCTTAACTTTGGCAGGCAAATACTTCTCTGCAACAATCTCAGCTCTGCTATGCTATCTGGAGTAAATAGGAACTTTCCTCTTCTGCTGGAACTTAGGTTAGCTGTAGTCTGTCTCTTACTTTAATCCTAGGAACTTCTTGTCCTGGCTTTGGAGTACCTCAAGCTCTAGCTTCAGCTTGGATGTGCACAACCTCCAGTGATAAGGCTGGCGTAGGACTAACAGAACCTGTCCAGATAGGACCAGGCTTGCTGCCTTCCCTTAGCAGGGGTTGTCAGACAAGACTCCTCACACAACCTATCCCCACGAGGGGGTAGGGTAGACTGATCTACTCACTACCTAAACTCCTCCCTCTCTAGAGAGGGCTGGAATGAAACTAGAAGGTTCCTTTCCAGGGAAACTATCTCTGCCAATGCTGCTGCCATCTGCTAGTGGACCAGGTAATTGCATGAACATAAACAGTTTCAGGAATAAATATGCACATTATTAGGAGATGAGATGTAATACATTAGATAATATACATTAGCACATAGGAGAGAGTAGCAAAGTGCCAAAAAGAAGTGGTAATGGCACTCTGGGACATTACAATAGGATAAGTTAGTAAGGCTGATTAGTCAGCCTGCATTTGTGGGAGGGGCGGAGGCTCTTCATATACGAGCCACAGCCTCACTCACAGGCGTGGGTTCTCAGGTCATTTCTGCATAGTCTAGGCAGTTAGGTTTCGGTCCCATGATCTCCTGAGGCTAGGGCATTGCCAGTACTCCGTAGAACCAAAACTTTACAAGGTTCATTTGGTTTTCATGATCCATTTCACAACGTTTTCCCGGTCCTCCATTCCGCTTTGGGGCAGTATCCGCAATATTGAGCATCATGTCTCTGGCCTTGTCATCCACAAGATGGGTTGTAGGTCTCTTTCTGGCCTTGCCTCATACACCCCAAATTTTTCGCTCTAGATCCCTGACGCCTTGCAGTTGGCTTGGGGATTAGTTTGCACACGAGTTCCTTTTCTACACTACTTGGCTTGGTTTTTGCCCACTTATAGGCCTACCCATGATCATGGCTTAGGGCACACAACAAGCCATTTAGTCAGGTTAGCTAGGACACGCCTAGCTGGGTTAGGTTGTTCCCGTTGTTTCTCTCCCCAGGGTTCTTCGGATATCTCTTGGCTGTAGCCATGACCACAAGGAATATTTGAGGGAAGGCTGCCTAGTGGTCAGAGTATACTGTAGCATGGCTAACCCGCAGGAATCAATGGAAGAACGGTTTAGGATGAATAATGGAGGCTCAATTAAGAGGGCACCCCAGGACACCACAAATAACCGAAAGAAATATGAACCACTATAATGGCGCCATTCCTGTGTCGGAATGAATCCAGTGAGAAGAGAATAAATACAGTAAGGAGAAATAAGGTAATATTAAAATCTCATACATCCAATAAAGAATACTGTATAAAAAGTATAGGTAGAACTCACTTCACTGGGGGTTGTCTGTTGGATAAAGCTCAAGACAACTTCAGACAGAGCCCCCCTGGCCGGGTTCGCTTGTAGAATGGTAGAAATGACGGCAGCCGGACATCCAGCGTCTGGTAAATTTTCCTTTATTCAAGTAACTCACGGCACTCAAATAACTCACGGCACCTCCTTCAGGAGTGATACAAATCCAGTGTATACACATGTACATACAACACCAGCTATTTATATCATTCAATATATAATTTAAAAAAAAAGCAGGAATCCAAAACCGGAAGTGACATTAAGCGAGGTGTCACTTCCGGTTGTGTGCGTTCCACCGTGGAACGTCCATTCAGAGATGGCAGCTGCACACTAATCGTGCAGCTGCCGAGTGGGGGGCCCACTGTTAGTGACAGCAGGGCAACCCAGAGAGAAGGCACAGTTCCCAGGTGTCTCTGCCTTCTAGATCGCTGTAGAAGGCAGTCAGAGCGGCCGACAGCTGTAACATCACTCACGTCACATGCCTGTTTCTCCTGCTTCATTAATGAAGCGGGCGGAGCAGGCACAAGCCGTGAGTGAGTGACCTTACGCTGCCGGCCGCTCTGCCTGATTGTAAGTAGTAGTACACGGGATAGCACTACTGTAACTAAAGTTAAGAAGAGGTTAAGGATTACAGTTTACATATGAATACTGCTGTGAGAGGAGGGGCCCGGTGTATTGGGGGACACTGGTATGGGGGGATCTGTGGATGACATATACAGTCAGGTCCATAACTATTGGGACATGGACACAATTCTAACATTTTTGGCTCAATACACCACCACAATGGATTTGAAATCATGAAATCCAGCGTCTGGTGATGTCTATGCGTTCCAGACTTCAGGCTGTAATTGACTGCAAAAGATTTGCAACCAAGTATTAAAAAGTGAAAGTTTGATTTATGATTATTATTCTGTCCCATTACTTTTGGTTCCTTAACAAGTGGGAGGCACATATGCAAACTGTTGTAATTCCTACACCGTTCACCTAATTTGGATGTAAATACCCTCAAATTAAAGCTGACAGTCTACAGGTAAGGCTACTTTCACACTAGCGTCGGGGTTCCGCTTGTGAGCTCCGTTTGAAGAGTCTCACAAGCGGCCCCGAACGCATCCGTCCACCTACCAATGCATTCTGAGTGGATGCGGATCCGCTCAGAATGCATCAGTCTGGCAGCGTTCAGCCTCCGCTCCGCTCAGCAAGCCTGGCCGTGCGGAGGCAAACGGATCCGTCCAGACTTACAATGTAAGTCAATGGGGATGGATCCGTTTGAATTTGACACTATATGACTCAATTTTCAAACGGATCCGTCCCCCATTGACTTTCAATGTAAAGTCTGGACGGATCCGTCTGAAGCTACTTTCACACTTAGAATTTTTTCTACAATATAATGCAGACTGATTATGCATTATATGAGCGGATCCGTCTGGGCAGTCCCCAGACGGATCCGCTCTGAACGCAAGTGTGAAAGTAGCCTAAAGCACATCTTATTCGTTTAATTTCAAATCCATTGTGGTGGTGTATAGAGCCAAAAATGTTAGAATTGTGTCGATGTCCCAATATTTATGGACCTGACTGTATATAGAATAAGATGCTATATATGTGTCATCCACAGATCCCCCCATAACAGTGTCATCCACAGATCCCCCCCACAGATCCCCCTCCCCATAACAGTGGCATCCACAGATCCCCCTACCCATAACAGTGCCATCCTCAGATCCCCTCCTCATAACAGTGCCATCCACAGATCCCTCTACCCATATCAGTGCCATCCACAGATCCCCCTGTCACTTACCAGTAGGAGGAGCTCCTGGCTGGACGCAGACATCGCAGCTCGCAGGTAAGTATAATGGTTCTACAAATTGCTAAGTAACCATGGCAACCGGGACTGCTGTAGCGTCCTGGTTGCCATGGTTACCGATCAGAGCCCCAGCGATTAAACTGGGACTCCGATCGGTACTCTCCGCTGCCACCAATGATAGGGGGAAGATTTTAATTAGGAGGGGGAGGGAGGGGAGAAGGCCCACTGGCCACCAACGAGTTAACTACAGGGGAGGGAGGGGGGGCCCACTGGCCACCAACGAGTTAACTACAGGGGAGGGAGGGGGGCCGGCCGCACTGGCCACCAACGAGTTAACTACAGGGGAGGGAGGGGGGCCCACTGGCCACCAACGAGTTAACTAAAGGGGAGGGAGGGGGGCCGGCCGCACTGGCCACCAATGAGTTAACTACAGGGGAGGGAGGGGGGGCGGCCACACTGGCCACCAATGTGTTAACTACAGGGGGGGGGCTGCCCCCTGCTGCCTGGCAGCACCTGCCAGGCAGCAGGGGGCAGTCATGTACACAGTTCTTTTAGTATATTCTAACCTGAAGCGTCCCCATCACCATGGGAACGCCTCTGTGTTAGAATATACTGTCGGTTCTGAAAACTCAGCTCTGAAAAAGCTTTTATGCAGACGGATCTTCGGATCCGTCTGTATAAAAGTAACCTACGGCCACGGATCAGGGACACGGATGCCAATCTTGTGTGCATCCGTGTTCTTTCACGGACCCATTGACTTGAATGGGTCCGTGAACCGTTGTCCGTCAAAAAAATAGGACAGGTCATATTTTTTTGACGGACAGGATACACGGATCACGGTCTCGGCTGCAAAACGGTGCATTTTCCGATTTTTCCACGGACCCATTGAAAGTCAATGGGTCGGCGAAAAAAAACGGAAAACGGCACAACGGCCACGGATGCACACAACGGTCGTGTGCATGAGGCCTAACACCTATCCTTTTTTTTCTAATCTGATTTAATTTTTTCATTGCAGATTTGTTATTCTATTTCCTGAACATGATTATGGGGGCTGCCATCCAGTCTGACCTATTTACAAAGCATTAAAAAAAATCGCTTCACTGCAGCTCCATGGGCCATAGATACAATGGTCAGGAGGGGACCTCATTGACATCTATGGGAGAGTTTTCTAGGCATGCTCTGTGAGGTCATTGTACAAGGAAAGAATACATAAGCTTTAACAATCACCTATTGTGAATGGTGGATCCTGTCTTATCTGTACACAGAGGTGGTATCTCCTTATCATTACAGATTAGAATAATATACAGTGGACCTGCAGTAAAGTGATCGGTACAGACCAAGAAGTGGCACATATTATTAGGCTTAGTGGCTGGTGTACAAACTGCAGGAATTTATGCTTTTTGTTTAAATATAGTTATTGCCAAGGAAAATTAAAAATAACATCATCAAGAATTCTTTAAAAATATGTTACACATAAAAACATGATTTAAACAATAGAACATTTACTGATGGCACAATCCCTTTAAAGCCAAACAGTATTCACACTAAATAGTCCCTAACAAGTACTGTACCACACATTGCTGCAGACTGTCATACAGTGCCCATACTGTGCCAAACAGTCCCTAGAGCACTCTCAATTGTTAAAGCAGTGTTGCTCAACAAGACTCTCCTGCAATATGACCCTGCGTCACTGAAGCAGTGGCCACAAATCAAGAAACCAATAGACATTGTCACCCTTTGCACTGGTATGGGTGAAATACCACAATAGAATCTTGGGATCTTGGATTCCCAGAAGATATTTTTCTAATAGCACATGCACAGGGTTTTGTAAACCTTATGTAGATTCTTTGCTAAAAAGTTTCAGTGCTAAATCTGCACCTAAACTCTGCGGTGGATGTGCAACATGTGAACACTTATTGTGATGAACCCACTGTGCCATGTGACCAACCTCCTCTAAGGGCGTTGTCTAAGTGAATCCCTCGTTTTTCGCAGTAGCCCTGATGGTGGGGATAGGCTTTTCCCAGGGGAACACCAAGTCGCTACCTCTTTAGGTGGATTGGCACACAAAGCCTCTGGTCCAGGTGGATCAGGGGGTACCAGAGCAAAGCACTAGAGGTACATTCATAGTCAGCAGGCGATATCATAACCAGGAGCAACAGTGCAGGCCCGAAGGATGAGGCAGAGATAAAGTCAAATAAGCAATGGGTCAGGGCAGGCGATCCGGGTCAACAACAGGACTGATGAGACAGGGCATATAAGGATCAAACAGGAAGCGAAGTCCAGAATCAAAGCACAGGTCAGGAATACAGGAACACAGACACAAAAAAAAAAACTGAAAACTTTGCAGGACAAAAGGACCTTTGATGCTCAGGCACCTGGGAAGGGGCAGGATGGCTGGGATTGGTCACACAGCTCACATGTGCGAAACCTTAAAATCAAAGGAAGTGACGCGCGCTGGCTCTTAACGAGGTGCCAGAGGGAACAGGCTGGAAGGTATGCTGTGTTCAGGGCTTAAAGGATATCATGGAGCAGATTCCAGAAAGGACGATCCCTGCAGGGACAAAGCCCAGGACCACGGCAGTGACTGGGAAGACACCGGCAGCAGATCACCGTAGCTACCTTCCCCGTAATGCAGACAAACGCAGACAATGACAGAGGTGGCCAGGAAGGACAGTGCTCGCCTAAACAGGGACGATGAGTAGGCGAACATCGGTGGTCAGCAACCATTGTTACACTTATCTCCTTATCTTACTAATATTTTATTAGGCCTCTTCAAAAATGTACAGTATGTTTGCATGCAGGTTAAAATGTTCTCCTTGGATATAAGATTTGCATGAATTATATCAAGTTCTTTCTTGGTTGGTTGTGCAGAAATTGTGAGATACATTATTATTGACTGAGAAGAAACTTACAAATGATGTATGCATTTAAAAATGTACACTTTCAAGGCCTACATTTCAATAGCTGTGTACATTATACAGAACCATTCAAAATACCATTACTTTGATGACAAGACATTGCATAAAGAAAGGCATGCTGTGCGCAGAAAAACACTTATTATTTTACCGCTTTAAACGGCAAATGTATGTAATCTCATGCTGTTAGTATAGAAGAAAATCTAGCATTGAGTTAAAAAGCCACGTCAATAACGTTTGTTTCAAATAGACCTTTGGCTCAGATGAATATCATATCTCTACAGGTTTTGTGTACCACCTACCTCCAATGCCTCAACTTTCATAATCAGTTTGCAAGCTCAAGGACGTGGAAAGAGGCTTACTTTTTATGTAAAATTCTTTTTCTGGGCTTAGGTTTAACCTTCCTTTGATAAAGATAAAGGGGTTCTCATGAATCAGTTTTGTAGTTTGACACTCCATAAACAAGTTATACCTAGCAAAAAAAAATGTTTTTCTATCAGCAGTCTACTCTGGAGTGGAAGCTTAAAGGGATTGTGCAAGAATGGGGGAGGGGGGGAAGGTTGACAAATCCCCTCACTTGGCTGTACCTACCTGTACCTGTAGTGTTGGCTCCCTTCTCCTTCTTCTCCCGGCCTGCAATGCTTTGCTGGACTCCCCCGATGAAGACATCTTGTTTGCCATGGCTGCTGGCTGCAGTAGTGTTATGTGACCATTGATATGGCCAGTGATTGACTGCAGCTATGTCAAATCAGATGTTTTCAGAGAGGAAGTCTAGCGGAGCATCACAGGCACAGAAGGATTGGGGAGCCAGCCCTGGGAAGCAGGTATGTAAGCTTCCCTTTACAGGTCCGGCCCGCCCTGGGAAGCAGGTATGTAAGCTTCCCTTTACAGGTCCGGCCAAGTGGGGAATTTTGCTAAACCCCCGCTATTCTTGCGCACCCCTTTTAAAGGGTTTCTCCAGGATGGGTTCTCCAGTATATTTATTGAATATAGTTAGGATAGGTCATCAATGTAAGATTGACGGGGCTCCACTAACAGAGCTAGTTACTGCACCACCTAATTAGAAGCTGATATGCTGGACAGCCACTGCACAGTGTACAGAGTTTTCTGCTTCCGGATCCGTCCACTGATTATTATTATTTTTTTTTTTTTACATCCGCTGTGAAAAGCAGGTGATCAGTGGGGGTTTTGGACCCCACCGATCTAATGTTGATGACCTATCCTGAGGACGTCATCAATATCTACAGACTACAAAAACCCTTTAAGCAGCAAGGAGGCATCACATTTTCATGATAAAATGGTGCCTCAAACAAGTTGGCAGGATGACAGCTACAGTGCCTGTGCACAGAGGAGTAACTGTCACGGTAGGTAAGATAAGGGAAGGAGTTAGACCAACCTATAAGAAAAAACTCTAATTGGGTGTATAAAATACACTGGGGTCTAGTATAATATACGGAACCAACCAACGAAAAAAACCAATAACCCCATATAAATGAGAAAACACACATATAAAATATATGTAATTTATTGAAACACAATCAAATAACAATAAATATGACACAAGGCACAGGGTGAAGGAGGGTGGGACGCCCCGTGTGGCGGGACCATAAACAGCCACCCTCACATATATCCGACTAACAGGGAAAAAGGGTCACCGACCCTGGGTATAAAACCGCATAAATATGGGAAAGCAGTAAGTTCGCCCAAAGTGACATATAAACATATGTATGCTGCATGCAAGTAAGGAATAAAATGTGGTCACACATAGCAGACTTGCCCACCCTGGGTAACATAGATGGCCAGCTGGAAAATGCAGATAGCCAAATGTATCACAAGTGAAGGCAGAGCAAGAGTGCTATGTGTAAGTAGTAACACTGAAGTAACAAACTGACCAGGCATGAAACAAAACATAAATTACCCATGGTATGCTGGAACCCAGAGTCTGTGACCGGAGCTGCACCTCGACGCGCGTTTCGCCGAGAAAGGCTTCGTCAGGAGGTGAAACCCGCGTCGAGGTGCAGCTCCGGTCACAGACTCTGGGCTCCAGCATACCATGGGTAATTTATGTTTTGTTTCATGCCTGGTCAGTTACTTCAGTGTTACTGCTTACACATAGCACTCTTGCTCTGCCTTCACTTGTGATACATTTGGCTATCTGCATTTTCCAGCTGGCCATCTATGTTACCCAGGGTGGGCAAGTCTGCTATGTGTGACCACATTTTATTCCTTACTTGCATGCAGCATACATATGTTTATATGTCACTTTGGGCGAACTTACTGCTTTCCCATATTTATGCGGTTTTATACCCAGGGTCGGTGACCCTTTTTCCCTGTTAGTCGAGTATATGTGAGGGTGGCTGTTTATGGTCCCGCCACACGGGGCGTCCCACCCTCCTTCACCCTGTGCCTTGTGTCATATTTATTGTTATTTGATTGTGTTTCAATAAATTACATATATTTTATATGTGTGTTTTCTCATTTATATGGGGTTATTGGTTTTTTCGTTGGTTGGTTCAAGATAAGGGAAGGAAACAGGAAACGGCAAAGCAAACAAAACAACTGACCAGGTCACCTCCTAGCAATCCCTAAAAGACTTTCCCTACTCTGCTATGCCCATGTGCATATCTCGATGGTAGATATGCACATGCCCACGTACCTAAGCTGACACACACTGGACCAAACCCTCAGCAGTAGGAAAAAAGGGAAAGAGACTACCAGCTCCTTCAACCACCGAAGGAGCTAGCTTCACTCTAGGGGCCTAGTAAAAACAGACACAGAAGGGAAAAGGGAAAAGGACTTATCTTTAGATGAGTTGTAGCAGACAATCCACCAAAACTTCCAGAACACAAACAAGGAAGAAGTATAACCCGCAAAGGCTATAGGGAGAGGGAGGAATAAATAGCCTCCCCAATGACCAAACGAACCACACCTGATAGGAGGTGGGATTCTGTTCAAACCCAAAACAAACTGTCAGATCGAGTCACATGAGTGTAGCAACTCTGACAGATCGTCTCAGAACACCCATAGGGCAGGGCATGACAGTAACAGGCTGTAACACAGGATCAGTACAAGATAAGCAATGCTATATATTTACTAAAATAGCTCAACTTTATATGTTAATTCTTATGCCCTTCGTCTCTGCAGTTTTAAAGAAGTTGATCTGACATGAGTACACTGCCATATATCTTCTGAGAATGTCCCGTATTGGCTACTTACTGGACTGAAGTTCAACAAATTGATTTACCCGTAAATTTACTTTTCGTAATCTGCTGCCTACTTTCCCTGCATTTTTCCTCCTTCACCTTTGGCTTAGTAGGTTCTACAGCTTACCCTTCCTTCCCTCACTCTCCCTTCTATCACCCCCTTTTTTCCAGTGCAGTTTTTCCAATGATGTTTTGCTGCTCAAAGATTCCCTGTGTAAACTCAACCTTATTCTACATTGACTAAGTATTCATAATAGAACTGCATAATTTTAGGACTAAACTCATATTCATTTTCATAATGCTGACTAATTAAAAACTGAAAATGACTTCCTGATGAATGATGGTCAGCTTGTTTGGTGCATGTATTTATGATCAGTAATTTAATGACATGAGAGTAATACAAAGGCATAGGTTCAATTAGTAGAGCAGTATATTCCCGGTCCAGAAGGTATCCAGCATAAAGCTCATAAAAAACATCTATTATTCATCATATGCATTCTAGAATGCGTTAGCTCCAGCTCAATGCTAAGCAGTACATTGTCTTCCTTACTTCGAACAACATGTTACATAGTCACAGTCATCACTTTATGTTCTCTGATGGCTTGTGTGTGCAAAGTGGGTCAAGGCTTTTATTCAGGAACCTGGAAGCATCTGGAATTACAGTGACTATACAGTGTTATTTTTACAGAAACGAGATATGAACACTCATAGGAAGACTATAGAGAGCGTTTCTTAGGATTCATTCTTGCATCCTGGTGTCTACATTTCCTTTAGTACATTACAATTCCCTGCAGGGTTCTCCGGCAGTGAATAGGTTAAAGTAATTGCTGCAGGCACGGTTAGTTCAATAAACGGAAAGCATCTCTAGGGGAGGCTGTCATAACCCAGTGAAGCACAGCATACAAATTGTTCAAGGCGGCCAATCATAACCACAGTAGAAAGGGCTGGAGCATATCCCAGCACACTGCCATCCATAAAGCAGACATGACACATCAACTAGTGGTGGCTGCGTTGTCTGGCTGGTAATAACTGGTTACATAATAAGGCTACACGATCACCAGATTTTCCGTTTATTAGTAGTCTGTTGTCAAGTGTAGTGCTAATAGAAATACAGTAATGCTTTATGGCAGCTTCTCTTAGTATGCCATTAAACAAGGGCTAATGGGAAGTAGCACAGCAGGCAGGAGAAATGCGAAGCAAAAAGGAAAGCATGCTTTACTTATTCATGTAATACACAAGTGCACCGATACCTAAAGGGGTTTCCGGGTTGCATTTAAAACAATCATTTATGAAGGTAGCTGTAATTTTGTAATGTATTTCTTTTACCTTTATTGCTCCTATCTTCTGACCTGGGCTGTGGTCACATGACCGTGTCCATGCAGTTCTTTCCTATTTCCTGTGATGTTACGTCCATGGACGTGTCAAAGCAGCAACAAGGGCAGTGATAGGGGAGTGTCTACGTAACATGTTTGGTTGGAGGAGCTGGATATTGGAGGAGCTGGATGTTGTTAGTGGAGGTGCTGTAGCTGTGGTAGAGAAAGAAGTGCATCATGGGTTTGGTTGGATACAGCAACAGGAAGTGCTACATACAGGATTTGTCTACATGGTGTACAATGGGTCAGGAGAGTCCAAATTGAAAATGAAAGCATGGGCAAGATGTACATGAGTAACACAATGAAGAAAAAGAGTGCATAACACACCGGTATGAGAAAATACAAATCAATTTTATTACAATATCCATAAAAGACATACATGATACATATTATACGACAATAAATAAGCAGGGACAACCACAATCCTGCATCACACTGCTACCTGGGGCAGGTAGCAGTGTGATGCAGGATTGTGGTTGTCCCTGCTTATTTATTGTCGTATAATATGTATCATGTATGTCTTTTATGGATATTGTAATAAAATTGATTTGTATTTTCTCATACCGGTGTGTTATGCACTCTTTTTCTTCATTGTGTTATTTTGTAATTGCAGGAGTGTACCGTTTATATGTAAGACCGCAGGTGATTTAAAGATGTATATGAGGTAAGCAACTACATGATCATGTCTGTTAAAAATCATAGTTATCCCAGAAAACACCTTTAAAGTGGTTGCATGACATTAGAAAATAAGATCTCTTTTTTTTTCCAAAAACAGTGTCCCTCTAGTTCATGGGCTACATTTGGTATTGCAGTTCAGCCTCATTGCTGATGAGGTCATCAAGATCTCTCCATTAGTGGGCTGAGGTGAGTAAATCTATACACATACATACATGAGCATGGAAAAGTAGCTGGGTGTCGCCTGACAAAATACAATTTTCTTATATTTTTATTTTACAATACATGGTGGATGTCAGAAGTTTAAAGTTGGCGCCGGCGCATCAGCTGAACTGCTGCCATATTCAGTAGGTGAATGGCTTTGTTACACATCTAAAACACTTGTGGATAGTGTCCATGATCAGAGATGACTCTGATCATGGACACTTAACCCCTCTTATACTATGATCAATAGCAGCTACAGTATCTGAGTTGTTAGACAGAGGGAGTAGGCTCCCTCTGACTGCCAATCAACCATTCCAGAGCAAAATCGTGGGGTTCTGATTGGATGTTATGGCATCATGGGGCTTGTGAAGGCTCCCAGACTTGCCATTATAGTCTTTCTATCAAGCTCCGTCTGTCTCAGGGCTTGACAGAAAGACATTGCAAGAACAATAGAACACAATACTATAGTATTACTGTCTATGGCTCTATGATAAGTGATCAAACAATTGCATGCTCACTTACTGACAGTTAACTCTGTATGCACAGTCATACAGGGCGAGCTGTCTTTCACTGAAAAGGCCACACAATGGACTCCTAATCATAGAAAAAGCAGGAATTTTTCTATGAATAAAATACAAGTTATACTGAATCTTGTCAACAAAACTATATATCAATCTGCTGAGCTCCTTCTGCTCTATACCATGTTGCCTGCATATCAGACACCATGCTTAACTTCACAGGTTACCAAAGTAAACAATATTCATGAGCATTGTGGATATTTGCTATAAAGGTGTTCACTATATATAGCTATATTACTATAAAACAGTATTAAACCTTAGATAATAAAGTAATGGGTGAGCACTCTAGCACTTGGACTTATATAGTATAACATTTTATTAAATCAATTAGTTTAGTACATGTACAATTTATAAAATAGATTAAGACATTAAGATACTTTGACCAATGGAGAAACAATATATTGAAAACTAGCACTTCAAATATAACACACAAAGTCCAAACAATGTAATGGAAGCTATCAGGATAGTTGCTGTTGGACGCGAAAGTCAACTGGCTAGAATACCAGATTTCTAATATGGATGTAGATTCCTGTCCCATATATATCAACCCGCGTCAGGAGCAGGTAAATATCCAGGATATAGCTATAGCAGTAATTGCCTCTTTCGGCGTATCACATAAATTGCAGAGTATAAGTCTCTAGTATGGTCACAACCTTGGTAACCGTTGATGGTATTTAAAACCTCATGGATAGGTCTATATGTTATTAGGAAGAATGTCTCTTACCTTCCTTATTGTCCGAACGAGGGTCGGGCGGCGCGGGATGATACCAACGTCACGCTCCGTACTCCTCTCACCGGCTGTCCCGAGCTATCGCGGGAATTGGGACGGGACTTGGTTCCCAATTCCCGCGATAGCTCGGGACAGCCGGCGAGAGGAGTACAGAGCGTGACGTTGGTATCATCTCGCGCCGCCCGATCCTCGTTCGGACAATAAGGAAGGTAAGAGACATTCTTCCTAATAACATATTGACCTATCCATGGGGTTTTAAATACCATCAACGGTTACCAAGGTTGTGACCATACTAGAGGCTCATACTCTGCAATTTATGTTATACGCCGAAAGAGGCAATTACTGCTATAGCTATATCCCGGATATTTACCTGCTCCTGACGCGGATTGATATATATGGGACAGGAATCTACATCCATATTAGAAATCTGGTATTCTAGCCAGTTGACTTTCGCGTCCAACAGCAACTATCCTGATAGCTTCCATTACATTGTTTGGACTTTGTGTGTTATATTTGAAGTGCTAGTTTTCAATATATTGTTTCTCCATTGGTCAAAGTATCTTAATGTCTTAATCTATTTTATAAATTGTACATGTACTAAACTAATTGATTTAATAAAATGTTATACTATATAAGTCCAAGTGCTAGAGTGCTCACCCATTACTTTATTATCTAATTATTTACACCCGACCAGAGGGTGGGTGTCCCTCTAATTTGGGTTAGTAGCACCTGTTTCCATAATCCGCTTGGAGTGAGCCACCATATTGAAACTACAATATTAAACCTTGTTAGCAAAGAATATCGTATAGATGTATAAGAATGTATTGCATGCCCATTGATGGTTTCAGCCATCAGTTTTGGGGAAAAACACTGTGACCTTGTTGTCTTGCTCAACTCAAAACACTTTTAAAGGCTATGTACACCTTCAGAGCAATTTTTTTATGATTGCATTTTACTCATTTTGGGCTGAATCATACTTTTTACTTTCCCTTTGTGCTGGTCATCTAATAAACCTTACCTCTAAATTACTAAAAGGTCATACACATATATTTAAGCCACATTTTATCAGTAAAATAAGAATTGAGCTATAATGATTTTTTATAAGGTCAGAGATCAGAGATAAGGAGCCTGAATGAATATTCAGATCCTGCTACTAGAGAAACTGAAGGCTACACAAAGACAATCATTATTTTTTTTTATTAAAACCAATTAAAAAAATTATTTTTAGCTCAAAATAAGTACAATGCTATAATGAAAAAAAATTGCCTTCAAAGGTGTACTTCGACTTTGAAAGGGTTTTCCGAGATCATCAGTATCTGATCGGTGGGGGTCCGACCCCTGCAGATCAGCTGTTTGAGAAGGCACCCTCCCTCCTTTGAGTTCCACAGCCTTCTCCGTGCTTACCAAGGACAACACCGTCCATTGTATAGTGGCTATGCTAAGTATCGGAGCTCAGCCGCATTCACTTCTATGCATCGTCACTGGCCTAGGCTAGGGAAAGCAGCAAGAAGGCCGCGGCGCCATTGCAAGCACTGCTGCCTTCTCAAACAGCAGACCCCCACTGATCTGATTATGATGACCTGTCCAGAAGATACAGTAGTTCATCAGTATTAAAGTCTCGTAAAACCCCAAAATATTCTCACTTGAATTCCTGTGGTTTTGCCAGCATCTTAGTAATCCTTGTTACAAGAAAACAAAAGCCTAATTCAGACTGAAGCATGCTGTAGATAATTTGAATGATCATTGTATGATTTTTTTCATTCCCCTTTATGGGTTTTGCTTGCATTTCCCTTGTATTCACTCCCTAATTATATATTAGGATTAGGGAAATACAGAAGCATTACAAAGAAGGATTTTGTGCATTAGTCAGGGTTGAGCTTGCTAAAATTCCAGCAGCACTTCAGTGCATCCCTCAGGAGTGCTCTGCAGAGACTGCAGTCTAGAGGAAAGCCATGTGATGTGCTAGTGCAACTGTAATGAACAGCAAACCTTTAAACTCACAAGACGCCACATATTATCCTATAGGATCTCAGCAGTTTATTTCCCCCCAGATTACTGCAGTGAAAATGTATCTAGTTCCTGGATTACCGCATTAAAATATGTAAATATGAGGAATTTGTCATATGCATGCAGCAAATCGCACTATGCATTATAAATATCAATAAATGACTACAGTATTAGCTTGGATGAAAATGTGTATGTCGAGTTTAGGCCCACCCTAATACTGGCCAAATTGATGTATGTACAGTGCATTCAAGAAGTCTTCTTTAGACCCTTTCACTTTTTCATTTTGCTCTAAAATAACAAATTTCAGGTTTTCCACCATCAATCTGAACTCAATCACCCTTAATGAAAAAATGAAAACTGAATTAAAAAAAATGTCAGCAAATTTATTAAAATGGAAAAACTAAAATTTCGCTTGGACATGCGTATACAGACCCTTTGCTATAACAATTTAGCTCTGGGAGCTTCCTATTGCTCCTGATTATCTTTGAAATGTTTCTCCATCTTGATTGGAGTCCATCTCTGGTAAATTCAGTTGATTGTACATAATTTGGAAAGACACATACCCCCTCTCTTTTCTCTGCTTGTACTTTTTTAATTCCCACAAAAATGGAACCTTTAAAAGTGCCATTATGTTTCCTCTTCAAATGATGAGAGAGAGCATGTCCCATGAATAGTTTTTTTATGTTATTCACATATTCCTGTAATTTTTTGTATAATTCTGTGGGCAAAGTGTATTTAAAGACAGAGTATGGATCTAAACCACATTTTACTGCTGGTTCGTCGGAGCACAGCGTCGGAACGCAAATGAGTATGAAGATAAAAATTACATAACCGGACTTGGCGTCACACTATACATTGCTTACTCTAGTTTGAGGGGGTGTTTCAGAGCTAACAGATTCCCTTTAATCTCCTTGTTTGCTGATGAAAGCCCTGTGGATATTCAGCATCTTAATTCTGCCTGATGAGTTGTAAGTTCCACTAGATAGACGGGCTGTTCTTTTCCCCACTCCTTGTGAGACATTCTCTCCTATTCTCCCTCTCTACAGTGAGGCAGAGTTTCAACGTTGATAGTGGCTCCAAGATGGCGGATTAACCCATTGTGGGCTGGTTCGCAGCCTATAGTTGTCACGACCGCTACCCCAGCAGCAGTCGTGTCGCACCAGACGGAAGGAAAGGGGGAACCTTATCTACGGATGGGAATAGTATGGCCACCCCTGACTAACCCTAAGCTGGCACCTGTCTGCCCTGATACCCTAGACGGGGTGTGAACCCGTGCGGCGAGCAGGATGCCTAAACCCTCAGTCACCCTAAAGCCTAGAGTGGGGAAAGGCCGATGGGAGCACTAGTCACTCATGTCTAGGAGAACAGCAGGGGAAGACAGCAACAAACAAACTATATCAGAGACAAGCCGGACAAGAGCTCCACAGCAACACCATCAAACGATCTCCTTCAAAGGTCAGAATAGAACTGGAAGTAAGGACTATATCTGGCAATGACTGCAAGTGAAAGTGAAACTAATATAGTAGCTGGGAGTGGCAGACAGGACTCACCTGAGAAGGATGCCTACAAACTCCCAGTCAGGACAAAAAGGTTCACAAGGCAAAACCCAGATGACATACCCTGAACCACGGAGCAAACTCACAAGCTATCGCGAGTAGCAAGTCGCTGCGACCTTCTCCTCCCAGACCTGTCTGGATCAGTCACAGTCGTGACAGTACCCCCCTTTCTACGAGGGGCCCCTGGACCCTCAAGGCCAGGCCTCTCCGGATGGGAGCTATGAAAAGCCCGAATGAGTCTGTCCGCTTTTATCTCTGATGCTGGAACCCACATTCTCTCTTCGGAACCATAACCTTTTCAGTGCACCAGGTACTGAAGAGAGCGGCGAACATATCGTGAATCAACAATCTTTTCTACCTGAAACTCAAGGCTGCCATCAACAACCACCGGTGGAGGCGGTAGTGGCAATGGTTCAGGAGGTTCTACATATCTCTTAAGCAGAGATCTGTGGAAGACATTATGGATCCTTAGAGTCTGAGGTAGCTCCAGACGAAAAGCCACCGGGTTAATGATCTTAATTACCCTATAAGGACCAATAAATCTCGGACCTAATTTCCACGAGGGAACCTTCAACTTGATATTTCTGGTAGACAACCACACCAAGTCATTCACCCCAAGGTCCGGACCTTCAGAGCGCTTCCTATCAGCCGCACGTTTGTATCTACCACCAATTCTCTTCAAACTTTCTTGCACACTCTGCCACACTGAAGAAAGTGAAGACGCAAATCGTTCCTCCTCGGGAATCCCAGACGGCCCCCCCTTACTAAACGTTCAAAACTGAGGATGGAAACCATACGCACCAAAAAATGGTGACTTATCGGTGGATTCTTGACGACGATTATTAATGGCAAACTCGGCTAACGGTAAATAAGATGACCATTCCTCCTGATTTTCGGAAACAAAGCATCTCAAATATGTCTCTAGGTTTTGATTGGTACGTTCAGTCTGACCGTTGGACTGTGGATGGAAAGATGAAGAAAACGACAGATGAACCCCTAAACGAGAATAAAAAGCTTTCCAAAATTTAGAAACGAATTGGGTACCACGATCCGAAACAATATCGGAAGGGACCCCGTGAAGCTTCACGATGTGGTCAATAAAAACCTGAGCCAGTGTGTTAGCATTAGGCAATGCGGCAAGAGCAATAAAGTGCACCATTTTACTGAATCTGTCAACAACTACAAGAATAACAGTCTTCCCCGCTGATACTGGTAGATCCGTAATGAAATCCATTGACAGGTGCGTCCAAGGCCTGTTGGGGATGGCCAGAGGTAAAAGACGCCCTGCCGGACGAGTATGATCTACCTTAGAACGAGCACAGGTAGCACATGCAGACACAAAATTCAACACCTCCTGGCGCCATTTAGGCCACCAGAACCGACGAGACACTAACTCAGAGGTTGCCCTACTACCTGGGTGTCCTGCCAGTGTGGAGTTATGGTGTTCTTTTAGTATTGTCACTACCAGAGCTTTGGGACATTCTCACAGCCCTGTTTCTCCACCCCTGTGATGATGTCACTACTAGAGCTGGGAGGAGTTTTCTGTTTCCTTCCTCCCAGCTGTTCCTCCTCCGTTTGATTTCCCTGCCTTTATATTCCCCCTCCTCCTATTGTAGGTGTGGATTATATTTCTCATTTGGGTTGTAGCTCTTGCTTGAGTATCTTCCCTTGTATGCTATCCTTTCACTGGACCTGTGTTCTGCTGCAGCAAGTACTCCGGATATTGCCAGCCTGTCTTTGGATCCGTCTTCACTGCGGCTGCAGCCCTTCAGCTAAGTGTGCAGACATTGCTGTGTATCTGTGTGTTTTCTGACTGGATCCGAGGCGACCACGGTTCCCTCCATATACTGAGCAGGGCACCGGTGGCCGTGCCCCTTCCACTATTGTAGGGGTTACAGTGGTCATCAGTCTTAGGTACGCGGGCATGCCTCCTTCCACCATTTGGATCCGGGCATGGGCTTAGCAGCATAGGAAGAGCTTTTGAGGGTCTGATAGGGGTCACCCTTTATCCTCCCTAGTTTGGGTCCGGTCAGTAGCTCTATTTTCTGTGCATGCTCTTGTTGCTCACATACAGCCGTGACAAGTATCTCCAGTCGTAAATTTTCTGGCACAAACAGTTTACCCGAGGGGCAGGAGGCCGGGGCGTCCCCCTGAGCTTCCAACACCCTCCCCTCCAAACCTGAGTGTAATGCAGAGACCACCACCCCCTTTTGCAAAATGGGCTCTGGTACCTCAACATCACCCCCTCCAGGAAAACTTCGAGTTAATCCTTAGTAAAAAATAACGACCACCGAGCCTGTCTAGGGGTGAGACGTTTAGCAGACTCCAGATATAATAAGTTTTTGTGATCAGTAATCACCATGACGGGATGAACCGCCCCCTCCAAAAAATGACGCCACTCCTCAAAAGCCAACTTAATAGCCAAAAGTTCCCTGTTGCCAATATCATAGTTCCTTTCTGCAGTAGACAATTTCTTCGAAAAGAAAGCACACGGACGCCATTCACCAGGGGACGAGCCCTGAGATAGTACCGCTCCCACCCCCACCTCTGATGCGTCAACCTCTACAATAAAAGGAAGTGAGACATCTGGCTGTACGAGAATAGGGGCCGAGGTGAATCTCTCCTTCAGAGATGCAAAGGCAGTTTTGGCTGCATGTGACCATTTGGAAAAATCGGATCCCTTTCGGGTCATGTCCGTCAGTGGTTTGACCACCAAGGAATAGTTTTTTATAAACTTTCTATAAAAATTGGCAAACCCCAGGAAGCGTTGCAATGCCTTCAGGTTCTCAGGCAGATCCCAGTCTATAATCGCCCGGACTTTCTCTGGATCCATGCGGAAACCTGAATCTGACAACACATACCCCAGAAATGGCAGTTCTTTTACGGCGAACACACATTTTTCTAACTTAGCAAACAATTTGTTGGCCCTTAATATCTGCAGAACTTGTCTCACATGGATCTTATGTGTATCCAGATCCGGGGAATAGACCAGGATGTCATCAAGATATATCACAACAAATCTCCCGATAAGGTGACTAAAAATATCGTTGACAAAATGTTGGAATACCGCAGGCGCATTAGTAAGACCAAATGGCATGACCAGATTTTCATAATGCCCTTCCGGAGTATTAAAAGCCGTCTTCCACTCATCCCCCTCTTTGATGCGAACCAGGTTATAGGCTCCTCTGAGATCCATTTTGGAGAACCATTTAGCACCCGCAACCTGATTAAAGAGGTCTGGAATGAGAGGAAGAGGATAGGGATCTCGGATAGTTATCCGGTTTAATTCCCGGAAATCCAGGCAAGGACGTAGGCCCCCATCTTTCTTTTTAATGAAAAAGAACCCTGCAGCCACAGGTGAAGAAGAGGGTCTGATGTGTCCCTTAGCCAAACTCTCCAAAATATAATCTTTCATAGCCTTCCTCTCCGGGCCGGAAAGATTGTATAACCGGGTTTTAGGTAGTTTGGCCCCAGGTAGTAGATTAATCGGGCAATCATATGGACGATGAGGTGGTAACCCCTGACAACCCTTCTCAGAGAACACATCCATAAAATCTGACAGAAAGGCAGGTAAAGATGTTACAGAGAGTGTAGAGCACCTACTACTCAAGCAGTTGTCCTTACAATGTTCACTCCACTCCACAATCTCCCCGGCCTGCCAATCCACCACTGGATTGTGAGTCACCAGCCAGGGAAGCCCCAATACCATAGGAGCCGGAAGACCGTCCAGGACATAACACGAGATATGCTCTTTATGGAGGTCCCCTACCTGCAGATGGATATTATGAATGATCTGAGTTAACTCTTTCTGAGTAAGAGGGGAGGAGTCGATGGCAAAAACAGGAATAGTTCTGCGTATCGGCTCTGGAGTAAAACCCAGAGCCTGAGCAAACCGTGAATCCACCAAGTTGACCTCCGCCCCACTGTCCAAAAAGACGGAACAGATCTCAGTCTTATTGCCCGCCTCAACGGTAGCGGACAACAAAAACTGAGACATGCGTATGGAGGAAACGAATACGCCCAGACTGTTATCCTCCGCACAATCTGGGGACTCTAGTTTTCCCGGCGGCTCCTTTGTTTGTGGTCTCTTGGGTTCTGAGGGACAAACCTTTAAAAAATGACCCCTCCCCCCACAACGAAAACAAACCTCTGACCTACAGCGGAACTTAGGAGGATTCACCCGTCTAGTGGCGCCCCCTATTTGCATTGGTTCGACTGGATCATAACAAACCGATCCCTGCTCTATAGAGGCCTCCGTAAAATTTAATAGTCTCTCCCTGAGTCGTCTGTCGATTCTTATGGACAGAGACATAGCAGCCTCCAGAGACCCAGGGACCTCGTATACCGCCAGCGCGTCTTTTAATTTTTCAGACAACCCCTGGCAGAACTGACTCCTAAGGGCCGAGTTGTTCCATAACGTATCAGTAGCCCACCTACGGAATTCGGAACAATATAGTTCAGCAGACCGGTTCTCTTGCCGAAGTCTACGTAGCTTAGACTCAGACAGTGAGACCCTGTCCGGGTCATCATATACGAGACCCAGGGCTTCAAAAAACTCCTCCACTGATCGTAAGGCCGGAGAGTCTGATGGTAGGGAGAAAGCCCAAGCCTGCGGATCTCCTTGCAGGAGAGAAATTACAATACCCACCCGTTGTTCCTCACCGCCGGAGGATCTAGGGCGTAACCTGAAGAACAATTTGCAAGCTTCTCTGAAGGTTACAAATTGGTCTCTCCCTCCTGAGAACCTATCAGGTAAAGCCACTTTTGGCTCAGGAGTACCTTGGTTTCCCGTAGCAACGGTGGAACCCAAGGATGGCTGCTGCTGCTGCCGCACTGTTGCTTTTAATCCTGCCACTTCAAGGGATAATCCCTGTAATTGTTTCGCCAAAACCGTAACCAGATCCATAGTGGAACAGAAAAATACAAAGCAAAACAGCAAGCAAAAAAAAAAAAAAAAGAAATGTCACTTTTTTTTTTTTTTTAAAAGGCCAGATATACTGTCACGACCGCTACCCCAGCAGCAGTCGTGTCGCACCAGACGGAGGGGAAGGGGGACCCTTATCTACGGATGGGAATAGTATGGCCACCCCTGACTAACCCTAAGCTGGCACCTGTCTGCCCTGATACCCTAGACGGGGTGTGAACCCGTGCGGCGAGCGGGATGCCTAAACCCTCAGTCACCCTAAAGCCTAGAGTGGGGAAAGGCCGATGGGAGCACTAGTCACCACCACTCATGTCTAGGAGAACAGCAGGGGAAGACAGCAACAAACAAACTATATCAGAGATAGACTTATCCAGTCACGAGCAGAGAAGGCGATTCCAATAACGACAGTGCACGCCGGACAAGAGCTCCACAGCAACACCATCAAACGATCTCCTTCAAAGGTCAGAATAGAACTGGAAGTAAGGACTATATCTGGCAATGACTGCAAGTGAAAGTGAAACTAATATAGTAGCTGGGAGTGGCAGACAGGACTCACCTGAGAAGGATGCCTACAAACTCCCAGTCAGGACAAAAAGGTTCACAAGGCAAAACCCAGATGACATACCCTGAACCACGGAGCAAACTCACAAGTTATCGCGAGTAGCAAGTCGCTGCGACCTTCTCCTCCCAGACCTGTCTGGATCAGTCACAGTCGTGACAATAGTACAGTTCATTGCAATGACGGCAAGCAGAGTGAATGACAAAACTCGTAGGTCTTTCCTGCACAGTGCAGCAAAAAGATATGCAAAATAAACTTTAGGAATCTTTTTTGGGAACCACACAACAATTAAGCCAATTCTCAGTACGATTATTAAAGTTTACAAGTTAATTCTATGTTACTTTGGTCCAGTCCTGTGAGGAGTGGAGCACATGGAAATTTCACTTTCTTGCTCTTCTCACAATCAACTACCCTCACTATATTGAGCTAGGGGTGGAGCAAGGATCCACATTGAAGTTCCTGCAGGGGCCGTGTCAGAGTTGGTTAACTCCATACATTACCATACTGGTAAAATACATGGCAAAAATACTTCTAAACTTCTGCTTCGATGTGAGTTTTAGGTGCAAATATTTGTCTGGCTACATTTTTAGGTAGGGTACTGGCTTTTCTTAAAGGTGTTCTCTGGGAGTTAAGAAAATAAAATCACTGAAAATTCTTAAAATATTATTATTATAAATATATTCCCAAATACCCTTCATTAGTTATAATGGATCATTTTGTCTAGAGAGCGATCATCAGGGGAAATAAAATGGTCACCATCCTATTAGTACATACAAAACCTGTCCTAATCACACAGGAGGACAAGTTACTTCACAACACTGAGGTAAAGAGCTGCCTCATCCTGCTGCTCTACTTGTCAGGTATTATGATCCTGAATACAGCTGATAAGATCTTCAGCTGAATCTCTGTATGAATGGAGTTCATGAGGAGACATGCTCCCTAGAATGTCCGCTAAACGCGTTTCGAGGTTCAAACCTCTTCCTCAGTAGCCATCTCGAGGTTTGAACCTCGAAACGCATTTAGCGGACATTCCGAAAAGACCCACTTAACTAATCGCGAACAAACGATCAAAAATCCTCCAGACACTACTGGCAAGCGATTACAAGTTTTCGAATACTTCTGGCCAAAGCGAATACAAATCGAATTTTCGCCATTAACGAACATTCAAGCAGCTCCCCTAAATCTTGCGAGATTACAAAACGGGACTTACAACTACCACGTGGAACGCCGAGTTACAGCAGAAACAAACGCAAGCACACAGGTGAACACCAACGGAGGTAACAGCTAAAGGCACCGTGATCAAGGAGGGTGAGTGCACTGTACATAGAGTGGGACGCCACTCTAATCAGTACAATGCCACAACTTTGCAGAACAAAACAGTGAGTAATAAACATACTATATTAAATCCCTAGCAAATATCGGGCGTTAAACAAAAACAACAGTGAACAACACACCATTAATATATGCTGAAAGAAACGCTATTGCAAAATCATTGTGATCACCAACATCTATGTTTTTAAAGTGAGGGTGGCAGGGATAGCTGCATCCTGAAACTGGAAAATAATTAACTACTTATAGACTGTTATTGATGACTGTTGCCTTGATATTAACTGCTGCAACCAACAACCACTGCTTCAATATTGCTTCTATCCTTGTCACCAATAAGTACAAGTATTAATGACATTTAGTGGTAGGTTGTGGTGGCTCACTAGCAAGTAGTTAAGGTATGGTGCTGCAAGCTCATATAGAGGGAATCACCCCACCCTCTTTTAAAGGCAAATGTAGTAATAGAGTAATGAGCGAGCACTCATACACTTGGCAACCAGATTGACATATGCAGATAATATTTATTAAATCCCCATAAAATACAAGTAATAAAATACAACATTACAGTCACATATATTGTGGTAGATATGATCGACACTATATTCATATGACTCAATAGTGTAGATAAATTCAATAATATATATCACACCAAAAAACTTCAAGTATATGCTGTTATTTGGGAAGAGGGGGTATTATCTTCTAGCGCTCTATCCCCATTTAGGAAACTGAATGTCACTGAAAATGTTGTAGGTGTATTCACTGGGAGCGCAATATGTTCATAAAGTGTCCACAGGAATCCTGATAATATAAAAAGTCTCTTATAGCATATCCTTTTAAGCTCGATATGAGCTTTGGATTGAAGAAAACTTTAAATCGATGTTTGGCTTACCGTCTAGCGTCTGCTGTCTCCCTATTGCTTCAATGGAGCTTTAAATATTTGCCGGCTTATTCAGTCGCTCCATACAGCAAGCTGGTTTGAATTTCGCGGGAGTTCCAAAGATCGCAGGAGTTGCCACTCCGCAATTTCCTTTGGTGCAGCTTTCGACGATAAGAATAGTTAATCCTTTACTGTAGAGATTTTCTTCTGTAGGGCCATACAGTATTATCGGAGGCTTTTCAATGCAGGTACATCACTTGTTTCACCATACGCGTTACGGGTAGATTCACTCTCCCTTCCTCAGTGGTCAAGTGTCTGCCTGCTTTGCCTCCATTTTTATCCATTCCTTTAATTGCTTCCCAAATCTTGGACACCTGTTGTTCATGCTACTCCCAGTCTGCCAGGGAATCCTCCCACATAATCAGGGGATAATTCTATACAAACAGAAAATGCAAATGTGATCGCACACTACATCCAGCATTCTGCCCTGCCTCCATGCTGGATGAGACATTGGTGTACATTTTGGCCAAAGCGTAATAAGCCACTCACCGCGTCAAGGTCGTCTCATTTGAGTGGTCCCTAACTCTTGTTCCTACCTGTTTATGGGCCATGACAGCCACATAAAGTCCAGGGAATGCAGGTCAGCATGCAAGCCAAGTACACTCTGCTTTTAACCCCGTCCGGTGCCATTACAGCTTTCATCGGATCCAGGGATGCAAGTACCAACATGCATGCTGAGCCCACCATATACTTCTCCTGGAGCCAAATGGCTACTGGTAGGTTCTATATAAGCAGACTCAGTTTTATACTGACTTTAAAACCAGCCTCCAGGACAGATTGACTGGTCAGGTGTGCAGGACTCAAAGGAGATCGCCACGCCTCCAATATAAGCTACAAAGAAAAAATGTGGGGCGTTGAGTCCGCACAACCCGCATGTAGGTGCATATCACTATGGCGAAATACATATACAAACAGAAAATGCAAATGTGATCGCACACTACATCCAGCATTCTGCCCTGCCTCCATGCTGGATGAGACATTGGTGTACATTTTGTCCAAAGCGTAATAAGCCACTCACCGCGTCAAGGTCGTCTCATTTGAGTGGTCCCTAACTCTTTGTAGCTTATATTGGAGGCGTGGCGATCTCCTTTGAGTCCTGCACACCTGACCAGTCAATCTGTCCTGGAGGCTGGTTTTAAAGTCAGTATAAAACTGAGTCTGCTTATATAGAACCTACCAGTAGCCATTTGGCTCCAGGAGAAGTATATGGTGGGCTCAGCATGCATGTTGGTACTTGCATCCCTGGATCCGATGAAAGCTGTAATGGCACCGGACGGGGTTAAAAGCAGAGTGTACTTGGCTTGCATGCTGACCTGCATTCCCTGGACTTTATGTGGCTGTCATGGCCCATAAATAAGTAGGAACAAGAGTTAGGGACCACTCAAATGAGACGACCTTGACGCGGTGAGTGGCTTATTACGCTTTGGCCAAAATGTACACCAATGTCTCATCCAGCATGGAGGCAGGGCAGAATGCTGGATGTAGTGTGCGATCACATTTGCATTTTCTGTTTGTATATGTATTTCGCCATAGTGATATGCACCTACATGCGGGTTGTGCGGACTCAACCCCCCACATTTTTTCTTTGTAGCTTATATTGGAGGCGTGGCGATCTCCTTTGAGTCCTGCACACCTGACCAGTCAATCTGTCCTGGAGGCTGGTTTTAAAGTCAGTATAAAACTGAGTCTGCTTATATAGAACCTACCAGTAGCCATTTGGCTCCAGGAGAAGTATATGGTGGGCTCAGCATGCATGTTGGTACTTGCATCCCTGGATCCGATGAAAGCTGTAATGGCACCGGACGGGGTTAAAAGCAGAGTGTACTTGGCTTGCATGCTGACCTGCATTCCCTGGACTTTATGTGGCTGTCATGGCCCATAAACAGGTAGGAACAAGAGTTAGGGACCACTCAAATGAGACGACCTTGACGCGGTGAGTGGCTTATTACGCTTTGGCCAAAATGTACACCAATGTCTCATCCAGCATGGAGGCAGGGCAGAATGCTGGATGTAGTGTGCGATCACATTTGCATTTTCTGTTTGTATATGTATTTCGCCATAGTGATATGCACCTACATGCGGGTTGTGCGGACTCAACCCCCCACATTTTTTCTTTGTAGCTTATATTGGAGGCGTGGCGATCTCCTTTGAGTCCTGCACACCTGACCAGTCAATCTGTCCTGGAGGCTGGTTTTAAAGTCAGTATAAAACTGAGTCTGCTTATATAGAACCTACCAGTAGCCATTTGGCTCCAGGAGAAGTATATGGTGGGCTCAGCATGCATGTTGGTACTTGCATCCCTGGATCCGATGAAAGCTGTAATGGCACCGGACGGGGTTAAAAGCAGAGTGTACTTGGCTTGCATGCTGACCTGCATTCCCTGGACTTTATGTGGCTGTCATGGCCCATAAACAGGTAGGAACAAGAGTTAGGGACCACTCAAATGAGACGACCTTGACGCGGTGAGTGGCTTATTACGCTTTGGCCAAAATGTACACCAATGTCTCATCCAGCATGGAGGCAGGGCAGAATGCTGGATGTAGTGTGCGATCACATTTGCATTTTCTGTTTGTATATGTATTTCGCCATAGTGATATGCACCTACATGCGGGTTGTGCGGACTCAACCCCCCACATTTTTTCTTTGTAGCTTATATTGGAGGCGTGGCGATCTCCTTTGAGTCCTGCACACCTGACCAGTCAATCTGTCCTGGAGGCTGGTTTTAAAGTCAGTATAAAACTGAGTCTGCTTATATAGAACCTACCAGTAGCCATTTGGCTCCAGGAGAAGTATATGGTGGGCTCAGCATGCATGTTGGTACTTGCATCCCTGGATCCGATGAAAGCTGTAATGGCACCGGACGGGGTTAAAAGCAGAGTGTACTTGGCTTGCATGCTGACCTGCATTCCCTGGACTTTATGTGGCTGTCATGGCCCATAAACAAGTAGGAACAAGAGTTAGGGACCACTCAAATGAGACGACCTTGACGCGGTGAGTGGCTTATTATGCTTTGGCCAAAATGTACACCAATGTCTCATCCAGCATGGAGGCAGGGCAGAATGCTGGATGTAGTGTGCGATCACATTTGCATTTTCTGTTTGTATATGTATTTCGCCATAGTGATATGCACCTACATGCGGGTTGTGCGGACTCAACCCCCCACATTTTTTCTTTGTAGCTTATATTGGAGGCGTGGCGATCTCCTTTGAGTCCTGCACACCTGACCAGTCAATCTGTCCTGGAGGCTGGTTTTAAAGTCAGTATAAAACTGAGTCTGCTTATATAGAACCTACCAGTAGCCATTTGGCTCCAGGAGAAGTATATGGTGGGCTCAGCATGCATGTTGGTACTTGCATCCCTGGATCCGATGAAAGCTGTAATGGCACCGGACGGGGTTAAAAGCAGAGTGTACTTGGCTTGCATGCTGACCTGCATTCCCTGGACTTTATGTGGCTGTCATGGCCCATAAACAGGTAGGAACAAGAGTTAGGGACCACTCAAATGAGACGACCTTGACGCGGTGAGTGGCTTATTACGCTTTGGCCAAAATGTACACCAATGTCTCATCCAGCATGGAGGCAGGGCAGAATGCTGGATGTAGTGTGCGATCACATTTGCATTTTCTGTTTGTATATGTATTTCGCCATAGTGATATGCACCTACATGCGGGTTGTGCGGACTCAACCCCCCACATTTTTTCTTTGTAGCTTATATTGGAGGCGTGGCGATCTCCTTTGAGTCCTGCACACCTGACCAGTCAATCTGTCCTGGAGGCTGGTTTTAAAGTCAGTATAAAACTGAGTCTGCTTATATAGAACCTACCAGTAGCCATTTGGCTCCAGGAGAAGTATATGGTGGGCTCAGCATGCATGTTGGTACTTGCATCCCTGGATCCGATGAAAGCTGTAATGGCACCGGACGGGGTTAAAAGCAGAGTGTACTTGGCTTGCATGCTGACCTGCATTCCCTGGACTTTATGTGGCTGTCATGGCCCATAAACAGGTAGGAACAAAAGTTAGGGACCACTCAAATGAGACGACCTTGACGCGGTGAGTGGCTTATTACGCTTTGGCCAAAATGTACACCAATGTCTCATCCAGCATGGAGGCAGGGCAGAATGCTGGATGTAGTGTGCGATCACATTTGCATTTTCTGTTTGTATATGTATTTCGCCATAGTGATATGCACCTACATGCGGGTTGTGCGGACTCAACCCCCCACATTTTTTCTTTGTAGCTTATATTGGAGGCGTGGCGATCTCCTTTGAGTCCTGCACACCTGACCAGTCAATCTGTCCTGGAGGCTGGTTTTAAAGTCAGTATAAAACTGAGTCTGCTTATATAGAACCTACCAGTAGCCATTTGGCTCCAGGAGAAGTATATGGTGGGCTCAGCATGCATGTTGGTACTTGCATCCCTGGATCCGATGAAAGCTGTAATGGCACCGGACGGGGTTAAAAGCAGAGTGTACTTGGCTTGCATGCTGACCTGCATTCCCTGGACTTTATGTGGCTGTCATGGCCCATAAACAGGTAGGAACAAGAGTTAGGGACCACTCAAATGAGACGACCTTGACGCGGTGAGTGGCTTATTACGCTTTGGCCAAAATGTACACCAATGTCTCATCCAGCATGGAGGCAGGGCAGAATGCTGGATGTAGTGTGCGATCACATTTGCATTTTCTGTTTGTATATGTATTTCGCCATAGTGATATGCACCTACATGCGGGTTGTGCGGACTCAACCCCCCACATTTTTTCTTTGTAGCTTATATTGGAGGCGTGGCGATCTCCTTTGAGTCCTGCACACCTGACCAGTCAATCTGTCCTGGAGGCTGGTTTTAAAGTCAGTATAAAACTGAGTCTGCTTATATAGAACCTACCAGTAGCCATTTGGCTCCAGGAGAAGTATATGGTGGGCTCAGCATGCATGTTGGTACTTGCATCCCTGGATCCGATGAAAGCTGTAATGGCACCGGACGGGGTTAAAAGCAGAGTGTACTTGGCTTGCATGCTGACCTGCATTCCCTGGACTTTATGTGGCTGTCATGGCCCATAAACAGGTAGGAACAAGAGTTAGGGACCACTCAAATGAGACGACCTTGACGCGGTGAGTGGCTTATTACGCTTTGGCCAAAATGTACACCAATGTCTCATCCAGCATGGAGGCAGGGCAGAATGCTGGATGTAGTGTGCGATCACATTTGCATTTTCTGTTTGTATATGTATTTCGCCATAGTAATATGCACCTACATGCGGGTTGTGCGGACTCAACCCCCCACATTTTTTCTTTGTAGCTTATATTGGAGGCGTGGCGATCTCCTTTGAGTCCTGCACACCTGACCAGTCAATCTGTCCTGGAGGCTGGTTTTAAAGTCAGTATAAAACTGAGTCTGCTTATATAGAACCTACCAGTAGCCATTTGGCTCGAGGAGAAGTATATGGTGGGCTCAGCATGCATGTTGGTACTTGCATCCCTGGATCCGATGAAAGCTGTAATGGCTGTGGTACTCAGCAGAAGTGGCCAAAATCATTAAAAACAAAAAGATAGCATTTAGGAATTATAAAGAAAAACAAAACGAGGATGACAGACAAATTTATAAGATTAGGCAGAGAGAGTCCAAACAAGTTATAAGAGCTTCCAAAGCACAGGCAGAAGAGAAATTAGCTCAGTCAGGAAAAAAAGGCCAGAAGGCATTCTTCAGATACATAAATGAAAAAAGGAAACAAAAACAAGGAATTACCAAATTAAAAACAAAAGAAGGAATGTATATAGAAGAAGATAAAGAACTAGCTGACTGCCTCAATGAATATTTCTGTTCAGTTTTTACAAAGGAAAATGAAGGAGAAGGACCTCAGTTAGGAAAGAAGACTAATGAATCTTTTGATGCATGTGTCTTTACAGAGGAAGAGGTTCTAAGTCAGCTGTCTAAAATTAATACAAATAAGTCACAGGGGCCTGATGGGATACACCCAAAGCTATTAAAACAGCTCAGCGTTGAACTAGCAAAACCATTAACAGATTTATTTAACCAATCGCTGGCAACAGGAGTCGTCCCAGAAGATTGGAAATTAGCAAATGTTGTGCCCATTCACAAGAAAGGTAGTAGGGAGGAATCGGGCAACTATAGGCCAGTAAGCCTGACATCAATAGTGGGGAAATTAATGGAAACCATACTTAAGGAGAGGATTGTGGACCATCTAAAATCCCATGGATTGAAAGATGAAAAACAGCATGGGTTTACTTCAGGGAGATCATGTCAAACTAATCTTATTGATTTTTTCGATTAGGTGACTAAAATAATAGATGGAGGAGGTGCAGTAGACATCGCTTATCTAGACTTTAGTAAGGCTTTTGATACTGTCCCACATAGAAAGCTTATCAATAAAGTGCAGTCTTTGGGCTTGGACTCCCATATTGTTGAATGGATTAGGCAGTGGCTGAGGGACAGGCAACAGAGGGTTGTAGTCAATGGAGTATATTCAGACCAAGGTCTTGTTACCAGTGGGGTACCTCAGGGATCTGTTCTGGGACCCATATTGTTTAATATCTTTATCAGCGAAATTGCAGAAGGCCTCGATGGTAAGGTGTGTCTTTTTGCTGATGACACAAAGATTTGTAACAGGGTTGATGTTCCTGGAGGGATACACCAAATGGAAAAGGACTTAGGAAAACTAGAGGAATGGTCAAAAATATGGCAACTAAAATTTAATGTGGATAAGTGCAAGATAATGCACCTGGGACGTAAAAACCCAAGAGCAGAATATAAAATCAGTGATACAGTCCTAACCTCAGTATCTGAGGAAAGGGATTTAGGGGTCATTATTTCAGAAGACTTAAAGGCAGGCAGACAATGTCATAGAGCAGCAGGAAATGCTAGCAGAATGCTTGGGTGTATAGGGAGAGGAATTACCAGTAGAAAGAGGGAGGTGCTCATGCCGCTCTACAGAGCACTAGTGAGACCTCATTTGGAGTATTGTGCTCAGTACTGGAGACCATATCTCCAGAAGGATATTGATACTTTGGAGAGAGTTCAGAGAAGAGCTACTAAACTGGTACATGGATTGCAGGATAAAACTTACCAGGAAAGATTAAAGGACCTTAACATGTATAGCTTGGAAGAAAGACGAGACAGAGGGGATATGATAGAAACTTTTAAATACATAAAGGGAATCAACAAGGTAAAAGAGGAGAGAATATTCAAAAGAAGAAAAACTGCTACAAGAGGACATAGTTTTAAATTAGAGGGGCAAAGGTTTAAAAGTAATATCAGGAAGTATTACTTTACTGAGAGAGTAGTGGATGCATGGAATAGCCTTCCTGCAGAAGTGGTAGCTGCAAATACAGTGGAGGAGTTTAAGCATGCATGGGATAGGCATAAGGCCATCCTTCATATAAGATAGGGCCAGGGGCTATCCATAGTATTTAGCATATTGGGCAGACTGGATGGGCCAAATGGTTCTTATCTGCCGACACATTCTATGTTTCTATGTTTCTATGTTTCAAACATCGATTTAAAGTTTTCTTCAATCCAAAGCTCATATCGAGCTTAAAAGGATATGCTATAAGAGACTTTTCATATTATCAGGATTCCTGTGGACACTTTATGAACATATTGCACTCCCAGTGAATACACCTACAAGATTTTCAGTGACATTCAGTTTCCTAAATTGGGATAGAGCGCTAGAAGATAATACCCCCTCTTCCCAAATAACAGCATATACTTGAAGTTTTTTGGTGTGATATATATTATTGAATTTATCGACACTATTGAGTCATATGAATATAGTGTCGATCATATCTACCACAATATATGTGACTGTAATGTTGTATATTATTGCTACATTGTTCTTATAAATTTTATTACTTGTATTTTATGGGGATTTAATAAATATTATCTGCATATGTCAATCTGGTTGCCAAGTGTATGAGTGCTCGCTCATTACTCTATTACTACATTTGCCTTTAAAAGAGGGTGGGGTGATTCCCTCTATATGAGCTTGCAGCACCATACCTTAACTACTTGCTCGTGAGCCACCACAACCTACCACTATTTTTTCTACGCACTATTCACCCCTGTGTGTGAGCTCCTTTACAGTAGATTATGGACATTTGGCACCACATTGAAAGTAAAAAAGCGAAAGCAGAAAATTTTAAATTTGATGATATGCAGGATGATGTTTTTAGTAGTGATAAAGCTATGGCAGATGTCTTTAGAGAATTAGAGGGACTACTACAGAAACAACTCAGACAGTATTGGGAGATAAGGTCCCTACAGCAGTATATAGAGCATGGTAAAATTCCTAAGGGGTTAATCTTGAACAAAACCCCAGCACAAGATCTCCTGGATGAGGAGTTTGAGGTGGAATGGAATAGATTACTATTCTCCTGTTCCATTTCACTCATGCAACTCATAATAAAAAGGAGAACAGCACTATTGGAAGTGCTGAATCAAAAAATTGGAAAATTAAAAGACCACCTTGAAAAATTCTCTAGAAATAGTGAATTTGAAATGTGGCAACAAAGACTCTGTAGTGGATTAGATAAAATTGAGAGTGAGATCATCAATAAAAAAACTAAAAAACACCAGAATACACAGAGAAATCACCAGGGTGAAGGATTTGGGGAACAAATTCCCTTATCACAGAATTAGATCCCAAAAGGGAAGAAAAGGGAAGGGGATAGGGATCGACAGGGCTTATCAGACAGCTACTCAATCTCTGTGACCAACAGATATGAGGAGCTGTCTGATCGGCATTTTTTAGATCATACCCCAGCACATCACAGAGCACGATTACGACACAGAGAAAGGACACCTCCCAATCACAGTTTAGAATCACCGACACATCACTACAATTTAAGACCCAAGAGCACTTATCAATACCAGAACACAGTGAAGGGACAACATCACATATCACAGAGACAGGATCACCATGCACCCCAAAAGATGAATCACACAGAACAAGTAAGATACCAACACTCAAGACACAGAGGAGGGTCAGAAAGACAAGACGAAGTAAGAGGAAGAGACACATATCACAAAAGACATCACTAGCAATGGATCTCAGCGTAATAATTAATTTAAGTTCAACCACCCTGACTAAAACCCAAAATAATCTGTTAGAGAAAGGTCTGAAGTTTGCCCCCACCAATAAGATGGATAAATTCTCTACATATATAGGAGTACAAAAACTAATAAGGAATATCTGCCTCAAAAAATATTTTATCAAAAATCCAATTGTGAGGAATGAGAAAGTGATAGTTGAAAAAACCGTAAAAAAGACAAAAAACCCTAACAAAAACCTCCTAAAAAATAAATCAAATATGTTTCCAAGGAGTGAAATCAGTAAAGAAATAGGAGCCTTTCAGAAGTGTGTAGAGGAAGATATCTGTAAACTAAAGGCTAGACCAAGAGCCACAAACAATCTTACCAGAGGAGAGTTTGAGGCATTGAAACAACTACAAAAAAAACACTCCATCACAGTGGTGATGGACACAATTAATTATAATAGGGAATGTCTCCGACAACTCTCAGATGGGGAGACCTATCAAATATTGGGGGGAGACCCCCTTGAGAGATTTGAGTTGGAGCTCAGGAGATACAGTATGGACGGATTGGATAGTGGTACAATATCACAGCAGGAACTTGATTTAATTTTGGGCACACAGAGGAGGCTACCATGCTTCTACTGCCTGCCCAAGGTGCATAAAAATCCGAATGATCCCCCAGGACGCCCTATCGTCTCAGGGATTGGATCTATCACATCCAACCTGTCCAAATATATAGACGTACAGTTACAGCCAATAGTCAAGAAAACCAATTCCTATATTAAAGACACTACCCAAATCATACAGATTCTGGAAAACCTAGATGTCCAGTCTGGATGGATTATGGGTACACTTGATGTTCAGTCACTTTATACTGTGATTGAACATCAGCAAGGAATTGATGCTGTAAAAATGCAATTAATAAGAGATGGCTCGTATGGAGCAATAAAAAAAGAATTTATAACAAAAGGAATAGAGTATATCCTGAGCCACAACTACTTCTTTTTTGAGGGGGAATTCTTCCTGCAGAAGCGGGGTACCGCCATGGGGACCAGATTCGCCCCCAGCTATGCTAATTTGTTCTTGGCTGAGTGGGAGTACAACCTCATTAAGCCAAGGCTGGGGACGGATCTGGCCCTGTGGCGCCGTTATATAGATGATGTGATCTTCATCTGGCAAAAGAGTAAAGAAGAATTGGAAAAATTCCTAGAAACAATTAATATTAATAATTTAAATCTGGTCTTTACCTCAAACATACAGGAGAGCACCGAATTCTTGGATTTATTAATCACACAATCTGGTAATAAATATATATGTGAGACATTTTGTAAATCCACAGTTAGAAATAGTTATATTGATTTTTCTAGCTGTCACCTGCCAAAATGGCTGACAAATGTTCCCTCTGGTCAGTTCCGTAGGATTAAGCGGAACTGCACAGAGGGACATACTTTTGAGATGGAAGCCATTGAGATGAAAAGACAATTTATTGAGAAGGAATATCCTGAAAACTTAGTGGAGGAGTCACTCAACCAAATTAGGAAATTAGATAGAAGAGAGTTCTTTAATAAGGAGGACAATAAAGATAAAAATTAGATGGATAATGAGGAAGATAAAACACTAAATAAAGAAGCCATGAGAGTTGTTCTTCCATTTAATGAGAATTATAGGAAGATTCAGAAAATTATTAAAACCCATTGGCACCATGTGTTGAATGACAAAATTGTGGGACACTTACTCCCGACTGTTCCGACGATTACCTTCACTAGGGCACCCAATCTAGGTATTAAGGTGGCCCCTACCGTAAAACCGTGGAAACAGAATAAGTTGAGTTTTTCAGGAACTTGGCTGAGTTTGAAGGGTTTTTATAAATGTGGAAGGTGTATGGGTTGTAGAATGAATAAAAAACCCAGCCTGATGACTAATGTCCCCTCGACTCAGAACAATTTTAATTGGGAGATAGAAGATTGTCTTACATGTGACTCCAGTGGAGTTATCTACCTTCTCCAGTGCCCCTGTAACAGACAATATATAGGACGTACCAAGAGGCCATTCAAAAAAAGAGTGGCCGAGCATATTGCCAACATCAGGAAGGGGTACGATAAACATTCCCCATCTAAACATTATAAAGAGATGCATAATCAGGATCCATCGAGCCTGATGTTTACGGCACTGGAGAAGGTGGAGAAACAATGGAGAGGCGGTGATTTTATCAGACAAATGTCTAGGATAGAATCCAGACGCATTTATGAATTTGGATCTCTACAACCGAAAGGCCTTAATTCGGAGTTGGAAATTTTTGGATTTATGTAGGTTGGGTGTCTCGTGGTCGACGGCACGTCGCATGCTAGGCCGTTTATCGGCGCTGTGACATGTCCTTGGCTCCGAGATACCCACCCTTCTTTCTCTATCAAATCCGAATAATTGTATCAAACTTTCAAGATTCCTCACATCTATTATTTATTGTTTTATATTCTTAAATTGATATTTTAATCTTGAAAATTTGTTTAATAATATTTTATTACAAAAAGTCATTTTATAAGTGTTAGCAATCAGATATCAAGTTTATATTTCACACAATGATATATCACACCAATTGGGACATCTGGGCCAAAAAACGCATGTGTCCCAAAAAAACGCATAAAAAACGCATGGAAACTGCAAGAGGGGAAAAGAAAAAAAAAAAAAAGAAAAAATTGAAAAAAATCAAGGCTGTATAGAATTATCCCCTGATTATGTGGGAGGATTCCCTGGCAGACTGGGAGTAGCATGAACAACAGGTGTCCAAGATTTGGGAAGCAATTAAAGGAATGGATAAAAATGGAGGCAGAGCAGGCAGACACTTGACCACTGAGGAAGGGAGAGTGAATCTACCCGTAACGCGTATGGTGAAACAAGTGATGTACCTGCATTGAAAAGCCTCCGATAATACTGTATGGCCATACAGAAGAAAATCTCTACAGTAAAGGATTAACTATTCTTATCGTCGAAAGCTGCACCAAAGGAAATTGCGGAACAGAGTGGCAACTCCTGCGATCTTTGGAACTCCTCCGAAATTCAAACCAGCTTGCTGTATGGAGCGACTGAATAAGCCGGCAAATATTTAAAGCTCCATTGAAGCAATAGGGGGACAGCAGACGCTAGACGGTAAGCCAAACATCGATTTAAAGTTTTCTTCAATCCAAAGCTCATATCGAGCTTAAAAGGATATGCTATAAGAGACTTTTCATATTATCAGGATTCCTGTGGACACTTTATGAACATATTGCGCTCCCAGTGAATACATCTACAACATTTTCAGTGACATTCAGTTTCCTAAATGGGGATAGAGCGCTAGAAGATAATACCCCCTCTTCCCAAATAACAGCATATACTTGAAGTTTTTTGGTGTGATATATATTATTGAATTTATCGACACTATTGAGTCATATGAATATAGTGTCGATCATATCTACCACAATATATGTGATTGTAATGTTGTATATTATTGCTACATTGTTCTTATAAATTTTATTACTTGTATTTTATGGGGATTTAATAAATATTATCTGCATATGTCAATCTGGTTGCCAAGTGTATGAGTGCTCGCTCATTACTCTATTACTATTAATGATATTTGCTGTTACCAATACATTATTGCTGCTATATAATAACCACTGCTCTAATATTGCTGCTACAAACAACCGCTGCTTTAAATATTGCTGCTTTACACAACCGCTGCTCTAAATATTGTAAATTTTGCTGCTATCAATAACCACTATTTTTATAGTAACATAGTAACATAGTACATAAGGGCTCTTTCACACCTGCGTTCTTGTCTTCCGGCATAGAGTTCCGTCGTCGGGGCTCTATGCCGGAAGAATCCTGATCAGGATTATCCTAATGCATTCTGAATGGAGAGAAATCCGTTCAGGATGCATCAGGATGCATCAGGATGTCTTCAGTTCCGGAACGGAACGTTTTTTGGCCGGAGAAAATACCGCAGCATGCTGCGCTTTTTGCTCCGGCCAAAAATCCGGAACACTTGCCGCAAGGCCGGATCCGGAATTAATGCCCATTGAAAGGCATTGATCCGGATCCGGCCTTAAGCTAAACGTCGTTTCGGCGCATTGCCGGAGCCGACATTTAGCTTTTTCTGAATGGTTACCATGGCTGCCGGGACGCTAAAGTCCTGACAGCCATGGTAAGTGTAGTGGGGAGCGGGGGAGCAGTGTACTTACCGTCCGTGCGGCTCCCCGGGCGCTTCAGAGTGACGTCAGGGCGCCCCAAGCGCATGGATCATGTGATCACATGGATCACGTCATCCATGCGCATGGGGCGCTCTGACGTCATTCTGGAGCGCCCCGGGAGCCGCACGGACTGTAAGTATACCGCTCCCCCGCTCCCCGCTCCTACTATGGCAACCAGGACTTTAATAGCGTCCTGGGTGCCATAGTAACACTGAACGCATTTGGAAGACGGTTCCGTCTTCAAATGCTTTCAGTACACTTGCGTTTTTCCGGATCCGGCGTGTAATTCCGGCAAGTGGAGTACACGCCGGATCCGGACAACGCAAGTGTGAAAGAGGCCTAAGGCCGAAAAAAGACATTTGTCCATCCAGTTCGGCCTGTCATCCTACAAGTTGATCCAGAGGAAGGCAAAAAAAACCTGTGAGGTAGAAGCCAATTTTCCTCACTTTAGGGGAATAAAAAATTCCTTCCCGACTCCAATCAGGCAATCAGAATAACTCCCTGGATCAACGACCCCTCTCTAGTAGCTATAGCCTGTAATATTATTACACTCCAGAAATACATCCAGGCCCCTCTTGAATTCCTTTATTGTACTCACCATCACCACCTCCTCAGGCAGAGAGTTCCATAGTCTCACTGCTCTTACCGTAAAGAACCCTTTTCTATGTTTGTGTACAAACCTTCTTTCCTCCAAACGCAGAGGATGTCCCCTCGTCACAGTCACAGTCCTGGGGATAAATAGATGATGGGATAGATCTCTGTACTGCCCCCTGATATATTTATACATAGTAATTAGATCTCCCCTCAGTCGTCTTTACACGCTTTTAATTATTTTATTGTTTAAATTGTTATTTTAAACCATTGTTGTTGAAATTTTGTGATAATAAATATTATTATATCAACCCTTGATTACCTACATAACCAGATAAGGAGTGCCTGTTATATTTGAAAAACGTATTACATTAATCTGTGATTGGGTGAAATCACTATTAAGTTAATCACTATTAAGCAAGAGCACCCGTCCTTTGATATCAAGAAAGTGAGCCACTATATAATTTTTAATCAAACTTTTTAACAAGCCTTGGAACATGACAAGAGAAAACAGCCAAGCCAAATATCCATCCATAGACAGCTGTTTCAGAGTGCTTGCCCGTCATCAGTGTGGGGTAGGATTCTGGCTGGCTGTTTGATGCATTGGATGCAGCTTAATTATGGTACTGGATTTCCTAAAAGAGACCAGCCCTCTATGGAGACTTAATGGAAGGGCTCCATGGTATAGATACTTATTGGCACTACTCCATGGAAAAACAATATGCAAAGAGTTATTTCCCAAGGAAAGAGAACCATCTTGCTAGCGCCACCTTGTGGAGATGTCTCACTATGAGTTAAAATCGAACTTTGTAACAGGCCTTGGGACATTACAAGGGAAAATAGTCAAGCCAAATATTCATCCGTAGACAGCTGTTTCAGGGTGTTTACCTCTCGTCAGTATGGAGTAGAATTTTGGGTGGCTGAGTCTGATGCCTTAGATGCAGCTTAGGCAGTGTGCCAGGTTTCCTTAAAGATAACTACTGTTTATATAGACTTATAGGCAATGGCTCCATGTGAAAATAATATGAAAAGAAGTTTCTCTCAAGCAAAGAGAACCATCACACTAGCTCCAAGTCATCTGACTCATCTGCCAGTGAGAATCCTACTCTGTGCTGATGAAGGGCAAACACCCCAAAACAGCTGTATATGGATGGATATGTGGCTTGGCTATTTTATCTTGTCAGGTCCCAAAGCTTGTTAAAAAGTCAGATTTTGACTCATATGGAGCCACTTCCACAAGGTGGTGCTATTGACATGGTTCTCTTTCCTTAGATACCTCCTTGCATATTATATTTCCATGGAGCATTGCCTATCATCCATACACAGCTGGTCTCTTCAATGAGACATAACACATTGCCTAAGCTATATGAATGCTTAAATATCTCTACCCTATATTCACCCTTTGTTATATGTGTCATAATGTCAGAAGTATTAGGGCTGAAGCTTGTTCTGGTCCCAACCTTAAAGAGGTTATCCCACAAAATCTATTTATTACCTATCCGCTGGATAAGTGATAAATGTCAGATTGTGGTGGGCCCACCCACTGGGACACCCAGCAATCCTAAAAATGAGGGGTCCCCAAATCCCCTCTCTGGAAGGAGTGGTAGCTCACATGATGGTCCACTGCTCCATTCAGTTCTATGGGACTATGGTAGAGAGCACTCTGTTAGTCCTATAGAAGTGCTGGTCCCAGCTGTCCAACCTCCTGTGAGCTGACATTTATCACCGATCCTGTGGACATATGATAAATACATTTCATGGGATAACCCCTTTAAAAGGAAAAGATGGCTATACCTGGTGATCACTCTCCAGTCTCCATAGAAACCTCCAGGTGAACTCTCCCTTCACTGTAGAGTGAACATCAAGTGATCTGCGAATAGATTGTTATTATCAGGCTAGTGAGTTTCTTTAAGTAATTTTCTCTCCATGAGAGATGGTCAGAGTATCATTTTATGATTTTTACTATGCCAGTGTTATGGGAATAACTCATGTTATTAGTAATCGCTAAAAATTATTTTTCTTTGTGGGCAATATTTCAGTTTAATTGTTTCATTTCATGATGACAGGCTTACTGCTTATTATCCTTGTCCATCATCTTGCTTTCTAATTTAAAATACTATCATTTCACTTTGATTGACTACATGGAGAATAGCCCTGCATTAAAAACTCCAAAATGTATACACATTAACAGTGCCTCTGACAACTGTAATTATGCCCAAGGCCATACAAAGAGGTGTGAGGGCTCCATAGCACTACCACACTCCTAACTATTGGGACAGGAGGACCTAGTGCTTTAGTGTCTCAAGTCTCCTTTCTAGAATCCCCAGGTTACTTGCCTACACAGTTGTTTGATAACTTTTTACGACCTGTAGTGAAGGAATTCATGCTATGGTTCACGCATGAAAAAATAAAGAAGCAGCCAACCTGGGCCATGCACCATTTTTTGTAGGAGACCCATAGTCTGCCCTTGATGGTGCCTGAGGAAAGCTGGGCCTGGAATCCTAGATCTTTATGGTGAGTTCTTTGCAAACATAAAGAAATTGATGTTTTCTTTATGTTTTTGTAAATCAGGGGCATACACAGATCTCATAGGGTCCTAAACCAGTTAATATGGGACCCCCTGCCCCATCCAGTATCCCAGTACACATGTGCTATGTCCCAGATTTCAGACGAATTTGCAATTTTTTTTTATTAAGCAGAAAAAAAATTATTGATGAAAAAACTGTAATAATATGAGAAAGATTCCCTTCACCTAACCTACTTTATTTGATTTCTATGTCCAAAAAAGTGGAACATATGCTTAATAAGAATGGTGTTCATTCTAAACTCTATGGGGTCATTTATGAACAGATATAAATCACTTTTTGTGGTATATGTGTCGCAGATTGAGACGCAAAGGTTATTTGTGCCGCAATCTGCTACTTTTACCCTTCTCCGACACTCACGCCAGGTCTAAAAAGGGGGAGTGGTGGAGAAGGGGGCAGGCCTGCAGGCTCATCTCATTTATCATTTTTTAAATCTGTTTTAGGCATAAAAAATAGTCTAACTCTATGCCAGTAAGGGAGGTGTTGTAGATTTAGACAAGTGTAAAGTCCGCCTAAGTTATGTAGAGACTGGCGCCTCTACACAACTTAAGCAGATGAACTGTCAATGCAGGAGGGACGAAGACTGGCGCCTAAATCGCCGATCTTCATAAATGTCCCCCTATATTTCTCAGTGTTTTACACCACTGGTCATACATACAGGGAGTGCAGAATTATTAGGCAAGTTGTATTTTTGAGGATTAATTTTATTATTAGACAACAATAGAGAACAATGTTCTCAATGAACCCAAAAAACTCATTAATATCAAAGCTGAATATTTTTGGAAATAGTTTTTAGTCTGTTTTTAGTTTTAGCTATTTTAGGGGGATATCTGTGTGTGCAGGTGACTATTACTGTGCATAATTATTAGGCAACTTAACAAAAAACAAATATATACCCATTTAAATTATTTATTTTTACCAGTGAAACCAATATAACATCTCAACATTCACAAATATACATTTCTGACATTCAAAAACAAAACAAAAACAAATCAGTGACCAATATAGCCACCTTTCTTTGCAAGGACACTCAAAAGCCTGCCATCCATGGATTCTGTCAGTGTTTTGATCTGTTCACCATCAACATTGCGTGCAGCAGCAACCACAGCCTCCCAGACACTGTTCAGAGAGGTGTACTGTTTTCCCTCCTTGTAAATCTCACATTTGATGATGGACCACAGGTTCTCAATGGGGTTCAGATCAGGTGAACAAGGAGGCCATGTCATTAGATTTTCTTCTTTTATACCCTTTCTTGCCAGCCACGCTGTGGAGTACTTGGACGCGTGTGATGGAGCATTGTCCTGCATGAAAATCATGTTTTTCTTGAAGGATGCAGACTTCTTCCTGTACCACTGCTTGAAGAAGGTGTCTTCCAGAAACTGGCAGTAGGACTGGGAGTTGCGCTTGACTCCATCCTCAACCCGAAAAGGCCCCACAAGCTCATCTTTGATGATACCAGCCCAAACCAGTACTCCACCTCCACCTTGCTGGCGTCTGAGTCGGACTGGAGCTCTCTGCCCTTTACCAATCCAGCCACGGGCCCATCCATCTGGCCCATCAAGACTCACTCTCATTTCATCAGTCCATAAAACCTTAGAAAAATCAGTCTTGAGATATTTCTTGGCCCAGTCTTGACGTTTCAGCTTGTGTGTCTTGTTCAGTGGTGGTCGTCTTTCAGCCTTTCTTACCTTGGCCATGTCTCTGAGTATTGCACACCTTGTGCTTTTGGGCACTCCAGTGATGTTGCAGCTCTGAAATATGGCCAAACTGGTGGCAAGTGGCATCTTGGCAGCTGCACGCTTGACTTTTCTCAGTTCATGGGCAGTTATTTTGCGCCTTGGTTTTTCCACACGCTTCTTGCGACCCTGTTGACTATTTTGAATGAAACGCTTGATTGTTCGATGATCACGCTTCAGAAGCTTTGCAATTTTAAGAGTGCTGCATCCCTCTGCAAGATATCTCACTATTTTTAACTTTTCTGAGCCTGTCAAGTCCTTCTTTTGACCCATTTTGCCAAAGGAAAGGAAGTTGCCTAATAATTATGCACACCTAATATAGGGTGTTGATGTCATTAGACCACACCCCTTCTCATTACAGAGATGCACATCACCTAATATGCTTAATTGGTAGTAGGCTTTCGAGCCTATACAGCTTGGAGTAAGACAACATGCATAAACAGGATGATGTGGTCAAAATACTCATTTGCCTGATAATTATGCACTCCCTGTATACTAATATATCTCATACAAATCTATGTTGCTTCTCTGCAGCCACCACTAGGGGGAACACAGTGCATAGTGGTTTATACAGTTACTGTTGACTTCAAGAGAAGCTGTAAACATTTCTTTACACTGAGCTCCCCCTAATGGTGGCTGCATAAAAATATAGTATTTTCATGTCAGGAACAGAAAAAGGATTTCAATGCCTTGTCCCCCTCCCCCTGGGTCCCATAGCACAATCCATGGAAGGTACGCCACTGCTGCTAAAATTAAAAAAGCACAGATATGTTATTCCAGGCATTGATGATGAACAATTCAGAAGCCTGTCTCCACAAAGGAACATAATTGTATTTTTGCTGATTTTTGCTTATTTGAAACTGCTACCAGCAGGACGGTAGAGCAAATGTGCATTACAAGACTAATTATGTTCTATCACCCTTTTTAATGGAAATACAATATCAATGTTGCCCATAATCTTTTCACTCTCAGCATTTCTTGGTTTGTGAAATACTGAGCTTTTATGCAATAAACCAGACAATGAAATAATAACATTTAAAGGGAACCTGTCACCGGGATTTTGTGTATAGAGCTGAGGACATGGGTTGCTAGATGGCCGCTAGCACATCCGCAAAACCCTGTCCCCATAGCTCTGTGTGCTTTTATTGTGTAAAAAAAACGATTTTATACATATGCAAATTAACCTGAGATGACTGCTGTCCCTGACTCATCTCAGGTACAGGACTCATCTCAGGTTAATTTGCATATGTATCAAATAGGTTTTTTTTTACACAATAAAAGCACACAGAGCTATGGGGATTGGGGATTGCGGATGTGCTAGCGGCCATCTAGCAACCCATGTCCTCAGCTCTATACCCAAAATCCCGGTGACAGGTTCCCTTTAATAGAGTGTTTTTTCTCCATGGTAACCAATTACATAGTGACCTACGAAATGGTAAGTAAAAGTAACCTTGTGCAAAACCCCCCATAAAAAATACCTTAACTTTTACATACACTTCATTAACCTATTGTACTGTATATGTGATGAAAATAATATTTCAAATACTATACTTTTTTTTCAGTTTTCCTAGTAAAATAGGCACTTAAAGTTCAGGTGCCTATCACCCTTTAGAATCTGTACACGTGCACGTCGATCACATGTCATCAATGTACTGGTGTCAGATTCCACTGGGACTGCATTGACCTGAGTATAGGCTGGAGCACACACTGCCGCTGCCTGTACTAGCTCCGCTCTGTGTGGGAAACTTTAACCCTTTCAAGACCAAGCCATTTTTGACCTTCGTGACCAAGTCTAATTATGCAAATCTGACATGTCACTTTATGTGCTATTAACTTTGGAATACTTTTACTTATCCAAGCCATTCTGAGACTGTTTTCTCGTGACACATTGTACTTCATGATAGTCATAAATTTGAGTCAATATATTTCACCTTTATTTATGAAAAAATCCCAAATTTAGCAAAAATGTTGAAAAATTAGCAATATGAAGAATTTTATATTCTCTCCCTTTAAAACAGAAAGTGATACCTTATAAAATATTAATTACTTAACATTCCCCATATGTCTATTTTATGTTGGCATCATTTTGTAAATGTCATTTTACTTTTTTAGGACGTTAGAAGGCTTAGAATTTTAGAAGCAATTCTTAGAAATTTTCAGGTCTGAAGTCACTTTGTGGGGCTTACATAGTGGAAACCCCCCATAAATGACCCCATTGCAGAAACTACACCCCTCAAGTTACTTAAAACGGATTTTACTAACTTTGTTAACCCTTTTGGTGTTCCACAAGAATTAAAGTAAAATGGAGATGAAATTTCTAAATTTCACTTTTTTGGCAGATTTTCCATTTTAATAAATTTTTTTCTTTAACGCAGGGAGGGTTAATAGCCAAACAAAACTCAGTATTTACTACCCTGATTCTGCAGTTTACAGAAACACCCTACATGTGGTTGTAAACTGATGTAAGGGCACACGGCAGGGCGCAGAAGGAAAGGAGCGATATATGGTTTTTGGAAGCAGATTTTGCTGGACTGGTTTTTAGATGCTATGTCCCATTTGAAGCCCCTCTGATGCACCCTTACAATGGAAACTCCCCAAAAGAGACCCCATTTTGGAAACTAGGGGATAAGGTGCCAGTTTTATTGTTACAATTTTGGGGTACATATGATTTTTAATTGCTCTGTATTATGCTTTTTGTGAGGCAAGGTAACCAAAAAATTGCTGTTTTGGACAGTTTTTTTATTTTATTTTTGCAACATTCATCTGACAGGGTAGATCATGTGCTATTGTTATAGAGCAGGTTGTTACAGACACAATGATATCAAATATGTCTACTTTCTTAGTTTGATTGTTTCAGTTTTACATAATAAAGCATTTTTGAAAACAAAATAATGTTTTTGTGTCTTAATATTCTGAAAGCCTTATTTTTTTTTATTATTCCGCTGATCGTTTTGTGCAGAGGCTCATTTTATGGAGAAAGAGTTGATGTTTTTATTGGTACCATTTTTGGGTACATATGAGTTTTTGATCATTCATTATTACACTTTTTGGGCAAGGTGACCAAAAAAGTGGTTGTTTTGGAACAGTTTTTATTTATTTATTTTTACAGCGTTCAACAGAGGGGTTAGGTCATGTGACATTTTATAGAGAAGATCGTTACGGACGTGGCAATATTTAATATATATGCTTTTTCTTATTTAAGTTTTACACAATAATAGCATTTTTGAAACCAAAAAAATTATGTTTTAGTGTCTCCATAGTCTGAGAGCCATATTTCTTTTTATTTTTTTTGTGATTGTCTTAGGTAGGGTACTATTTTGGGGGGCATATGCCTTTTTGATCGCTTGGTGTTGCAATTTATGTGACAAAAAATGGCTTTTTCTGACACAGTTTTTATTATTTTTTTATGGTGTTTATCAGACGGGGTGGGTCATGTGATATATTCATAGAGCTGGTTGTTACAGACGCGGCGATACCAAATATGTATACTTTTTAAAAAAAAATTCACTTTAACACAATAATAGCATATTTGAAACAAAAAAAATATGTTTTAGTGTCTCCATGTTCTGAGAGCTATAGTTTTTTTTATTGTTTGAGCAATTTTATTATGTAGGGGCTCATTTTTTGCGTGATGAGGTGACGGTTTTATTGGTAACATTTTGTGGGACATACGCCTTTTTGATCGCTTGGTGTTGCACTTTTTGTGATGTAAGGTGACAAAAATGGCTTTTTTTGACTGTTTTTTAAATGGTGTTTATCGCACGGGGTGGATCATGTGATATGTTGATAGACCCGGTCGTTACGGACACGTGATACCTAATATGTGTAGTTTATTTATTTATTTTCATTTTTTAATCTCTTATAAATGAGCGAATATAGGAAAAGGCAATTTATTTATTTTTTATTTACATTTTCATTTATTTATTTTTTTAACTTTTTTTATTTTCACACTTTTTTATTAAGTCCCACTTGGATCTTAAAGATCCAGTGGGGCTGATGGCTTTACTATAATTTGCAATGCTCTTGCAGTGTCAGGCAGCTGCTGCCAAGGCCAATAAGATAATGGGTTGCATCAAAAGGGGCATAGATGCCCGTGATGAGAACATAGTCCTACTACTTTACAAATCATTAGTCAGACCACACATGGAGTACTGTGTACAGTTCTGGGCTCCAGTGAACAAGGCAGACATAGCAGAGCTGGAGAGGGTCCAGAGGAGGGCAACTAAAGTAATAACTGGAATGGGGCAACTACAGTACCCTGAAAGATTATCAAAATTAGGGTTATTTACTTTAGAAAAAAGACGACTGAGGGGAGATCTAATTACTATGTATAAATATATCAGGGGTCAGTACAGAGATCTATCCCATCACCTATTTATCCCCAGGACTGTGACTGTGACAAGGGGACATCCTCTGCGTCTGGAGGAAAGAAGGTTTGTACACAAACCTAGAAAAGGATTCTTTACGGTAAGAGCAGTGAGACTATGGAACTCTCTGCCTGAGGAGGTGGTGATGGTGAGTACAATAAAGGAATTCAAGAGGGGCCTGGATGTATTTCTGGAGTGTAATAATATTACAGGATATAGCTACTAGAAAGGGGTCGTTGATCTAGAGAGTTATTCTGATTGCCTGATTGGAGTCGGGAAGGAATTTTTTATTCCCCTAAAGTGAGGAAAATTGGCTTCTACCTCACAGGTTTTTTTTTGCCTTCCTCTGGATCAACTTGCAGGATGACAGGCCGAACTGGATGGACAAATGTCTTTTTTCGGCCTTATGTACTATGTTACTATGTTACAAGACTTTCAGTTTTAGGCTACATGCACACGAACGTTGTTTGTTTCCGTGTCCGTTCCATTTTATTTGCGGATAGGATGCGGACCTATTCAATTCAATGGGTCCGCAAAAAAAATGCGGACAGCACACTGTGTGCTGTCAGCATCAGTATGTCCGTTACATTGCCCCGCAAAAAAAATAGTGCGTGTCCTATTTTCTTCTACTTTGCGGACAAGGATAGGCATTATTACAATGGATCCGCAAAAGAAATGGATTCGCAAAAAACACTGATTCCATACGGAACGTCACCCATCTTTTTTGCGGATCCGCAATTTGTGGACCGCAAAACATATACGGTAGTGTGCATGTAGCCTTACACTGATAGTTGGCAGCAAAGGACGCCTTTGCAAGCCGCTGCCATCGCAGCGCAGCAACCCGATGGTTAAGAGGGAGCCTCCTCCCTATGTTAACCCCTTGGATGCCGCTGACTGCGGCGTCTAAGGGGTTGCAGTAGACTATCAGCATACAGCTGACACTTGCTGCTGATGGTGACGGCTTAGGAACAGAGCCGCCACCATCAAATACAGCAGGGGGACCGCATCAGGGGCAGGGGGAACAAATGGGGGCATTGCTGGAAAGGAGGGGGTACGGCCAGCATGGAGGGGGCACGGGAGGAGCACAGCACGAACAGAATGGGCACGGCCAGCAGAGAAGAGGCACGGCCGGCACAGAAGGGGCACGGCTGGCACAGAAGGGGCACCTTTACGACACATCAGGGGGCACAGATTGGGGCACAGATCAGCTAATGCCTGAAACCGGCATTTTTACACTGCCGCGCTTTAATTAGTTAGTCTGCATAAACTAACCAATTGGAGCGATCGCCGACAAGGGACCACTCTGATTGGTCCCTTGTCAGCATTACTGAACTGTATGCTGTCCCTGACAGCAGCACTGCAGGGGCAGAAGCTTTAACCCCTACCCGACACATGACGTACTATTACGTCATGGAAGCCACTGCGTTCCCGCAATTTGATGTAATAGTACGTCATGGTGATCGGGCGGGCACCGGGCGGTGAGCGCCCGATCAGTGCAGGGGCGCAACAGTCCCTGGTAGCCGGGCCCCTGGCGTATCTGCCGGCATCGCTGTAAATACCGATACCGACAAATTAACCCCTTCTATACTGCGGTCCGTGCTGACCTCGACATACAGGCGCGTACATACAGGGGTCACAGGGGCCGCAGTTGCGACCGGGCCCGGCACCCCAGGGGGCCCGGCCGCCGGTGGACCCCTGGCCCCTGCAGTAGTGCTGTATGTACCCGGGGCCCAGTGCTCCTGTAGTAGCACACTATGACCTGGTGCTGCACGCTGTCAGGTGAAAGTGCAGCGCCGGCCGGGAAGACAGAAGAGCGAGCGCGACTTCTGCTGGAGAGGAAGAGTAGCCGCGGCGCAGAGCAGGTAATTATGTTAGGGCCGATGATCAGGGGAACCACTGCAGGACCCATACTGATCCCCAAACTGACTGTGGTGGAGGGGGGGATGTTTGGTCAGATTGCCCCTGGTCTAATGATTTAGTTTTGGCTAAGTCCCAAAGTTGTGGCAATGATCATGGGGTTACTTGTAAAGCATGACCCTGGTGGGGCCCAAAGAACAAAGGAGAAGAGGCAGCACCAAATGCGCCCCTCTGCGGTGGGGAAAACGGAGCATGGGATGAAGGCTGAGCACCAGGGGGCACTGACCGCTCCGCCCACTGACACTATTTACCTGGCCACGGACATAGTATCACCTCTTTATCTGGGCAGTATTTATCTGGGCGCAGTATGACCCTGTCAGTGGCCACTATAAAGCAATATTTATCTGGGCGCAGTATGACCCTGTCAGTGGGCACTATATAGCAGTATTTATCTGGGTGCAGTATGACCCTGTCAGTGGGCACTATAAAGCAGTTTTTATCTGGGCGCAGTATGACCCTGTCAGTGGGCATTTTAAAGCAGTATTTATCTGGGCGCAGTATGACCCTGTCAGTGGGCACTATATAGCAGTATTTATCTGGGCGCAGTATGACCCTGTCAGTGAGCACTATATAGCAGTATTTATCTGGATGCAGTATGACCCTGTCAGTGGGCACTATAAAGCAGTAGTGGGGAGGGGTGGAGGCAAGTTGGGGGGATGCCATGGATCAGTTTCGCACTGGGGCCCCATAGATTGTGTGTACGCCACTGGCGACATAGAAGGGGTTTGTGTCAGGTGAGGGAGCGCATCGAGTCCCCGCGCTGCTGTGGCGGGGACTCGATGTGTCAGAAGGCAGCCCGATGCCGTGCAGAGGCTGCCCAATGCCTTGCACGGCATCGGGACCTGCCTTCTACGAGTGCCCTGGAGATCCAGCCTCAGGCTGGGTCTCCTAGGCACCCTGTTAGTGTACTACTCACTGTAGTACATGAACAGGCAATGCATTACAATACAGACCCCAAAAGTGAAAGTTAGAAATGAAGTAAAGAAAAAAAAAAGGTATCGCCAAGTCCGTAACAACCAGCTCTATAAAAATATCACATGACCTAACCCCTCAGATAAACACCGTAAAAAAAAAAAGTGTAAAAAAAAAAAGCCACAAAAAACGTAATATAGAGCAATTAAAAATCATATGTACCCCAAAATAGTACCAATAAAACTGGCACCTAATCCCGTAGTTTCCAAAATGTGGTCACTTGTTTGAGTTTCTACTGTAGGGGTGCATCAGGGGGGCTTCAAATGGGGTATGGCATCTAAAAAACAGTTCAGCTAAATCTGCCTTCCAAAAACAATATGGCGTTCCTTTCCTTCTGCGCCCTGCCGTGTGGCCATACAGCAGTTTACGACCACATGTGCGGTGTTTCTGTAAGCCGCAGAATCAGGGTAATAAATATTGAGTTTTGTTTGGCTGTTAAGCCTTGATTTGCTACTGGAAAAACTGGATTAAAAATGTAAAATCTGCCAAAAAAGGGAAATTCTGAAAGATTTGCTTCTAAACTTCTAAGCTTTCTAACATCCCCAAAAATAAAATGTAATTTTCAAAATAATCCAAACATGAAGTAGACATATGGGAAATGTAAAGTAATAACTATTATATAAGGTATCACTATCTATTATAAAAGTAGAGTAATTGAAATTTGAACATTTGGGATTTTTCAAAACTTTTGGTAAATTTGGGAAGGTGAAATATATTGACTTAAATTTATGACTATGACGAGAATGGCTTGGATAAGTAAAAGTGTTCCAAAGCTATTACCACATAAAGTGACACATGTCAGATTTGCAAAAAATGGCCTGGGCAGAAGAGTGAAAACTGGCCCGGGGTAGAAGGGGTTAATCCAATCGCTTTACAGCTCTTGGATTAAAGAGCTGCCATAACTTTTATATACACTGCTCAAAAAAATTAAGGGAACACTTAAACAACACAATGTAACTTCAAGTCAATCCCACTTCTGTGAAATCAAACTGTCCACTTAGGAAGCAACACTGAGTGACAATCAATTTCACATGCTGTTGTGCTGATGGGATAGACAACAGGTGGAAATTATAGGCAATTAGCAAGACACCACCAATAAAGGAGTGGTTCTGCAGGTGGTGACCACAGACCACTTCTCAGTTCCTATGCTTCCTGGCTGATGTTTTGGTCACTTTTGAATGCTGGCGGTGCTTTCACTCTAGTGGTAGCATGAGACGGAGTCTACAACCCACACAAGTGGCTCAGGTAGTGCAGCTTATCCAGGATGGCACATCAATGCGAGCTGTGGCAAGAAGGTTTGCTGTGTCTGTCAGCGTGGTGTCCAGAGCATGGAGGCGCTACTAGGAGACAGGCCAGTACATCAGGAGACATGGAGGAGGCCGTAGGAGGGAAACAACCCAGCAGCAGGACCGCTACCTCCGCCTTTGTGCAAGAAAGAACAGGAGGAGCACTGCCAGAGCCCTGCAAAATGACCTCCAGCAGGCCACAAATGTGCATGTGTCTGCTCAAACGGTCAGAAACAGACTCCATGAGGGTGATATGAGGGCCCGACGTCCACAGGTGGGGGTTGTGCTTACAGCCCAACACCGTGCAGGACGTTTGGCATTTGCCAGAGAGCACCAAAGATTGGCAAATTCGCCACTGGGGCCCTGTGCTCTTCACAGATGAAAGCAGGTTCACACTGAGCACATGTGACAGACGTGACAGAGTCTGGAGACGCCGTAGAGAACCTTCTGCTGCCTGCAACATCCTCCAGCATGACCGGGTTGGCATTGGGTCAGTAATGGTGTGGGGTGGCATTTCTTTGGATTGCCGCACAGCCCTCCATGTGTTCGCCAGAGGTAGCCTGACTGCCATTAGGTACCGAGATGAGATCCTCAGACCCCTTGTGAGACCTTATGCTGGTGCGGTTGGCCCTGGGTTCCTCCTAATGCAAGACAATGCTAGACCTCATGTGGCTGGAGTGTGTCAGCAGTTCCTGCAAGACGAAGGCATTGATGCTATGGACTGGCCCGCCCGTTCCCCAGACCTGAATCCAATTGAGCACATCTGGGACATCATGTCTCGCTCTATCCACCAACGTCACGTTGCACCACAGACTGTCCAGGAGTTGGCAGATGCTTTTGTCCAGGTCTGGGAGGAGATCCCACAGAAGACCGTCCGCCACCTCATCAGGAGCATGCACAGGCGTTGTAGGGAGGTCATACAGGCACGTGGAGGCCACACACACTACTGAGCCTCATTTTGACTTGTTTTAAGGACATTACATCAAAGTTGGATCAGCCTGTAGTCTGTTTTTCCACTTTAATTTTGAGTGTGACTCCAAATCCAGACCTCCATGGGTTAAAAATTTTGATTTCCATTTATTAATTTTTGTGTGATTTTGTTGTTAGCACATTCAACTATGTAAAGAACAAAGTATTTCAGAAGAATATTTAATTAATTCAGATCTAGGATGTGTTATTTTTTTGAGCAGTGTACATGCTAGCTGCACGCGGTATGTGCAAACAGCACGTATATAGCCGTATGGCAGTCGTAAAGGGGTTAAAGCTACTTTCACATCTGCGTTTTTGCTGGATCCGTCAAGGATCAGCAAAAATGCTTCTGTCATGATAATACAGCTGGCTGCATCCGTTATGAACGGATCCGGTTGTATTATCTCTAAAATAGACATGACGGATCCGTCTCTAAAACCATTGTAAGTCAATGGGGGGATGGATGCATTTTCTTTTGTGTCAGAGAAAACGAATCTGTCACCATTGTCTCACATTGTGAGTCATAATTGATCCATCTTGCTCCGCATCCCATAGTGCACTCAAAAACGCTGCTTGGGAATGCAATGAAACAGAACAGAATGCATTCTGGTGCACTCCGTTCCCTTCAGTTCAGTTTTGTCCCCATTGACAATGAATGGTGACAAAATTGAAGCGTTCCCCCCCCCCCCGCTATTGAGATCCTATCACGGATCTCAATAGCAGAAAGGGAAAGCTCAGATGTTAAAGTGGCCTTACCAGAGTGGTGCGAGCACAGGCAGGAGATCATTGTGGGACATTGCTGCTGCTGCATATGTCTGCTCGCTAAAGCTTGGCATAGTGGAGCTCGTACAGGCAGGGGCAGCAATCTGTGCTCCGGCCTGCACTAAGCTCAGTGCGGCCCTAGTGGAATCCGGACAACAGTATCCCTCTGACATGTGGTGTACGTGTGTACAGATTCCAAAGCATGTTAGGCACCTGAACTTTAAAGGGAACCGGTCACCAGTTTTATGGTGTCCTAACTAAGGGCAACATAAATAAGTGACTGATTCTTTTAGCAAAATGCTGGGTCACTTTCTTTAATTGACCCAGTCAATCTGCCAACATCTTGTATTGAAAAGCTCCAGCTGATAATGATAAATCATGAATATTCATGAGCTCCTGACTCTCCCCGCCCACCTGCTGCTGAATGACAATTTGTTTCCAAATGAACCAGCAGCAGGTGGGCAGGGGAGTGGCTATAGCTCTGAATTAAATAAACGCTGGACTCAATGACATCACGCCGGACTCAAATCAGCTCATTAGCATGCGGCATGCGGCATCTTTGTGTGTATATTATGAGGTAACCATCTGTCACACCAGTAAGTGAATACATCTAAGGTACTTTTTAGTAGTTAATGATTGTATATAATTAGTTAGATTATAATCAAATATCGACATGACAGGTTCCCTTTAAGTGCCTATTTCGCTCGGAAAACTAATAATAATAATAATAATAATAATACTATATGCTTATTGTTATCTGATCAATGATGCTTCAGAGTACATCATTCGCCTGTAAGAAGGGTAGGGGCCAAAATGTAAACATGGTTTGGTGCAACAGACCTCTGTGTGGTGTGCTCCCTGCCTTGGTGTTGGTAAATGTATGGTCCTCAACACTGGTGTAGCTATAGGGGTTGCAGCGGTCGCAGTTGCAGTTGCAAGTGGGCCCCCCTTGCCAGTGGTGCAGTATATTACCCTTTATAAGATGCAGTGCATCTTATAAAGGTAATACTAGTGAGCGCTTCCATTATCTGTAACCAAAAATGTTATCTGCCAGTTAAAACTAGATAGCAAGACACCCTTTTTTATCTGTTTTCGGATTGTAGATTTATTTAATCTATTTCCTGAACATGTTTATAGGGGCGGCCATCTAGCCTGAGTTGTTCTTAACAGCATTTAGAAAGCATTAAGAAAATCGCTTTACGGCAGCCCCATGGGCCATAGAAACAATGGTCAGGAGTAGAGTTGAGCGAACACCTGGATGTTCGGGTTCGAGAAGTTCGGCCGAACTTCCCGGAAACGTTCGGGTTCGGCATCCGAACCCGACCCGAACTTCGTCCCGAGCCCGAACTCCATTGAAGTCAATGGGGACCCGAACTTTTCTGCACTAAAAAGGCTGTAAAACAGCCCAGGAAAGGGCTAGAGGGCTGCAAAAGGCAGCAAAATGTAGTTAAATCCCCTGCAAACAAATGTGGATAGGTAAATGAATAAAAATAAAAATAAAATAAATAAAAATTAACCAATATCAATTGGAGAGAGGTCCCATAGCAGAGAAACAGTCTTCATGTCATAGCAGAGAATCAGGCTTCACGTCACCCAAAACTGGAACAGTCCATTGTCATATATTTAGGCCCCGGCACCCGGACAGAGGAGAGAGGTCCCATAACAGAGATTCAGGCTTCATGTCAGCAGAGAATCAGTCTTCATGTCATAGCAGAGAATCAGGCTTCATGTCACCCACCACTGGAACAGTCCATTGTCACATATTTAGGCCCAGGCACCCAGGCAGAGGAGAGAGGTCCCATAGCAGAGAATCTGGCTTCATGTCAGCAGAGAATCAGTCTTCATGTCATAGCATAGAATCAGGCTTCATGTCACCCACCACTGGAACAGGCCACTGTCAGAAATTTTTAGGCCCCGGCACCCAGACAGAGGAGAGAGGTCCCATAACAGAGATTCAGGCTTCATGTCAGCAGAGAATCAGTCTTCATGTCATAGCAGAGAATCAGGCTTCACGTCACCCACCACTGGAACAGTCCATTGTCACATATTTAGGCCCAGGCACCCAGGCAGAGGAGAGAGGTCCCATAGCAGAGAATCTGGCTTCATGTCAGCAGAGAATCAGTCTTCCTGTCATAGCAGAGAATCAGGCTTCATGTCACCCACCACTGGAACAGGCCACTGTCAGATATTTTTAGGCCCAGGCACCCAGACAGAGGAGAGAGGTCCCATAACAGAGATTCAGGCTTCATGTCAGCAGAGAATCAGTCTTCATGTCATAGCAGAGAATCAGGCTTCACGTCACCCACCACTGGAACAGTCCATTGTCACATATTTAGGCCCAGGCACCCAGGCAGAGGAGAGAGGTCCCATAACAGAGATTCAGGCTTCATGTCAGCAGAGAATCAGTCTTCATGTCATAGCAGAGAATCAGACTTCATGTCACCCACCACTGGAACAGGCCACTGTCAGATATTTTTAGGCCCCGGCACCCAGACAGAGGTCCCATAACAGAGATTCAGGCTTCATGTCAGCAGAGAATCAGTCTTCATGTCATAGCATAGAATCAGGCTTCATGTCACCCACCACTGGAACAGGCCACTGTCAGATATGTTTAGGCCCCGGCACCCAGACAGAGGAGAGGTTCATTCAACTTTGGGTTGCCCCGCAATATAATGGTAAAATGAAAAAAAAAAAAGGATTGAATGAGGAAGTGCCCTGGAGTACAATAATATATGGTTAAGGGGAGGTAGTTATAAATGTCTAATCTGCACAAGGGATGGACAGGTCCTGTGGGATCCATGCTTGGTTCATTTTTATGAACGTCAGCTTGTCCACATTGGCTGTAGACAGGCGGCTGCGTTTGTCTGTAATGACGCCCCCTGCCGTGCTGAATACACGTTCAGACAAAACACTGGCCGCCGGGCAGGCCAGCACCTCCAAGGCATAAAAGGCTAGCTCTGGCCACGTGGACAATTTGGAGACCCAGAAGTTGAATGGGGCCGAACCATCAGTCAGTACATGGAGGGGTGTGCACAGGTACTGTTCCACCATGCTAGTGAAATGTTGCCTCCTGCTAACAAGTTCCGTATCAGGTGGTGGTGCAGTTAGCTGTGGCGTGGTGACAAAACTTTTCCACATCTCTGCCATGCTAACCCTGCCCTCAGAGGAGCTGGCCGTGACACAGCTGCGTTGGCGACCTCTTGCTCCTCCTCTGCCTTCGCCTTGGGCTTCCACTTGTTCCCCTGTGACATTTGGGAATGCTCTCAGTAGCGCGTCTACCAACGTGCGCTTGTACTCGCGCATCTTCCTATCACTCTCCAGTGCAGGAAGTAAGGTGGGCACATTGTCTTTGTACCGTGGATCCAGCAGGGTGGCAACCCAGTATTCCGCACACGTTAAAATGTGGGCAACTCTGCTGTCGTTGCGCAGGCACTGCAGCATGTAGTCGCTCATGTGTGCCAGGCTGCCCAGAGGTAAGGACAAGCTGTCCTCTGTGGGAGGCGTATCGTCATCGTCCTGCATTTCCCCCCAGCCACGCACCAGTGATGGGCCCGAGCTGCGTTGGGTGCCACCCCGCTGTGAACGTGCTTCATCCTCATCCTCCTCCACCTCCTCCTCATCCTCGTCCTCCTCGTCCTCCAGTAGTGGGCCCTGTCTGGCCACATTTGTACCTGGCCTCTGCTGTTGCAAAAAACCTCCCTCTGAGTCACTTCGAAGAGACTGGCCTGAAAGTGCTAAAAATTACCCCTCTTCCTCCTCCTCCTCCTCCTCCTGGGCCACCTCCTCTTCCATCATCGCCCTAAGTGTTTTCTCAAGGAGACATAGAAGTGGTATTGTAACGCTGATAATGGCGTCATCGCCACTGGCCATGTTGGTGGAGTACTCGAAACAGCGCAACAGGGCACACAGGTCTCGCATGGATGCCCAGTCATTGGTGGTGAAGTGGTGCTGTTCCGCAGTGCGACTGACCCGTGCGTGCTGCAGCTGAAACTCCACTATGGCGTGCTGCTGCTCGCACAGTCTGTCCAGCATGTGCAAGGTGGAGTTCCACCTGGTGGGCACGTCGCATATGAGGCGGTGAGTGGGAAGGCCGAAGTTACGCTGTAGCGCAGACAGGCGAACAGCGGCAGGATGTGAACGCCGGAAGCGCGAACAGACGGCCCGCACTTTATGCAGCAGCTCTGACATGTTGGGGTAGTTGCGAATGAACTTCTGCACCACCAAATTCAGCACATGCGCCAGGCAAGGGATGTGCGTCAAATCGGCTAGTCCCAGAGCTGCAACGAGATTTCGCCCATTATCGCACACCACCAGGCCGGGCTTGAGGCTCACCGGCAGCAACCACTCGTCGGTCTGTTGTTCTATACCCCGCCACAACTCCTGTGCGGTGTGGGGCCTGTCCCCCAAACATATGAGTTTCAGAATGGCCTGCTGACGTTTACCCCGGGCTGTGCTGAAGTTGGTGGTGAAGGTGTGTGGCTGACTGGATGAGCAGGTGGAAGAAGAGGAGGAGGAAGCTGAGTAAGAGGAGGAGGAGACAGGAGGCAAAGAATGTTGTCCTGCGATCCTTGGTGGCGGAAGGACGTGCGCCAAACAGCTCTCCGCCTGGGGCCCAGCCGCCACTACATTTACCCAGTGTGCAGTTAGTGAGATATAGCGTCCCTGGCCGTGCTTACTGGTCCATGTATCTGTGTTTAGGTGGACCTTGCCACAGATGGCGTTGCGCAGTGCACACTTGATTTTATCGGACACTTGGTTGTGCAGGGAAGGCACGGCTCTCTTGGAGAAGTAGTGCCGGCTGGGAACAACATACTGTGGGACAGCAAGCAACATGAGCTGTTTGAAGCTGTCTGTGTCCACCAGCCTAAATGACAGCATTTCATAGGCCAGTAGTTTAGAAATGCTGGCATTCAGGGCCAGGGATCGAGGGTGGCTAGGTGGGAATTTACGCTTTCTCTCAAATGTTTGTGAGATGGAGAGCTGAACGCTGCCGTGTGACATGGTTGAGATGCTTGGTGACGCAGGTGGTGGTATTGGTGGTACATCCCATGTTTGCTGGGCGGCAGGTGCCAACGTTCCTCCAGAGGCGGAGGAAGAGGCCGAGGCGGCGGCAGCAGCAGAAGAGGCCGAGGCGGCAGCAGCAGAAGAGGTAGCAGGGGGAGCCTGAGTGACTTCCTTGTTTTTAAGGTGTTTACTCCACTGCAGTTCATGCTTTGCATGCAGGTGCCTGGTCATGCAGGTTGTGCTAAGGTTCAGAACGTTAATGCCTCGCTTCAGGCTCTGATGGCACAGCGTGCAAACCACTCGGGTCTTGTCGTCAGCACATTGTTTGAAGAAGTGCCATGCCAGGGAACTCCTTGAAGCTGCCTTTGGGGTGCTCGGTCCCAGATGGCGGCGGTCAGTAGCAGGCGGAGTCTTTTGGCGGCGGGTGTTCTGCTTTTGCCCACTGCTCCCTCTTTGTCTTTTGCTACGCTGTTGGCTCGGTCTCACCGCTGCCTCTTCCTCCGAACTGTGAAAGTCAGTGGCACGACCTTCATTCCATGTGGGGTCTAGGACCTCATCGTCCCCTGAATCGTCTTCCACCCAGTCTTGATCTCTGACCTCCTGTTCAGTCTGCACACTGCAGAAAGACGCAGCAGTTGGCACCTGTGTTTCGTCATCATCAGAGACGTGCTGAGGTGGTATTCCCATGTCCTCATCATCAGGAAACATAAGTGGTTGTGCGTTAGTGCATTCTTTGTCTTCCACTGCTGGGGAAGGGCTAGGTGGATGCCCTTGGGAAACCCTGCCAGCAGAGTCTTCAAACAGCATAAGAGACTGCTGCATAACTTGAGGCTCAGACAGTTTCCCTGATATGCATGGGGGTGATGTGACAGACTGATGGGCTTGGTTTTCATGCGCCATCTGTGCGCTTTCTGCAGAAGACTGGGTGGGAGATAATGTGAACGTGCTGGATGCACTGTCGGCCACCCAATTGACTAATGCCTGTACCTGCTCAGGCCTTACCATCCTTAGAACGGCATTGGGCCCCACCAAATATGGCTGTAAATTCTGGCGGCTACTGGGACCTGAGGTAGTTGGTAAACTAGGACGTGTGGCTGTGGCAGAACGGCCACATCCTCTCCCAGCACCAGAGGGTCCACTAACACCACCACGACCATGTCCGCGTCCCTTACTAGATGTTTTCCTCATTGTTACCGTTCACCACAATAAGAAAAATATTATTCGGGCCAATGTATTGAATTCAAATTCAGGCCTTTTTTTACAGACACCTAACACTATCTGTCTATCTATTTAGGTACCGTATTACACTAATACAGGCACACCAGTAATGACAGATTTAGCTGAATATAAATTTGAGGCCTATTATTTAGGCGCTGGGTGACAGGTATACGTTTACAGACAGAATTAGACTTGGATCTGCACTGTAGTGTGTGTGTGAAGTTCTTGAGAATTACCCTATCAGCACCTTGAATCTAATATACCCTTTTAGGGATAGATTTAAAGTAGGCCTGATACAGCAGAAACCACTAATTTTGAGAATTGCAAAATTGGGAATTGTATTTCAACCCAGAACAAAAACTGTGCTTTGACGGACACTAAATAACTTGACCAGCTAAAACAGTAATGACAGATTTCGATGAATATAAATGTGAGGCCTATTTTTTAGGCGCTGGGTGACAGGTATACGTTTAATCACAGAATTAGACTTGGATCTGCACTGTAGCGTGTGTGTGAAGTTCTTGAGAATTACCCTATCAGCACCTTGAATCTAATATACCCTTTTAGGGATAGATTTAAAGTAGGCCTGATACAGCAGAAACCACTAATTTTGAGAATTGCAAAATTGGGAATTGTATTTCAACCCAGAACAAAAACTGTGCTTTGACGGACACTAAATAACTTGACCAGCTAAAGCAGTAATGACAGATTTGGATGAATATAAATGTGAGGCCTATTTTTTAGGCGCTGGGTGACAGGTATACATTTAATCACAGAATTAGACTTGGATCTGCACTGTAGCGTGTGTGTGAAGTTCTTCAGAATTACCCTATCAGCACCTTGAATCTAATATACCCTTTTAGGGATAGATTTAAAGTAGGCCTGATACAGCAGAAACCACTAATTTTGAGAATTGCAAAATTGGGAATTGTATTTCAACCCAGAACAAAAACTGTGCTTTGACGGACACTAAATAACTTGACCAGCTAAAGCAGTAATGACAGATTTGGATGAATATAAATGTGAGGCCTATTTTTTAGGCGCTGGGTGACAGGCTCAACTTGCCCCTGATGTAGTATATGGCCAAAAAATAACCACACTATTGATGGTTAAATGCACTTCATGACAGCTTGACCCTGATGTAGGATATAGCCAAAATATTACCACACTATTGATGGTTAAATGCACTTCATGACAGCTTGACCCTGATGTAGGATATAGCCAAAAAATTACCACACTATTGATGGTTAAATGCACTTTGTGACAGGCTCAACTTGCCCCTGATGTAGTATATGGCCAAAAAATAACCACACTATTGATGGTTAAATGCACTTGATGAAAGCTTGACCCTGATGTAGGATATAGCAAAAAATAACCACACTATTGATGGTTAAATGCACTTGGGTGACAGGCTCAGCTTGCCCCTGATGTAGTATATAGCCAAAAAATAACCACACTATCGATGGTTAAATGCACTTGATGAAAGCTTGACCCTGATGTAGGATATAGCAAAAAATAACCACACTATTGATGGTTAAATGTACTTGGTGGCAGCTTGTGCTGGCGCACCACAAGCTACAAAATGGCCGCCGATCACCCCAGAAAAAAGTGACTGAAAAACGCTCTGGGCAGCCTAAAAACACTGAGCAATTGAATAGCAGCAGTTCAATGATCCACAGCTGTAGATCGATCACTGTCTTAAGTCTTTTGGAGGAGTTAATCACTGCCTAATCTCGCCCTAACGTCGCAGCTGCAACCTCTCCCTACACTTGTATCAGCAGAGTGACGTGCAGCGCTACGTGACCCAAGCTTATATAGAGGCTGGGTCACATGCTGCACTGGCCAATCACAGCCATGCCAATAGTAGGCATGGCTGTAATGGCCTCTTGGGGCAAGTAGTATGATGCTTGTTGATTGGCTGCTTTGCAGCCTTTCAAAAAGCGCCAAGAATGCGCCGAACACCGAACTCGAACCCGGACTTTTACGAAAATGTTCGAGTTCGGGTCCGAGTCAACTATACAGTTCGGGTTCGCTCATCCCTAGTCAGGAGGCCACCTCATTGACTTCTATGGGAGATGTTTCTAGGCAGATGTGTCATGTGCAGAGGTCATTATACAAGGGAAGAATAGATAAGATTTGACAATCACCTATTGTGAGTGGTGGACCCTGTCTTATCTATACACAGAGGTGATATCTCCTTATCATTACAGGCATGATTAGAATGACAGATAAGCAGGTAACTGCAGTAAAGTGATCCGTACAGACCAAGCAGTAGTGCCTATTATTAGGCTTAGTGGCAAGTGTAAAAACTGCAGGATTTTATGGTTGTTGTTAAAATATAGATGCATGGAAAATTAAAAATAACATTAACATCAAAAATTATAAAAAAATATGTTAAACATAAAAATGTGATTCAACCCCTTCACGACATCCGCCATACATGTTGTGTCTTTAAACATGGCGCCCGCTTGTGCATGTAGCAGGCGCCATAGTCACTGGGTTTCTGCTGTCTAAGGCCTCTTTCACACGACAGTATGGCTTTTTCAGTGTTTTGCGGTCCGTTTTAAACGGATCCGTTGTTCCGTTTTTTGTTTCCGTTGTGTTTCCGTTTCTGTTCCGTTTTTCCGTTCCGTTTTTCCGTATGGCAAATACAGTATACAGTAATTTCATAGAAAAAATTGGGCTGGGCATAACATTTTCAATAGATGGTTCCGCAAAAAACGGAACGGATACGAAAGACATACGGATGCATTTCCGTATGCATTCCGTTTTTTTGTGGACCCATAGACTTTAATGGAGCCACGGAACGTGATTTGCGGCCAAATATAGGACATGTTCTATCTTTCAGCGGAAAGGAAAAACGGAAATACGGAAACGGAATGCATACGGAGTACATTCAGTTTTTTTTTGCGGAACCATTGAAATGAATGGTTCCGTATACGGACCGTATACGGAACGCAAAAAAAGGCCCGCAAAACGGTCGTGTGAAAGAGGCCTAAAACAGCAGAGACCTGCGCCACAAGTATGCGATCAGCTATACATTTCCCCCCTCAGATGCTGTGGTCAAATGTGACCACAGCATTTGAGCAGTCCGGAAGTGGAAGCCACACACTCTCGCTCCTGTAACAACGTTCTCAGGCTGAGATCAGGGAACCTGTTACAGTACACTAATAGCACGAAGCCTCAAAGAGGCTCCGGTGGCTATTAGAGTAATATACTATAACAGGCCACCAGGTGGCAGCACTGTATTGTTATATTGAAAATTAAGTGTTCAATGATGGCTATATAGCCATCAATGAACACAATGGGCAATCTAATGATAAAAATATAAAAAAATATAAAGTTCACCCCCCTTTCCTTAAAATAAAAATACTTAACCAATAAAAAAAATAAACATCATGGGCATCGCCGCATGCAAAAATGCCCATACAATTAAAATATAACAATATTAATTCCATACAGTAAATGGCGTAACAGAAAAAAAAAAACATGCAATTCGCCATTTTTTATTCACTTCAGCACCGCAATAATTTTTAATTAAAAAATTATCAAAAAGTCACACACACTTCAAGGGTATCACTGAAAAGTACAAATCTAAGTACAAAATTGAGCCCTCACACAGCCCTGTACACATAACTACAAAAAAGTTATAGGGGTCAGAATATGGTGACGAAAAAAAAAAAAAAAATTTTTCTCAAGACTTTTATTTTTTTTCATTATTAAAACGCAAGAAAAACTATACAAGTGTGGTATCGTTGTAGTTGTACTGATCTGGAGAATGAAGGTAACAGGTCAGTTTTACCGTATAGTGAACAGTGTAAAAAATAAATAAAAAACTCAGTCACAATTGTGTTTTTTTCCAATTCCACCCCATTTGGAATTGTATTCCCGCTTCCCACTACGTTGTATGCAACCGTAAATGGTGCCATTAGAAAGTATATTTTGTCCTGCAAAAAATAAGCCCTCATAAGGCTATGTGAACAGAAAAATTAGGACTCTGGGAAGGAGGGGAGTGAAAAACGAAAACTCCAAAATGGAAAATCACAAGGTTACAATAATCCACTTTCTGATGACACATTTCCTTTAAAACAGTTAGATTTGTATCTACCGTACTCATCTTTTTTATCTCACCTTCAGACATGCCTGACAGGAATGCCATGGTGGCAACTCCTATCCGAAAGGAGTGTGTAGTAAAAGCATGCTTTGACAAACCTGCCTGGCAACAACTGGAGGGCAACATATGACAAAATTGTTATAATGAGAAAGATGAACCATCTTTGTAAATGTACAGGGAGCCCTGTCTATGAGGCCTAACTTTCAGATAAAGCCATAGGTTGTACACTGGGCAAAAGGGGCCATTAATTGCGTATAAGAGAATGACCTGACTGTGTCTCTCTTGATCGGTTGAGCAACCAGGTCAGCACGGCATCAGACAAAAGAAGGACATTGGGGGTCATTTACTAAACTGAAATACGCCTAAATTAGGCGTATTTCAGGCGCAGATGTTGGTGCTCATGCCAGTTCTAAAATTGTGGGTGTGGCGTGGGTGGTGAAGGGGACGGACTGGCAGGCCCATCTCATTTACCATTTTTCTACGCCTGTTTAAGGCATAAAAATTGGCTAAATGTAAGGCAGCTGTCTTACATTTAGAACTGGCGCTGGATGCACCAAAGTTATGGAGAGGCCTGTTCCTCTTCATAACTCCGGCGGATCCACCTCTAGCTATGAGCCTTTATTAAGACCACCATATAAAATGCCATTCTTAATAAATATGCCCCATTGACTTTTAGCAAAACGCCCGGTAAGGGTGGGTTCACATCAGCGTTATGGATTCCGTTATGGCTTTCCGGTATAACATGGTTATAACGGAAAATAACGGAATCCATAAGATGGAAGTCAAAACGGAAGCCTTTAAGAGGCATTCCGTTTTGATCCTTCATAATACAAGTCTATGGGCAGCATAACAGATCCGTCCTGGTTTCCATTAGCAGGAGTCCAGTCCTGCATAACGGAAACAAGACGGATCCGTTATGCTGCCCATAGACTTGTAATATGACGGAATGGAAAACGGAAGCCTTTAATAGGCATTCCCTTTTGCTTTCCATTATAATAGAAGTCTATAGGAATCATAACGGATCCGTCTGGTTGCCTTAATAGGTATAAAGCCTTATGTAAAGAAAAGATAAGTGATGGATAAGGTGAAACTGGTTGAGACACTTTTAGGGACTTCGTCTAAATGTAACACTCTTAAACTATGAAAGAGGGGGGGTCCAGAAAGGGGCCCCCCATCCTGCAGTTCTTGCTCTAACTTCTTTTGCACTATGTCTGAGTGGTCCTTAGCTGATTTTAGGTTATCAGCAAAGCACGGGTCGTCAAAAGGGACAAAGGGGATCCAAAAATCCACACCTAAGTGTAACAGCGGCTTACCGCTTACCGCCGCAGTCCCGGGCGCCGTGTTCAGCTGTGATCTGCGGCCAGTACTTCCCATTTACCGCTGCAGTCCTGGGCTGTCTGTGTATGTACTGTTGTTCTGGGATCCGCTCCACAGTTTCCTCTCAGCCCTGGCCACAGAATGCTTGCGGCTTGTTTCCTGCAGCACTTCCTTAAGGCCCCTTTCACACGGGCGAGTATTCCGCGTGGCACCCGCACTGAATCCTGACCCATTCATTTCTATGGGGCTGTGCACACGAGCAGTGATTTTCACGCATCACTTGTGCGTTGCGTGAAAATCGCAGTATGCTACTCTTTGTGCGTTTTTCACGTAACGCAGGCCCTATAGAAATGAATGGGGTTGCGTGAAAATCGCAAGCATCCGCAAGCAAGTGCGGATGCGGTGCGATTTTCACGCACGGTTGCTAGGAGACGATCAGGATGGGGACCCGATCATTATTATTTTGCCTTATAACATGGTTATAAGGGAAAATAATAGCATTCTGAATACAGAATGCATAGTAAAATAGGGCTGGAGGGGTTCAATTTTTTTTTCAAATAATTAAACTCACCTTAATCCACTTGCTCGCGCAGCCCGGCTTCTCTTCTGTCTTCTATTTCGCTGTGTGCAGGAAAAGGACCTGTGGTGACGTCACTCCGGTCATCAGATGGTCCGTCACCTGATCTTTTACCATGGTGATGGATCATGTGATGGACCATGTGATGACCAGAGTGACGTCACCACAGGTCCTTTTCCTGCACACAGCAAAAAAGAAGACAGAAGAGATGCCGGGCTGCGCGAGCAAGTGGATTAAGGTGAGTTAAATTATAATTTTTTTTTTTTTTAACCCCTCCAGCCCTATTGTACTATGCATTCTGTATTAAGAATGCTATTATTTTCCCTTATAACCATGTTATAAGGGAAAATAATACAATCTACAGAACACCGATCCCAAGCCCGAACTTCTGTGAAGAAGTTCGGGTTTCGGTACCAAACATGCACGATTTTTCTCACGCGAGTGCAAAACGCATTACAATGTTTTGCACTCGCGCAAAAAAATCGCGCATGTTCCCGCAACGCACCCGCACCTTTTCCCACAATGCCCTTGTAAAAGAGGCCTAAGGGCCGGCGCGCGTCACTTCCTGGGCTTTATGGGTTAGATCACGTGACCTCGCTGACCAATCCTTGCCCTCCTGCACATATATAAGTGGCTAAGCCCCTTTTCCAGATGCCTCAGTGTCAAGGTCCTTGTGTTCTGCTAAGGTTCTTGATATCCGCTTGTGTTCCTGACTCGTACTTGTGTTCCTGGTATCTCCTACCAGTTTAATCCCTGCCTGCTTGCCTTGACTCTCCTGTTGCCGATCCGGATTGCCTGACCTGTACCTGTGCCACATGCCCTGACCTTTTGCCTGTCTGACTTCGCCTCTGCCTCATCCTTCGGTCCTGCACTGTTGCTCCTGGTAACTCCCTCGTGTGCCTATCCTCCTTAAGAGGTAGCGACCTGGTGTTCCCCTCGGGAAAGTCTATCCCCACCATCAGGGGTACTGTGAGGATCGAGGGGTTCACTTAGAGGAGGTAGGACACGTGGCACAGTGGGTTCACACCTGCTGGTTCGTGACAGTACACTGAGGCCATGGACCCCGCTAGTCACCCCAAGCCTGTCGTTTAGGAATTGTTACATGAAGTGAGGCGTCAGAGCGAACGTCAAGATATCATGATGCAGTTCATGCATAATGTTGCTGCTCGTCTGGATACCATGTCTTCCCCAGCTACTGCAGGTTCGCCAGTGTCTGCTACTCCTGCAATTCCCACACCGGTGAATCCTGATTTGTGTGCCGCTGGTGTGCAACTCCCTCTGCCATCACGCTATGGTGGAGATCTAAAAACCTGTCATGGATTCCTGAACCAGTGTCTTATCCACTTTGAGTTGCATGGGCAGAAGTTTCCGACTGAGCAGTCCAAGGTTGCCTTCATTGTGTCCCTGCTGTCTGATAAGGCCCTTGCTTGGGCAAATCCTATTTGGGAACATGGAGGTCCAGAGGCCACTAATCTGCAGTCTTTCCTGGCTACCTTCCGGCTGGTCTTTGAAGAGCCTGGCTGCACTTCCTCCGCTGCATCAGCTCTGCTGCGTCTGCAAAAGGGTTCCTAGTCTGTGGGTCAGTACGCCATCAAGTTTCGTACCCTGCATGTAACTTGCATGGAACAATGAGGCTCAACTGGCGGTGTTCTGGGAGGGCCATTCTGACTGGATTAAGGATGAATTAGCTGGTCGCGACAGTTGTCTACTCTGAATGACCTGATCACTTTGGCCACAAGGATAGATATGCGTTTCAGGGAACGTTCTAGGGAGGTCGCAGGCACCAGAAGACCACCCCGTTTGGTTCCATTATTCCAGAGGCCGGTTCTTCCTCTATTGTCCACCCCATCTGAAGGGCCCATGCAAATAGAGCACCTTCGATTGTCTGACCAGGAACGTTTAAGCCGCAAAGCAGAGAACCTGTGTCTGTATTGTTGAGGCAAAGCCCACTTTGTGTGTAATTGTCCACAGAAGTCGGGAAACACCAATGTCTAGGATCAGTTGGAGAGGTGGTCCTAGACAAAGAGAAGTCCTCTCCGAAACTTTCAGTTCTGGTGACTCTTTCTCACAAGGGAGTCACACTGTCTGTGCCTGCATTGTTGAACTCTGGGTCAGCCAGTAACTTCTTTCAGCAAGCAAGGTCCATCAGTACCGGCTTCCTACCATCCGTCTGGAAAGGCCTCTGTCAGTAGCTTCCATAAATGGACTGCCACTCCCTGAACCTGTGCTCTCTGTTACTATGCCCCTTAAGTTGCAAATAGGGGTTCTGCATTCAGAGATGATTTCCTTCTATGTGCTGCCAGTGTCTGTGAATCCTTGGTTATCCTTGGTCTTCCCTGGCTGTGTCAGCACATTCCAGTTCTGGACTGGCACTCCGGTCAGATTCTGCGTTGGGGATCAGTCTGCCTGCTTATCAGAGGTCTGACCTGCTTCCTCGCCTACTGTACCTCAAGACCTGCCTGGACTTCCACAGAAGTATGCCAGTTTTGCGGATGTCTTCAGTAAGAACGAGTCCGAGACCCTGCCTCCTCATCGTCCTTATGATTGTACGATTGACCTTCTGCCTGGTGCCACTCCTCCTCGTGGTCGAGTCTACCCACTCTCACTTCCTGAGATCCAAGCGATGTCTGATTACATCAAGGAGAATCTCGAGAAGAGGTTTATCCAGAAATCTACTTCACCAGCTGGTGCCGGTTTTTTCTTTGTGCAGAAAAAAGATGGATACTTATGGCCCTTTGTCCAAATACCTGTTCTACCTGTCCCTCTGGTGCTACCCACTAATGTTTCCTGACTTGACTGGGGCAACATCCTTTGAATGGAGACTATTCCGAGGGGTAGCAGTCTGGTAGCCCCTACAGCAAGGCTCAGATCCCCGTACAGGGATAAAAGGGTGAATGCCTGGGGTTTACTTGAACAGTGCCCGTAGCGGGTGCCCAAAGTCAAATCTGTTCAGTGGAACAGTGGGTTCACACCTGCTGTGTTATGACTTGATTGTAGATAAAAAGGTAAGAAGGCGGCACTCACCACTAAAGTAGTAAATCTTCTTTATTTTTCCATGTGGATACACAGTGCAGTTTCTAGGTAAAATTTCTCTCAGGGAGAGTGTCAAAAAAACTCCCAGCCATCAAAACTGCTCGATGAAATCATATCAGAAGAGTACTTGCAACCGTCTCACCATATATTTTTTTTAATTTTTTTTATGCTTAACACAAGATTTATTGAGAGCAAAAGAAAATCATAAATTACTGCTTATACTGCTAAATGTTGCAGGCAGAGTGGTACAGGAGAACTGCAGTATAAAGGAAGGCAATAACCTTAGAAGAGTAGTCATGAAATTGTCACAACCAGACAGCGGAGAAGCTCTGACAGGAGCTTTCCAGATCCTCCTCCTTGAGTTTCTTTGTTTTGGTTAAGTTCCTCATCTCGTTAGTCTATCTCAGCTGTCATGCAGTTGGACTGATTGCTTCCCTTTAAGTTCCTCCCTATAATGCAGTAGTGTGCGGCTTATACAACTCCCTGGAGTGTGTGTGCATGCTGTTTCTATTCCTCAGTCCTCTGCAAGATAAGTGCTGTTCCTTTATTTGTGATTTTCTGTCTGCTGGATTTTCAGGTGACCCTGACTCCCTCCGTGTCTTGTGTAGGGAGCCGGTGGTCGTGTCCCCTCACTATGGTAGGGTCTTCAGGTATTAGATAGCCGAGGTACGTGGATATGCGCCCATCCACCTTTGGGGTGTTTGCATAGGCTGAGCAATTAGGGAGAGTGGCAGGTCTCATGTAGGGGTCTCCCTTTTGTTCCTTAGTTGTGGATCCAGTGAGTCATTAATTGTATTGCATTGTCTTGTTTCCTGTACACCATCCGTGACATTATAAGCCGCCAAAACCGTCTCAAGCATGGATCCGGTTTCACTTTTGGCTGAGCGCTTCCAGGGTCTTTCATTGGAGGTAGCTGATCTCCGTAAGACTTTTTCTCAGTTTCAAGTGACCGGTTCAGCTTGCGTTCATGGAGTTTGTTCTGAGCCTAAGATCTCGCTCCCGGATACGTTCTCCGGGGGTAGTGAGTATTTTGTGCGTTTTAGAGAGGCTTGCAAACTCCATTTTCGCCTTCTTCCCCATTCCTCTAGTGATGAAGAATGGAGGGTGGGGATCATTATATCGCTGCTCAGGGGTAACGCTCAATCCTGGGCCTTTTCGCTGCCGGAGGGGGCACGGCCCCTCTGTTCAGTGGATGAATTCTTTTTAGCCTTGGGTCAGATATATGATGATCCGGATCGTATTGCTCTGGCTGAGTCTAGACTACGTCTGTTATGCCAGGGTAAACAATCCGCAGAGATATACTGCTCAGAATTTCGGAGATGGGCAGCTGATACTGGTTGGAATGATGCTGCACTCCGAAGTCAATTTTGCCATGGTCTTTCAGAGGGATTGAAAGATGCATTTGCCTTTCATGAGAGACCTATCTCCTTGGATTCTGCTATGTCTCAGGCCGTTCGTATTGACAGGTGTCTTAGAGAGAGAGGAGAGATCTCTCCTTCCTGTCCTACTCAGTCCCGGGACAGTGCAGCGGTCCCTTTCTGTGCGCAGGGGTCTCAGTCGCGGTCAGCCCCTTCTGAGCAGGAGCCCATGCAGCTGGGGTTGATTGCCTCTGACAATAGAAGATTCAGCCCGCATGGGAGGGTTTGTTTTTGTTGTGGAGGTATAAATCATTTGGCAAATGTTTGTCCCTCTAGGAGATTCAGGCAGTCTTCTGGGAGTAATAAAGAAACAAAGAAACTCAAGGAGGAGGATCTGGAAAGCTCCTGTCAGAGCTTCTCCGCTGTCTGGTTGTGACAGAAATACAATCATCAATAATGTGCAAAACCAAAAAACTGTCATGTTATCATTTAATAACTAACTAACTAACTAACTAACTAACTAACTAAAACTCAATTACAGCAGGTCTCAACTAGCACACGCAAGTAAATGTACAAAAACCAAGTAAGGCTACTTTCACACTTGCGTTTCACGGATCCGTTTGAAATGCATTTCAAACGGATCCGTCAATAAACTGACTAAACGGAGACAAACGGAAGCCATTCAGACGGATCTGTTCAAACGGATCCGTCTGTATTGCGGATCCGTTTGTCACGTTCGTTTCCGTTTTGCCATCCGTTTAGCGGATCCGTTTTGGAATGAGTAGCATCTCTAGGTTCCATCTTCATGTATTCAGATCCCTAGGGTTGTAATGCTCCTATATTTCTCCAGGGCTATCTTGTTGAAATTCAAAGTTGGTTTGAATATGGACCACACCTTTCGGACTCTTGTACACGACTACATGACCTTAAAGATGTATAGTGTTCGTTAGCGGGCCATATGTCCCTGATAGTCCTTGATCGTGCGTACGGGAGTACAGAGCATCATGATGCTGACCATGTTGTGCCGCAAACTGGGCTATTGTCCCGCACTCATATGATCTATTAGTGCAAGACTATATCCCCGCGGGCATAATTTCCCATGACCCGTTCTCTAGCATGATCTTGAACTCATGCAACTGCTCGGGCGTCATTGAGTCCATCAAACTGATCATGCTTAGCCCATAATGGTAGTTTGGGCTGCGTTGAAACGCCGACTCCGCCCCCTCCCAGCGGCGAATCAAGTCAGCACCAAACTCCATCTGATGTTGGGCAAAACCTTCTAGAGCGTCGGAAACGACCTCTACAAGGTTCGCATAATCAGCTCGATTTGGCCTACCGGATCTCTCCCCTTCTCACCAGGGCTCTCAAATTTTGGCGAAAACCTAAGAGCCTCTGTTGAGCGGAGGGATTCGGTAGGGGACCCAGATTATCCTGAGCCGATACATGAGGGACAGGAGGGCTGGCGCTGGCGATCTGTTCCGGTTCCGCCTCAGGAGGTTGTTCAGGCTCCCGAGTGCTGCTGGCACTTCTGTAGGAAAAAAATAAGGAAAGTTAGGAATTGTTCTTTAAATAAAACATCCATGTTCTATGCTATGTCTACCGTATACTATAGGGGGCTGGCCAAAACAGGGGAGCCAAATGCTCCGCTGTCTCAAACAGCCCCTTACACTCAGACGGAGCGAACAGTTGCCCCTCTGACTGTCGGCGGCTGGCCAAAACAGGGGAGCCAAACACTCCGCTGTCTCAGACAGCCCCTTACACTCAGAAGGAGAGAACAGTTGTCCCTCTGACTGTAGGGGGCTGGCCAAAACAGGGGAGCCAAACGCTCCGCTGTCTCAGACAGCCCCTTACACTCAGAAGGAGAGAACAGTTGTCCCTCTGACTGTAGGGGGCTGGCCAAAACAGGGGAGCCAAACGCTCCGCTTTCTCAGACAGCCCCTTACACTCAGAAGGAGAGAACAGTTGTCCCTCTGACTGTAGGGGGCTGGCCAAAACAGGGGAGCCAAACGCTCCGCTGTCTCAGACAGCCCCTTACACTCAGACGGACTGTAGGGGGCTGGCCAAAACAGGGGAGCTAAACGCTCCGCTGTCTCAGACAGCCCCTTTACAAAAAAATGTTTAACAGTTGTTAAAAATATTTACCTTCTTGGTGCCATCGCCTTTCGTAGGAACCCCAGGGCCGCCGTATGGATGTATGGGGTCCCTGAGGTTCCTCCGGAGACACCCGGGGCCTGAACCTCCTTGTTATAATCCCTCCTGAAGCGGTCCCGGATAGATCGCCAACGCGTTGTAACCTGTTTGACTATAGAAAAAATACATAAAATATTAAATCAGCATGATGAAAGGAAAAGAACAATATTAATGTATTAAAATAAATATTGTTTTACTTACCATATTTTTCCTGAGCCGCCGCATTTAGATCCCCCCAGGTCTCAAAAACTTCGGCACAGATGTCCCTCCAGAGCCGCTGGGTACGATGATGATCAGCGTGGTGGCGGTCGGAGTGGTCCCATAATGCTGGACGCGCGTCCACCAGTTGGATGAGGAGCAGGTTATCTATGGTAGGAACCCCGAACTCCTCATCTTCCCTGGTGGAGCCTACGGAACCCTGAAAAAAAGGAAATACAAAATGAAATGTAAATCCTAATACAAAATGCAAATGAAAACTACTTAATTATAGATTTACACGTCTAGATTTACACGCAGGCGGGATTAGCCTCAGGGTGAGGGCAGTGGCGGCCATCTTAACTGAATAGTGAAATTGCAGTTTTATGCAGACTGGTTGCTAAGGGCAAAGTCAGTCTAATAGTAACTGATTCTGGAATATCATGTTATTAGTAACTACATATATGAAAATTGAAATTAGGGTCTAAATGTGACAGTTATCCTTTAATTTTTTTTTTGTAGCTCGGACCTTCGTCCTCCAGCAGACTCAGGTATGTGGACCTTTACAAAAAGTAGTCAAGTACCTCTGATGTAGCCTATCATTGACATACAGTACTACAGATTGACACCCTACAAAATGTTCTACCCATATTTTTGCTGAATTTTAGCGGCAGACCATGTGACTGCTATGGGACCCAGGGCAAGAGGGGGCCCAGTCCTAGTTTGGATTATCACTTCTTCTACTGGAGGTGAAAACCTGGTCAGGACTCTACCCTCTAAGGCCTCTTGCACACGTAGTACGTGTGCACTCCATGGCAGTGCTGTGGACCGCAAATTGCAATTGCAATCCGCAATGCACGAACACCTACCGTGGGGCAGCCGCAGCGGATCGCGGACCCATTTACTTGAATGGGTCTGCGATTTGTCCGTTCCGCAAAAAGATAGGGCATGTTCTATCTTTTTGCAGAACGGAAGCATGGGACAAAACCCCACGGAAGCAATCCGTAGTGCTTCCGTAGGGTTCCATGCTTCCGTTCCTCACCATTCCGCATCTCTGGATTTGCGGACCCATTGAAGTGAATGGGTCCGCATCCGTGATGCGGAATGCCCACGGAACGGTGCCCATGTATTGCCCACGGTGCCCACGTTCGTTTGAAAGAGGCCTAAAGCAACAACTTTTAGCAAATGAGGCAGTGGAAAAATGACCCAAGGGTCATTGAAAAGGGCAGAAACCCTTCTGTCCTGTGTGGGGGGACTGGTTTGATCCTTGGCCCTTACTTCTCTATGTACGCTACTGACTACAAAGAAAAGAAAAAGACACTGTACTCTGTATGAATAATGTCTATAAACACCCAAACAGCTGGAGATCTGCCGACCCTGTGCCTGCCGCTGTCCCGCTATCCATGGTGTGCAAGGGCACCACATTTTTTACCTATCCCAGCAGCTGGTCCCTGCTAGCTCACTTTTGCTTTCCTGTAGTGCGAACGGCCGCCGCACTGCTGTGTCAGCAACATGCTGAAAGGACTCTTCTTGTCTTCCTCTCTCAAAGGGCCCAGTGTTCAGTTGTTTCAAATCTCTGCCAGCCAAAGGGAAGGAAGATTTCCATAACTTTAGGTTCCTAGCGTGATAGTAATCAACAAATGGTTAACAGATAGGGGAAACAAACTCCTAGAATGTCCCTTTAGTGGACACCCATAAATAATTACCCCAATAACGAGCTGACTCGCATATAACCTAAAATATATTTTAAAAAAATGAGTTGTTATAGCCCAAAATATGTGAAAAACATTAAAAAGAGGAATCACATCAACAAGAAAAATGCGGCAGTCCTGGGGAAATGTAACGTAAAAATGATATATACAGTATAATCCAGACACGCAGATATGACATAACACGGCTATACAGTAGAAATGCATGTGTCTCAACAGGGCATGTGCCATTTTATTTTTCTTAAATATTGCTAGAAGTGTAGCAAGAAGATGTTGAGGAAGATAATCAAAACTACCCGTAATAACCGCAATAATCACAAGAGGATTATATATCTGACACTGCGGACGTGTGAATGGACCCTTAGGCTGGGTTCACACTTGAGCGAATTTGATATGCGCGTTTAACGCGCGTTTTTGTCGCGCGTTTTTGTGCACGTTTTTGTCCATGGTGAACGCTCGTATTACGCGCGTTTGTGTGATTGACAGCAGTGTCCTATGGCTGCAAACGCGCGACAAAACGCCCCAAAGAAGCTCAAGAACTTGTTTGAGCGTAGGGCGTTTTTCAGTAAAACGCTCAAGTGAGAACCAGGGCCATAGGGAAGCATTGGTTTTCATGTGTTGAGCGTTTTACAGCGCGTTTGAACGCGCTGTAAAACGCTCAAGTGTGAACCCAGCCTTAGTCTAAGATCTACCATTGCACCAGGTCATTTACTGCACATCATAAACTCATACAATAACCACACAAGGAAATCATATTGTAACAAATGTAATACTTTATTTATAATGACCATAAAACATTTTACAAGCATTTGAGTTAGCTTCATGCTATGGAACCTAGCGTCACAATGTTTAACAATGTTTAACAATGCAGGACTGAGGGGTGAGCCTGGGTTCAGCTTCCGGACCATATAACAACATTTTTATTAAAATATGTGTATACTGCACTTGATTATTATCGATCAAGAGGGTTTACAGCATTGTCATAAATTGTTAGATGGAACTTGCCTAAAATGATATGTTTAGGAGGGTAACATTAGTATGAATAACCATTGGTCTGAGAATTTAGGCCTAGAGAAATAAGATGACTGATGCTTCAAAAAATTAACCCTTGATTTGTAGTTTGTTTTGTATTTTGTTTTGGTATCTCTACGATAAGAAATCTAAAAAGGGGTCTAATTTGTTAAATATCCTGTATGATAGCTACCCTCATTAGATTGCCCTACAAAAATGTAATAACAAATGAATACAGATTTTACATTATTATAGCTTATCTCAGTGCTCTAAAAACTTTGAATGGGGGGATTTTGATTGGATTATCCTTTAAAGGATATGGACACTTTTGGGATTTTTTATTTTTTTTGAAATACATGTACTTTTGTCTTTTAAAATATTTCAACAATTCATCTTCTGTACATTTATTCTCCTATGTTCTAGGCCACTTAGTCTTGTTAAAGGGTTTGTCCGGGCTTTTATTATTAATGACCTATCCTCAGGATAGGTCATTAATATTAGATCAACGGGGGGTCCGACAACCAGCACCCCCACCGATCAGCTGTATGAGGAGATGGCGCACGCAGTACACACGTGTCATCTCCCGTCTCTCTTCCTGTTCACTGCTGCTGTTTATGGCAAACACCATAGACAGCAGCAGCGGACAGGACAAGAGAAGGGAGACGGCATGTGCGCACTGCGAGCACCGTCTCCTCATACAGCTGATCTGATATTGATGACCTATCCTGAGAATAGGTCATCAATAGTAAAAGCCCGGACAAACCCTTTGAAGGTGTTGTCCGGGGTCAGAGCTGAACTCGGACATACCAATAATTTCACCCAGGCAGCCCTCCTGATGTTAGCATTGGAGCATGTCATGCTCCGATGATCTCCTTTGCCCTGCGCTGGACCACGCAGGGCAAGGGCTCTTTTATTTACAATAACGCACTGCTGGGCGTAGGCTTCCGCCCGGCAGTGTGTTCTGTGACGTCACCGACTCTGATGGGCAGGCTTTAGCGCTGCCCTAGCCATTTACTAAAGCCCGCCCATCAGTGCCGGTGACATCACCGGGCTCACTGCTGGGCGGAAGCCTCTGCCTGGCAGCCCCATGGAGAGCCCGCTACGTCACCGGAATTTAGCGCAGGGCAAAGGAGAGCATTAGAGCATGAACTGCTCCAATGCTCAAGTCAGGGGGCCTGCCTGGGTGAAAATGGGGATATGTCCGAGTTTAGCTCTGAACCCAGACAACCCCTTTAAGTGTGAAATCCCTCAGATGAGTTCTTTGACAGCTGGCACAGTCTGTACCCCCTTTCTCAGCTATAAAGCTGACATTCTTTTTCATTTAAAGGGAATCTGTTAGCAGTTTTGATCATACTAAACTGCTGACAGCACTGTGTAGGGGCTGGGGAGAGAAGTGCAAACATTTCTGGAGCTTTTATTATCAGTAGTGACATTTTATCCTGCTATTATTCTTGCATATTCTTCTGCAAGTGCACTGGAAGCTGTACTTCCTTGTGACGTGCTCTCTGCATTGACCTGCTTCATAACCCCTCCCATCTATGTGACCGCTGCAGTATACAATCGGGGAACTACTACTGTACAGCAGTCACACAGAGAGGAGGGGTAGTGAAGCAGCGGAGTGCAGAGAGCAGAGATCACGCCTCCAGTGCACTTGTAGGATCAGAATCTGAACAAATAAAAGTTCATAATAGCTCCACAAAAGCTAGGTTTGTACTTGCTCTCCCCAGTCCATAGCTGGTGCTGTCAACAGTTTAGCATGGTCAATACTGCTGACAGGTTTCATTTAAAGGGGTAAAGGGGTGTTCTACTACAAAATAGCTGTTGGGTGGCCATCAAATGGGGAAAAAAATACACAAGATTACATTACCCGCTGTTATCCCCTGCTGTTGCTGTTCCAACTGTGCCCAGGTCCCTGCTGCTCTCCACTTTCTGCTCCTGACTCAACACAGCAGGAATTGGCTGGGATGCTGTGCAGCGAATCACTGGCTGCCTGGATCCCCAGCTATTTCTCACAGTGTAAAGACTTCAGCAGGAGGTGGAGCACAGTGAGGACCTGGGCAGCGTGGTCAAAACGGCAGTGGCAGGAATCCGTGAAGTGATTATTTTAACCAATAACCCCTTAAGGACCGCCACTGTACATGTATGGCAGCAGTCCCCAATTTACACACCAGACACCCGGATACATCAATACTGATCACAGACTTTAAATCCCTCACATGCCATGGTCAATTGTGACCACAGCATCTGAGCAGTGTCCTGGAAGCATTGCTCTACCAGGGCCTGAATGCCCCTCCACACTAAGATCGAGGGAGCAGTTCATTTTCTATGGCAGCTTTGGGCCTTCTGAAGTTCCTATGGGTCCTCCTTGCGTGTGCCTATACACTCATTTTTGTCGCTTCACCTCCCCTAAATAATTTAATAAAAAGTGATTAAAAAGCTATACACACTCCAAACTGGAATCAATAAAAATTACAGATTGCCCTGCAAAAATGAGCCCTCACACAACTTTTTTTATATTTACATCCATGGAGCTAAGGGGTTCAGAATATGGTTATGCAAATAAAAAAACACATTTTTCAATATTGTTACTATTTTAACTATTAAAACACAAGAAGAACTATATAACTGTGGCAATCATGACCTGGAGAATGAAAGTAACAGGTCAGTTTCACCACATAGGGAATACCGTAAAAACAAAACCCATAAAACTATGGTGGAATTGCATTTTTTTTCAATTACACCCCTTTTTGGAATTTTTCCGAGCTTTCCACTACATTTTATGCAATAGAAAATAGTGTCATTAGAAAATACAACTTGTCCCCAAAAAACAATCCCTCACAAGGCTATGTGTTTGGAAAAATAAAAAAGTTATAGAGTAAAAACAAAAAAAAATAATGCAAAAACAGAAAATCACTAAAAGGGTTATATGACCACCTGACAGACTTTTTTTGTATTGGAATACTCCTTTAAGTTTATTGTATTTGGTTGTAAATATGTCAACTTAGATTTTTGTTTAGATTTGTGCTTTAGATTTTACACTGAAAGGGACTGAGCAGCCTGAAATTTATGAGAATGATTAATATCTTTTGTCTGATATAAAACATGTTGGACGTGAACATGGTATATTTGGAGATATATTTTAATGTTAACTAAACATGAGATAAAGCTCGAAGATTTTACTCCTGTACTGGACATGTTTGTACACTGAATTATCTACAGGTTGGAACGGGTTCCAGGAACGGAGATCTATCTCTGGCGAGCTGGCGTAAGTTCTCTTTGTTGCAATGTATGAGACTATATTTTCGCTACAGAAGACAAACAATAAATGGTTTTTAATAAACGCCATTTAGCCAAAATACATAGAATCCAGGAGAAAACATGCCCCTGAAAGTGTCCATAGCTTTAAAGGTCATCTTAACACTACAGTCTGTGTATATTATAAATGCAAATCAAAGGACAATAGACTTCAAGAGTACATAGTCTTAGCTTGGAAGGGTTATTAAAGTGCAAAATGACAGAGATGACACAGAATTATGTACATAATGTATACATTTACATATGTTCAGTTTGGCTGGATATTGTTCACAAGAGCCCACACTTCACCCCGGCATCTTCGGAGTGGTCACAGTTGTGTACATTCCAGTGAATGTAGGAGCACTGTAATAGGGAACTTTCATTGCCATGACACTTAACATTGTCAAGGAAAATAGTGCCAGTCCCCTGCCCATACCATGCTTCTCCCCATGCTTTTACTGCTGCTCCACAGCCTACAGAACGACAGACCACTTTTGCAGCCTTTAGGTCCCATGCGTCATCACACACAGTGCCCCACTGCAGTAAAAAAAAGATTTCCAGGCGACCTTCACAGCGATGGCTTCCATTCACTAAGCGCATGGACCCTGGTGAAACAGTGGAAAACCTGTCAGTTTCTAATTATCTTCATTCTAAAAGCTGCACATTTTAGTCAACTAGAATACCAGAACCTTGAAATGAAATGCATTTTACCACTAGGGAGCAATTCCACCTTTGGTTATCTTCTGACATGTCGGATATTGGGATCTATAGAAATTTTCTTCCTGCACTGGAACTAATAGAAGTTGCAGCTCACAGACATGTCAGTAGATCATTTCAGGTGAAAGCCCTTGAATAATTTTAGAAGTGCTATTGTCTCAGAATGCTTGTAAGGAGAGACTTGTATAAAGACATATAAAAAGGAAAAATACATATCCTCCCCTACTGTATCCTTCTCCCTTCCCTTAGATTGTAAGCCCTCATGGGCAGGGTCCTCTGTCCTTCTGTACCAGTTTCTAACTCGTCTTGTTCACGCTTATTGTACTATGTATGGATACCCCATTATTATATGGAAAGTGCCATGGAAGGAATGGCGCTTTAATTATAAATAATATTATTAATATATTAAAGGGGTTTTTCAAGTCTTTCTTACTGATGACCTATCCAGAGGACAACCGGGACCCCCTCCCTGCCAATCAGCTGTTTGAGATGGCAGCAGCGCTGCTGTGAGCTCCACAGTCTTCTCTCTGCTTTTCCTAGGCCAGTGATGTCACATTCATCGATCACGTGGCCTAGGAGCAGCTCAGTCCCATTCAAGTGAATGGACCTGGGCTGCAATACCAAGCACAACCACTATACAATGTACAGCGCTGTGCTTGGTGAGCTAAGAGAAGGCTGCGGTGCTCACAGGAGCGCTGGTGCCTCCTCAAAACAGCTGATCGGCGGGGGTGTCGGACACCCACTGTATCATATACTGTATATCTATAACTTTCCCTATATATACTGTGGAACTGCTTCTCCTTGTCTCCCTGCCTTCTATACTGCCTGTCAATGGTGAATGCTGCCTGCCCGCTCTCCTGTATCTCCCTGGTGGATAGTTAGTTACTGAGCATGCCGGGGATATAGAGCACAGATGGGGGGGGGGGGAGAGGCACCTGATACTGGCACATGGGGGGGGGGAGGGGTTGGCTGGCACCTGATATTGGCACATGGGGGGGAGAGAGGCACTTGATACTGGCACTTTTTTTTGGGGGGGGGGGGGAGATGGCACTATGATACTGGCACATGGGTGGGTTTGGCACTATGATACTGGCACATGGGGGGAGAGGCACTTGATACTGGCACTTTTTTGGGGGGAGATGGCACTATGATACTGGGACATGGGGGGGTTTGGCACTTGATACTTGCACATGGGTGGGTTTGGCACTATGATATTGGCACATGGGGGGGAGAGGCACTTGATACTGCCACTTTTTTTGGGGGGAGATGGCACTATGATACTGGGACATGGGGGGGGAAGAGAGAGGCACTTGATACTGGCACATGGGGGGGTTTGGCACTATGATACTGGCACATGGGGGGTGGGTAGGAGAGAAGCACTTGATACTGGCACATTGGGGGGATGGGAGATGGCACTATGATACTGGGACATGTGGGGGGGGAGGAGAGAGGCACTTGACACTGGCACATGATGGGGGGGCATCTATGGGGACACTTACTGGCACATTATTGGGGGGCATTATGGGGGACACTAGGCCGGCAGCCTATCAGAGGCCGGACACTGAGGGGCATCTACTGGGGCACTATATATGGGGCATTTTATACTGGTACATTATGGGGGGCACTAGCAGGAAGGGGGGAGAGGAGCACTATGGGGGAATTTACTGGAGGCACTATATAGGGGTATTTTATACTGGGACATTATGGGGGCACTATGGGGACATTAGCTCAACTGGGGGCATTACAAGGGGGTATTTTTGCACTGTCACATTATAAGGAAAATTATTTCTACTGGGGGGGCATTATGGTGGGCTTTATTACTCCCCGATGGTATGACCCCCTAGTAGCAGCACCATCCTCTCCCTGCTCTGCTATCCCTCTGCCCCTTCTCCAAATCCTTATTATGAAATCTTTCTCATTAGGATAAAGCACAACATCAGCTCCACCGAGCCCCCGACCAAAGTGTGGAAGTGGTGTCCGAGATCCCCAAGGGTCAAGTAACTGTAAGTTTTCATATGAAATATGTTTATGTTATACACATATAGCCTACACTGTGCCACACAATATACAGTATACCGCTACACTGTGCCCCACAATATACAGTATACCGCTACACTGTGCCAAAGGAGTGGGGTTTACACAGGAGGAAGGAAGTGCAAAGCACGCTGGGGGGGCCCTTACAAATATTTGCTGTGGGGCCCAGTCACTTCTAGTTACGCCCCTGATACGGCTGCTTTCTCCCTCCCCCTGAAGCTCTACCTCCTGAGATTGGATGCTGTGTATAACACAAGTCTCACAGGCTCACCCGTCGGTGCATTTGGAGTAGAATTCCATTATAGCAAAGGCAGAATGGTATTAAAGTAAATATAATGAATTAAAACTCCAGTAAGAAATAGATAATCAGGTACCTGCCATACATATATGGAGGGGATTGAGCCTTAGTAAGGGGGTAACCCAGGGGGCCGACTTAACCTACTGTACACAAACAGTCCAAGGGAAGGTATTTGATGCTGAAATGGAGACTTATATGCTTAATAGTTTATATTGCATACATACCATCTTTTGGAGGTGTTGCTGATTTAGTTGTCACATCAAAGCTGCTTCCTTTGGGAAGCAATTCTGAGTCTCTCAGACCTAATGAATGTAACATATGGTTATTCTTAAGACTGAGGAAAGAGAAAGGAAAAGGTGAAGTAGACACATGGGAGTATAGGAGCAGACAATTGGTCAACCAAACAATGCTCTTTTCATTTGATGAATTGTTTTGTATCAAGGGAATCAGAGCCCTGCCTGCAAATTGATGGCCCTGACTTAATAACGGGGGACAATTTAAAGGTTGTCATTAGATTTGTGTATTGTTGTAAAGGTATCGTCCTGTGCGCCAAATTTATGAAAGTGACGCACAGCACTTGTTGAATTTAACACAACCAACTATCATATTCTGACTCATTTTCACCTGCCACAGTTACAGCAGGACAGGAGTGGAGAGCAGTGGAGGCAATTTTTTTACGACTTTCCCTATGATAAAAAAACGCCAAAAACCAACATGCTTGATAATAATGCCCACAAAACGGCTGTATTTCTGAAACTGACTTAGGCCAGCTTCACACTAGCGTTAGAGATCTGGCAGGCTGTTCCCTGTCGGCATAGCCTGCCGGATCTCTAGCACTAGTGTGAAGCTAGCCTTAACAGGGGCAAAAAATAACTTTGGCCTGTTGTAGACTATTTATTAATGGGTTATACAGGTAAGGCTAGTTTCACACTAGCGTTATTGCTGGATCCGGCAGGGTTCAGCAAAAACGCTTCTGTGAATGATAATACAACCATCAGTATCCGTTATAACGGATCCGGTTGTATTATCTTTAACATAGCCAAGACAGATCCGTCATGAACTCCATTGAAAGTCAATGGGGGACGGATCCATTTTCTATTGTGTGAGATTGTGTCAGAGAAAACGGATCCGTCCCCATTGACTTGCATTGTGGGTCATGATCCGTTTTGCTCCGCATCCCATGGGAGAAAGCAAACCGCAGCATGCTGCGGTTTGCTCTCCGGTATGAAAACGGAATGCATTTTGGAGCATTCCGTTCTGTTCAGTTACGTTTTGTCCCCACTGACAAAACGGAAGCGTTTTTTTCCGGTATCGAGACCTTGTGACGGAACTCAATACCGGAAAATAGAAATGCTAATGTGAAAGTAGCCTAAATTGACAGAATTGTCACATTTTACTCCAAAAGGCAAAACCTGTTTGATAAATCAGGGCCTATGTTTGCACAAGTATGCTTGAAAGAACGGTTGCTTGTAACGTGATTAAAAAGCGGCACATGACCGTAACTGTGGGACTCTTCTTATCCTCGAATCCTGATCGGCATAATTTGCGTCAGTAGCAAGATAGATTACAAGTCTGATTTCTATTGTAGTGGGTTCATTTAAAGGGAAAGCGTTACCTGATATTCCCCTATTAAACCACAAGCATAGTTAGATAGCTGTAGGTCACCCTAATAGAACATTTTTTCCCTTCCTGAATGGAGACTCTGTTGCTGAGCTTTAAACCTTTTTTTTATAATATGCAAATGAGCTGTTAGGTGCAACAAGGATGTCACCGATGCTCTCAAAGTTCTGATCCTTCCATCACCCAGTTCCTTCCTCCCGCTTTGATTGACAGGGACCAGAAGGTGGCTATGTAATCTCATTCGGCCCTGTATTCTTGCTCATACACTGTTGTTTTAGGTATCGGTGCATGTACAGTACAGCCAATTTATGCCCTGGCAAGAATCAGAGCTGTACTGTGCATGCACCCATACCCAAAGCAGCAGCATATGTTTGAGCTAGAATAGAGTTGATCTCGAATATTCTAATCGCAAATTTTTATTGCGAATATTGGCACTTCGAGAATTTGCGAATATCTAGAATATAGTGCTATATATTCGTATGCTCAAATATTCTATTTTTTTTTTCATCTGAACCCATGATCCCTCACTGCTTCTTGCTTGTGGGCCAAGTGAAGGCTGCAATATCTTTGACTTTAAGAGTAGTGTTGATCGCGAATTTTCGCAATTAAGAAAATAATGACTAGAGATCACGAATTCTCGAATATGTGACGAATGTTCGCCCAAATATTTGTGAAATATCACGAATTTGAATATTGCCCTTGCCGCTCATCACTGTTTGAGAACACAGGGCCAGGCAGGGATGCTTGAAGAAGCGGAGCTTTGATGCGATGAGAGCAATGATGATGCCCTTGTTGCACCAAACTGCTTATTTGCATATTATAAAAAATGCTCTTATCTCATCACCAGAGCCTTGGATTGGGAAGGGGAAAAAACTTTAGGTGATATATATATGGTTTGTTATGGAGGTCCCTAGGGACGGACCCCCTTTAATCACTTTATGGCAGCCCATATTAACCTGAACTTGCCCCTAACACCACAGAGACACTACAGACTGTAGTAGGCTGCGGCCACATTATGTTTCAGGTATGCATCTGACATATAAAAGAAAAATAACATATTCACCTTGACATATTACACCTGCATCTTCATGATGTCCACAATTATGTTGCCCCCAACCTAGGTTGAAGCATTCGATTAGGTCTTTCTCTGTACCAACACAATCTACATTATCAAGGAGGATGGGACCACTGCCATAGCCAAAATAGCTAAGAGTTGTAGCCACAATGGCAGGACCACAACCCATCTGCTTGCAAACCACCTGCGCATTATTGTAATCCCAGTCATCATCACATACAGTTCCCCAGGTATTCTGATAGAGGACTTCCACTCTTCCTTGGCAGCTGCTGTTTCCATTTACTAGTCTAATGCTGCCACCTGGTGGAGAAAAAGTAAAAGCAATGAATTCAACAAAATATCAGCATTGTTCATATTTCCAGTTTTAGCATAATTAGTGTTAGGCTACTTTCACACTAGCGTTTTTTTCAGATCCGTCATGGATATGCAAAAACGCTTCCGTTACAATAATACAACCGTCATGAATGGATCCGGTTGTATTATGTCTTCTGCAGCCATTGAAAGTCAAAGGGGGACGGATCCGTTTTCTATTGTGCCAGATTGTGTCAGAGAAAATCGTCCTCATTGACTTACATTGTGTGCCAGGACGGATCCGTTTGGCTCCGCTTCGTCAGGCGGACAGCAAAATGGTGCAGGCAGCGTTTTGGTGTCCGCCTCCAGAGCGGAATGGTGACTGATCGGAGGCAAACTGATGCATTCTGAGCGAATCCTTTTCCATTCCGAATGCATTAGGGCAAAACTGATCTGTTTTGGACCGCTTGTGAGAGCCCTGAACGGATCTCACAAACAGAAAGCCAAAACGCTAGTGTGAAAGTAGCCTTAAATTATTGTAAATCAGTATTTTATTATTTAAATTATATCACGTTTATGTAACTGTATAACTATTAAAATGCAACCCTACAGTACCTTACTTTCTAACCTCATGGAATATTTTACTGTTTTTTGGAAAGAAAACCCATGTCTTTATTTTTGTTTTTCATTTTACATAATGTACTGAAGCCTGGATGGGTGTACAAAATGCAAGACAGGATCTGACTATTATGATAACGCTGTACATTGCCTACTTTATTTTACCATTATCCTATGTAGGTAATTGGCAACTGTGTCTTGGGAAATTGAGGTATGTTTAAATTGATTTATAGTGATTGCAAAAATAAAAATTAAAAAGCTTAGTCAGGCTAAAAAAGAGTCCATTAGATATCCTTGGTGACATGATAATTGATCTGGTGACCATTACAGCAATGGTTGATATTTATAAGTCTACTACAAGCCCTAATGTGCATAAGCCATTGTCTGGATATTTCTCATGCGACTTAAAAAGAACAGTAACTCTTCATATTTAGACATTGACATTTCAGTTACATTTCTTTAAAAAAAATGTTTTAGAAAAGACATTAGTTAACATAACCTATTGAATGTAGTTAATTATAGTAGTTAATTGTAGTTAATTATAGCATAGACACATTTGAAGACCACTACACTTAGGCCTCTTTCACACGGGCGTCATGGATTTGGGCCGGATAAGATGCGGGTGCGTCGCAGGAAAATGCGTGATTTTTCCGCGCGAGTGCAAAACATTTTAATGCGTTTTGCACGCGCGTGAGAAAAATCGGCATGTTTGGTACCCAAACCCGAACTTCTTCACAGAAGTTCGGGTTTGGGTTAGGTGTTGTGTAGATTGTATTATTTTCCCTTATAACATGGTTATAAGGGAAAATAATAGCATTCCTAATACAGAATGCTTAGTAAAATAGGGCTGGAGGGGTTAAAAAAAATAAAAAAAATTTAACTCATTGAAATCTATGATGGTTTTACTACTTTCCTATGGAGCCCTTGCCTGTAATACGGCTCATTAGGAAAGTAATAAAATCATACTATGCAGCAGCCTCCTGTCATTTGCAAAGACAGGGGCCGCTGCACACAAGCTCCGGCTCCTCCGATCGCCACATGGGGGAGCCGGAGCATAAACGAAAGCGATTTTTTTTTTGTTTCCAGTGCACTCAGGTGGTGATGGATCATGTGACGGACCATGTGATGAGATCAGTGACGTCACCAAAGGTCCTTTTCCTCCTGCAAAGCAAAGAAGAAGAAAGAAGAGAAGCCAGGCTGCGCGAACAAGTGGATTAAGGTGAGTTAAATATTTTTTAAAATTTTTTTAACCCCTCCAGCCATATTTTACTAAGCATTCTGTATTAAGAATGCTAATATTTTCCCTTATAACCATGTTATAAGGGAAAATATTAATGATCGGGTCCCCATCCAGATCATCTCCTAACAACAATGCGTGAAAATCGCACCGCATCCGCACTTGCTTGCAGATGCTTGCGATTTTCACGCAGCCCCATTCACTTCTACGGGGCCTGCATTGCGTGAAAAATGCACAAAATAGAGCATGCTGGGATTTTCACGCAACGCACAAGTGATGGTGAATGGGTCCGGATTCAGTGCGGGTGCAATGCGTTCACCTCACGCATTGCACCCGTGCGGATATCTCGCCTGTGTGAAAGAGGCCTTAGCATCTTAAAAGGGTTTTTTGGTTTTGACAAACCATGATTAGATTTAAAGGGCATATGTCAGCAGATTTGTACCTATGAAACTAGATGACCTGTTACATGTGCACTTGGTAGCTTAACTCCTTCACGCCCAGAGTTTTTTTTTGCGTTTTCGTTTTGCGCTCCCTGCCTTCCCACAGCCATAACTTTTTTATTTCTCTGTTCACATAGCCATTTGAGGGCTTGTTTTTTGCGGGACAAGTTGTACTTTCCAACGCAACCATTTATTTATTTATTTTTGTTTTGAAAAGTACTTTATTCTGATTGTTGAGCAGAAAAATACATAAGGTGTGAAGCTTTTATTGGGTGAGATGGCTTTTTCCACTTCAGTATATGAGAACAAGCCTATTTCTGGAGTGTATTTTGGAAAAATCAGCTTATAAAATTCTTTAATGGAGATCAGCTCTGAACAAAAGTAGTAACCAAGTGTTTTTATATCGTATTCGTCTGTTTTACGCACAGAAATACACTGCATAGTTTGCCATGTGAACATGGGAGGTCTCATGTTCTTCTAATATTGTAAAGTTACATTTTATCAATTTCTGTATTTAGCAGCAAATGTGCAAGATATTAGGAAAAAAAGGTAAGAGAAAAATACGGCTTACTTTTCCTCCCAGGCTGAAAAAATCTGGTTGTGAGCAAATCTGTCTCAGGAGAAGGTGGACTTCCTCCCCATGTAACTATGAAAGGAGAAAATGCACAGTAAGTTGTATCTTATACAATATTCCATTGTAATAAGTATAAGAAAGAATATCTCATTTACCTGTGGCTGTGTCTGTAAATGACCCTGCAGTGTCATGAGCTACAGGACTGGTGCTTAAGGCTGTAGTTGAGATTCCCAGACCTGGACAACAGTAACATTAATATTCAATAACAGAAGAGAGCTTAGTGGAAATGTACATATTTGAGGCTATATGCAATTTAGCGTTTGATCAATGCTATCACCTTTCCTATCTACACATTTTGCCTGTAATAGTCATTTTCTAGATCCATGGTACCCAAACTATAGCCATCAATGTGGCTTAGAAAATGAAATGCTGCAGGCTGGATGCGGGCATTATAGAGATAATGCATAGACAGTAAGTAATTTCTGAAAGATGTTCCTATTTAGCACTGCTGATGCTATACTCAAGCAGGGTCTATGCAAATGCTTACTTAAGGGAGTGTATAATAAGAAAGTGACCAGATCACAAAGAAGCAGCACTTCAAATATACAGTGTTATGTTTCAGCTCATCTACAGAGCAATTTTCATCCACTATTGAAGAGCTAAAACATTGCTTTGTAACACTGGTTGAATCCCTTCATAACTTTATTTTATGTTTAAAGTGCTGTTTCTTCTTTGTGATCCAGTTTCTAAAAGGTAGAGTCTGAAGTCTACAAGTTCTGGAAGCATGACACCCACTTTCTGAAGAAACCCTAAATACTGTGATGTTCCACCTCTCTGGTTTCACAATTTGTTTATACAAGTATTTTTTTTTTTCAAAACTGTGTTTTACATGATAATTCAAATAAAAACATCTGGTAATATTCAATTTTGACACTAGGTATTAGAGCAGTCACAATAGGCTGACGCTTTCTGTTTTCTATACCCTACTTGTTAGCTTTTCTGTACAGATGGGGACAGAATGAGCAATGTCATCTCATTATCTTTAGAGGGTGGGTGGTAATGACTGGTCTACTGTACCGGTAGAGACTTAGATAAGCAAGAATAGTACTATAAACATTCTTTTACCACCAGATACAGTTGACAACATGGCTTACTTGTTATAAGGATTGTGGTTTAACCCCTATGAAGGTTCTTAAAGAAGAAGTAGAGCAGAAAATAGATTAAAAAAAGGATATTAATGAACTTATCTTCCATGGTGCCTAAATAAGAGACATTTTCAAATGTTTGCCACCATAGTTCTTCTTTTGGATTACTTTTGGATAGGCAGGCTTTGCAACTTGGGAACTGTCTTTCCATATAAGATTGAATAAAATGGTGCTGATCAAAAGTTTAAATATTTGAGACCTTTGCTCTATATGTGTCATTTACCAGCACAGATGATTCCAGCATCTTCATGGTGGCCACAGTTGTGAATTCCCCAGCCAAGACTGTAGCAAGCTGTTATGTATGCCTCTGACCCATCACAATTCACATTGTCCAGTAGTATTAGACCAGTTCCATACCCAAAGTAAGCATTGCTTTTGTAGTCCAGGGCTTCACCACAGTTAATTTGTCTGCATACAACAATTGCATCCTTCATTCCCCAATCATCATCGCATATTGTACCCCAGTTACCCTTGTAGAAGATTTCTACTCTCCCTTGACAGGAGTCAGCTCCATTGATCAACCTTATACTGCCATCTCCTAAAATGACATGCAAGCAAAAATCATTGTTAGGAAAAAGAATATAAATAATGCAAACCAAAAATTAACAGTAGAATTTTACTTAAACCCTGTTTTTTTCAGAGTTAATAATGAATTGAAAGGTACATATATACATCATATGGGCAAAAGTTTGTGGATATCTCTCCTCCTTTCGACATGTATGAAGAGCTGTTGTAGTGTTGTTTGGCTTAGCAGACATTTTCTGTGTGTCAAGAGTTAGCAGAAAACAGAAAGTGTGGGCCCCCACAGCATTGGAACGGGAGCAGCAAGGGGTTGATGAGATATCCTCTTTTTAACTTGTACACCTTTGTAAACCATTCACTTCCCCATAGCCAGTTCTCTGCAATGGTGAACCTCCGTTCACTACAAACCAACCAAGAGAAATAATTTTCTGCCCTGCTTGTCAGGGAAGAATCAGAGTCTCTCTAGTATAACAGCAGTATAGCTGAGGAGACTCCCATCTACAAGAGGAGGTGAGAAGTGACTATACTGTCAGAAGGCAGAAGGGGAAGGAGACTGATTCTGTCCAGAGCTTACCCACAGTTGCACAGATTAGCAGCACCAAGAGGGAAAAATAGAAGCAAAAATATTAAAATGGTATTTTATTTAAATGCTAGAAACCCGGTAAATTACTGTCACCCAGATTTCAACCTTCTCTCAGGACTTTTGGCATGACTAGTATATTGTCAATTCGTTCTCCCTGCCCATACCTCATTTCCCCAATAAGACACAACAACATAGGTGGATTTTATTGGCCACAGCAGCCATTTTATTATTAAACATAAATAACATAAATATTAAATAATATCGTACTCAAGGCCTTCCCACCTGAAGGCCTGACACCAGAACCTTACCAACCTAAAACCTGACTTGAAATCACAGTCGGGGGGGGGGGTCCTTGAAGCCCCGCATACCTGAAGGGTAACTACCCTGCCCCTACTTCAAATTACTTTTAGCTGTTAAACGCCAGCTCAGAGGCCGAACCGGTAACCATGGGCAACAACGAGGGCAGATACCCGCCATACGCCACTTCATAAATCAATCCCTGGGGAGTCCAGAGCCTCCTTTGGCTCCCTCCCCACCACGCCAGAGCCACCATAACCACAAACTCCAAGGACCCCCCACCGCCCACGACCCAAGGGGGGTACCACCGCACCCCCTTGCATCCCGCAACACCCGCAAAGCCACCTCAATCCCGTTCTGTAACCCTGCGCACCACAAATCAATGCCCACTGCATTGAGGTGCACCCCATCACTTCTCCAAAACGCCCCTTCCCCTGCCTCAAGCTCCCTGTGCCTCACGACAACACCGCCATTCCTCGCCACAAAACGTCCCACCGCCCTATTGACCTTTTTTCCTTGCCTTGTTCAGTCTTTCCACCGACCTGGCCTCCCTCCAATGCTTTCTCGGCACAATGTCAGACCAAACCTTCACTACGTCTGGAAACTGCGCACACAGCCGAAGCAGATCGAACTTTATATCTTTTGTGAGCTCCCGGCAGGGGCGCACACCCAAATCGTTGCCCCCCACATGCAACACTAAGACCCCTGGTGAATCATCCAATCTTGCAAACCTGTGGAACTCTGGTAGCACTCGACTCCACAGCATGCCCCTCAATCCCAACCACGTAATCACCGCTACGTCTCTTGAAAAACTCAGTTGCCTTCTATCCGGCCTGACATCTGCCTGCAACGCCCCCAAAATACATAGGAGTGGCCCATAATCCAAACCAGACAAGCTGCACCACCTGCCAAATACAAAACATAAAGTCAACAATAGAAGGCCCCCACCCCCCCTCCAACCTGACTCATCCCCCCAAGCCAACTACTCTCATAACAACGCCGGTCTGACGTACGACCATCACCCAATCCGACGAGTAACATCGTCCCCCAGACCCCTACGAGCCGCCTCAGTAGCCGCCCCAATACGGAATGAATGACTCCCAAATAGCGAGGGGTCCCTACTCAACTGTTTTAAACATTCTCTTAAAACAGCTATGAACTGAAAACGAGACAAGAATGATCCGTCCTCATGAACCAACAACGGCCCCTCTACCCCAACTCCCCGTACCCCAAACTCCCTAAGACACCGTACAGGGCACGCAGCCAATCTCTCCACTGGAAACAAAACCACTCTACATACCCATGCCAACTGGTCAGTTTTCAACCTCCTGATACAAAACTCAATCCTATCGTGAAACAAGACCACATCTTTTCTTCGCAAACCCCCAGCACGGCACCTGCTTGGGCTAACCAATTCCCCAATACGCAATGCCCCAAAAAATGCTAGAGAAAAAGCCAACTAAACAACCTCTCTTCCACTACTGACCCACAAACTTGCCCCAACTGTACAATCAGATCCCCTAACAACTCAAAGGAGACCGGCCGGTGCTGATCCCCCCCGGACGACGACCTCCTACAACCCTTTAGCGCCCAACAAAAAAATTTTTTGGAACATCTTGCACATCCCGGCTCCTGCAACCAAACGCCACCCCTGCCATAAACTTGTTCATCCTGGATACTGACCATCCCTCCTCTCTGCAATGCCCCACAAACATCAGCAACAAAACCACGTCCTCCAGCCCACACCCCTGAAAACTTTGCTTCCTTGTAACCCACAGGTCCCATGCCTTCTCGTACGCCGCCCAGGTACCTGACGCCAATGACCCCCTCACCAACTCATCTACCGACCAAATGCCAGATTTCACAATTCCTGAGGGAAGCCTGTTCCTTCCACGTCCTCCTCTGGTGCCAGCACCTGAAACCAGTCCCACTGGAAACGAGACAAAGCATCCGCAATTGAGTTATCCACCCCAGGAACATAGGCCGCGACTACCTAAGCATTTAAAGACAGACAAACCAAAGCCAGGTGCTTCAGCAAGCGCACAACCGGCGGTGACGAGGCCGAAAGGTGATTATTGGACTCTACCTCCCCCAAATTGTCGCAATGGAAGCACACTTTTTTATTCTGGAAAAAATCCCCCCAAATAGCCACCGCCACAGGCAATGGGGAAGAGCTCTAACACCAGATTCTTCACCTAACCCTCATCTCTCCATTGCGATGGCCACTTCCCCACGCACCACCAATCTTGCAAATAAGCCCCGAAACCAAACCCCCCCCGCCGCGTCCGTAAACAAGTTGAGACCCGCTGCCACCATCACGTCTGCCATCCAAAATGAACGCCCATTATACGTCTCCAAAAAGGACGCCTACACCCCCAAATCATCCCGCAGCTCCCGTTGGAGCCGCACAAAATGATGAGGGGCCTGGACTCCCGCTGTTGCCCTAGCCAACCTTCTACAAAACAATCCACTCCATAGGCATGATACGGCACGCGAAATTGAGCTGCCCTAACAACATAAACCTCGCCCTTTGCTGCGTCGTCCAGACGAGGCTCCCCTTTATCCTTAGCCCCCTCCTTCTCTCCTTCCTTATCAACACCGCCCCCGACGATTCACTAGCCGCGCTTCCAGCCGCCTCCTCCCCCGTCACCCCTGTCCCACTATTACCCGCTGGTCCAAGCCCCGGTAAACCCCAGGCAGGCAACAGCACACCGGCCCAGTCCCTACAGGCCCCTTAACCAAATCCTGCAAACCCAATAACAACTCCCCCAGACCACCTGCGACAGCCGCCCCAGGGCCCCCCAACTACCGGGGCATCCCCCCAAGACAAGAAACTGTTAAAGGGAAATCCCCATGTGTCTCACCTAGCTGTGTGGACGCTGTGATTCCACCAGCCGCAACGTGATGCAGTGGAGCTTGACCGGCGCAGACCTCTCCTCTGGATGTCCTCAGTTCTTCAGCACCCCCTGTGCCCTCCACTGCCATTGCAGTCCTCCAAGCCTGCTTTGCCACTAGGGGCCGCCACCGCAGGGGATGATGACTCCTCCAAGCCAGCCACGTGCTGCCCGCCTCTATCCTCCAGCACAGGGCTGCCTTCTTGACCCCGCTGTTCACCCAGACTCGACTGAATCGCCCTCCCACGCCGGACACGCTCACCCCCGCCTGGGGCAGCTGCCGATCCCGGTCCTGCGTCCCTGCCGTCTGCTGCTGAGGAGGAGACGTCCCCCTCCCCGGGTCCCGCCTAATGGTAGGATTCCTCCCGGCACGCGACCGCCGGGCCACTGCGCTCCTACCCACGGCGCATGCCAGAGGGTCCCTGGAGGGGCTCCTGATCTGGCGCCGGAGGCCTAGTCGAGACTAAGGCGCGCCGGGTGCCTAGTCCTTTGCTGCCGGCAATGGGGGGAAGCTGTGGCACCTGCATCCCCCGACCACGGCAGCAATCCTTGGATGGACTCCTGCAACCACTCCATCCCTCTGCTCACCACTGCAGCCCTGAGCTGCACCAACAGCGCTTCCACATCGGACATCGTCGCCCCCTCCTGCCCACATGTTAACCCTTTACTAGCCTTCCTTCCCATTTCACTCCCTTCAAACCTAGTCATGCCCAGCCTTTCCCCAGGCTTTCAGCCCCAGGTCCGGCCTGCATTTGAAAATGATTCATCGGATAACACTTTCAAGTGACATATGACTGTGAGGACAATCTCAGGCATCAGTAGCGACACACAACTTTTACATCAAGAATGGTAGAACAATAATGTGGTGGCAGAATACCATAAAATATTGATTTATGTATTGTTAAGTGAATTAGAGCTGAAAACCTGAGGCCAAAAAATCTGTGGCAAAACAAAACCCATACTAAAAATCAGCACAAAAAAAAGCAAAACTTCCTGGTTCATTCTCTTGATTAAAGGGGTTGGTCCATCTAAGACATTGATGGCATATCGCTAGGATATGCCATCAATGTCAGATAGGTGTGGATCCCAACTCTGGGACCTTTCCTATCTCCAGAACAGGCCTCCTGAATTGAAGGAGCGTGCCCAGGTATTTTCGGAAGGTCTGCAGGAAATAGCTGAGCCAGCGCTTGTAGAAACAAAGGCCTGCGCTTGGCTATTTGAATTCTCAAGAGGTGAATGGAGGGTGGCCGTGCTGGAGTCATCAATGTCTTAGATGGGAATACCCCTTTAAGCTCCACTTTCTGAAACACTTGTAAAACTTGTTATTCAGTTGCATAGTCCAAATAAATCTATACTTCTCGTGTCGCATTTTTGCAGAGAAAACCCATGATTTTGACCAAAATTCCTCTCTCTTTTTCCAATTTAAAGGTATGTCCACACGGACAGAAGAGATCCAGATCCACAGCAGCATATCTGCAGAGTTTAACAGTGCCATCAAAGTGGATGAAATTTAAAAAAATATTATAATAATAATGCAATATAAACTCTACAAGCTAAGTTGACAGGCGGTGTAGATTATAAATCCCCAGCATGTCAATTTATGTTGTGGATATTCATCATGGATTTCACTCTTCACAATGCAGAAGATGAAAGCTACAATAAATCAGCGGCGGAATTTCCTCTGCAGATTCACAGCAAAATCCACAGAGGATTTTTTTTCCAGTTAAAATGTCAGGCTCGGACTTGCCCACCGGAGAGTCGGTGAAATCCTCGGTGGACCCCTTGCCTGTCTGCCTATACTAGTCAGCGGCAACTCCAGCAGCCTGCTGACAAGAGCTGTTGTAATAAACAGCGCAGCATTTACCATAGGCACAGCGTGTATGTAGCAAGCAGCCAGATGATCATGCCTGTCATCCAGCTGCTTGTCTTGTATAGCTTGCACAGTGCTGCGGAGCAATCTTACTCAACTATGGGCCCTGCCTCCTGACCTCTGCTCTCACTACGTGCATCCGTCATCCAGACACTGCAGGTAGAGACATAGAGCTCTCCTGCCGCACCTGTTACAGAGCTGAGCAGAGCGCAGAAGTTCAGTGTGGGAGAATGTGATGACAGGGCAGGAGAAGAGCAGCAGGAGGCTCTTTTTAAAATAAAGCTATAAAAGTGTGTTCAGCCAGGCCAGTCCCCAAGTCCCTAAAATTATGGAAGAAAAGGTATTTACTAAAAAAAAAAAAAAATTGCTCATATTTTTACTGTTCCCCTCTCTGAAAATTACAACTCCCAGCATGCCCTGTCAGATGCAGACCTTCAGGACCTGTTTAGAGTTGTAGTTTTCCTCACTGCAAAATGCCATACTCCCAGGGCCGGACTGGGGATAAAAACCAGCCCTGGAAAAAGTTGCATACCAGCCCCAAAGCGTTGCGTCATTATTTACTTGTTTATAAAAGGGGAAAGCATTCATTGTAAACACGTGTGTAAACACGAATATGAACTTTGCCCCACGATAGCTCTTTTGTAGAACCCCATTGTTCATATTACCGTTTTACTGGCTAGGGCAGCGCTAAATCCCGGCCATCAGTGACGGTGACGTCACTGGGCTTCCTGGCAGCCCCATGGAGAGCCCCGGTACGTCACCAGATCTTCAAAAAATGCCTTTGCCCTGCGCGATTTAGCGCAGGGCAAAGGAGAGCATCGGAGCATGAACTGCAGGGGGGCTGCCGGGGGGAAAATGGAGGGACGTCCGGGTTCAGCTCTGAACCCGGACAACCCCTTTAATTTATACTCAGATATAGTCCTCCTGTAAGTACCTGGCCTTCCCCCTCTTCCTTACCCCCCCTTCCCCTTCTGTCCCCCTTGAATGTATGTCAGCAGCAGCACCAGGAGAAGGACTGGAGCTGCAGGCTGCACAGGGACAAATGAGTGACTGGCAACCCCTTCCTGCTGTCACAGAGTTGCTGGATTCTCCTGGAAAAGTTGTTGAAGTGCAGCTGCCTGGAGGTGGTGGGCTCCAAGCTTCTCACAGCCACTCTGACCATCATGCATGGAGTTTCAGCTGCCTGGAAGTGACCTCCAGGCTTCTATGTATGAAGGCACAGTAGACTGCTGGGAGCTGCCTGTGTGGAGGCTGAGCAGCCTGCTGGATGCAGAGAGCTGTGTGATCACTGTCCCCTCCTGTACAGAGAGCAGCAAGGGACTCTCCAGGAGTGGCATCAGCTGGGCAGATCAGCTTCTAGGATATGGGCTCCATGGGCCCTCTGTAGCCCTCACATGCTTCTTTATGCATCACAGCAAGGAGATGATTGGGGCAGTTGACAGCAGGGCTCTGGCTGGAGGTAGCACTTTGTGAAAGGTTGTCACACAGGTTGTCAGGGGCTGGGAGGGGAGAACATCTTGGTGTGTAACCTGGTGTCACTGTGCTGTACCAAGGATCTGCTGGGCATGGTGTCTCCACAGAGGGCAGGGAATCAGATAGACTGAGGAGGGCTTGTACTTTGGAGAAGAATATGTGGCTTCATGTGACAGAGCAGAGGAATCGCACAGAAGAGTGTGTGGATGAGGATACGTCGTGTCTCCAGGAGCTCTGCCCCTGACATCTCCAAGTGACAGACACTGCTGGACCCCCCTGGCACCCTGCACACAGAGCCTTCCTGTATGTATGGCTGGTGCCAACTTGTGATCAGATCTGACAGTCTGAAGCCAGGAAGCGCTGCCACCCTGTCCCCAGGTCTGCTCTGTGCATGCACCCGGAGCCCTCTGTGCCCACGCCGGTGATGCCATGTCCCGCAACTATAGTGGAGGTGATGTGGGAGGCTCTGGATAAAAAGCAGCTCTGGAGGTAAAGGTAGGGGCAGGGACCGTTACTACGGGTCGGGGCAACAGGGTGCTGTTAAACTCCAGTAGAGGGGACGGGCTGCTTTTCCTGGGCACCAGTGACACTGGCAGGGGCAGCGGTGTGGGACCGGAGGGGGCTTGCAGGAGAGCCGCCGGGGGAAGCAGGGAGCTTGCATGAGCTTATTGGGGAAGCCGCTGTCGTACAACAGCAGCCAGAGCTGCCGGAGGAACGTGAAGTACCGGAGGCTGCATAACTACCTGTGCAACGTGCTGGAGAGACCCCGGGGCTGGGCATTTGTCTACCACGTCTTTGTGTGAGTACCGGACACCGTGCTGCTGTGTATAATGCACCGCCACTCGCCACATGTGGGCATGGCCCTGGCATCCAATACATATCAGGGAAAGCTATACTGTGCATTTATATTGTGTGCAGGGTGCCAGGGGGGTCCAGCAGTGTCTGTCACTTGGAGATGTCAGGGGCAGAGCTCCTGGAGACACGACGTATCCTCATCCACACACTCTTCTGTGCGATTCATCTGCTCTGTCACATGAAGCCACATATTCTTCTCCAAAGTACAAGCCCTCCTCAGTCAATCTGATTCCCTGCCCTCTGTGGAGGCACCATGCCCAGCAGATCCTTTGTACAGCACAGTGACACCAGGTTACACACCAAGATGTTCTCCACTCCCAGCCCCTGACAACCTGTGTGACAACCTTTCACAAAGTGCTACCTCCAGCCAGAGCCCTGCTGTCAACTGCCCCAATCTCCTTGCTGTGATGCATAAAGAAGCATGTGAGGGCCACAGAGGGCCCATGGAGCCCAGATCTTAGAAGCGGATCTGCCCAGCTGATACAGTCTCCTGCAAACTGGAGACTGTATGTACACTAATATACACTACATAACCCTGACAGCCTGCACAGTCACATGTGGGCACAGCCCTGGCATCCAATACATATCACAGAGAGCTATACTGTGCATTATAAGCTATACTGCACAGTATAGCTCTCTGTGACATGTATTGGATGCCAGGGCTGTGCCCACATGTGACTGTGCAGGCTGTCAGGGTTATGTAGTGTATATTAGTGTGCATACAGTCTTATAATTTATAAGACTGTATGTAAATAATATACACTACATAACCCTGACAGACTGCACAGTCACATGTGGGCACAGCCTGGCCCCTTCTTACCCCCAGGGCTGTTTACATCGGCGGCGACGGCATACACAGGGGTCGGGCTCTGCTTCCGGTCTGCGGCCTGGGCCCGGCATATTTGAATCTGGTAAGGCGGCGGGAGCCTGAGGCCACTTAGGAAGAGAGGGGCGGCCACACACAGTCAGGACAGCCAGCCAGGCCGGGCCAGGAGGATCACGGGCTGCCGCTCACAGCGACACCAGGTGGTCGGAGGGAGCAGTGCCGCTCCCACGGAGGCCGGCCTGCTGGCCGGCTCAGCTCCACCCACCTGCCAGTGCGCCACCACTACAATGCATCAGACTGAGGCTAGCTTTCGGATTCGGCCCGCCGGCCGCAGAAAAAGTGCAGGCACATCTTAAAGCGGCCCCAGGGCCGGCGGCCCACCGGGAAATTTCCCGGTATCCCGGTAGGCCAGTCCGGCCCTGCATACTCCTAGGCCTATTCACACCATGCATACAATGATAGAAGCTGCGCTGCATTGAATGGAGCTAAGCCATGAAAGGACACTGCGTGAAAAGTGGACATATCTCTTCTTGGGACAGTTGCGGGTTTAACCCCTTTCAGGACAGGGCCATTTTCCGTTTTCTCATTTGTTTTTTTACTCCCAGCCCTCCCAGAGCCATAACTTTTTTATTTTCCATTCACATAGCTGTATGAAGGCTTGTTTTTTGTGGGACAAGTTGTACTTTATAGTTGCAAACATTTTTTAAATGGCGTAGAATTATAAAAAAGAAAAACACTGTTCCACTACAGTTTTATGAGTTTTGTTTTTACATAATTTTCAATGCGGTAAAACTGCCTTGCTACTTTCATTCTCTGGGTCAGGATGATTACATCTATACCACATATGTTTAGATTTAATATTGAAAAAAAAACTTTGGAAAATATATTTCTTTCTTTGCATAGTCATGTTGGCACCAATAACCTTTTTGTTTTTATGTCTATGGAGCTTTGTTAGGGCTCATTTTTTCCTGGACAATCTAGTTTTTATTGATACCATGTTGGAGTGTGTACGACTGCTCACTTTTTATTCAAATTTTTTTTTTTACTTTTATTTTTTTGTTACACTTTTTAATAATTCCCCTAGGGAACTTGAACAAGAAATTATTAGATTGCTTCTGACATAGACTCCAGTTCATTAGCATTGGAGTCTATCAGAGTTTCAGGCAGGGTCTTCATAGGAGCATGGCTACTGCATCCTCGGATCATTCAGAAAGACCAAGCGCCATCTGGGTACCCTGATCCCCACTAGGTTTTTGAGCTCCCAGATGTTGTAGTCACATTTGACCATGGCATCTGAGGAGTTAAATTTGTGTGACTGACATTATTGTCAATTACATACATTAGCCCTTGGTGTCTGCTGTTTAAAAAAGCAAGCACTTAGTGGCTATAGCGCCTGCTGCTCTTGCGAGCTGGCACCATCTTTAAATATCCGACTCACAACGTATATTTAAAGGGGTTTTCTGAGACATTATAACTGATGACCTACCCTGTGGCACTCCTGTGAACCCTTCCCTGTGACGTTCTCTGTGCTTTTTCTTAGCCAGTGACAACACGTTCATTGATCAAGTGGCCTAGGAGCAGCTCAGCGCCATAGAAGACAATGGGCTGAGCTCCGATATCGAGCACAGCCGCTATACAATGTACAGCACTGTGCTTGGTGAGCTGTGAGGAGGCTGTGGCGCTACTGCGATCACCGCTACTGCTGATCAGAGGGGGTCCCCGGTGTCATATCCCCACCGATCAGATACTGATGACCTATCCACAGGATAGGTCATCAGTAGTAAAATGTTTGAAAAACCTTTTAACTTTATTGGAGTGATAAAGACCCTATAGGTGTAGATACCTGGTAGTGTATAGCATATTCACTTCAATAAACTTATCCTTTTGAATATGCCAGCAAACATTTCCTTCACTTTGGATATTGGGCGACTGGGTGGTTCATCTAGGACATGGAATATCCATGTGTGAGTGCTGTCCAAACTACTGATTGTAAATAACAGACACAGTTATGAACTAAATAAGTTGCTTAATGGGAAACAATTTGATATAGTGCAGTGCACAATACTGTTATGTTTAGCACACTGTATTGTGTGCTAAAATGCATACATTCATGTGTGTGAGATTGAAAAATGAACAAGTAATATCTCCAGCTCTAGGGTGTGCCCCCAAAATTAATTCCACTAGTGGGCCCTAGGCACCCCAGTCAGACACTGTAAAAGGTCACTATGCAGTGTATAACATTGTATAATGTTAGCTACTGGGGGCACCAATAGAGGCACAAGGGCACATAATAATGGATGGTTACTTACGTAGAACATTCTGTGAAGGTTTTGTGAGCTGACCCTTATTACTAGGTGTGGGCAAAATCTCTGAAAGAAAAACAAATATGATATAGTGACAACATATGTATAAAATATATTTAACAGAATAGAATTGCTGGCAGGACAGACAAAATACTGTTGATGTTAGGTTGTGTTCACATGATGTTTTTTTTTCAACATTTAACATACATGTTGGGAAAAAAGGATGCAAAAGCATGGTATATTATTCTTTTCAATCTTGCAGAGATCAGCGATAAAAGTGTAAGTGGAACTAATCCTTTTTTACTGTAGAAACCAATGGTGACAGATGCCACTGTCTGGCATCTGTTGGTGGCATCCGTTTAATGAATAAACCATGTGTATGTGTTAAATGTGGGACACAAAACGTGACATGAACACAGCCTAAAGTATTGTAAACTTGATTAAGACTTAAAACCCTGAACAGTTTCTGACCCCAGTGATCAAATACGGATGGCAATCAATGTTTAAGTCCCAAAGGACCCCTTTAATTATATTTTTCATATTTACTGTACATATAACCACCAATCAGGTTGAAAGTAACTGGAAATACATTTCCATATGTATTATGCATTAACATTGTCTACATATAAAGAAGCAATCAGCCTTTTAACCATTTTCCATGACAGACCGGAACCAAACCTTTTTACCATTACAGGCGACGGCGACATCCTCATAGTGGTAGCAGTTATGAATCCCCAATCCAAGGCTCCTGCACTGACTCAGCACTGATTCTGTCCCTTTGCAGTCCACATTGTCCAAATAAATAGGTCCAGTGCCTTGGCCAAATGAAAGTCGGTGAGTCACAACGATGGCTTGACCACATCCCAGCTGTCGACAAACTACATTGGCATCTACAATGTCCCAGTCATCATCGCAAACTGTTCCCCAAGTCCCATTATAAAAAACTTCAACTCGTCCTTGACAGTGGTTCTCCCCATTCACTAGTCGAATATCTGGAAGTGAAAACATATGTATGACAACAGTTGGTATGATCAAAGGTAAAATGTTTTTCAGCTCATTTCATCAAACCCAAATACTGGAGATGTTATCATGTGTGAACATAGAAGGAATGACTCACTCTTGTAAAAATGGGAAAATGAAGTAAAGGTATTGACAAAACATATTATAATAATAATAATAATAATAATAATAATAAGTTGAACTGGATAGCTCTAAGTCTACTCCAGAATATATGTACATACAGTATACTATAATATGATGGAAGAAGCCACAACACAACCACTACTCCCACCTCTTAAATTGCAAGCTCAAATGATTTTATTCTTCCATTGAAAGAAAATTGAAGAAAACTATTGTAGAGACTGTATTGCCCTTGTCTTTTGCCTTTTATCCAATCTATTATTTTCTTGCTTCTTTTTTTGTAATTCGCAACTTTCTTATGTTATTTACTATAAAAAGATCAGTTTTGCAGTTAAAAAGGTTAAAATGTTTTTTTGGAGTATCAAAATATGATAAGTATCACTCCCCTGGCACCTCTCTCCTCCCTTGGCACACTTCTGGATTATGAGATAACATCCATATTGTTATTGTAGCAGTCAATCACCATCAGAATGAGACAACAAGGGGTGCAAAGAGTGCCATGGGGGGCACAGAGAAAAAATAGAAGAGAATGGTGTGTATGTAATGAGATAATCATTTTAGGAAGGCTATTATTTTTTACCCTCCAAAAGAATTCACAATATCATTTTCTGTAGATGTACTGTATTTTACCCTATATCACTACTATGGTAACTTGTATACAATTATTAGTAGATTTGGAAAAGCAAATTAGTTTAGCTTGATGATTAAAATATCAGTATTATTTCTGAACTAGATAATAATGTAACTGAAAAGAAAATCATATAAAAGTTGAATCAATTCCAGACTGGCTCACAACAGGGCAAGAAGGCATATACTATATAGGAAAAATCATAATGAGCAAAATCTTTTGTTTGTTAAAGAAGTCTCCTAGGATTTTAATATCAATGACCTTATTCATCAATATTTGAGAGGTATGAGTCTGACTTCCAGCTCTGATACTGACCAACTGAATGAAGGGGGTGTCAATACTGTACTTGTGGTTGTGGCTGGAACTGTGGCTCAGTTCCATTCACTTGAATGGGAGTGAGCTTCAGCACTAGGCGCAGCTAAAACTCTATGTATGACACTGTGCTTGTGTAAACAAAGAAGACAGCACATTGCTCACTAAAGCATTGCATCCCCTTCATTCAGCTGATCTGTGGGAGGTGGCAGGAGTCACCAATCAAATAGTGATGATCTCTCCCAACAAAATTATTGTCCCAGAAAACCCTTTAACCCCTTAGTGACCAAGCCTGTTTGGGCCTTTATGACCAAGCGTTTTTCTTCCTTTTTTTATGGTCTCGTTCCAAGAGCTATAACTTTTTTATTTTTTCATCTATATAGCTTCATGAGGGCTTGTTTTTTACGGAACAAGTTGTAGTTTTTAATGGCGCCATTTTGGGGTACACATAACTTTCTGATTAACTTTTATTAACTCTTTCTGGGAGGGAGATAGGGAAAAATAGCAATACTGCCACTGCGTTTTTACATTATACATTTTTTGGCGTTCATTTTTCGGTACAAATAACATAATATCTTTATTTTCTGGGTCAGTACGATTACAGTGATACTAAATACTTATAATTTTGTTTACGTTTTACTACTTTTTTTGCAATAAAACACCTTTTATTAACCAAAAAAATAATTTTGCATTGCCACTTCACAAAACCCATAACTTTATTTTTATTTTTTATATGGAATTGTGTGAGGGCTTGATTTTTGAAAGACGACTTGTATTTTTCATTGGTATGATTTTGGAGTAAATGGCGCTTTTTGATCGCTTGTTATTACGTTTTTTTTCGGTGGAAACTAAGAATAAATTTGAAATTCAGTCTTTTTTTATTTTTTATTTTTTACGGCGTTCACCATAGGGGATAATTTATGTAATATTTATGTAGTCCCGGTCGTTACGGACGCGGCAATACCAAACATATGGGGGATATTTTCTTTTTGCAATTTTTTTCATTGAAAAGCGTATTTTCAATGGAAAAAAAAACATATTTTTTTATTTTATGGAATTTTTTTTATTTAATAAATGTGTATTTTTTTTCTATTTTTTTTACTACTTAATAGTCCCACAAGGGGACTATAATATACAGTATTTTGATTGCTTTTAAAATGTAATGCATTATCTCTATAATGCATTGCATTTCAATAGCAATGCTATTCGAACATTGACCAGCAGGCTGCGCCAGAGAGGCACAGCCTGCTGGAAGTAACGGAAGAAAGGCTCGGGGCCCTGATCGGAAGCAAGGTAAGCTTCCCAGCACATCAGCACCCCGCGATCGCATTTTCGGGGTGCTGATGGGAGACAGAGGGAGTCCGCTCCCTCTGTCACCACTTTACATGCAGCGGGCGCCATTGCGCCCGGCATGTAAAGGGTTAAACAGCCCGGATCGGCACTCCTGCCGTTCCGGGCTGTTAGAGCAGGGACCCGGCTCTCATGTGAGAGCCAGGTCCGCGCTCCCCGCTGCACTGGGGAGCCGTGCAGCGCTTAAACTGGGCCGCCGTAAAAACGCGGCAGCCCAGCCTAAGGCCCCTTAGTGACCGCCGTAAAAACACGTATGGGTGGTCACTAAGGGGTTAACCTTGTGACTGTGAATGTGGGAGCTATGCAGGATCATGCCAATTGTTTATTGAGAACCTTTTCATGCACCACTGGAAGGTCTGTCTCTATGGCACAAATGGCCAAGATCTAGAGATGAAAGTGATCATTTTGTATTGAACAGATTTTCTTTAAATTAGAATTTCTCATTTCTCTGTTACATTCTACACAAAACACAAGTTATTCAGACACTTAAATATACTGACAATAGCCTAATGCTGTGCACCATGCACAATTTCTCATCTACACCCTCAGCGTCCAGACAAGGTGATTGTAGCTGTATTTCTGGTAACCATCTACATTCTATTATGAAGAGTATCTAAGCAACAAGCGCAGACATGAAGAGGAATCACTTTGAAAAACATCCCCTGTGGGCCCTCTGCATTTAATTAATATATAAGAAAATGTCCACAAACAAGGACAAGGATCTTTAATACACCACAGATGTCTCTGTTAGGTGACTTGAAAAAGTTTCACAGGAAGATATCCATTATTATAATTTTCAGAAAGCACCATCTGAGCATGAACATAAAAAACTGTATGCACATGGAAAGAAGGGATGGATTAAGGCTTAGAACTAAGAGTATCTACAGTGTAATGCAATAGTTTGGGCACCCCTGGTTACAATTACTGTTACTGTAAACAGTTAAGAAAGTTGAAGATTAAACGATCTCTAAAAGGCATAAGTTTGAGATGACACATTCTCTTTGTATTTTAAGCAAAAAACTATTTCTTTTATTCATCTTTTACATTTTCCGAAAAACAAAAAAGTTATAGGGCTTGAAGTAAAAGTTTAGACAACTTAGGCTACTTTCACACTAGCGTTCGGGGCTCCGCTTGTGAGATCCGTTTAAAGGCTCTCACAAGCGGCCCCGAACGGATCCGTCCAGCCCTAATGCATTCTGAGTGGATGCGGATCCGCTCAGAATGCATCCGTCTGCCAGCGTTCAGCCTCCGCTCCGCTCAGTGAGCGGACACCTGAACGCAGCTTGCAGCGTTCGGGTGTCCGCCTGACCGTGCGGAGGCAAACGGATCCGTCCAGACTTACAATGTAAGTCAATGGGGACGGATCCGTTTGAAGATGACACAGTATGGCTCAATTTTCAAACGGATCCGTCCCCCATTGACTTTCAATGTAAAGTCAAAACGGATCCGTTTTTTTTTTTGTTCATGGTTATGCAAACGGATCCGTTCTGAACGGATGCAAGCGTTTGCATTATAGGAGCGGATCCGTCTGTGCAGACACCAGACGGATCCGCTCCTAACGCAAGTGTGAAAGTAGCCTTACATGGTTAGTACCTGGTAGCACCCCCTTTGGCAAGTATCACAGCTTGTAATCACTTTTTGTAGCCAGCCAAGAGTCTTTCAATTCTTGTTTGAGAGATTTTCATCCATTCTTCCGTGCAAAAGTTTTCCAGTTCTGTGAGATGCCCGGGCCGTCTTGCATGCACTGCTCTTTTGAGGTCTATTCACAGATTTTCAATGATGTTCAGATCAAGGAACTGTGAGGGCCATGGAAAAGCCTTCAGCTTGCACCTTTTGAGCTAATTTGAGGTTGCCATTTCCTCAGTTTAAAATCTAATTAAGATATGGCAGTTAACAAGAACAGTGGAAGGCAGGAGAAGCTCTGGAAGACTGGCTCACAACAGGGCAAGAAGGCATATATAGGAAAAATCATAATGAGCATAATTAAGAATAATCATAATTAAGAAATGTCAGTTAACAAGAAAAGTGGAAGGCAAGAGAAGCTCTGGAAGACTAACTAGAATTTAACAAGATATAGCTGCTTTAAGGATTGCTTGAAAGGCAAATCAGAACCCCCGCTTGTCTGCAAAAGATCTTTAGGAAGATTTAGCAAACTCTGCAGTTGTGGTACATTGTTCTACTGTTCAGTGGCACCTGCACAAATATGGCCTTCATAGAAGAGTCATCAGAAGAAAACCTCTCCTGCGTCCTCATCACAAAATTCTGTGTCAGAGGTTTGCAAAAGAACATCTAAACAAGCCTGATGCATTTTGGAAACAAGCCCTGTGGTCCGATGAGGTTAAAATAAAACTCTTTGGCCACAATGAGCAAAGGTATGTATGGAGAAAAAGGGAACAGAATTTCATGAAAAGAAACACTTCTCCAACTATTAAGCATGGGAGTGGATCCATCATGCTGTTATGCCACCGGATGTGGACCCACTGTGCCACTGACCAGCTATACCTTGGAGGTGCCTGCAAGTAGGGCCAGCAGCGCAGTCGCAGAGCGCTGGACTAACACATGCTTTGGGGTTTGTTGGAGCCGATGTCCTGAGGAATATTTTACGGGTGGAGAGAAGAAAGGATACAATGAAATTCCAGCAAATTCTGGAAGCAAACATAACATCAACTATGAAATAGCTGAAGTTGAAAAAAGGATGGCTTCTATGAATGGATAATGATCCTAAACACACCTGGAAATCAACGATATACTTCCTCAAAAGACACAAGCTGACGGTTTTACTATGGCCCTCACTGTCTCCTAATCTGAACATCATTGAAAATCTGTAGATGGACCTCAAAAAAACAGTGCATGCAAAAAGGTCCAGTAATTTCACAGAACTGAATGACTTTTGCAAGGAAGACTGGATGAAAATCCCTCAAACAAGAATTGCTTTGCTGGCTACAAAAAGCATTTGCAAGCTATGATACCTGCCAAAGGGGGTGCTACTAAGTACTAATCATGGAGGAAGCTCTACGTTTTGCTTCAAGCCCTTTTCCTTTTTTGTTATTTTGAAAATATAAAAGATGAAAATAAAAAATAAATGTTTTTGCTTAAAATACAAAGGGAATGTGTCATCTTTAACTTTGTCTTTTGGAGATCATTTAATCTTCAACTTGCTTAACTGTTCAAAGTAACAGTAATTCCAGTTATTCTGACCAGGGGTGCCCATATCTTTGCATGCCACTGTACATGCATAAAGCTTCATTAACCTTTCAATAAACTTTGTATTAATCAATAGTACAGTGTACAAACATGAGGGATAACAATGAGGAATTTCTGGCCATTATATCACTTTTATCTGGCATTGTTAGCAGTTTTCTGCTGTGTACGCTGAATGTGTAGTTTGCAGTTCTCTCAGACATGATGGGTGAAGACTAGCTGCCATCTACTACAGACAGAAAGTAGAGGAGAATTTGCTTCCTAACCTTCTCTTACTCACTCAAAAGTATGCCCTGGGATCATGGAGGGCATTACAGAGAAGTACTGACCTGTATGGTTGTGAATAAAGCACTTAAGAAGTTTATATTTCATTCCATGTAGCTCCTCATTCTGGCCTATATTCATACATTGCTATCTTGGAATATTTTCAAGATTTGTCAATTGTTTGGAACTGTTTTGGATGTAAGTTTGATACCGATGGATGTACAACTCCCATTTTGCACTTTAGTAAAGAGACACTTGTTTATTTTCTACAACAGACCTTGTTACTAACTCCAACACCGGCTGGAACATCTACATCTCTTGCCTTGCACCTATAAAACACTCATAACACCAGTGGCACCCAAGCTATCATGAGGCAGGATCCCCAACATCTGGAAGTGTCCAGAGGGAAGAACAGTGTGCCATCCTATTACTGGCCTGGCCCTAGGGAGCATTGGTGTGAGGACTGCCACTGTGAATAATTATTGCAGCAAGAGCCACTACCACTCCCATCTTCCACTCCAGCTCCTCTGGGGCTTGCGGCACATCCATCAGCCTCTACAATCCCCCACTACTGCCATTCTGCGGCTTACCAGTTCAGACTTCTCTCCACATTCTGATAGTGGATCTGCTGTACATTCAGGAAGTGCCATGAAAAGCCTCCCCAGCCAATTACTGGTAGAGGTGGGTCACTGCTGCAGCTAATGATTGGCTGAGCAGACATCAGTCATTTCCCTCATGTTGAGCCAGAACTAGGAAATGGAGAGGGACTGGTAAGTGCTGGCAATGAGAAAGAAGGGGATTTGTGAGGCTAAGCATAGCTTCTTCTTTTTTTTAACCCACTATGAGCCATATATAAAAAAAAATACAGCTGGACAAGACCTTTAAAGGGTTTACTCAGGATTAGAAAAACATGGCTACTTTATTCCACAGACAGTGCCATGTCTGTCCATGGATTTTGTCTTATACTGTAGTTCAGCTCCACTGAAGTGAATAGGACTGGTGTGGTGTTTTTGGAGCAAAGCAGCAATGTTTTTTTAATCGTGGACAATTCATTTAACTCCTTGCCGACGCAGGACAAGAATTGTCATCCTAACTAGCCGGTACGTAACGCATTAGGACGAGCATTCTTGTCCTGCGGTTAACCGGCCATTCCTTACTATTACTATTACTAACAGCCGGGCTCCTGCTGTATCCACCAGAATTGGTGAAAACACTGATGCCAGGGAATTAACCCCTTATATGCTTCAATCAATGCTGCGGCATATAGGAGGTTGGCAGAGGGAGGGGGCGATGGTGGGGTCCCGATGGTTGCCATGGCAGCCCCAAGCCTTGCAAAGTCCTTGGGGACTGGCAGCTACTGAGGCCTATGAGGCTTAAAAAGCAATGGCAGAGTTGCATGCTTTTTTTTATCCTGCTTCCATAAAAGCTGTGGAGGTCAAAAAATTACTTGACGTGTGTAGTTTCCAAAATGGGGTCACTTTTGGGGGGATTCTACTGTAGGGGTACTTTAGGTTCTCTTCAAGATCTGCTCTCCAAAAATCATATAGTGCAGTTTCCATTATGAACCTGCGATGTGCCCATACAGCAGTTTATTACCACAAATGGGGTGTTTCTGTAAACTGCAGAAACAGGGCAATAAAAATTTGGGTTTGTTTTGCTGTTAACCCGTGCTGCTTTATGGATAAAATTGATTAAAATGTAAAATCTGCACACAAAAAAGGTACATTTTGAAATTTGGCCTCTATTTTCCTTTAAATTTTGTGGAACATGTAAAGGGTTATTCAGTTTTGAATAACTTGAGGGGTGTAGTTTTTAAAATGGGGTTATTTATGGGTGGTTTCAACTAAATAAGCCCCACAAAGTGACTTCAAAACTGAATTGGTCCTTAAAAAACTGGGTTTTGGAAATTTTCATGAAAATATTTAAAATTGGTTCTAAAATGACACTTGCAAAATGATGCCAACATAAACTAGATATATGGGAAATGTGAAGTAATAACAATTTGCTGAGATATCTCTATCCATCTTAAAAGCAGAGAAATTCTAATTTTAAAAATTGCTAATTTTTTCAAATGTTCTGTAAGTTTTGTTGAAATATATCGACTTAAATTGCTCCAAACTTATTTCCACATGAAGTGACACATTTTCAAAAAAACAGCCTAGTCTTTAAGGTAAAAAATGCCTGGGTCCTTAAGGGGTTAAAATTACAAGGGGTAATCCAGTGAAAATGATCTTCTGATGTGTTATATGTACAGTATATATATATATATATATATATATATACACAAAGGTCATTTTGGTTACACCTATGTTCCCAGCCCACCACTGATTTAGAGAATGAAAGGGCTCCTTACAGCATTCAAATCCTGTGGCACTGCTTAGAATGTAACAGAAATCTTTGAGCAGTGCCAAAGGGGTTTGTTGTATATACAGCCTTTTCATTCTGGAATTCATTGGTGGTCTGAGATCAGACTTCATCTCACTTTGTCTGTTACATAAGAATAGTGGATCATCCTTTTTAGTGAATTTTTACTTTAACCCTCAGTTTTGCCCAAGCTTTGTTCGTGCTTTGAGAAATGGACCTAACAATTCAGCCTGAACAGAGCTTAGGCAGTAGGGTAAGGGGGAGAGGGCTACTTTAACCCTTCATATCTCAGGCTATGTAGCACGTGGAGATGTGAGCCTAATCTTGTTTGAAAGCTGATAATCTAAGCTTTAAAACAAGACCAGGATTATACATTGGAAGATATAGACTTTAAAAATTGGGTCAGAAGTGAAAGCAGCTGAAACCTGCTTTCCCTTAAATTCATCAACATGATTCTTAGTTTTTGGATGCGCTTGGCCATGAAGTTTCAAGAATTTTAATTCCTGAGTATTATGTAGGTGTCCATACAAACTCTCTCTAAGGTTGATCAAAATGGATATTTTCAACTAAAACGATCAGTTGGAAAGTGAATTTTGACAAAGAACTTAATTTTAGCCAACAGATCACATACTGTCATCATCTGGAAAGAAACCAACTGTGCTTGGCATTTTTGTTCAATAGTCATTAGTCCATAAACCATCTTTCTGTGAAAGAACATTCCCAACAACCAATATGGACTACAACATGCATGTCGCCTGCATCTAGGAAAGGCAGCCAGATGACATTATACACTTCACCCTGTTTCAGGAGTTCATAAATAGACAAAGAATAGCAAGCATACAATAGCAGGGATATGCAATAATAGCTAAGCTAGAGCAGGTTTAGTGGTAATGTAATCTTACCTGCTTCTTCTCTTCTCATCACTGATATCATTTCTATAAATAAAAAAAACAACCCATCATGTAACATTTAGAGAAACTAATATATACAGATTACACACAGTATTTTTGTCTGACCTACATCTAATACACATCTACAGCTCTTACACAAAGTAACTGTAATTTTATTTCTGCAGCAATAGTTACTTTAAATTATGTTAAAAGGGTTGTCTGGAACTTTCATTCTGATGACTTATCCTCAGAATAGGTTATCAATATCTCATCGGTGGAGATCTGACCCCAAACGGTCAGCTGTTTGAAGATAGCTTCTTCCTAGGCCTGTGTCACTACAAACATCAGTCACATGGCCTTTGTACAGCTCAGCCTCATTTCAGTGAATAAGACTGACCAATGCCAAGCATAGCTTTTATGCAATGTATAAGTGTTACAACCTCTTTAAATAACTAATTAGTCGGGGTGCTGGATGTTTAACCCCCATAATCAGATATTGATTACCTATCTTGAAGATAGGTCTTCAATATTCAATTCCTGAATAACCCCAACATGCAGACCAAGCATGTTAGAATATAAGTGCTTTACCAGTTTTAATCTCATTTAGATCATGCCAAATTTTCTTTTGGGGGAGTGGGATTTTATTTTGTTATTGTATGTAATATTTTATTCTCGTATATACTGGTATATAACTGTACATTTGTAGATTGTCATCAGGGCCGTCTTTAATATTGATTGGACCCTGGGCAAAAATTTACTTGGGCCCCCTGGATCCCGCCTTCCCACACCTTAGCAGGCAATCACGCCCTCCATAACAACATCAACACATCTGGTAGAGTACAGTGAATGACTGTAAATACTTCCAGTTCTGAAGACTCCAGCGGCTCAGGATCAGTGCTCTGGGCAGCTGGGCTCAGGCTGGAAGTGGGCACCGCTCTTCAGGAATAAGACCGGGGCTCGGCTCACCCTAGTGTTACAGTGCACCCCAGCACCCCACAGTATGCAGTATAGCACCCTATAGTATACAGCAACCCACAGTATGCAGTATAGCACCCTATAGTATACAGCACCACACAGTATGCAGTATAGCACCCCACACTATACAGTACCCCACAGTATATAGTAGAGCAGTATAGCAGCCCACAGTATACAGCACCACACAGTATACAACACCTCACAGTTGAGCAGTATAGCACCTCCCCGTATACAGCACCCCAAACTATACACGATACAGCACCCCACACTATACAGCCCCCACAGTATACAGCCCCCACAGTATACAGTACAGCAGTATAGCACTCCACAATATACAGTATACAGCCCCCCCACAGTATGCAGCCCCCCACAGTATACAGTACAGCAGTATAACATTCCACAATATACAGTATACAGCCCCCCACACTATACAGCCCCCCACACTATACAGGCCCCCACAGTATACAGGCCCCCACACTATACAGCCCCCCACAGTATACAGGCCCCCACACTATACAGCCCCCCACAGTATACAGGCCCCCACAGTATACAGGCCCCCACTGTATATAGGCCCCCACAGTATACAGGCCCCCACAGTATACAGCCCCCCACAGTATACAGCCCCCCACAGTATACAGCCCCCCACAGTATACAGGCCCCCACAGTATACAGGCCCCCACACTATACAGGCCCCCACACTATACAGGCCCCCACACTATACAGCACCCCACTATACAGTAGTTTACAATATATTAGCATAACAGCCCCTGTCACCTTTTTCTGATGTAATCTTCACAAAAAAATCTCCACAGTTAAGGAAAACTTCTGTCACAACACTTCTGGTAGGACCTTGATGACCTCATAGCCATGTGACCAGTAATATTGCTAGGTTACTGGTCACATGGTGATGATGTCATCTAAGGTCCTAGAGAATCACAGCTCACAGTACGCTGCCTGGAGTGCCGGCAGGCATGGCATGGCAGCACCCCCTGTGTAGCTGACAGCCTGACACCCGGGGCAGTGGCTAGCAGGGCTCAGAGGCAGCTGCCTTGGACCCCCCAGGAGCAACTGGGCCCGGGGCAGCTGCCCCTTTTGCCCCTTGGTAAAGACGGCCCTGATTGTCATGCTAAATATAAAGGAGTCAAGGGGAGTGTCTTTTCTGCTGTAGTTCATGAGGCGTGTCTTTTTCTACTGGGGCTCTCTCCCTATCACAGCTCCGGAGGCAGTTTATCAATGAGCCGGACAAAGAAATAAGAAAAAGAACAAACAGCAGGTGGCACTATACAGATCCATTTTATTGAATAACTAGGTAATAGACTTGAGCGAACCCGAACTGTAAAGTTCGGGTTCGTACCGAACTTTAGGGTTTTCAGCACCCGGACCCGGACCCGAACATTTACGTAAAAGTTTGGGTTCGGTGTTCGGCGATTTTTATGGCGCCAATCAACAAGCGTCATACTACTTGCCCCAAAAGGCATTCACAGCCATGCCTACTATTGGCATGGCTGTGATTGGCCAACTGCAGCATGTGACCCAGCCTCTATTTAAGCTGGAGTCACGTAACGCCGCCCGTCACTCTGCTTGGATTAGTGTAGGGAGAGGATGCAGCTGCTGTGAAGGAGAGATCAGGAAGAAATCTTATCAAGAACTGTTTTTTGTACTCAGTGATCTACAGCAAAAGTGTTTTGTGGGTGCAGTGCACAATTTTTTTAAGCCTGCCCTGAGCCAACTACTGCTGAAAACGAAGTTTTTTTCTTCAGATAGTCAATATCAATACCTGATAGGCAGCCATTTTATGCAACGATAGTGCACCAGCACAGGCTATCTGCATGTCTGCAAGTCCAGAAATACAGCTTTGGCATACTGGGGTGAAAAAAGCCTCTGATATACTGCACATCTGGGATTAGACAAGCATAAGTGACTGTCACATTTAGGACAGAAATACAGCTTTTTGGTTAGGGTGAAAAAACCCTCTAATATACTGCACATCTGGGATTAGACAAGCATAAGTGACTGTCACATTTAGGCTATAAATACGGCTTTTTGGTTACTGGAGTGAAAAAACCCTCTAATATACTGCACATCTGGGATTACACGTGCATAAGTGACTGTCAGATTTAGGCCAGAAATACGGCTTTTAGGTTACTGGGGTGAAAAAACCCTCTAATATACTGCACATCTGGGATTAGACAAGCATAAGTGACTGTCACATTTAGGCTATAAATACGGCTTTTTGGTTACTGGGGTGAAAAAACCCTCTAATATACTGCACATCTGGGATTAGACAAGCATAAGTGACTGTCACATTTAGGACAGAAATACAGCTTTTTGGTTAGGGTGAAAAAACCTTCTAATATACTGCACATCTGGGATTACACGTGCAAAAGTGACTGTCACATTTAGGCTATAAATATGGCTTTTTGGTTGCTGGAGTAAAAAAAGCCTCTAATATATTGCACATCTGGGATTACACGTGCATAAGTGACTGTCACATTTAGGCCATAAATACGGCTTTGGCATACTGGGGTGAAAAAACCCTCTAATATACTGCACATCTGGGATTAGACAAGCATAAGTGACTGTTACATTTAGGCCAGAAATACGTATTTTTGATTACTGGGGTGAAAAAACCCTCTAATATACTGCACATCTGGGATTACACGTGCATAAGTGACTGTCACATTTAGGTCAGAAATACGGCTTTTTGGTTACTGGGGTGAAAAAACCCTCTAATATACTGCACATCAGGGATTAGACAAGCATAAATGACAGTCACATTTAGGACAGAAATACAGCTTTTTGGTTAGGGTGAAAAAACCCTCTAATATACTGCACATCTGGGATTAGACAAGCATAAGTGACTGTCACATTTAGGCTATAAATACGGCTTTTTGGTTACTGGAGTGAAAAAACCCTCTAATATACTGCACATCTGGGATTACACGTGCATAAGTGACTGTCACATTTAGGCCAGAAATACGGCTTTTTGGTTACTTGGGTGAAAAAACCCTCTAATATACTGCACATCAGGGATTAGACAAGCATAACTGACAGTCACATTTAGGACAGAAATACAGCTTTTTGGTTAGGGTGAAAAAACCCTCTAATATACTGCACATCTGGGATTAGACAAGCATAAGTGACTGTCACATTTAGGCTATAAATACGGCTTTTTGGATACTGGAGTAAAAAAAGCCTCTAATATATTGCACATCTGGGATTACACGTGCATAAGTGACTGTCACATTTAGGCCATAAAAATGGCTTTGGCATACTGGGGTGAAAAAAGCCTCTGATATACTGCAAATCTGGGATTAGACAAGCATAAGTGACTGTCACATTTAGGACAGAAATACAGCTTTTTGGTTAGGGTGAAAAAAAACCTCTAATATACTGCACATCTGGGATTACACATGCAAAAGTGACTGTCACATTTAGGTCATAAATACGGCTTTGGCATACTGGGGTGAAAAAACCCTCTAATATACTGCACATCTGGGATTAGACAAGCATAAGTGACTGTCACATTTAGGCTATAAATACGGCTTTTTGGTTACTGGAGTGAAAAAACCCTCTAATATACTGCACATCTGGGATTACACATGCAAAAGTGACTGTCACATTTAGGTCATAAATACGGCTTTTTGGATACTGGGGTGAAAAAACCCTCTAATATACTGCACATCTAGGATTAGACAAGCATAAGTGACTGTCACATTTAGGCTATAAATACGGCTTTTTGGTTACTGGAGTAAAAAAAGCCTCTAATATACCGTATTTTTCGCCCCATAAGACGCACTTTTTCCTCCCCAAAAATGGGAGGAAAATGCCCCTGCGTCTTATGGGGCGAATGCTGGCAGTTTTACATCGCTGGATGCGATGTACGGAGCGGGGGCCGGGGGAGGGACTGGGAGGAGGAGCTGGGGGCCGGCAATAGCGGTGGGGCGGTGCGGTCACTGTACTATAGCCCCGCCCCACCGCTCCGGTATTCTAATATAAAATGTATTATTGAATTAAAAGTTATTAAACATGCCCCCCTCAATCCTAATAGTACCGTATATCCTAATTGCTTCTGTATAATGCCGGCAAGCAGGCCGGGCGGCCGGCGCGTCACTCACTGACGTCACTTGCCTGCACCGCCTCCTTTATGAATGAAGCAGGCGGCGCAGGCAAGTGACGTCAGTGAGTGATGCGCCGCCCGCCCGGCCTGCCTGCCGGCATTATACAGAAGCAATTAGGATATACGGTACTATTAGGAGTGAGGGGGGTATCACGGTCGGCGTGGCTATCACATACGTGACACAGAGGGAGGGAACGAGGAAGGCCCTAACCAAGTGAGAGGGAAGATGGTGACCCCTGACTCACCTGGCGGCTGGCACCTGGCTGCCCTGACGTCCCTAGATGGGTTCCTCACCCGTACGCCGATCACGTGCCTAAAGCCCTGGCTTTCCCTGAGCTGAGCCCTAGGTAGTGAACAGGGCGATGGGAACACTAGTCCGCACCACTACGTCTAAGGGAAAACACCAAGGGGAGGACAGACAACACAGACTCAACATATATTCCCAGGTGGGCGACAACAGGAGACAACAATAAACCAAACAGGGATCCGGAGGGTAGCACACAGGAACAACAACCAGGATTAACCACTCCAGTGGGTCAGTATAGATGTCCAGGCAGGAAGCTCTATAACTGGCAACTAGAGAAGTGTGAGGGGAGAATATAAGGAGGTAGGGAGTGGCAGACAAGAAACAGCTGAGGAGGAGAAGCTACGGATCCCTGAGAGAGACAAAAAGGATAGCAAGGCAAACACAGAAAACAATAACTAAGAAACACCGTGATCTTTAGATATAGAGCGCGCAGCCACCCGCTGCGACTTCCTGACCCCGGGTATAACGGAGTCAGACGTGGCTCTTGATACCCTCGTGACAGGGGGCATGTTTAATAACTTTTAATTCAATAATCCATTTTATATTTGTATACTGGGGCGGGGGGGGGGGCACACGGAATCTGTGGATGGCACAGTTAAGGGGTGGGGGTCTGTGGATGGCACTGTTATGGGCTGGGGGGGGTCTGTGGATGGCACTGTTATGGGCTGGGGGGGGTCTGTGGATGGCACTGTTATGGGGTGGGGGGTCTGTGGATGGCACATATATAACACTGCCATCCACAGATCCCCCCCCCCTGTAACAGTGCCAGCCACAGATCCCCCCCCTGTAACAGTGCAAGCCACAGATCCCCCCCTGTAACAGTGTCCGTCATCCACAGATCCCCCCATAAGTGTCAGTCATCCACAGATCCCCCCATAAGTGTCCGTCATCCACAGATCCCCCCATAAGTGTCCATCATCCACAGATCCCCCCATAAGTGTCCGTCATCCACAGATCCCCCATAAGTGTCCGTCATCCACAGATCCCCCCATAAGTGTCCGTCATCCACAGATCCCCTCATAAGTGTCCGTCATCCATAGATCCCCCCATAAGTGTCCGTCATCCACAGATCCCCCCATAAGTGTCCGTCATCCACAGATCCCCCCATAAGTGTCCGTCATCCACAGATCCCCCCATAAGTGTCCGTCATCCACAGATCCCCCCATAACAGTGTCCGTCATCCACAGATCCCCCCATAACAGTGTACGTCATCCACAGATCCCCCATAACAGTGTCCGTCATCCACAGATCCCCCCATAACAGTGTCCGTCATCCACAGATCCCCCATAACAGTGTCCGTCATCCACAGATCCCCCCCATAACAGTGTCCGTCATCCACAGATCCCCCCATAACAGTGTCCGTCATCCACAGATCCCCCCCATAACAGTGTCCGTCATCCACAGACCACCATTAGTTCCAAACCCACCAAAAGCACACCTTGTGGTTAAATTATTTTTTTTTTATTATTTTCCTCCCCAAAAACCTAGATGCGTCTTATGGGCCGGTGCGTCTTATAGGGCGAAAAATACGGTATTGCACATCTGGGATTACACGTGCATAAGTGACTGTCACATTTAGGCCATAAAAATGGCTTTGGCATACTGGGGTGAAAAAAGCCTCTGATATACTGCACATCTGGGATTAGACAAGCATAAGTGACTGTCACATTTAGGACAGAAATACAGCTTTTTGGTTAGGGTGAAAAAACCCTCTAATATACTGCACATCTGGGATTACACGTGCAAAAGTGACTGTCACATTTAGGCCATAAATACGGCTTTGGCATACTGGGGTGAAAAAACCCTCTAATATACTGCACATCTGGGATTAGACAAGCATAAGTGACTGTCACATTTAGGCCAGAAATACGGCTTTTTGGTTACTGGGGTGAAAAAACCCTCTAATATACTGCACATCTGGGATTAGACAAGCATAAGTGACTGTCACATTTAGGCCAGAAATACGGCTTTTTGGTTACTGGGGTGAAAAAACCCTCTAATATACTGCACATCTGGGATTAGACAAGCATAAGTGACTGTCACATTTAGGACAGAAATACAGCTTTTTGGTTAGGGTGAAAAAACCCTCTAATATACTGCACATCTGGGATTACACGTGCAAAAGTGACTGTCACATTTAGGCCATAAATACAGCTTTGGCATACTGAGGTGAAAAAACCCTCTAATATACTGCACATCTGGGATTAGACAAGCATAAGTGACTGTCACATTTAGGACAGAAATACAGCTTTTTGGTTAGGGTGAAAAAACCCTCTAATATACTGCACATCTGGCATAAGACGTGCATAAGTGAGTGTCACATTTAGGCCACAAATACCGCTGTCATATAGAGTTTAAAAAAAATAATTGAGTGCATTACCCTACATCAGGGTTTTTATTGGCGGTTAATTATTTTTAACAGACTTAACCACTTTTTACTTTGCTTTGTAAATGCTAACTATGAGGCAAACATCTAATAAGGGACGCGGTCATGGTCGTGGTGGTGGTTTTGGTGGAGCCTCTGTTGCAGGGAGAGGACGTGGCCGTTCTGCCACAGCTACATGTCCTACTGAACCTACTACCTCAGGTCCCAGTAGCCGCCAGAATCTACAGCGATATTTGGTCGGGCCTAATGCCGTTCTAAGGATGGTAAGGCCTGAGCAAGTACTGGTGCTAGTCAATTGGGTGGCCAACAGTGGATCCAGCACGTTCACATTATCTCCCACCCAGTCTTCTGCAGAAAGCGCACAGGTGGCGCCTGAAACCCATGCCCATCAGTCTGTCACATCACCCCCATGCATATCGGGGAACCTGTCTGAGCCTCAAGTCATGCAGCAGTCTCTTATGCTGTTTGAAGACTCTGCTGGCAGGGTTTCCCAAGGGCATCAACATAGCCCTTCCCCAGGGGTGGAAGACATAGAATGCACTGACGCACAACCACTTATGTTTCCTGATGAGGACATGGGAATACCACCTCAGAACGTCTCTGATGATGACGAAACACAGGTGCCAACTGCTGCGTCTTTCTGCAGTGTGCAGACCAAAAAGAAGGTCAGGGAGGAAGACTGGGTGGAAGACGATGCAGGGGACGATGAGGTCCTAGACCCCACATGGAATGAAGGTCGTGCCACTGACTTTCAGAGTTCAGAGGAAGAGGCAGTGGTGAGACCGAGCCAACAGTGTAGCAAAAGCGGGAGCAGGGTGCAAAAGCAGAGCAGCCGTCGCCAAAACAGTTTGCCTGCTACTGGCCACCGTCACCAGGGACCGAGCACACCAAAGGCAGCTTCAAGGAGTTCCCTGGCATGGCACTTCTTCACACAATGTGCTGACGACAAGACCCGAGTGGTTTGCACGCTGTGCCATCAGAGCCTGAAGCGATGCATTGACGTTCTGAACCTTAGCACAACCTGCATGACCAGGCATCTACATGCGAGACACGGGCTGCAGTGGAGTGAGCACCTTCAAAACCAAGAAAGGGCTCAGGCCCCTCCTGCTCCCTCTTCTGCTGCTGCCTCGGCCTCTTCCTTCGCCTCTGGAGGAACGTTGGCACCTGCCGCCCAGCAAACAGAGGATGTGCCACCAACAACACCACCTCCGTCACCAAGCATCTCCACCATGTCACACGGAAGCGTTCAGCTCTCCATCTCACAAACCTTTGAGAGAAAGCGTAAATTCCCACCTAGCCACCCTCGATCCCTGGCCCTGAATGCCAGCATTTCTAAACTGCTGGCCTTTGAAATGCTGTCATTCAGGCTGGTGGAGACGGATAGCTTCAAACAGCTCATGTCGCTTGCTGTCCCACAGTACGTCGTTCCCAGCCGCCACTACTTCTCCAGGAGAGCCGTGCCCTCCCTGCACAACCAAGTATCGGATAAAATCAAGTGTGCACTGCGCAACGCCATCTGTGGCAAGGTCCACCTAACCACAGATACGTGGACCAGTAAGCACGGCCAGGGACGCTATATCTCCCTAACTTCACACTGGGTAAATGTAGTGGCGGCTGGGCCCCAGGCGGAGAGCTGTTTGGCGCACAACCTTCCGCCGCCAATGATCGCAGGGCATCATTCTTTGCCTCCTCATCCTACTCGGCTTCCTCCTCCTCTTCTACCACCCTCTCATCCAGTCAGCGACAGACTTTCACCACCAACTTCAGCACAGCCAGGGGTAAACGTCAGCAGGCCGTTCTGAAATTAAGTGACTGTCACATTTAGGCCATAAATACAGCTTTTTGGTTACTGGGGTAAAAAAAGCCTCTAATATATTGCACATCTGGGATTACACGTGCATAAGTGACTGTCACATTTAGGCCATAAATACGGCTTTGGCATACTGGGGTGAAAAAAGCCTCTGATATACTGCACATCTGGGATTAGACAAGCATAAGTGACTGTCACATTTAGGACAGAAATACAGCTTTTTGGTTAGGGTGAAAAAACCCTCTAATATACTGCACATCTGGGATTAGACAAGCATAAGTGACTGTCACATTTACCCTCGATCCCTGGCCCTGAATGCCAGCATTTCTAAACTACTGGCCTTTGAAATGCTGTCATTCAGGCTGGTGGAGACGGACAGCTTCAAACAGCTCATGTCGCTTGCTGTCCCACAGTACGTCGTTCCCAGCCTCCACTACTTCTCCAGGAGAGCCGTGCCCTCCCTGCACAACCAAGTATCAGATAAAATCAAGTGTGCACTGTGCAACGCCATCTGTGGCAAGGTCCACCTAACCACAGATACGTGGACCAGTAAGCACGACCAGGGACGCTATATCTCCCTAACTGCACACTGGGTAAATGTAGTGGCAGCTGGGCCCCAGGCGGAGAGCTGTTTGGCGCACGTCCTTCTGCTGCCAAGGATCGCAGGGCATAATTCTTTGCCTCCTCTTTCTATTCGGCTTCCTCCTCTTCTTCTACCACCTCCTCATCCGGTCAGCGACAGACCTTCACCACCAACTTCAGCACAGCCAGGGGTAAACGTCAGCAGGCCGTTCTGAAACTAATGTGTTTGGGGGACAGGCCCCACACCGTGCAGGAGTTGTGGCGGGGTATAGAACAACAGACTGACGAGTGGTTGCTGCCAGTGAGCCTCAAGCCCGGCCTGGTGGTGTGCGATAATGGGCGAAATCTCGTTGCAGCTCTGGGACTAGCCGGTTTGACGCACATCCCTTGCCTGGCGCATGTGTTGAATTTAGTGGTGCAGAAATTCATTCACAACTACCCCGACATGTCTGAGCTGCTGCATAAAGTGTGGGTCGTTTGTGCGCGCTTCCGGCGTTCTCATCCTGCCGCCGCTCGGCTGTCTGCTCTACAGCGTAACTTCGACCTTCCCGCTCACCGCCTCATATGTGACGTGCCCACATGCTGGAGAGACTGTGCGAGCAGCAGCAGGCCATAGTGGAGTTTCAGCTGCAGCACGCACGGGTGAGTCGCATTGCGGAACAGCACCACTTCACCACCAATGACTGGGCCTCCATGCGAGACCTGTGTGCCCTGTTGCACTGTTTCGAGTACTCCACCAACATGGCTAGTGGCGATGACGCCGTTATCAGCGTTACAATTCCACTTCTATGTCTCCTTGAGAAAACACTTAGGGCGATGATGGAAGAGGATGTGGCCCAGGACGAGGAGGAGGAAGAGGGGTCATCTCTAACACTTTCAGGCCAGTCTTTTAGAAGTGGCTCAGAAAGAGGATTTTGGCAACAGCAGAGGCCAGGTACAAATTTAGCCAGCCAGGGCCCACTACTGGAGGAGGAGGATGAGGACGAGGATGGGGATGAAGCATGTTCACAGCGGGGTGGCATCCAACGCAGCTCGGGCCCATCACTGGTGCATGGCTGGGGGGATACGGAGGACGCAGACGATACGCCTCCCACAGAGGACAGCTTGTCCTTACCTCTGAGCAGCCTGGCACATGCTGCAGTGCCTGGCTACATGCGGCAGTGCCTGCGCAACGACTGCAGAGTTGCCCACATTTTAACGTGTGCTGACTACTGGGTGGCCACCCTGCTGGATCCACGTTACAAAGACAATGTGTCGTCCTTAATTCCCTCACTGGAGCGTGATCGGAAGATGTGCGACTACAGGCGCACGCTGGTAGACGCGCTCCTTAGAGCATTCCCGACTGACGCCGGGGGACAAGTGGAAGCACAAGGCGAAGGCAGGGGAGGAGGAAGAGGTCGCCAACGCAGCTGTGTCAGCGCCAGCATCTCAGAAGGCAGGGTTAGCATGGCCGACATGTGGAAAAGCTTTGTCACCTCGCCGCAACAACCGGCCCCAACTGCTGATATGGAGCATGTTAGCAGGAGGCAGCATTTGAACAACATGGTGGAACAGTACCTGTGCACACGACTACACGTACTGACTGATGGTTCTGCCCCATTCAACTTCTGGGTCTCCAAATTGTCCACATTGCCAGAGCTTGCCCTGTATGCCTTGGAGGTGCTGGCCTGCCCTACAGCCAGTGTACTCTCTGAACGTGTATTTAGCACGGCAGGAGGCGTCATTACAGACAGATGCAGCCGCCTGTCCACAGCCAACGTGGACAAGCTCACGTTCATTAAAATGAACCAGGCTTGGATCCCACAAGACTTGTGTGTACCTTGTGCAGAAGAGACATTTATACCACCATCAAACATACATTCTTGTACTCAAGTCAAGTGCAATGATTCTTTGTTTTCTTTTTTTTGTATTTGTCCCAATATTTTGGGGGCTACCTACCCCAATAAAAAATAAAAAAAAACATTGTTGGCTACCTCCTCCATTGCTGCCTCCACCTACAACACCACATTCACCGCCTCCTCAACCTCCGACTCCATATCCACCTCCTTCTCTGAGTTGCAGGTTAATAATTTGTAATTTTTTGTTATTTTATTTCATTTTAAGTTATTTCCCTATCCACATTTGTTTGCAGAGCAGTTGCCATGCTCTTAAGCACATTTTACTGCCTTTTACATCCCTCTAGCCCAGTGATGGTGAACCTTTTAGAGACTGAGTGCCCAAACTTCAACCCAAAGCCCACTTATTTATCGCAAAGTGCCAACACGGTAATTTAACCTGAATTCTACAGTCAAACATAGTATATCTTCCATGTACTCTATCATTTACCTATTATATCCTGCCTACACTCAGTGCGCTGCCTGTGCTGTTCATAGCGAGCCCTGCGCTGATGAAGGGCAGGTAAAATCTAAGTCATATTAGTGTGCCATAGACTTTTTCCAGGGTGCGGGTGCCCACAGAGAGGGCTCCGAGTGCCGCCTCTGGCACCCGTGCCATAGGTTCGCCAACACTGCTCTAGCCTTTTCAAGGACTATTTTAGAACCATTTTAATACAAAAAAGTGCAAATTTTAGTGCCCTAAATTGAAAAAATTCTTATTTTCAATTGTCGGGTGACATTATACCATTTTTGGCGTATACAAACCCCTGATGTGCCTGGGTGACAGGGGCCTAAATCTCTCAAAATCCTCTGTTGTATTGCTGGGTGATATGAACCACCTTTTGCCGTGAATGAACCCCTGCTGTGCCTGGGTGACAGGGGCCTAAATCTCACAAAATCCTCTGCTCTATTGCTGGGTGACAAGAACCCCCTTTTGCCGTGAATGAACCCCTGCTGTGCCTGGGTGACAGGGGCCTCAATTTTTCAAAATCGTCTGTTGTATTGCTGGGTGAGAAGAACCCCCTTTTGCCCTGAATGAACCCCTGCTGTGCCTGGGTGACAGGGGCCTAAATCTCTCAAAATCCTCTGTTGTATTGCTGGGTGACAAGAACCCCCTTTTGCCGTGAATGAACCCCTGCTGTGCCTGGGTGACAGGGGCCTAAATCTCTCAAAATCCTCTGTTCTATTGCTGGGTGACAAGAACCCCTTTTTGCCGTGAATGAACCTCTGCTGTGCCTGGGTGACAGGGGCCTAAATCTCTCAAAATCGTCTGTTCTATTGCTGGGTGACATGAACCCCCTTTTGCCGTGAATGAACCCCTGCTGTGCCTGGGTGATAGGGGCCTAAATCTCTCAAAATCCTCTGTTGTATTGCTGGGGTGACAAGAACCCCCTTTTGCATTGAATGAACCCCTGTGGTGCGTGGGTGACAGGGGCCTAAATCTCTCAAAATCCTCTGTTGTATTGCTGGGTGACAAGAACCCCCTTTTGCCGTGAATGAACCCCTGCTGTGCCTGGGTGACAGGGGCCTAAATCTCTCAAAATCCTCTGTTGTATTGCTGGGTGACAAGAACCCCTTTTTGCCGTGAATGAACCCCTGCTGTGCCTGGGTGACAGGGGCCTAAATCTCTCAAAATCGTCTGTTCTATTGCTGGGTGACATGAACCCCCTTTTGCCGTGAATGAACCCCTGCTGTGCCTGGGTGATAGGGGCCTAAATCTCTCAAAATCCTCTGTTGTATTGCTGGGGTGACAAGAACCCCCTTTTGCCGTGAATGAACCCCTGTGGTGCGTGGGTGACAGGGGCCTAAATCTCTCAAAATCCTCTGTTGTATTGCTGGGTGACAAGAACCCCCTTTTGCCGTGAATGAACCCCTGCTGTGCCTGGGTGACAGGGGCCTAAATCTCTCAAAATCCTCTGTTGTATTGCTGGGTGACAAGAACCCCCTTTTGCCGTGAATGAACCCCTGCTGTGCCTGGGTGACAGGGGCCTAAATCTCTCAAAATCCTCTGTTGTATTGCTGGGTGACAAGAACCCCCTTTTGCCGTGAATAAACCCCTGCTGTGCCTGGGTGACAGGGGCCTAAATCTCTCAAAATCCTCTGTTGTATTGCTGGGTGACAAGAACCCCCTTTTGCCGTGAATGAACCCCTGCTGTGCCTGGGTGACAGGGGCCTAAATCTCTTAAAATCCTCTGTTCTATTGCTGGGTAACATGAACCCCCTTTTGCTGTGAATGAACCCCTGCTGTGCCTGGGTGACAGGGGCCTAAATCTCTCAAAATCCTCTGCTCTATTGCTGGGTGACAAGAACCCCCTTTTGCCGTGAATGAACCCCTGCTGTGCCTGGGTGACAGGGGCCTCAATTTTTCAAAATCGTCTGTTGTATTGCTGGGTGACAAGAACCCCCTTTTGCCCTGAATGAACCCCTGCTGTGCCTGGGTGACAGGGGCCTAAATCTCTCAAAATCCTCTGTTGTATTGCTGGGTGATAATAACCCCCTTTTGCCCTGAATGAACCCCTGCTGTGCCTGGGTGACAGGGGCCTAAATCTCTCAAAATCCTCTGTTGTATTGCTGGGTGACAAGAACCCCCTTTTGCCGTGAATGAACCCCTGCTGTGCCTGGGTGACAGGGGCCTAAATCTCTCAAAATCCTCTGTTGTATTGCTGGGTGACAAGAACCCCCTTTTGCCGTGAATGAACCTCTGCTGTGCCTGGGTGACAGGGGCCTAAATCTCTCAAAATCCTCTGTTGTTTTGCTGGGGTGACAAGAACCCCCTTTTGCCGTGAATGATCCCCTCCTGTGCCTGGGTGACAGGGGCCTAAATCTCTCAAAATCCTCTGTTGTATTGCTGGGTGACAAGAACCCCCTTTTGCCCTGAATTAACCCCTGCTGTGCCTGGGTGACAGGGGCCTAAATCTCTTAAAATCCTCTGTTCTATTGCTGGGTAACATGAACCCCCTTTTGCCGTGAATGAACCCCTGCTGTGCCTGGGTGACAGGGGCCTAAATCTCTCAAAATCCTCTGTTGTATTGCTGGGTGACAAGAACCCCCTTTTGCCGTGAATGAACCCCTGCTGTGCCTGGGTGACAGGGGCCTAAATCTCTCAAAATCCTCTGTTGTATTGCTGGGTGACAAGAACCCCCTTTTGCCGTGAATGAACCCCTGCTGTGCCTGGGTGACAGGGGCCTAAATCTCTTAAAATCCTCTGTTCTATTGCTGGGTAACATGAACCCCCTTTTGCCGTGAATGAACCCCTGCTGTGCCTGGGTGACAGGGGCCTAAATCTCTCAAAATCCTCTGCTCTATTGCTGGGTGACAAGAACCCCCTTTTGCCGTGAATGAACCCCTGCTGTGCCTGGGTGACAGGGGCCTCAATTTTTCAAAATCGTCTGTTGTATTGCTGGGTGAGAAGAACCCCCTTTTGCCCTGAATGAACCCCTGCTGTGCCTGGGTGACAGGGGCCTAAATCTCTCAAAATCCTCTGTTGTATTGCTGGGTGACAAGAACCCCCTTTTGCCGTGAATGAACCTCGCTGTGCCTGGGTGACAGGGGCCTAAATCTCTCAAAATCCTCTGTTCTATTGCTGGGTGACAAGAACCCCTTTTTGCCGTGAATGAACCTCTGCTGTGCCTGGGTGACAGGGGCCTAAATCTCTCAAAATCGTCTGTTCTATTGCTGGGTGACATGAACCCCCTTTTGCCGTGAATGAACCCCTGCTGTGCCTGGGTGATAGGGGCCTAAATCTCTCAAAATCCTCTGTTGTATTGCTGGGGTGACAAGAACCCCCTTTTGCCGTGAATGAACCCCTGTGGTGCCTGGGTGACAGGGGCCTAAATCTCTCAAAATCCTCTGCTCTATTGCTGGGTGACAAGAACCCCCTTTTGCCGTGAATGAACCCCTGCTGTGCCTGGGTGACAGGGGCCTAAATCTCTCAAAATCCTCTGTTGTATTGCTGGGTGACAAGAACCCCCTTTTGCCGTGAATGAACCCCTGCTGTGCCTGGGTGACAGGGGCCTAAATCTCTCAAAATCCTCTGTTCTATTGCTGGGTGACAAGAACCCCCTTTTGCCGTGAATGAACCCCTGCTGTGCCTGGGTGACAGGGGCCTAAATCTCTCAAAATCCTCTGTTGTATTGCTGGGTGACAAGAACCCCCTTTTGCCGTGAATGAACCCCTGCTGTGCCTGGGTGACAGGGGCCTAAATCTCTTAAAATCCTCTGTTCTATTGCTGGGTAACATGAACCCCCTTTTGCCGTGAATGAACCCCTGCTGTGCCTGGGTGACAGGGGCCTAAATCTCTCAAAATCCTCTGCTCTATTGCTGGGTGACAAGAACCCCCTTTTGCCGTGAATGAACCCCTGCTGTGCCTGGGTGACAGGGGCCTCAATTTTTCTAAATCGTCTGTTGTATTGCTGGGTGACAAGAACCCCCTTTTGCCCTGAATGAACCCCTGCTGTGCCTGGGTGACAGGGGCCTAAATCTCTCAAAATCCTCTGTTGTATTGCTGGGTGATAATAACCCCCTTTTGCCGTGAATGAACCCCTGCTGTGCCTGGGTGACAGGGGCCTAAATCTCTCAAAATCCTCTGTTGTATTGCTGGGTGACAAGAACCCCCTTTTGCCGTGAATGAACCCCTGCTGTGCCTGGGTGACAGGGGCCTAAATCTCTCAAAATCCTCTGTTGTATTGCTGGGTGACAAGAACCCCCTTTTGCCGTGAATGAACCCCTGCTGTGCCTGGGTGACAGGGGCCTAAATCTCTCAAAATCCTCTGTTGTATTGCTGGGTGACAAGAACCCCCTTTTGCCGTGAATGAACCCCTGCTGTGCCTGGGTGACAGGGGCCCAAATCTCTCAAAATCCTCTGTTGTATTGCTGGGTGACAAGAACCCCCTTTTGCCGTGAATGAACCCCTGCTGTGCCTGGGTGACAGGGGCCTAAATCTCTTAAAATCCTCTGTTCTATTGCTGGGTAACATGAACCCCCTTTTGCCGTGAATGAACCCCTGCTGTGCCTGGGTGACAGGGGCCTAAATCTCTCAAAATCCTCTGTTGTATTGCTGGGTGACATGAACCCCCTTTTGCCGTGAATGAACCCCTGCTGTGCCTGGGTGACAGGGGCCTAAATCTCTTAAAATCCTCTGTTCTATTGCTGGGTAACATGAACCCCCTTTTGCCGTGAATGAACCTCTGCTGTGCCTGGGTGACAGGGGCCTTAATCTCTCAAAATCCTCTGTTCTATTGCTGGGTGACAAGATCCCCCTTTTGCCGTGAATGAACCTCTGCTGTGCCTGGGTGACAGGGGCCTAAATCTCTCAAAATCGTCTGTTCTATTGCTGGGTGACATGAACCCCCTTTTGCCGTGAATGAACCCCTGCTGTGCCTGGGTGACAGGGGCCTAAATCTCTCAAAATCCTCTGTTGTTTTGCTGGGGTGACAAGAACCCCCTTTTGCCGTGAATGAACCCCTGCTGTGCCTGGGTGACAGGGGCCTAAATCTCTCAAAATCCTCTGTTGTATTGCTGGGTGACATGAACCCCCTTTTGCCGTGAATGAACCCCTGCTGATCGGAAGATGTGCGACTACAAGCGCACGCTGATGATAGCATTCCCACCTGACAGCGGGGGCACAGTGGAAGCACAAGGCGAAGGCAGAGGAGGAGGAAGAGGTCGCCAACGTAGCTGGGGCACCACCAGCACCTGAGAAGGCAGGGTTAGAATGGACAAAATGTGGAAAAGCTTTGTCAGCCTTGGAGGTGCTGACCTGCCCTGCAGCCAGTGTATAGTGTGAACGTGTGTTTAGCACGGCAGAGAGCATTATCACAGGCCGCAGCCAATGTGGACAAGCTTACGTTTATTAAAATGAACCAGGCATGGATCCCACAGGACTTGTCCGTACCTTGTGCAGAATAGACATTTATACCAGCCTCAACGATCCATTCTTGTACTCAAGTGCACTTATTCTTTGTTTTATTTTGTTATATGTCCCAATATTTTGGGGAATACCCCAATTAAAAAAAAAAAAATAACTCAAATCAGTGTTGGCTACCTATTCCTCCTTCACCGCCGCTTCCACCTACACTGCCACGTCAACCTACACCGCCACATCCACCCATCCACCGCCTCCTCAACCCCCCCAGATTGTTTTTTTTAATGTTTCTGTATTTTATGTTATTTTAAGTCATTTCCCTATCCACATTTGTTTGCAGAACAGTTGTCATGCTCTTAAGCACATTTTGATGACTTTTGCAGTCCTCTAGCCCTTTCCATGACTATTTTAGAGCCATTTTAGTGCCCAAAAGTTCGGGTCCCCATTGACTTCCACGGGGTTCGGGGTCAAGTTCGGGTCAAGTTCGGGTTCCGAACCCGAACTTTTTTTTCAAGTTCGGCCGAACCCGAACATCCAGTTGTCCGCTCAACTCTACTCAGTAACTATACAAAATCTATAATTACATGCAATTACAAAAGTATTCAGATCCAGGTGCTGGTTTGAAAACTGTACAATATTTTTAGTGGGACAACACCTTTAAGTATTTTTTTATGTACTGTACTCATTCAAACTTGCTCTGTTCTCATGTCACTATAATTACTGTAGACAGCCACTGCCTGCATGGGCATGAATATCTAACAAAACATCACTGTGATGTGAAGACATTGTGGGGGACCCCTATACTGGGTGTGTTAGGATTTTTTTTTTTTTTACATTTAACTTTACTTTTATACCATGTAGATTTATATAGACAACATAAACATGATGAAGAAACACGTGTTAAACCAGAGTATATTTTAGATTCTTCAAAGTATTCCCCTTTTGCTTTGATGACAGCCTAGCACTCTCTTAGCATTCTGTCAGTCAGCTTCATGAGTAAAGGACCCTATACACGGCCCGATGGGGCAGACGATTGTCCTTCCCGATTTTGTTTCCCAACAATCACCTTCTTGTCAGTGGAGGAGACATGCAGTGATCTCCTCCACAGTATTTAGTGGAGTGATCATTAATGCCATCGCCTTTGCCCATACAAAGTCATTGTTTGCTGGCAGCAGGCGGCTGTGTAGACAGCATGATCTGCTGCTGGCAAACAACGATTTAGGTGACTGTACTAATGATCCTCATTCATTTGGTAATCAGTGGCCCTTTTACCCCAGCAGATTATCCCTAACAAGGGGACATTGCTGTTACTCCTAGAGGCTCAGCAATCTCTGCAAGAGCAGTGCAGGAAAGAGGCTTGCAATACAGAAAAGAAATGCTGGCGAGAATAATTTCTGTAGTGTGCCTGTGCTGGATACTCAAGCGCACGCCGCAGCCCTAGACTTTAGGAGAAGTCAGGGCCAGGCATGATCACGTTTACACTGCCTGACCCGTCAATTAAAGTGCTGAGGATGCGGCAGTTGCAAAGTGAGCTGAGTTCCTAGGAGTAACGGCAATGCCCCCATTTCTCCTACAGGCAGTCATGAAAACCATCAAACGCTATGATGAAACTGGCTCTCATGAGGACTGCCTGCAGAGGATAATTCATTAGAGTTACCAGCCTAAGAAAAAGCAGATTGTCATCACCTCAAATTAGATAATACACAAATGCTTTACAGAGATCAAGTACCAGACAACAACAAAAAAATAATTTCTTGGGCCAAGAAATACAAGGAAGGAAGACCAGTGGAAATCTGCATGCTTGTTTGAAAAGTCAACCGCCATGTGAGACACAGAAAAGGTGAGCGGATATTTCTACATGTGTGAGATGAGCGAATCGAAGTGGATGAAGTGGAATTCGATCCGAATTTCAGGAAAGATTCGATTTGCACCCAAGCTGAATTTCCTCGCAGTTCGAGGTAACAAATCAAATTTATTTAGGACATGGAACAAAGGACTTTGGGAACGAGGGATCACCCACAATGCCATATATGCAGCCAATCAGCAGCCAGCCAACCCTGTGATGTCACAGCCCTATAAATAGCCTCAGCCATCTTGGATTCAGCCATTTTCCAGTGTACTTAGTGCAGGGAGAGACTTCAGCAGGCACTAAGGACAGTGCTAGGAAATACACTAGCTACACTATAAAAGGAGAACAGGGTCCAATAGGAGAATGTACAGCCTGGGTAATAGGAGAGATTATATTACACCTTGCTGCATTAATTAGGGATCCAAATTGGTGTTATACTGCTGCTTTTAGGTTGTTTGCACTATATGATATATCACTAATTCTAGCAAACCTTGCTTGTGATTGGGGTGCAATTTCTGTGTGATACAGCCATTTATGAGGTGTATTAATAGGAAAGATATGTACGTCCTATTAGCCATTCTGCATTGATTTCACATTGTTTTACTTTTTTTGGGGGGTGTATTAATAGAAAAAAAAAAAAGGAAAAAATATTTGTCATAATTGCCATTCAGCGGTGAAGTTACATTGTACTACAGCCATTTACGGGGTGTATTAATAGGAAAGATACGTACGTCCTATTAGCCGTTCTGCAGTGAATTGTGAATGTTATATATTTTTTTTATAGGGTTTTACTAATTGGAAAAAAATATATATGTCTTGATTGCCATTCTGCGGTGAAGTTACATTGTACTACAGCCATTTATGTGGTGTATTAAAAGGAAATATATGTACGTCCTATTAGCCATTCTGTGGTGAATTGTGATTGTTATATTTTTTTGGGGGTGTATTAATAGGAAAAGAATACGTCTTAAATGCCATTCTGTGGTGAAGTTACATTGTACTACAGCCATTTACGGGGTGTATTGAAAGGAAATATACATACATCCTATTAGCCATTCTGCTGTAAATTGTGACTGTTATATATTTTTTTGTAGGGTTTTACTTATTGGAAAAAAAAAATATATGTCTTGATTGCCATTCTGCGGTGAAGTTACATTGTACTACAGCAATTTATGTGGTGAATTAAAAGGAAATATATGTACGTCCTATTAGCCGTTCTGTGGTGAATTGTGAAAAATAATACATCTTCATTGCCGTTCTGCAGTGAAGTTACATTGTACATTTACGGGGTGTATTGAAAGGAAATAAACGTACGTCTTATTAGCTGTTCTGCGGTGAATTGTAATTGTTATATTTTTTGGGGGGACTGTTTATAAACCCCTTAAGGACCGGGCTCATTTTCACCTTCAGGACCAGGTCATTTTTTGCAAATCTGACCAGTGTCACTTTATGTGGTGATAACTTTAAAACGCTTTGACTTATCCAGGCGATTCTGAGATTGTTTTTTCGTCACATATTGTACTTCATGACATTGGTAAAATGGAGTAAAAAAAAAATCATTTTTATTTATAAAAAATACTAAATTTGCCAAACATTTGGAAAAATTAGCAAATTTCCAAGTTTCAAATTCTCTACTTAATACATATTAATACCTACAAAAATAGTTATTACTTTACATTTCCCATATGTTTGGGGGACGTTACAAGGCTTAGAAGTTTAGAAGTAAATCTTGAAATTTCATAATAGAAACCACCCAAAAATGACCCCATTCTAGAAACTACACCCCTCAAAGTATTCAAAACTGATTTTACAAACGTAGTTAACCCTTTAGGTGTTCCACAAGAATTAATGAAAAATAGAGATACAATTTAAAAATGTAACTTTTTTGGCAGATTTTCCATTTTAATATTTTTTCTCCAGTTACAAAGCAAGGGTTAACAGCCAAACAAAACTCAATATTTATGACCCTGATTCTGTAGTTTACAGAAACACCCCTATATGTTGTCGTAAACTGCTGTACGGGCACACGGCAGAGCGCAGAAGGAAAGGAATGCCATACGGTTTTTGGGAGGCAGATTTTGCTGGACTGTTTTTTTTGACACCATGTACCATTTGAAGCCCCCCTTGATGCACCCCTAGAGTAGAAACTCCAAAAAAGTGACCCCATTTTAGAAACTACAGGATAGGGTGGAAGTTTTGTTCGTACTAGTTTAGGTTACATATGATTTTTGGTTGCTCTATATTACACTTTTTGTGAGACAAGGTAACAAGAAATAGCTGTTTTGGCACCGTTTTTTTGTTTTGTTATTTACAACATTCATCTGACAGGTTAGATCATGTGGTATTTTTATAGAGAAGGTTGTCACGGACGCGGCGATACCTAATATATATACTTTTTTTTATTTATGCAAGTTTTACACAATGATTTTATTTTTGAAACAAAAAAAATCAGGTTTTAGTGTCTCCATAGTCTCAGAGCCATAGTTTTTTCAGTTTTTGGGCAATTGTCTTAGGTAGGGATGAGATGACGGTTTAAATGGCACTATTTTGGGGTGCATATGACTTTTTGATCGCTTGCTATTACACTTTTTGTGGTGTAAGATGACAAAAAATTGCTTTTTTTACACAGTTTTAATATTTTTTTTTTTTACGGTGTTCACCTGAGGGGTTAGTTCATGTGATATTTTTATAGAGCCGGTCGATACGGATGCGGCGATACCTAATATGTATACTTTTTTTTATTTATGTACGTTTTACACAATGATTTCATTTTTGAAACAAAAAAAATCATGTTTTAGTGTTTCTATAGTCTAACAGCCATAGTTTTTTCAGTTTTTGGGCGATTATCTTGGGTAGGGTATGATTTTTGCGGGATGAGATGACGGTTTGATTGGCACTATTTTGGCGTGCATATGACTTTTTGATCGCTTGCTGTTTTTGTGATGTAAGGTTACAAAAAAATTGTTTATTTAGCACAGTTTTTATTTCTTATTTTTTACGGTGTTCATCTGAGGGGTTAGGTCATGTGATATGTTTATAGAGCTGGTCGATACAGACGCGATGATACCTAATATGTCTATATATCTTTTCCCTATTTTTTACAATTATTTTTTACTTTTGGAAAAGGATGCTTTTTTTTATTTTACTTGAAACTTTTAATTTCTTTTGTAAAACTTTAATTTTATAAACTTTTTTTTCCCACTTTATTATTTGTCCCACTCTGGGACTTCAACATTACAGGGTCTGATCCCTGTTTCAATGCAGCACGATACATCTGTATTGTGCTGTATTGAACTGTTAGTGTCTTACACTGTAAGACGCTAACAGTTGCCTAGGAGACCCAGCCTGGGGTCTGGGGTTCTTAGGCCTCCATACATGCTTGGCTTGGGGCTGCCATGGCAACCATCGAGTCCCAGCCACAGCAGCACGGGGACCGATGGATGAGGTGAGGGAGCGCAAACCTCACATATGCCGTGGTGGTGGTGGACCGCTTCAGTAAGATGGCTCACTTTGTACCATTATCAGGTTTGCCCAATGCTAAAACTCTCGCTCAGGTGTTTATTGATAACATTGTGAAATTACACGGCATCTCCCCTGATGTGGTGTCTGATAGGGGGACGCATTTTGTCTCTAGTTTTTGGAAGGCGTTTTGTACTCGTCTGGGTATTCAGTTGTCTTTCTCTTCGGCTTTCCATCCTCAGTCGAATGGACAAACTGAGCGCACTAACTAGAACCTGGAGACTTATTTGAGGTGTTTTGTCACCGAGAATCAGGAAGAATGGTCCTCATTTTTGTCCTTGGCTGAGTTTGCTTTGAATAACCGTAGACAGGAGTCAACTGATAAGTCACCATTTTTTGGCGCATATGGTTTTCACCCATTTTTTGGTGCCATATGGTTTGGCACTTTTTTTGGGACTGAATCTTCTGGTATACCTGAAGAGGAGAGATTCTCTTCTTCGTTGTCTTCTATCTGGCGGAAGATTCAGGTTAATTTGAAAAAGATGGGCGAAAGATATAAACGGATGGCTGACAAGAGACGTATGACTGGTCCGGACCTGTGTGTGGGTGATTTGGTGTGGTTGTCCACTAAGAACATTAAGTTGAAAGTACCCTCTTGGAAGTTGGGCCCAAGATTTATTGGTTCTTACAAAATCTCGGCCATTATTAATTCGGTGGCGTTTCGTCTGGAACTTCCGCAGGCCTGGAAGATCCATACTGTGTTTCAGAGGTCCTTGTTGAAGAAGTATGTTGAACCTGCTGAACCATCTCCTTTGCCTCCTCCTACTGTCTTGGTAGATGGTAATATGGAGTTTCAGATCTCCAAAATACTCAACTCGCGTGTTCTTCGGGGTTCCCTTCAGTACCTGGTGCATTGGAGGGGATACGGTCCTGAGGAAAGAATGTGGATTCCGGCTACCAATGTCAATTCTAGCCGCCTTGTGAACGCCTTTCAGAAGGCACACCCGGATAAAGTTGGTCCTGGGTGCCCGGAGGTCACCCGTAGAGGGGGGGGAGGTACTGTCACGCCCTGCCCTGTGAGTGATCTGAGAAGATTTGTCAGACTTGCTGCACGTGAATCTATCTGACAGATTGCTTTGTTGTGGCCTTGGGCAGGATCCCACCCCCTCACAGGTTCTGCTCATTAGTTAGTTAGTGATTTTATTTATACCTGCCTCTCACTATAGCCCTTGTAGTTTATAGTTTCTCCTGGAGTTCTCTGCTGGTGTTTTGTGGATCTCCTGTTCCCAGTTCGTCTTCAGTTAAGTCCTCCTTCCTTCCCTTCTGTTGTTTGTACTAGCTAGACCTCAGGTAGACGCTGGTTCCTTCATCTAGTGCAAGGAACCGGTTGTCTTTTCACCTTCTCCCTAGCTGAGGGTTTGTGTCAGTTGCAGCAGGTCTTAGGTTCGAGTGCATGAACACTTCTACCATCGAGATTTGTTCATGTTTGTGGCAGTCAGGGAAAGGCTCAGGTGACCTTTCCCTGTTCCTTAGCTGTGGGACCTTGCCTGCTGTTTTGTTTAATTTTGTTGTGTTTGGTTTGCTTCCCTTCCCTCACCTTCCGTGACACATATGTGTACCTGCATCATTTTCACCTCTGCAATATGAATCTACAAGGTAGTAAATAATATAATAAGAAAAATCATGGAATATGGTTGCACTCACATGACCTTGTTTTGCCGTCCGCAGACGCGCAAAACATGGATACTGGCCATGTGCATGCCGTATCACTTCAGTAGGTTCATGGTCTGTATATTGCGGTGAATTATAGACCATTTCCTATTTTTTGCAGCCCAGCCACTTACATGTGGAAGAAAAAGAAAGGGCTTCTGTATGACCACTCTGCAAAAGATAGGACATGTCCTATACTTTGCAGCAAAATACGGACCACTGATCCATTGAAGTCAAGAAGTCCGCACTGTGACAGAATCCGTGTTTTGCAGATCCGTGGTTTGCGTCAGACCAGCACAATCAGATACTGGTGCACAGTGTTCATTTTAGGACATGGTCAGATATCATAGTCAAGTATCAAAATAATGCCAATGTCACCTGACCCTGACACCTGACCCTGACACCTGACCCTGACACCTGACTCTGACACCTGACCCTGACCCCTGACTCTGACACCTGACCCTGACACCTGACTCTGATACCTGACTCTGACACCTGACCCTGACACCTGACTCTGACACCTGACCCTGACACCTGACTCTCACATCTGGCTCTCACATCTGACTCTCATATCTGAGTTTGACTTATGCTCTTCATAGGTCAGGGTCAAAGTGAGAATGAGTTGAACAAAAATCCCAAGCTTATACAAGGCAAGCTGGTAGTTCAGTGGTAATGCTGTTGCCCCATGTCCAGGCTTTCTGAGTTCAAAGCCCCTTTCAGCCTCAAAAAAAGTTTACATTTTATTATGCCCTAGGTAAGAGGCAATTTTAAATGATGTGTGACGCTGATATCTCATGTCCTTCACTTGTCAGTGTCACAAAACATTTTAGTTTTACTGTGGTTTTGTATGCTACATCACATAGATGAACAAAAATCACAAGCTTATCCAAGGCAAGCTGGTAGCTCAGTGGTAATGTTGTTGCGCCTTGTCCAGGCTTTATGAGTTCAAAACCCCTTTCAGCCTCTGGGTAAGAGGCAATTTTAAATGAAGTGTGACGCTGATATCTCACGTCCTTCACTTCTCAGTGTCACAAGGGAACTTAGGTTTACTGTGTTTTTTCCTATACTACATCTCATAGATCAAAAAAATCACCCCTTTTGGTGTCTAGAGATATAGCTCAGTGGTAAGACACTTGCTTTGCATGTAGTGTTCATGGGTTCAAAACCCCTTCCAGGCTTTTAATAAAATTTATATTTTATTGAGCTCTAGATCAGAGACAAATTCAAATGGTGTGTGATGTAAGTAGTCCTTTTTTATTTTATTAAGAGTACATGGGCAGCACTATAGTAAAGGGGGCCCTGTATACAGAGCTGTATCCTGGATTTTACATATCTACTGTATATATGTGTATTATACACACAGTGTGCTATAGCTTCACCACTCTGAGATCTGCTCAGAAAGTTGATATACATATTACTGGTTTATCCACAGACACAATATATGATCATACAGATCGCAGTACTATGTGATAGCTTGTAAGTATAGGAAACCATGTGGTAATGTTATAGCTTGGAGGTTACATTAATGGCTTTGCATGTTGAAGTCCCCAGAAAGACATAGGTTTTTTTCTTTAATAGCATATACTATAATAAATAATGTCATTAACCCATAGGATACCAGCGCTGTACATGTATGTCGCTGGAAACACGATCACAAATCCCAGCGCCATACAGGTACAGCGCTCTGATCGGGCGGCCACAGGAGCTACTCCCGCCCGATCAGCTGGAGGGGTCCGGCAGGCACTAATAGTTGGACCCCTGCTGTATGCACCGGCATCGGTGAAAACACTGATGCAGGCTCATTAACCCTTGCACTGCCGCGGTCAGCACTGACGGCTGCATGTGCGGTATCCCCGTGGTGCTGTGACGTCAGCCTGCTGTCTAGCCCTGTCAGTCAATGGGTGGAGTGGTGTGTGTGCAGAGCACAGGGGGTGTTATAGAGCATTGCTCAGAATAGGGTTGCCACCCGTACGGGAATTACCCAGACAGTCCGGGTTTGCAATCCTGTGCCCGGGTACAAGCCTTTCTCAGACCTGGGCACAGGATCAGCTGTGAATGATGGCGGCGGCGGCTGGGCACAGGGAGATGAGCGCTTCCATTGGGGAAGCGCTCATCTCCATAGTCATCTGTATCGCCGTCCTCAGGACAGCGATACAGACGGCTGTGCTGCGGCAGGGGAGGGAGAGGCGTCTCCCTCCCCTGTTCCTCTGATAGGCTGCGGGCCTTGTGCCTGCAGCCTATCAGAGGCCGATGCAGGCGGCGCAATGACGCCATCACGCCGCCTTAGCCGTACAGCACGGTACAAAGGCAGGGAAGAGGCCTGCATCGCATCGTTGGAGGTAAGTAAACGTTTTTTTTGTTTTTTTTTTAGAGAAGAGAGGCACCTGAAATTGGCACATATGGGGGAAGGGGTGGAAAGAGGCACCTTATACTGGCACATATTGGGGAGGAGGAGAAATGAGGCACTTGAAACTGGCACATATGGGGAAAGGGGGGGGAGGCACCTTATACTGGCACATATTTGGGGGGGGAGAAAAGAGGCACTTGAAATTGGCACATATAGGGGAAGGGGTGGAAAGAGGCACCTTATACTGGCACATATTGGGGGGGGGGGAATGAGTCACTTGAAACTGCCACATATGGGGGGAAGGGGGGGAAATAGGCACCTTATACTAGCACATATTGGGGGGGAGAAATGAGGCACTTGATACTGGCACATATAAGGGAAGGGGGGGGAAGACGCACTTTATACTGGCACATATTGGGGGGGAGAGAAATGAGGCACTTGATACTGGCACATATAAGGGACAGGGGGGAAGAGGCACCTTATACTGGCACATATTGGGGGGGAGAAAAGAGGCACTTCTTACTGACACATGGGGGGCATCTATGGGGGGCACTTCTTACTGGCACATTATTTGGGGGCTTCTACTGAGGCCACAAAGAAGGGGTATTTTATATAGGGGGCTCTGCATTGTACTAGTATTATCAGGGGGTTTATCTGTTTCTGCAGTATAGTATTGGGGAGCATAGCGGCACAGTATTGGGGGTAGTAGGATGATTTGTCCAGAAGATGGGAGGATGATGGAAAAGTAGTTGTTGTCAAACTGCAGAGACGAAAAATGGCGACAAAATAGTCTGGTCTGAAGGTCTGAAAGGAGAAGATGAGGAAAGAGAACATCTACATCAAAGGAGATGTTACTGGATGTAAGAGGTATGAGGCGCTGTATTTCTGTAGTTACGGGATCAGGGGCGTAACGATCGTAGCGATCGTGGTGCGACAGCGACCAGGGGTGGAGGTGGGACATGGGTGTGGCTGGAGGCGGGACATGGGTGGGGCCTGGAAGGGGGCCCTACCTCCCTTCTGTTCGGGTTTGGCTTGAAGAAAAGGTGGCAACCCTAAACGCCATGCGCAAAACCCGAGCATGGTACAAAGAAGTTGTGGTCTACTTGGTGCAGGTTGCCTTGTACAACTCTTTTGTGCTGTCACGGAGCGCTGGCAACACAGTTCTAGGAGGCAGTCCTCAAGGCCCTGATCTTTTCTGACCGGGAAAGAGCAGGCCGGAGTACCTCAGGAACTGGAGGCGCCCGGATCGTCCCTGGCCAACACTTTCCAGGTGTGGTCCCCCATACTGGAAAGAAGGGACGAACCCAAAAAAAGTGCAGAGTATGTCGCAGGAGGGGGATACGGAAGGACACCACCACTCAGTGTGACACGTGCCCCGATCATCCGGGCCTCTGTATTGACAGTTGCTTCAGGGAGTGCCACACTTCCATGGAGTACTAAATTTATAATCCCCTTCCCCCATTTTAATTTATTTCTCCACAGTCTTCACAGGAATAGCTGCAAAGTGGAGAAGATTCAAAATCTCCTTTTATTACACTAACATGTTCTTGTAGCCCCTTTTATTTCATTTTTACAAGGGGTAATAGGAGAAAAAGCGCCCCAAAATTCGTAGCCCAATTTCTCCCGTGTAAGGACATACCCCATATTTGGACGTAAAGTGCTCTGCGGGCGAACTACTACTAGTGTGGGCCACAGGGTTCCTGGCATGGGGGGCTCCTGGCTCCGCCTGGCGGCGTCTCCGCCGCCTTGGGGCTCATCATCATCACTAGATGATGAGGAGAACGAGGATGACAACAGGAAAGTGGGGTCATCCTCGTCCTCACTGGGGCTCTCGGAGTCAGAGAGCAGCTGGGTGTATGCCTCCTCGCACCTACAAAAAGAAAAAAAATGCGCTTGCGCCCCAAAATATGTGGGGGGCAAGCTGCAGCACCCCTGGGGGGACGCGGGTCGCACAAGTTGCTGTGGACCCTAGACACCATCAGATCCGGGTGCTGCACACAAAAAATAACTTGTTTTTTTTTCACTACCCCTGCCTAACCTAAAGCTCCCCCTAAATGTTTATATGCCAGATAGCACTTCATGGGGTCTCAGGGGCCACGGATGGCGGCGGATCGTGTGGGATGCAAATGGACTGACACTGGGCTCCTCTCTCCTTACTCACACAGAAGTCTGTGGGCGGGGAGAGTGGAGCTCCAAGACGTTATCTCCAGGTCAGTCCCTCCAACCAATCACAGACGATCCTCACCCTCATCCTCCGTCACCGCCACCTCACAGGATCTGCAGAGGGTGATTGGTGGTGTATATTACACCACTGATCACCCTCCTATTCCGGGTCACCGGAGACCTGAATAACCTGGAAATGCTGCAAACTGCAGGTCTGAATTGACCTGCGGTTAGCAGCGATCGCCGGTATGGGGAAGGGGGGGGGGGTCACAGGACCCCCCCTCGGCATTGTCACAGGGTGCCTTCTGAATGATTTCAGCAGGCACACCGTTCCTAACACTGCCAGCCGCACAGCGGTGATCGGAAATACACAGGTGTTCATAAGAGGTTCTGTCACCAGAATCAACCCTATTAGACCATACATACTGCCCGGTAGGGCTCATTATGCTGATTATGTATGATAAATAGCTGCAGAGATATGCAGAGATTCATATGCAAATAAACAATTCGAGCCCTCAGAGGCGTGGCTAAATATTCTGAGCAATGCTCTATAACACCCCATGTGCTCTGCACTCACACCCCTCCCCCCATTGACTGACAGGGCTAGACAGCAGGCTGACGTCACAGCACCACGGGGATACCGCACATGCAGCCGTCAGTGCTGACCGCGGCAGTGCAAGGGTTAATGAGCCGGCATCAGTGTTTTCACCGATGCCGATGCATACAGCAGGGGTCCAACTATTAGTGCCTGCCGGACCCCAGCAGCTGATCGGGCGGGAGTAGCTCCTGTGGCCGCCCGATCAGAGCGCTGTACCTGTATGGCGCTGGGATTTGTGACCGTGTTTCCAGCGACATACATGTACAGCGCTGGTATCCTATGGGTTAATGACATATTATTTATTATAGTATATGCTATTAAAGAAAAAAACATATGTCTTTCTGGGGACTTCAACATGCAAAGCCATTAATGTAACCTCCAAGCTATAACATTACCACATGGTTTCCTATACTTACAAGCTATCACATAGTACTGCGATCTGTATGATCATATATTGTGTCTGTGGATAAACCAGTAATATGTATATCAGCTTTCTGAGCAGATCTCAGTGTGGTGAAGCTATAGCACACTGTGTGTATAATACACATATATACAGTAGATATGTAAAATCCAGGATATAGGGCCCCCTTTACTATAGTGCTGCCCATGTACTCTTAATAAAATAAAAAAGGACTACTTACATCACACACCATTTGAATTTGTCTCTGATCTAGAGCTCAATAAAATATAAAATATTAATTTTATTAAAAGCCTAGAAGGGGTTTTGAACCCATGAACACTACATGCAAAGCAAGTGTCTTGTAGTATAGCAAAAAACACAGTAAACCTAAGATCCCTTGTGACACTGAGAAGTGAAGGACGTGAGATATCAGCGTCACACATCATTTAAATTTGCCTCTTATCTAGAGCATAATAAAATATAAACAATTTTTAGAGGCTGAAAGGGGTTTTGAACTTATAAAGCCTGGACAAGGAGCAACAGCATTACCACTGAGCTACCAGCTTACCATTGATGAGCTTGTGATTTTTGTTCATCTATGTGATGTAGCATACAAAACCACAGTAAAACTAAAATGTTTTGTGACACTGACAAGTGAAGGACGTGAGATATCAGCGTCACACATCATTTAAATTTGCCTCTTATCTAGGGCATAATAAAATGTAAACATTTTTTTGAGGCTGAAAGGGGCTTTGAACTCAGAAAGCCTGGACATATGGCAACAGCATTACCACTGAGCTACCAGCTGGCCTTGGATGAGCTTGTGATTTTTGTTCAACTCATTCTCACTTTGACCCTGACCTATGAAGAGCATAAGTCAAACTCAGATATGAGAGTCAGATGTAAGAGTCAGGTGTCAGGGTCAGGTGTCAGAGTCAGGTGTCAGGGTCAGGTGTCAGGGTCAGGTGTCAGGTGTCAGGGTCACGTGTCAGAGTCAGGTGTCAGGGTCAGGTATCAGGGTCAGGGTCAGGTGTTACATTGGCATTATTTTGATACTTGACTATGATATCTAACCATGTCCTAAAATGAACACTGTACTGGTGACCTACTCTCAGTATTGGTCAACAATATTTAATTCTCTGAAATCCCTTGAATTGACAACCACTCTCAGCTAATTTCCAATTTAGCATAGTGACTCCTCTAAGGCATTAATATATAAATGACATTAGAATGATTTCTTTCCTATGTAGATGTAAATTACTGCATTTACTAAACAGAATTTCATAGAGTTGTTCTTTATGAAACAAGTTGTCTGAAGTGGAAAGTCCTTTTAGATATATTTAGTTGAAGTAGGGAAAAACAAATCTGCTCTCCTGTCAGACACGTACAGGACGATATATACTGAAAAGATTGATGGTGACATTGTGGTACCCTTCTTCTTCTTTAACAAAGGATTGACATGTCTTCTTATCATAAATTGAAATCAGTTATCTCCTTTTTTACAAGGATAGAAAAGAAAATGGAAATATTTTATCCATACCCTTATCTGTCTGGAGCTATTTTAAACTAGTCCATTTCACTCCTGTTTATAAAAGTTTGAGGGTTGATATGGAGGTTTTATATTTAATTGATGTTCAACTTTGTATGGTCAATTTAAATATTTATAAGGCATCACCATCTACTTCATTGTTATTTTCAGTAATATGCAACTTTAAATGCATACAAACTAACAATAGAAGATCCAATACAGGTGACTGAACATCTAGGATTTGAACAATAACATTTTATCACTTTATTTTTGGTTCATTAAAAATATGCAATAACATGGTTTGGATGAAGTGTGACTCTTTGTGCCCACATTAGTCTTGAGCCAATTGAGCTTCAGATCATGTATCCGAAGTCGATTCGTTCAAAAACTTGCTTGCTAATGCTGTTTTCGTACAGCATTAAAATGTATTGGATTCGTGTAGGCAAACTTTGTCTCGGAAAAAAAATCCTACCCGACGCTAATCAGGCAATCAGAATAACTTCCTGGATCAACTACCCTTTTACAGAAATCTATAACCTGTCATATTATTACACTCCACAAATGCATCCAGGCAACTCTTTTAGTGGATTCGCCATCACCACATCCTCAGGCAGAGAGTCCCATAGTCTCACTGTTCTTACAGTACAGAATCATCTTCTGTGTTTGTGTAGAAGCCTTCTTTCATCCAGATGTAGAGGATGTCCCTTCTTCACAGTCACAGTACTTGGTATAAATAGATGGTAGAGATCTACCGTATGTACTGTCCCTTGATATATTTATACATAGTTATTAGATCTCCCCTAAGTCATCTTTTTTCTAAACTGAATAACCCTAATTTTGACAGTCTATCTGCGTACTGTAGTCCACCCATTCCAGTTGTCACTTGAGTTGCCCTCCTCTGAACCCTCTTCAGCTCTGCTATGTTTGTCTTGTGCACAGGGACCCAGAACTGTACACAATACTCCATGTGTAGTCTGACTATTGATTTGTAAAGTGTATTATGTTCTCTTTACGTGCATCTATGCCCCCTTTGATGCTTCCCATATTCTTTTTGGCCTTGGCAGCAGCTGCTTGACACTGGTTTCTACAGTTAAGTTTGCTGTCCACCAAAAGTCCTTTTCCATGTCAGTGTTCAGTGTTTTACAATTTAGTATGTACTGGTGACATCTATCCAGATCCATCTGCAGCCAAATTCTGTCCTCTTCCTTGTTAATTACTTTACACAGTTTAGTGTCATTTGCAAAAATTGATATTTTACTTTGCAAGCCTTCTACAAGATCATTAATAAAAATATTGAAGAGAATAGGTCCCAATACTGACCCCTGTGGTACCCCACTAGTGACAGTGACCCAATCTAAGTGTGTACCATTAATAACTACCCTCTGTTGTCTATCAGTGAGCCAGTTACTTATCCACACACACACATTTTCCCCCAGTCCAAGCATTCTCATTTTATGTACTAACCTTTTTATGGGGGACAGTATCAAATGCTTTGGAGAAGTCAAGATATATAACATCCATTGACTCTCCGTGGTCTAGAACTTACCTCCTCATAGAAACTAATTGAATTAGTTTGAATTAGTTTGACAGGACTGATCCCTCATGAAGCTGTGCTGATATGGCGTTATTCATTTATTTTCAGAATAGCATCTCTAAGAAAACCTTCAAACAGTTTATCTACAACAGATGTTAAACTTACTGGCTTAAAGTTTTCATTTCCAAGCTCTGTTTTTGAGTCTTTTTTGAATATTGGTGTTAAGACTGTAGGTAGGGACAGACAAGGACACTGAGTCCTAAGGCTAGAACCCAGCTCGCTTTCCCTACCTACTTGCAATACAAGCCCTAGATAGCTAGACTGCAACTGGTTGATGGCCCCTACGCTATAAATGCAGAGACAGACAACAACAAAGACAAACAAAATACCAGAGTCGTATGTAAATGGATTAGAACCAGACAAGCTATGCAGTACCAAACGAGAGACAGAGAGTGGTCAGAAGACAAGCCAAGATCAGAACCAGACTGATAATGCAATACCAAACGAGAGACAGAGAGACAGAGAGTGGTCAGAAGACAAGCCAGAGTCAAAAAAATGAGCAATACAATAAGCACAGGAACAAGGAATCAGGAACACAGCTATGGAGTCAGAGACTATTACTGGCACTTGTGTTTAAAGGGGTTTAATGCAGAGTCCCTGGATCAGAACCGGATATGTCCATGACTCGACGCTCCATTATTCAGAAACACTAGCGCACAGTGATAGAGCAGCTGAGCAATCAGCCCTCTGCTAATCTCCCCCAGCACACGCAGGCTGCAGGGAGAAACAGAGTATTGCATCCAATTGCTAAGGATGTTGTCGCATCACCAGTGGACGTGGCTCAGCAGCGCATCTCTCCCGCAAAGGCCGCGCCTAGAATTGGTGATTTGTCTATTTTTATCTTTTTAAGATGCCACTGTGCTTCTTCCTAGGTCAGACAGGCCACTTTTGATGGGGAGTTTATTTTAACACACATGCATTTCATCTGACAGTTCATTTTCCTCAACTCCTCCCTCATCACTCTTTAACTCCTTTCCGACCGCCTAACGCACGGATGCGTCCTGGCGGCGGTCAATTCATTTCTCCTGGACACATCCGTGCGTCATCTCGCGAGACGCGAGATTTCCTGTGAACGCACGCACACAGGCGCGCGCGTTCACAGGAACCGAAGGTAAGCTGGCAGGCTGTAAATGCGATTTTTTTAACCCCTAACAGGTATATTAGATGCTGTTTTGATAACAGCGTCTAATATACCTGCTATCTGGTCCTCTGGTGGTCCCTTTTGCTTGGTTCGACCACCAGAGGACACAGGCAGCTCTGTAATAAGTAGCACCAAGCACGACACTACACTACACCCCCCCGTCACTTATTAACCCCTTATTAACCCCTGATCACCCCATATAGACTCCCTGATCACCCCCCTGTCATTGATCACCCCCTTGTAAGGCTGGCTCCATTCAGAGGTCCGTATTTGTTTTGCGGATCCACGGATCCATGGATCGGATCCGCAAAACACATACGGACGTCTGAATGGAGGCTTAGAGGGGGGTGATCAATGACAGGGGGTGATCACCCCATATAGACTCCCTGATCACCCCCCTGTCATTGATCACCACCCTGTCATTGATCACCCCCCTGTAAGGCTCCATTCAGATGTCCGTATGTGTTTTATGGATCCACGGATACATGGATCGGATGCGCAAAACACATACGGACGTCTGAATGGAGCCTTACAGGGGGGTGATCAATGACAGGGGGGTGATCACCCCATATAGACTCCCTGATCACCCCCCTGTCATTGATCACCCCCCTGTCATTGTTCACCCCCCCCGTAAGGCTCTATTCAGACGTCCGTATGTGTTTTACGGATCCACGGATCCATGGATCGGATCCGCAAAACACATACGGACGTCTAAATGGAGCCTTACAGGGGGGTGATCACCCCATATAGACTCCCTGATCACCCCCCTGTCATTGATCACCCCCTTGTAAGGCTGGCTCCATTCAGAGGTCCGTATGTGTTTTGCGGATCCACGGATCGGATCCGCAAAACACATACGGACGTCTGAATGGAACCTTACAGGGGGGTGATCAATGACAGGGGGGTGATCACCCCATATAGACTCCCTGATCACCCCCCTGTCATTGATCACCCCCCTGTAAGGCTCCATTCAGACGTCCGTATGTGTTTTACGGATCCATGGATCGGATCCGCAAAACACATACGGACGTCTGAATGGAGCCTTACAGGGGGGTGATCAATGACAGGGGGGTGATCACCCCATATAGACTCCCTGATCACCCCCCTGTCATTGATCACCACCCTGTCATTGATCACCCCCCTGTAAGGCTCCATTCAGACATTTTTTTTATTTATTTTTTTATGTTTTTTTTTTTTTTCTTACAAAGTCTCATATTCCACTAACTTGTGACAAAAAATAAAATCTCACATGAACTCACCATACCCCTCACAGAATCTAAATGCGTAAAATTTTTTAGACATTTAGATTCAGAGGTCCACATTCCAAAGAGCACCTTTCAGATTTCACACTGCATTTTTTACACATTTTGATTTCAAACTACTTCTCACGCATTAGGGCCCCTAAAATGCCAGGGCAGTATAACTACCCCACAAGTGACCCCATTTTGGAAAGAAGACACCCCAAGGTATTCTGTGAGGGGCATGGCGAGTTCCTAGAATTTTTTATCTTTTGTCACAAGTTAGCGGAAAATTATGATTTTTTTTTTTTTTCTTACAAAGTCTCATATTCCACTAACTTGTGACAAAAAATAAAAACTTCCATGAACTCACTATGCCCATCACGAAATACCTTGGGGTGTCTTCTTTCCAAAATGGGGTCACTTGTGGGGTAGTTATACTGCCCTGGCATTTTAGGGGCCCTAATGTGTGAGAAGTAGTTTGAAATCAAAATGTATAAAAAATGCCCTGTGAAATCCGAAAGGTGCTCTTTGGAATGTGGGCCCATTTGCCCACCTAGGCTGCAAAAAAGTGTCACACATCTGGTATCGCCGTACTCAGAAGAAGTAGGGCAATGTGTTTTGGGGGGTATTTTTACATATACCCATACTGGGTGAGAGAAATATCTCGGCAAAAAACAACTTTTACAATTTTTTTATCCAAAGTTGGCATTTGACCGAGATATTTATCTCACCCAGCATGGGTATATGTAAAATGACACCCCAAAACACATTGCCCAACTTCTCCTGAGTACGGCGATACCACATGTGTGAAACTTTTTTGCAGCCTAGGTGGGCAAAGGGGCCCAAATTCCAAAGAGCACCTTTCGGATTTCACAGGGCATTTTTTACACATTTTGATTTCAAACTACTTTTTGTTTTTTCTTACAAAGTCTCATATTCCACTAACTTGTGACAAAAAATAAAATCTCACATGAACTCACCATACCCCTCACGGAATCCAAATGCGTAAATTTTTTTAGACATTTATATTCCAGACTTCTTCTCACACATTAGGGCCCCTAAAATGCCAGGGCAGTATAACTACCCCACAAGTGACCCCATTTTGGAAAGAAGACACCCCAAGGTATTTCATGATGGGCATAGTGAGTTCATGGAAGTTTTTATTTTTTGTCACAAGTTAGTGGAATATGAGACTTTGTATCGAAAAAAAAGAAAAAAAAAGACATCATTTTCCGCTAACTTGTGACAAAAAATAAAAAGTTCTATGAACTCACTATGCCCATCAGCGAATACCTTAGGGTGTCTACTTTCCGAAATGGGGTCATTTGTGGGGGTTTTCTACTGTCTGGGCATTGTAGAACCTCAGGAAACATGACAGGTGCTCAGAAAGTCAGAGCTGCTTCAAAAAGCGGAAATTCACATTTTTGTACCATAGTTTGTAAACGCTATAACTTTTACCCAAACCATTTTTTTTTACCCAAACATTTTTTTTTTATCAAAGACATGTAGAACAATAAATTTTGAGAAAAATTTATATATGGATGTCGTTTTTTTTGAAAAATTTTACAACTGAAAGTGAAAAATGTAATTTTTTTGCAAAAATTTTGTTAAATTTCGATTAATAACAAAAAAAGTAAAAATGTCAGCAGCAATGAAATACCACCAAATGAAAGCTCTTTTAGTGAGAAGAAAAGGAGGTAAAATTAATTTGGGTGGTAAGTTGCATGACCGAGCAATAAACCCTGAAAGTAGTGTAGTGCAGAATTGTAAAAAGTGGTCTGGTCATTAAGAGTGTTTAAGCTAGGGGAGCTGAGGTAGTTAAAAAGTGAAAGTTTGATTTATGATTATTATTCTGTCCCATTACTTTTGGTCCCTTAACAAGTGGGAGGCACATATGCAAACTGTTGTAATTCCTACACCATTCACCTGATTGGATGTAAATACCCTCAAATTAAAGCTGAAAGTCTGCAGTTAAAGCACATCTTGTTCGTTTCATTTCAAATCCATTGTGGTGGTATATAGAGCCAAACATATTAGAATTGCGTCGATGTCCCAATATTTATGGATCTGACTGTATTTACACATTTTCTATTATGTACCACTGCATCTATAAAAAAGTACTTTGTTAGAACCAGGTTCTATTCTAGGAGTAAGGTTTTGTCTCATTTTGTAACCCTTCATCGATAATTGTTGTTAAAGGGGTTTACTGGGTTAATCAAATTTGTGACCTATCCTCAAGATAGGTCATCAATATCAGAGTGGTGAGGTCCAATCTGATAATGGGAGTTGAGCTGCAGTAACTCACCATGACCACTACACAGTGAATAGAACTCTGCTTCTAACTGTATTCAGAGTGCTAGTTATGGCACTAGAGGCTGCAGGGAGCAGGTGGGTATCAGGCTGGAACCTTTCTGATCTGATATTGAAATCCCATCATGCCCTGCTGTAGGCTAATAGGCTGCTGTAGGCAGTCTGGGCATACTGGGAGTTGTAGTTTTACAACAGCTGGAGAGCCGTAGTTTGCCCATCCTTGACCTATCCCAATGGTCTTTGTGTTGTCAGTTGTCTCACAAAGTAAGTTATATTTTGTTACATTTGTTCCATTTCATGTAAAAAAATACTTTTTGTTACAGTCTCATGCAGAAGGCGTATTACAAATCCACATTGTGTAGATCTTTAATATATAGCCTGCTATGATCTATGCAATGACAAGTGCTTATTTGTTTGCACAAAGTCCGTTTACAGGGTCCATGCACACATACCCTGATATTGCAAAGTTGCAATCTTATGTAGATTAGCCAATTTACTGGTGAAAAAAAACAATAAATTAAGAAAATCCAGAATTGATTCATTTATTCTTATATTGTGACAGGTGCTAGATAGGACTTCTTTAAATATCTGCTAAGTAAGGGATTACTCCAGCAGACATTCCAAAAACTGGTGTAGTCTTATTTGCTAGTTCATTTAGCTGTGCTCTGTTGTACAACTTGTGTGCTTCCTGGACATGTTATTACATGAATTTGGCTCTTTAGCTTATCTCCTAATCATCTGTCTGTCTCTGGTTTCCGGTCTTGGCAGTCGCATCAGAATTTCTTGTGAAATAAGGCTTTGCTTAAAGGGGTTATCCAGGTTCAGAGCAGAACCCGGATATACCTCCATTTTTACCCAGGCAGCCCCCCTGACTTGAGCATCGGAGCAGTTCATGCAGACTATGATGTATTAGTGAGGAGGGAGGAGGGACTGTAGTGGGTGGGGAGAGCGGCGGGCCGTGCAGGCACTGTACTCTGGCCCCGCAGCTCAGTATGTACTGTATTATATGTAGTGTTAATCATCAGATCTAAACTGAATAATGATACGCTCCCCATGTGCTTACGGTACATGCCACGCTCCTGTAGTAAGCACTAGCAGCTAGCAGGCTGGCCGGGCGTCCGTAACTGATGGAGGTCAGGTGCCTGCTCCGCCTACTTTATGAATGAAGTAGGCGGAGCAGGCACGTGACCTCAGTGAGTTACGGCCGCCCGGCCTGCCTGTTAGCTGCTAGTGCTTACTACAGGAGCGTGACATGTACCGGTAAGCACATGGGGAGCAGCGGGAGCGCATCATTATTCAGTTTAGATCTGATGATTAACACTACGTATAATACAGTACATACTGAGCTGCGGGGCCAGAGTACAGTGCCTGCACGGCCCCGCCGCTCTCCCCGCCTACTACAGTCCCTCCCTAGGAATCTGTGAATGGGATAATGATGGGGGGGGGGGGTCTGTGGATGGCATTATGATGGGGGGATCTGTGGATGGGACTGCTATGGGGGGATCTGTGGATGACACATATAGCAGTGTCATCCACAGATCCACCACCCCATAACAGTGCCATCCACAGATCCCCCTCCACCATCATAATGCCATCCACAGACCCCCCCACCATCATAATGCCATCCACAGATCCCCCCCACCATCATAATGCCATCCACAGACTCCCCCCACCATCATAATTCCATCCACAGACCCCCCCCACCATCATGCCATCCACAGATCCCCCCACCATCATAATGCCATCCACAGATCCCCCCCACTATCATAATGCCATCCACAGACCCCCCCATCATAATGCCATCCACAGACCCCCCCATCATAATGCCATCCACAGACCCCCCCATAACAGTGCCATCCACAGATCCCCCACATAACAGTGCATCATTCACAGATCCCCCACCCCATAACAGTGCATCATCCACAGATCCCCCATAATAGTGTCATACACAGACCGCCATTAGTTCAAAAACACCAAAAGCACACCTGTCGGTTAAAAAAAATTTTCTTCTTATTTTCCTCCTCAAAAACCTAAAAAATACGGTATATATTTTCTTACTTAAAGAAATACACTTTGGTATCAATGTAAAAAAATTGTTTGATGTTGAAGATAGCTCCCAAACAGAATAGACGATCGACGGATTCGACGCTGGTCAAGTCAGGACAGAAATCAATAGAGTCTGCTAAAATTGACCAATTTTTGAGCACACCAAATTTAAAGGGGTTGTCCGGGATTGGGGACATTGTTGTAAGGGTACAACAAGCACATAAATATTACATACATTCCTGTCCTACCTTTGCCAGAGTTTTCTGATGCCCTGTATTTCTTTCATAAATTCTCAGCCGGAAGTTCCGATTTTCAAAGATTCAGTGACGTACCGACTCCTTACTGGTGTGCTAAGCCTCTTCCTTCCGCTTAGCAAGGAGCCCGGTGACGTCACCAGCACACAGGATCGTTCTGCAGCTAGCAAGGAGGCTGTCAGTAGGAAGTAAATATCAGCTAAACCACGCCCCTCTGTGACATCACCAGGCACAGAGGGAGTTAGTCTGGGAAGGAGGAGGTAGTATTTGGAGGAGGGAACTCGCCGCACTAAGGAACGCCCCCCTCTGCTGATGATGTCACCGGCCATAGAGGAGTGTTATTAGGAGTAGAAGGAGGTTCTATTGGAGGCAGAAAACTATTCTATTTAGCATAGTGCACGCCTCCCATGGTCATTTGCAATGAATGGGATGTGCTACAGTATAGGTGCTAACCACGCCTCCCATGTCCCTACATGCCAGTCCGATCGCTCCCTGCCACTATTGTCTTTTACGCAATGCTAGCAGAGAGCAGATACATGGAAGCAGGGAGGGATTCAGCTTGTAGGCTTAGAAAAAGGTGGTTTTAGGGGAGGAATACTGATGAGGAGTATGAGTGGCAGGAGGCGGAATACTGATTAGGGGGAGTGGAAAGGCTTGTGAGATCCAGCTGCAGAGTCACGCAGCCTTGTGGGACCCATAAGGCAGTGTGGCCGGAAATGACATAGCACAGGAGCTGTTATGTAAACAATACTGACAGCAGTATTAGGGACTCATAGGAGCAAAGGGGATGAAAAAAAATACACAGAGCATCAGGATGACTTTACTGCGTAATGTCAAGGTGATTATTAACGTTTTTAAAAATTACTTTGATCCCGGACAACCCCTTTAAGCACCAGGTCTGGACAAAAAGGGAGGCAAGATATTAATGTAAAAAAAAATATTTCCGAGTCTAGATCGGAGGACCCACCAGAGGGGGACCCTGATATTGGAGATGGGGAGAAGCAAGTGGAAAACTCCTCTCCATTAGAGGAGATTTTATCGATTGTTAAAAATAATGGAAAAGCAATACAAAATATTGCTGTTCAATTGGGGTCAGTACAGTCAGATGTACTTATTATAAAAGATGATCTGATAAAGATTCACAATAGAATTAAGGAACTGGAAATCACAGTGAATAATTTGGAACAAGAAGTAAGAGTACTAAAGGTTGAGAACAGTACAGTAAAAACGGACTACAACTATCTGAGGAAAAAAATGGTGGACCTAGAGGATAGGTCAAGAAGATGTAATGTACGAATCATGGGCTTAATAGGAACTTCCGATGAAAAAAAAAAAAATGGCAGGAACAATACAATAAATTCACGGCTTGATGAACGTTTAAAAATAAACAAAACAAACCTTTATTATAGTCTGTTTAAAAGGGGGCAAAAAGCCTATATATCACAGTCTGTGACCATCAGGCAACCAGTCTCAAAAATGCACAGAGAAGGGTCATAAATAAATCCTCTGTGCAATTGAGGGACTGGGCTAAAAATCTGGCTTGCTAGCTGATAGTTGCTAATTTGCAAGTCCGAAATTGGAGCACGGAAATCAGTGTAAATAGACGCTAGTGTATTTATAAGCGTCTCTCAACTAATCCTACCTCTATATTTAGGCAGGAGCTTGCGACTCTACTGAATAAGGCCTTTGAGGACAGACTAATTAGCAAAAATGAACTGGAATATCTGCTTCCCAAATCTCCGGTTGTAGCTACATTTTATAGTCTGCCCAAGCTGCACAAACCTGGACCAGTGCTGAAGGGCAGGCCCATTGTCTCGGGCATAGGCGGCCTCACTGCCAATGTGAGCACGTATGTGGATAGAATTTTGCGTCCATTTGTTGCCTCATTACCGTCCTATGCCCGAGACACGATGGATGTACTACAACGTCTGGAGGGCATTCAGTGTGAGGAGGGTGTTCTTCTGACTAGTTTGGATGTTCAGGCCTTGTACAGCTCTATACCCCATGAATCTGGTTGTAGGGCTGTCGAGGCCTTCATCCAACAGAGAGGTGAACATTGTCGCCGACATAATACCTTCCTGAAACAACTGTTGGATTTTGTCCTCACCCGCAACGTCTTTCTTTTCGACCAACACATCTACCACCAGCTCAGGGGCGTCGCTATGGGCAGTCCCTGTGCCCCGACGTTCGCCAACCTGTACCTGGGCTGGTGGGAGAAGGAAGTTGTGTTTGGTGATGCCATGGAGCAGTACACATCAAACGTGCAACTGTGGATCAGGTACATCGATGATGTGCTGATACTGTGGAAAGGGACACGAGAGCAATTTATGGCATTTGTGGCAGCACTAAATGTGAACCAGATGGGGTTGTTCTTCACTTCTGAGGTACAAGAGCAACAGATTGCGTTTTTGGATCTGATGATCACCATTGGTACTGACAGGAAGATCACTACGAACCTATTCATGAAGAAAACATCGACCAATAATCTCCTGCATTGGGAAAGTGGTCATCCACTGGCCCTCAAAAGAGGTATCCCGAAGGGCCAGTACCTGAGGGCCAGGAGGAACTGTTCAGAACTAGGTGATTTTAGAGGACGCTGCATCTGACTTAAGAGGCCGATTTATGAATCGGGGGTACCCACAATACACTCTAAAAAGTGCGTTCCATCATTCTATGAGTGCAGATCGTACACGGCTCCTGGTTCCAAAACCAAGAAGCTGTGAAGACCCCACACCCAGAATTGTCGCAACCTTTGATAAAGCCCATAAAAATGTCCGCAATATTTTACAGAATCATTGGTCCATTTTGCAATCAGACCCAGATATTGGGGAGCTTATTCCAGATCACCCCTCAATTACGTACAGACGTAGTTCCAATCTACGTGACCACTTGGTACACAGCCTATATACACAACCTAAGTCTGAAACCTGGTTGAAAAACACCTTAAAAGGCACCTTCCCTTGTGGCTCATGTATCATCTGCAAGTATATCCTGAGAGGTGGATTTTTTACCAGCCATACAACGGGAAAAAGGTATAAGATACGTTCATTTATTAGATATACGTCTATAGGTATTGTGTATTTGATCAGCTGCCATTGTGGGTCACAATACATTGGTAAAACAAGACGTGAATTGAGACGCAGATTTGGTGAACACATGTCTAATATCCGGAATAAGCGGGACACATCAGTGGCACGTCATGTATGTGAGATGCATGACGGTAACCCTGATGTGTTGAGAATACAGGGATTGAACAAGTGAAAATATCAATCCGTGGAGGTGATATTGATATACCCCTTTTACGCAAAGAAGCAATGTGGACCTATAAGTTGCAGACAGTTCAACCACAAGGGCTTAATGAGGCCATATCATATGCCAGCTTTATCTGATGTATCAGCCACACTATAATTAGTAGGATGCACTGTATTCTACATTAGAGTTGCGCGTTTGTTTTTGATGTACTGCTTCATGGCATTATTCATCTATTACTCTTTCCATTCTTCCGTGCACTTATCTATGTACATACTTATATACCTTAATGTACATTGGTTGCATAATGGATATGCTTAGCGGTGGTTTACAGTAACAAGGTTACAGCCTGTATTGAGTGGTGTTGCCCCTCCCCGCTGGTGGTACATAGCTCAGACGGGGATCGGCATTTGCTATTTCGGTCTATCACCATTAATTGTTCCCCCAATAATTGCGCTAGTGCGCTATACTTGCCGAGAGGGGTAAGAATCATTACGGCTTCCTCCGGTCAGAGGACGGAACTATTTAGTCCGCCCCTAGTTCTGATTGGCTGTGGAACCGGCACACCCCTCACGATAGGCGGGGCTTCGGCCGTATGATGTCGGCGTTCGTCTGGCCATTACAACGCCGGAGCCATAACCCGCTACAGTGTGGCACTTTGTCCTGACATAGGCATATAAGCTCCTGAAGATACGTGACAACCACATGTCGCGTGGAAACGTGTAGAACTGCTGTTACTTATTGGAGCACGGCTCTCTAGGCAGGGTGCACTTGATGCAATACTTTACCCTGAAGCCTTAGAGTGTGTATGTGATGCATGAATGGAGCCAAAATATACTGGCTACAGGTGTGTGGATTGAGCCAAAATATACTGGCTATGAGTGATTGTGTATAGCCTTAGTACACTGGCTACAGGTGTAGGGTTGTGACTCATATACTGGCCGCAGCTATACAAATAGGCTGGTCTGAACACTGCACTACATTATAGTGTATAGATATGTCCATAGAGACTTTATTTATGTAGAGACAGTGCGACCAACTGTATTTAGCATCACGCGACCTATGAACCAGGTGGCACAACCACACCTGCACATACATCTAATAGAATCACCGGTTAGAAACCCACTAGCGTCTATTTACACTGATTTCCGTGCTCCAATTTCAGACTTGCAAATTAGCAACTATCAGCTAGCAAGCCAGATTTTTAGCCCAGTCCCTCAATGGCACAGAAGATTTATTTATGACCCTTCTCTGTGCATTTTTGAGACTGGTTGCCTGATGGTCACAGACTGTGACATATAGGCTTTTTGCCCCCTTTTAAATGGACTATAATACAGGTTTGTTTTGTTTATTTTTAAACGTTCATCAGGCTGTGAATTTATTAGTATCAAGGAACGTCTACCTACTCATCTGTCTAAGTGTGAAATAGGAACAATACAATCTATAATCTTTGATAATTTCAGGAAGGAACATTTTTCAGCTATGTTTCTAATTGAAATGGCCCACCGAATCCCCGGTGGCAAACCGATTCCGGGGAAAACGCCAAGGACTGTAATAATTAAGATGCTAGCTGCTTGTGATAGAGACATGATCCTGAGGCGTGCATGAGATGTATCTCCGATTTTTTACAATGGGTGTAAACTTTCTTTTTTTCCTGATTTTTCAAAAGAAGTTCAAGATAAGAGACATACTTTTTTAGATGTCAAAAAACGTCTTCAGGGCAAGGACATTAAGTACTCTTTTTTGTATCCAGCCAAATTAAGGATCGTATTTATTTAATGAAACAGTATTTTTTTTTTGACACTCCAGATATGGCCACCGACTGGTTAGATAGGAATAATGTCTAAAATATGTTTTTTCCTTTGATACTCTTGCTTTTTGGTATTTTTGGTTGATGGAGGTGCGGCTGGGGGAGTGGGGGAGGGATGGTCCTAGTTAAGAGGTCTGGTTTTTTTTCAATTACAGATAAAGGGGAATATGTGGCTTTAAGATTAATTAATTATTATAAGAATACTTTACCTTCTCGGGGTCTAGGGGAGAAGGTAAAAAGACAGGAGGTATAAGATTTGATAAGGAGACATCTGTCAGCTATTGTTTGTTTGGTTGAAACTCATTTCTCACAGGAGAGGATACCCCAACTTGGGGGGAGGTGGGCTACACAGGTTTATAATTCCACATATACTACCTATTCCAGAGTAGTCACAGTATTGATTCACAAACAGATTCATTTTCTATGTGTGGCATCCTCTATGGATAAATAGGGGAGATATGTTTTTCTTCATGGTAGGCTTGATGGAAAGTTATGTATCTTGGCTTTTATTTTTATCCCCCCTCCGTTTTCTAGGCAGATACTGAATCGTTTGATGGCTTTTGTGGATCAGTGGCCTGACTGCTTGGTGATAGTCAATGGGGATTTCAATTGTGTGATTAATACAGAGGTAGATAGGAGGGAATGGGTGTTCCCTGGTCCAGGGGTTCCCCCGAGGCTCGTTTTTGCCAAGAGGCGGGCCTCGTGGATGTTTGGGAATATCTATTTAAAGAAAAAAGAGCTTTTTCCTGTGTTAGTAAATCTGGAAGCTCTATGTCTAGAATTGATCTGACCTTGATAAATAAAGGTTATTTAAATTGTGTTAAACGGATTAAATACGAGGCCAGATCCGTTTCAGATAATGTTCTCTTCTTAATAGAGCTATGTATGGTTGGGAATGATTCTAGAGTGAAACCCCCATTTAGATTGAATCCCCATTGGCTATTAATAATTGATTGTCATAATCAGATAGAAAAGGAGATTATTTCCTTTTGGGATAGGAATTATGCCTCAGCTAAACCTCAATATATCTGGGACGCGTTTAAAGCATTTATGAGAGGTATTTTTATCAGTACAATTGCAAATTTGAGCAAACGCTATGCTATGAAGGAGAAAGAACTAGAGGAAGCAGCCGCTGTAGGAATGGCTAGGTATGTCAAGGGAAAAACAGAGGAAGGTAGAGAGATTATGCAGAGGACAAGCCAGGCTTTTTCTGACTTTCTTCTGGATAAAGCACAACAGAGGACAAAAATATTTTTCAGATGCAGGTCAACCTGGGAAGATGCTGGCTAGAGTAATAGCAAGCCAGGATTCAAAGAAAGAGATCCATAGTATCTGTATGCCTGATCAGTGGCGTAGGGATCGCCATAGCAACCATAGCAGTGGCTATGGGGCCCTACGCCACTAGGGGGCCCGTCCGACCGCATTCATATTTTTTATTTTATTAACACACACAGACAGCCAGGAGGTGGCGTAACTACCGGGGAAGCAGCTGCTTCGGGGCCCGACAGTTTATTTTCAAGTTAGTTAAATATCGATGTCTTACTGTTCAGGGCCCCTTCACAGCAGCGGTCTTAATGTTCAGGCCCCCTCGCTAATATGATCTAATCTTACTGTATTCTAAAGTCTCCTGATGTGTCTGGGATTCAAACCCACAACCTCTAATGTATCACTGGCAAAGCATTAACCCTCACAGCCATAAAGGAGTCATTGCTACTGTTATAGCTGGCTAAGTGTACATCTATACACATGACAGCTGCCCCAACACACCCAGCACTGCTATATCTCTATATGACAGCTATCCCAGCACACTCAGCTCTGCTATATTACAATATTTGAGCAGCTGTCATGTGTATAGATGTACACTTAGCCAGCTATAACAGTAGAAGTCAGCAGCAAGGCATCTTTTATCGTCTTGAGGTTAGATGCTTTGCCTGTGATACAGAAGGTCGTGGGTTCGAATCCCAGCAGAAACCTTTTCTGAAATACAAGCAGTGACTCCATATATGGACATACAGGGAGGGACACAGGAAGAGGCTGCATCGTATCGCTGACATGGAGGTAAGTAGAAGTGTTTATTTTATTTTTTTAAATACCCGACTGTTACTGCCATGGAGGGAGCGGGGGGGCACTTGATACTGGCACATGGGGGGAGGGGGGTTGGCACCTGACCTGATACTGGCACCTGGGGGGGGGGGTTGGCACCTGATACTGGCACATGGGGGGGGGGGAGAGAGGCACCTGATACTGTGGATGGCACTGTTTAGGGGAGGGGGATCTGTGTATGGCACTATTTAGGGGAGGGGGATCTGTGGATGGCACTATTTAGGGGAGGGGGATCTGTGGATGGCACTATTTAGGGGAGAGGGGATCTGTGGATCGCACTATTTAGGGGAGAGGGATCTGTGGATCGCACTATTTAGGGGAGAGGGATCTGTGTATGGCAATATTTAGGGGAGGGGGATCTGTGGATGGCACTATTTAGGGGAGAGGGGATCTGTGGATGGCACTATTTAGGGGAGAGGGATCTGTGGATGGCACTATTTAGGGGAGAGGGGATCTGTGGATGGCACTATTTAGGGGAGAGGGATCTGTGGATGGCACTATTTAGGGGAGGGGGATCTGTGGATGGCACTATTTAGGGGAGGGGGGGGATCTGTGGATGGCACTATTTAGGGGAGGGGGGATCTGTGGATGGCACTATTTAGGGGAGAGGGGATCTGTGGATGGCACTATTTAGGGGAGAGGGATCTGTGGATGGCACTATTTAGGGGAGGGGGATCTGTGGATGGCACTATTTAGGGGAGGGGGGGATCTGTGGATGGCACTATTTAGGGGAGGGGGGATCTGTGGATGGCACTATTTAGGGGAGGGGGATCTGTGGATGGCACTATTTAGGGGAGAGGGGATCTGTGGATGGCACTATTTAGGGGAGAGGGATCTGTGGATGGCACTATTTAGGGGAGGGGGATCTGTGGATGGCACAATTTAGGGGAGGGGGGATCTGTGGATGGCACTATTTAGGGGAGGGGGATCTGTGAATGGCACTATTTAGGGGAGGGGGATCTGTGGATGGCACTATTTAGGGGAGAGGGGATCTGTGGATGGCACTATTTAGGGGAGAGGGATCTGTGGATGGCACTATTTAGGGGAGGAGGGATCTGTGGATGGCCCTATTTAGGGGAGGGGGGATCTGTTGATGGCACTATTTAGGGGAGGGGGATCTGTGGATGGCACTATTTAGGGGAGGGGATCTGTGGATGGCACTATTGAGGGGGGAGATCTGTGGATGGCACTATTTAGGGGAGAGGGATCTGTGGATGGCACTATTTAGGGGAGGGGGATCTGTGGATGGCACTATTTAGGGGAGAGGGATCTGTGGATGACACTATTTAGGGGAGGGGGGATCTGTGGATGGCACTATTTAGGGGAGGGGGGATCTGTGGATGGCACTATTTAGGGGAGGGGGGATCTGTGGATGGCACTATTTAGGGGAGGGGGGATCTGTGGATGGCACTATTTAGGGTAGGGGGGATCTGTGGATGGCACTATTTAGGGGAGAGGGATCTGTGGATGGCACTATTTAGGGGAGGGGGATCTGTGGATGGCACTATTTAGGGGAGGGGGGATCTGTGGATGGCACTATTTAGGGGAGGGGGATCTGTGGATGGCACTGTTTAGGGGAGGGGGGATCTGTGGATGGCACTATTTAGGGGAGGGGGATCTGTGTATGGCACTATTTAGGGGAGAGGGATCTGTGTATGGCACTATTTAGGGGAGGGGGGATCTGTGTATGGCACTATTTAGGGGAGGGGGGATCTGTTGATGGCACTATTTAGGGGAGGGGGATCTGTGGATGGCACTATTTAGGGGAGGGGGATCTGTGGATGGCACAGAGGGGGGGGGGCATAATTTTTTTTTGCTATGGGGCCCATGCATTTCTAGCTACGCCCCTGTGCCTGATGGTACTATTGTGGAAGATCAAGAGGGAATAATAGAAGTATTTATTAAATATTTTTGTGAATTATATGAATCAGAGAGTGTCCTCTCACATGCTGGGATTGACTCATACTTGGACTCTATTTCCCTTCCGGTTCTTACAGATGGGCAAAAAGAACGTTTGGAGATGGACTTGTGTCCCCAAGAGATAGAGGATGCAATGAAGGCCTGTTCAGGTAATTCTTCCCCCGGATTGGATGGACCCCCGTATGAGTTTTATTGTAAATATGGGAAGGTTGTTTTTCCCCATCTGTGGAGAACACTCTCTGATTCAATAAAAGAGGGAGTCCTCCCAGAAACAATGACAGAGGGCGTGATAACAGTAATATTAAAGAAGGGTAAAGACCCTAATGAGTTGGGATCTTATAGACCTATTTCTCTCCTTAACACAGATGTTAAACTGTATTCTAAAATCTTAGCTATGAGGCTATCTAGTGTTATGACATCAATTATACATCCAGACCAAAATGGCTTTATTCGTAATAAGGGGACTCACTATAATTTACATCGCCTTTTTTCTAATATACAGACCTCTGGAGGGCCTTCACGATCTATTTTGTCTATAGAGGCGTCTAAGGCTTTTGATAGAGTTGAGTGGGGATTTCTATGGCGAGTGCTTCATAGGATGGCCTTTGGCCCTAGGTTTATTAATATGGTTAAACTTCTTTATAGATCTCCCACCGCAAGACTCAATATAAATGGACATCTTACAAGAAGTTTCCCTATGACTAGAGGCACTCGCCAGGGATGTCCACTTTCTCCTCTTCTATTTGATATGTTATCTATATTGAACCCCTGGCTGCCAGGGTCAGACAAGATCCTAGGATACTAGGGTTTGGGGTATTGGGAACGGAAGATCGCATCTCTTTATATGCTGATGATATTTTATTTGATGTCCAACAGACAAAATCTACTTTGTTAACTATTATACAAACGATAAACTCTTTTGGAGAAGTCTCAGGTCTGGATGTAAATTGGGATAAAACCACGCTTATGCCACTAGATACAACAACTATGCCCTTAGATAATTTTGCATTCCCCAATGATAGCCCTCTGAATACCCTGAAAATTGCTGAGTCCTTTGAGTATCTTGGTATCACAGTCTCCCCTAGGGTGGAAGATTTTATTCTGCTTAACTTGATGCCAGTGATCAATAAGTTAAGGTTAAAAATAACAACGTGGCTTAGTTTACCTTTATAAAAGGCTGATAGAATATCTCAAGTTAAGATGGTGATTCTCCCTCAGTTACTCTATCTTTTTAGTTTGGATTCCGGATAGGTTTTTCAAGGTAATCGAAAGGATCATTAACGATTTACTTTGGGGGAGGAAACGGGAAAGACTTAAGTTAGAGCATTGGTATAAGCCCTTTGAGAGGGGAGGAGTTAATCTCCCCTGTTTCAGGGGCTATTTCTTAGCTGCAGAGTTTTGTTTTCTCCATGAATGGAAACATAGCCCACTTTGTAGGGACTTAGTGAATAGATCTCCATATGATTACTTTTTTACTCTATTGGAGTCTGATCAATTGATCAACTCCGATAGGGAATTTAGATCTGCCAGGAATCTCTTTATGAAGTCATGGTACTCTATTAGACTATGGTGTGGAGTGAAAGGTTCACTGGGATGCACTCCTTTGTGGTATAATCAGCATTTACAAACTTTAGATGAATTAGCTAAGGATCAATATTGGCAAAAAAGTAATATTTTATATTTGACACAGGTAGTAAGTAAGGGAGATATTATTTCATTTGTAGAATTATCACACAGAGAAAAAGCACAGAAATTACTATGGTTTCGATATTTACAGTTAAGATCGGCACTTTTGAGTATAAAGGAAAAAAATTAGGCTTCAAATACACACTTCAATACAATTCAATGAGTGGATAGGGAACTTGGATCAGAAGATGAAGATTTCTCACCTTTATAAAAATTTAATTATAACACGATTTGGAGGTGTTTCTTCTGCTGGCCAGAGGACTTGGCAAAATGAATGTCCAATGATCCATCTGGATAACCAGGAGAATGTAACTTTGAATGTAAAATTGGTCTCACATAATTTTAATCACGTTTTAGTACAGTTTAATATTCTACATAGACTTTATGTTACACCGCTTTGGCTTAGTAGATGTGGGATTAGGAATGATTCCAACTGTCCTAGGTGCGATGTTTCTGAAGCGGATTATTTGCATATGTTCTAGTCCTATGCAGAGTTGAAACAATACTGGGGGGCTATTCATAAATACATTGTGGGAAAATTAAAGGTGCGGATCCCTTTCTCCGCTGAATGTTGGGTATTGGGTGAGCTGGCCAAGGTCAGCTGTCAGCAATATAAAAAAAATCTTTTATTTAAGATAATGATTTTTGGCAAGACTTTTGATAGCACGTTCTTGGTTTTCGCGAAACAGTCCCACTATGAATACATGGTTAAATCTGGTGAATACTACTAAGAGATATGAATATATTTTGTATAAGCAGAGAAATACTGAGAAAAAATTGATTGGAATCTGGGGAGACTGGAATTCATAGAGCTTCCCCAGCTCTTCCCCCCATCACCACTACCCCTCGGTCTTGGGACGGAGGAGTGGTGGTGAAGGGAGACGCATCGCAGGGGGAGGTTTCAGGGAGTTAAAAAAAAAAAAGTTAATATATGTTAATAATGATATGTTTTATATAATTGTTATTGTTGGATGTTTAATAAAGTCTAAAAAGTAAAAATATATATATATATATATATTTTTTCTTAATTAAAGAAATACACTTTGGTATCAATGTATTGTTACATATTGGGATTGGGATTTTCTGATGTTTAGTAGCTAATATTAGACTACACTATTTCAGGCCGATTACCTGAAACACGTGATCATAGGAATGCTCATTACTGATAACTGGCCCGTATAATTGAGCAGCCGATTAACCGATGAATAAGCAAGAAAAAAAGGGAGAATCAGTGGAGCGCCCAAGGTCATAAAAATAGAGAATAGAACTGAATTAGAATTACAGTATTATACTGATTTAAAAATAGTGAATATAGTATTATTATGACAAAATCCAAATCTAAGACACCGAACAGTCACCTTCTTCCTTGGCTCTCCCGGGGTCACAGGGTGAGAGGGAGTCACAGGAAGAAAGAAGAGGGAGAAGGACCGTATGTATCAGACATAAATGAAAAAAAGAAAAATAGGTTAAAAGCAACACCACTTGTGTGGTCACATTTAGAGTGTAACCTACACTTGTGATCTAATGGCCACTGTGAGGTTGTTTCACCTACAAAAAGTGGGAGGACATTTTTACCACAATGGGGAAGTATTTTTCACACAATCTTGTGTATTACTCACGTCACTCGCCGAGATAGCCTGTAGTATGGTAGTCCCTTTGTTGTCCCGGTAAAAGATGACCCGGTGGACTTCTCAAGTAATACAAATTGACTTTAATTTGAGCTCGACGCGTTTCGGGTTATTAACAACAACCCCTTTCTCAGGAGCATTACATGTTCCACTGAATCAACAACATACACTCACCTAAAGAATTATTAGGAACACCTGTTCTATTTCACATTAATGCAATTATCTAGTCAACCAATCACATGGCAGTTGCTTCAATGCATTTAGGGGTGTAGTCCTGGTCAAGACAATCTCCTAAACTCCAAACTGAATGTCAGAATGGGAAAGAAAGGTGATTTAAGCAATTTTGAGCGTGGCATGTTTGTTGGTGCTAGACGGGCCGGTCTGAGTATTTCACAATCTGCTCAGTTACTGGGATTTTCATGCACAACCATTTCTAGGGTTTACAAAGAATGGTGTGAAAAGGGAAAAACATCCAGTATGCGGCAGTCCTGTGGGCAAAAATGCCTTGTGGATGCTAGAGGTCAGAGGAGAATGGGCCGAATGATTCAAGCTGATAGAAGAGCAACGTTGACTGAAATAACCACTCGTTACAACCGAGGTATGCAGCAAAGCATTTGTGAAGCCACAACACGCACAACCTTGAGGCGGATGGGCTACAACAGCAGAAGACCCCACCGGGTACCACTCATCTCCACTACAAATAGGAAAAAGAGGCTACAATTTGCACGAGCTCACCAAAATTGGACTGTTGAAGACTGGAAAAATGTTGCCTGGTCTGATGAGTCTCGATTTCTGTTGAGACATTCAAATGGTAGAGTCCGAATTTGGCGTAAACAGAATGAGAACATGTATCCATCCTCTGATGGCTACTTCCAGCAGGATAATGCACCATGTCACAAAGCTCGAATCATTTCAAATTGGTTTCTTGAACATGACAATGAGTTCACTGTACTAAAATGGCCCCCACAGTCACCAGATCTCAACCCAATAGAGCATCTTTGGGATGTGATGGAACGGGAGCTTCGTGCCATGGATGTGCATCCCTCAAATCTCCATCAACTGCAAGATGCTATCCTATCAATATGGGCCAACATTTCTAAAGAATGCTATCAGCACCTTGTTGAATCAATGCCACGTAGAATTAAGGCAGTTCTGAAGGCAAAAGGGGGTCCAACACCATATTAGTATGGTGTTCCTAATAATTCTTTAGGTGAGTGTATATACATAACAAACAAGCAGATAGGAACTTCCTTCACTTGGTGGGCCCCCCTCCAAGCCCGGTTACCCAGAACCGGAAGTGTCCCCTCCCCGTGGGATTTGGAATTAAACAGAACCTAACTAGCATTAGAATAAGTCCCGATGACACCCAATAAAACTCAATAAAACTCTCAGGGTTGGGTGTATGGGCTTCACATAAAAAGAGATAATTTTGTTCTTACTGTAAGGGTTGTGAAACTTGTCCGTATCTAACTCACAGGTTCACTTCCGGTTCGGCACCGGAGACTGAGAATGCTTTCCACTCGTGGGACGCACGCTGGATGGGCAGAAATGAAAATTGTGCGCGATGTTTAGACTTTATGCTACCGGAATCTGGCAGTGCATTCCACCCATGGGACGCATCACAGCGGGGAACTTCACATGGCTGCCGATCACATGGTACCAGAGATACGCTTTAAACCAAGGAACGCATCGAGGGAGCTCACTGGGCGGACCAGAAATGTATTCTGGCAACAAAGCACTCCCTAAGGGGACCTTCCCCCTTTTTAGGGAACAGTTTAGGATTATATGATAATAACATACAATATTGCATAAAACAATGTTTGTTAAAAGATAAAAACAGAATAACTATATAAAAATTGAAGGAAGAAAACAATATATATATATTAATCGATCATGTGTCTATATTTATTCATTGATTTATTTATTTATCTATTGATTATGTACTTACTTATCTATCTTTATTTCTATATTTATACTATTGTATGGGAGATAAAAAACCAGTGAGGTGAGGTGATGATTATTTCAAATGTTACCCTCTATTATTATAGATAGACCAATGGGGGGGAAGGGGGGGATTTGTATATGGTCCCCCGACTGCCCCACTGTTCCCAAGAAACACAATGAATAGGTTTAGGGGAAGATTATTCTGTGGAGAGTATGCCAGAATCTAATGACTTACATAAAAATAAGAACAAGAACAATGATTTGTTCAAGAACTTCCAATCTGTTAATATGAGTGTATTTACGTAGGGGATCCCCAGTATGCCCGTTTCAGTTGTTATAATGCCCCAGGCGCTGGATAGATGTGAACTTTTATCCAGTAGGACTTGAGGCTGGTCCTTTACTCTATTTTTGATAAATTGAACTTCATTTAGAATTTTTCTATACGAAACTAGTTTAGTAGTGTTTGTGTTCTAAAGACTCATTGAGACCAAACGGGGTAAGGGTATTGAACCTGAAGATCAATACATCCCTCTTTTACAGAGCTGGGAATAGGATTGTGGAACTGAGTCTATGGGGGTCAATTTAAGACCCGCAAAGTTGAACCAATGGACTTCCAAGAAGTGTTTAGACACTCCATGTTTTAGATATTCTCGCTGGATATTCAACCAGTGTTGGTTCAGTCTTTCCCTCAAGGTTTGAGTGTTGCGGCCTATGTACTGTAGGCCACATGGACACTCTAACATGTAGATAACATATCTAGAGCCACAGTTCATGTGGTGTTTGAGTGGGATACTTTCACCCGTACTGGAGATGGTCACTGTTTCCACATGGTCAGAGAAGTTGAGACAGCACAAACAGCGTCTGGAGTCGCACTTAAAATACCCTTTGGGTGGTCCCGTATGGTCACCAGAGGAAGGACCTGGAGGCAAGTTTATATGTTTAGGACAGGAGGGTGCGAGGGTGTATTCTGGCAACAAAGCACTCCCTAAGTGGACCCCCCCTTTTTAGGGAACAGTTTAGGATTATATGATAATAACATACAATATTGCATAAAACAATGTTTGTTAAAAGATAAAAACAGAATAACTATATAAAAATTGAAGGAAACAATATATATATATTAATCGATCATGTGTCTATATTTATTCATTGATTTATTTATTTATCTATTGATTATGTACTTACTTATCTTTATTTCTATATTTATACTATTGTATGGGAATCTCGTGGTGATCACAGCACTCTATCGATAACTGACTGGTTTGGGTGCACGTCTCGGTGTGTTCCTAGCTCCACCTCTTGGAACGTATAAATCTTCAACAATTTAGACAGCACTCCAAGTTTAGTTAATTAATTTTTATTTTGTTTTAGCCGGACATAGTGGTCCTTTTTTTTCTTTTTTTCAGACCGAAGCAACGTTTCGGGCAGCAGGTATGCCCTTCATCAGGCAGTAATGTGCTCATACGGGTGTGTGGCCGGCATGGGAGATAAAAAAAACTGTGAGGTGAGGTGATGATTATTTCAAATGTTACCCTCTATTAATATAGATAGACCAGTGGGGGAGAAGGGGGGGATTTGTATATGGTCCCCCGACTGCCCCACTGTTCCCAAGAAACACAATGAATAGATTTAGGGGAAGAGAGATCTGATATCTATGTTCACCTGGCCTCCCATAGAACCACATCCGCCAATATTGACCTTCCCTTGTCCCCTTCTACATCACACCTCCCACTGTGGTATTTAACACCTGCAGGTCTCCACTCAATCCTAGACCAACCATGGACCTAGATAAGGAAACACATTTGGATATTCGCTTGAAAGCAGATTCCCCCAATACTCAAGATAGTATTGGGAGTAACCATAAACTTGCTATACAGGTAGAAACTTCCCTCTATCAAGTCAGTACACCCCCCGACCTTAGCCTCATTGATCATGGATCAAGAATACGACCCATCACTGACGACCTTCCATCCCTGAATATTCAGTTGTTCGATATCTCCCTTACCCATTGTGGGGGAGTACACTCCAAGATATCTAATAGTCCTTCCTCCCCCAACAGAATAGATAATATATCTGTTTATAGTACCGAATCATCCAGCCCAGAACCCTTTTTAGCCTTGCCTCTCAATCTGTCAGACAAAGTCCCCCTAAATCACTTATCTCCATACGCTGTCACTTTAATTGGACCGAGAACAGTCCTCTCCAGTATTCAATTACTTTCACCATATATTGATAAAATCCCACGAGCTGTATTGAACCCTTTTCAGAATCTATGCTCACAGCAGAATCTAAAGACAACCCAATTCTTCAGCCCGATCCAACCCCTTTCACGAAAAAACAAAAGATCAATGTCCGGCGAAGAGGGTGTAGAGGAGGAAAGAGAGGTAGGTCGGGACACCAAAAAACTGCGATCAGAGACCACGGATCTAGAGAACAGTCCGTTGATAGTCTAAAAGAAAAGGGAATCTTCAATCTGTCTAATTATACTTTGAATAAAAGTGAAATTAAGGTATTATCCAAGGAATTATCCTTTTGCCCCACTAAAGGTCCAGACTTGTTTGAATTGTTTGTAGATATAAACCAATATATCCGTAGACTAACGCTAAAATGCCATTTCACTTTGAAGGATCTCGCCCCGAACCCCATCAAGAGATCCACGACCAGTACACAAGGCTATGAGACAGAACAAGATATAGTTGATACCTTGATTGAAGACCTTTTTGACTGCCCCATTTTGTCCCAATTCAAACCGAAATCCACATTTTATCCAATTGAAAGTAGGGGACCACACCTTGAGACCTTTTATAACATGGCCCTCACTGATCAGAAAACCTTAGTTAACAATGGTCGGACAGAGAATAAACCAACACACAAACTCACAGGTATACAACTGAAGGCAATCTCCTCTTTGAAGTCCAACAAAGGAATAGTTATCAAAAGTGTGGACAAGGGCGGCGGGTATGATACAGAGGCTCTTAGAATCTTGTCGAATAAGAATTACTATATGAAATTTCCAGGGGATCCATGTGACGTTTTTTAAGAAAACTCTAATTTCACTTATAGATAGGGGGTTTGTGGATAAAATAATAACAAAAAGAGAAAGGCAATTTTTAAAAGTAGCATTTCCCTCCACTCCATACTTCTATCATTTACCAAAGATACACAAATCCTTGACTAACCCCCCAGGCCGTCAAATTATTTTGGGAATAGATTCCCTGACTTCTAATCTATCAGCATATGTAGATCTTTGCAAAGATATGTTAAACATCTACCCTCCTATCTGAGGGATTCTAGCCACCTAATCACGGTTCTTCGTGACGTCAACTGGGAACCGGATATGCTTTGGGTGACACTTAACGTATCGGGCCTTCATAGCAATATCCATCATAATTTAGGCATTGGGGCAGTGGATAGTTTTCTCAAAGAAGATATATATTTACCACATAGCCAGAAAACTTTTATTCTTGATGACATTCATTTCATACTAACGCATAATTACTTTCAATACAGGGGGGAATTCTAGCTACACAAATGTGGTACAGCTATGGGTACCAAATTTGCCCGTTTATACGCCAATCTGTGTATGGGGGCCTTCAAATACAAAGAAGGGCTACTCAATCACAATATTATCTTTTATAAAAGGTTTATAGATTATATTATCTTTATCTGGAAAGGGGATCCATCTACCCTAGAAGCATTGATTCAGAAACTGAACCATAATTTATTGGAATTTATCCTTTACATCAAACTATGACTTGAAATCTATAGTATTCCTTGATCTACACCTCCAATCCGAGAAAGGCAAAATCCCAACCAGTACTCATTTAAAAGAAGTGGACTCGAACAGCTATTTGGAATATAGCAGTTGTCAATTCCATAAATGGAAGAAAAATATTCCCTATGGACGAATGAAACATGTCCGTAGGAACTACTCAGATAACAAACTTTTAATTAAACAAATAGGAATTCTGCAGAAAAGGTCGAGGGATAAAGGATACCCAAAAAAAATAATACAAGATTCCAGATCTCGCATCCTAAAAGAAAGCCAAGATGAATGCCTAAAACCCCGTATGACCATTTCTAAAACAGAATCACCATATATGCACTTTCACTTTTTCACTCGATACAACTCTCTCCATAACTCAATTAAATCGATTCTCTCTAAACATTGGTCGATCTTGTGTCAAGACCCAGTGATAGGGAAAATACTTCCCAATAAACTGGGTTTCACATATAGACGTGCCAACACTTTGAAAAACTTGCTCGCACCCTCCTGTCCTAAACATATAAACTTGCCTCCAGGTCCTTCCTCTGGTGACCATACAGGACCACCCAAAGGGTATTTTAAGTGCGACTCCAGACGCTGTTTGTGCTGTCTCAACTTCTCTGACCATGTGGAAACAGTGACCATCTCCAGTACGGGTGAAAGTATCCCACTCAAACACCACATGAACTGTGGCTCTAGATATGTTATCTACATGTTAGAGTGTCCATGTGGTCTACAGTACATAGGCCGCAACACTCAAACCTTGAGGGAAAGACTGAACCAACACCGGTTGAATATCCAGCGAGAATATCTAAAACATGGAGTGTCTAAACACTTCTTGGAAGTCCATTGGTTCAACTTTGCGGGTCTTAAATTGACCCCCATAGACTCAGTTCCACAATCCTATTCCCAGCTCTGTAAAAGAGGGATGTATTGGATCTTCAGGTTCAATACCCTTACCCCGTTTGGTCTCAATGAGTCTTTAGAACACAAACACTACTAAACTAGTTTTGTATAGAAATGAAGTTCAATACATCAAAAATAGAGTAAAGGACCAGCCTCAAGTCCTACCGGATAAAAGTTCACATCTATCCAGCGCCTGGGGCATTATAACAACTGAAACGGGCATACTGGGGATCCCCTACATAAATACACTCATATTAACAGATTGGAAGTTCTTGAACAAATCATTGTTCTTGTTCTTATTTTTATGTAAGTCATTAGATTCTGGCATACTCTCCACAGAATAATCTTCCCCTAAACCTATTCATTGTGTTTCTTGGGAACAGTGGGGCAGTCGGGGGACCATATACAAATCCCCCCCCCCCCCCCCCCCACTGGTCTATCTATAATAATAGAGGGTAACATTTGAAATAATCATCACCTCACCTCACTGTTTTTTTATCTCCCATATATTAGTATAAATATATTTCTATGTATATATCTATTTATTTATTAACTACTATTAGGTATTTATGTCTATATTCATTCATTTACCCATTTATCTATTTATCATAGTAACATAGTAACATAGTAACATAGTACATAAGGCCGAAAAAAGACATTTGTCCATCCAGTTCGGCCTGTTATCCTGCAAGTTGATCCAGAGGAAGGCCAAAAACCCTGTGAGGTAGAAGCCAATTTTCTCCACTTTAGGGGAATAAAAAATTCCTTCCCGACTCCAATCAGGCAATCAGAATAACTCCCTGGATCAACGACCCCTCTCTAGTAGCTATAGCCTGTAATATTATTAAGCTCCAGAAATACGTCCAGGCCCCTCTTGAATTCCTTTATTGTACTCACCATCACCACCTCCTCAGGCAGAGAGCTCCATAGTCTCACTGCTCTTACCGTAAAGAATCCTCTTCTATATTTGTGTACAAACCTTCTTTCCTCCAGACGCAGAGGATGTCCCCTCGTCACAGTCACAGTCCTGGGGATAAATAGCTGATGGGATAGATCTCTGTACTGACCCCTGATATATTTATACATATTAATTAGATCTCCCCTCAGTCGTCTTTTTTCTAAAGTGAATAACCCTAATTTTGATAATCTTTCAGGGTACTGTAGTTGCCCCATTCCAGTTATTACTTTAGTTGCCCTCCTCTGAACCCTCTCCAGCTCTGCTATGTCTGCCTTGTTTACAGGAGCCCAGAACTGTACACAGTACTCCATGTGTGGTCTGACTAGCGATTTGTAAAGTGGTAGGACTATGTTCCTATCACGGGAATCTATGCCCCTTCTGATGCAACCCATTATCTTGTTGGCCTTGGCAGCAGCTGCCTGACACTGGTTTTTGCTGCTTAGTTTGCTGTTTATTAAAATTCCTAGATCCTTTTCCATGTCAGTGTTACCGAGTGTTTTACCATTTAGTATGTACGGGTGACTTGCATTTTTCCTTCCCATGTGCATAACTTTACATTTATCAGTGTTAAACCTCATCTGCCACTTATCTGCCCAAGCCTCTAATCTATCCAGATCCCTCTGTAGTAGTATACTGTCCTCTTCAGTGTAAATTACTTTACACAGTTTAGTGTCATCTGCGAAAATTGATACTTTACTATGCAAGCCTTCTACAAGATCATTAATAAATATATTGAAGAGAATAGGGCCCAAGACTGACCCCTGAGGTACTCCACTAGTGACAGTGACCCAATCTGAGTGTGTACCGTTAATAACCACCCTCTGTTTTCTATCACTCAGCCAGTTACTTACCCACATACAGATGTTTTCTCCCAGTCCGAGCATTCTCATTTTATATACTAACCTTTTATGTGGTACAGTGTCAAATGCTTTGGAGAAGTCCAGATATACGACATCCATTGATTCGCCGCTGTCAAGTCTAGAACTTACCTCCTCATAGAAACTGATTAAATTAGTCTGACATGACCGATCCCTCACGAAGCCATGCTGATATGGCGTTATTTGCTTATTTCCGTTAAGATGCTCTAATATAGCATCTCTCAGAAAACCTTCAAACAGTTTACCCACAACAGATGTTAAACTTACCGGCCTATAGTTTCCAGGCTCTGTTTTTGGCCCCTTTTTGAATATTGGCACCACATATGCCACGCGCCAATCCTGTGGGACATTCCCTGTCAGTATAGAGTCTGCAAATATCAGAAATAAGGGTCTGGCTATGACATTACTTAATTCCTTTAGGATACGGGGGTGTATGTCATCCGGTCCTGGCGATTTGTCTATTTTAATCTTTTTAAGCCGCTGATGTACTTCTTCCTGGGTCAGACAGGACACTTTTAATGGGGAATTTATTTTTACATTCTGCATGTCATCTGACAGTTTATTTTCCTCAGTGAATACATTGGAGAAAAAAATATTTAACAGCTTTGCTTTCTCCTCGTCGCTCTCTGCGACTCCCCCCTCATTACTCTTTAAAGGGCCAACACCTTCAGATTTATACTTTTTAACATTTATATAATTGAAGAACATTTTAGGGTTAGTTTTACTCTCTTTGGCAATTAATCTCTCGGTCTCTAGTTTGGCCGCTTTTATTTGTTTTTTACATGTTCTATTTTTTTCCTTATAGTTTTTCAGTGCTTCCGTGCTACCCTCCTGTTTTAGTGTTTTATATGCTTTCTTTTTGTCATTTATTGCTTTCTTTACAATTCTGTTTATCCACATTGGTTTCTTTTTGTTCCTTAACCTTTTATTACCATACGGTATGTACCTCTCACAATGAGTTTTTAGGATGTTTTTAAAGATATCCCATTTTGTGTCTGTATTTGTGAGGACTTTGTCGCAGTTAGTTTGGCCTATGGCCTCTCTTAGTTGGCTAAATTTAGCTTTTTTGAAGTTTGGTATTTTTGTTCCTCCCTGTAGAAACGCTCTTTTGAATGATAATTGGAAGGTTATTACTTTATGGTCACTATTTCCCAGGTGTCCCCCGACCTGCACGTCTGTTGTTCTGTCAGGTCTATTGGTTAATACTAAGTCCAGTATGGCCGTCCCTCTAGTCGGGTCCTGAACCAGTTGGGAGAGGTAATTGTCTTTGGTTATTGCCACGAACCTGTTTCCCTTATGAGATATACAAGTTTCAGTTTCCCAGTCTATATCTGGGTAGTTGAAGTCCCCCATAATAACCACCTCATTATGATTTGCCGCCTTGTCTATCTCGTTTAGTAGTAGATTTTCTGTGGACTCTGGTATATTCGGTGGTTTATAGTAAACTCCTATTAGTAATTTATTGTTGTTTTTAGCTCCATGTATCTCTACCCACAGTGACTCCACATGTTCATGTCCCTCACTTATATTTTCTCGGACTGTGGGCTTTAGACAGGACTTTATATAAAGGCAGACCCCTCCCCCTCTCCGGTTTTGACGATCCTTTCTAAACAGACTGTAACCTTGTACATTAACTGCCCAGTCATAGCTTTCATCCAGCCATGTCTCAGTTATTCCCACTATGTCATAGTCCTCCTCACACATCACTAATTCCAGTTCACCAGTTTTATTAGTCAGGCTTCTGGCATTAGTATACATACATTTGAGAGGTTTATGTATATTTTTTACCCTACACCTTTCCTTCTGAACTGTTCTAGTCCCTCCTTCCATTCCTCCCCCATTCTTATTACCTTGCCCCCGGTCTCTATCTGCACTATCTTCCCCTCCTATAACGTAATTACCCTCCCCCAGTCCCTAGTTTAAACACTCCTCCAACCTTCTAGCCATCTTTCTCCCCAGCACAGCTGCCCCTTCCCCATTGAGGTGCAGCCCGTCCCTACGATAGAGCCTGTAGCCGATAGAAAAATCGGCCCAGTTCTCCAGGAACCCAAACCCCTCCTTCCTACACCAGTTTTTGAGCCACTTGTTAATCTCCCTAATCTCCCATTGCCTTTCTTGTGTGGCTCGTGGTACAGGCAGTATTTCGGAAAATACTACCTTTGAGGTCCTTGCCCTCAGCTTTTGACCTAAATCACTGAAATCATTTTTAAGGACTCTCCACCTACCTCTAACTTTGTCATTGGTTCCGATATGGACCATGACCGCTGGATCATCTCCAGCCCCTCCCAGTAATCTGTCAACCCGATCCGCGATGTGTCGAACTCTAGCGCCAGGAAGACAGCACACTGTTCGGCGATCACGGTCTTTGTGACAGATTTCCCTATCTGTTTCCCTAATAATGGAGTCTCCCACTACCAGCACCTGTCTGGCCTGCCCTGCTCTCCTGGTTCCCTGCTTACTGGAGCTGACATTCCCCTGACTGGCAGAGGAAGTGTCTGGCTGCAGCAGTGCCGTCCCCGGACTGACATCCCCCTCATCTGCCAAACGTGCAAACTTGTTGGGGTGTGTCAGATCAGGGCTAGCCTCCCTGGCACTCTTCCCTCTACCCCGCTTTCTAACTTTTACCCAGCTAGCTACCTCACTTTCCTCAGCCTCCTCTCTGTCACCCTCCCCCTCATCTACCCCAAAGAGTGCTTGCTCGGTGAGAAGCAAACTCTTTTGCAAATTATCAATGCCTCTCAGTGTTGCAACTTGCCCATTTAGAGACTCGATCTGCGATTCCAAACGGGTAATTTGCTCACATCTAGAACAAAGATATACACCCTTGAACTCCTGTTCCAGGACTGCATACATCATGCAAGATGTGCACTGGACTGCGTTGTAAATTGTGCAACACATACTAAATGGGGATTACAACAGTAAAAAAGTAAAACAGTATAAATGATTTAGATCCTGTCTGCTGTAGTCGAAGGACCACGTAAAATTAAGCCAACAACACACAATGAAATTATATCCAACCTTAGTTCCCAAACTCCTTTTCTTAAACTCCTGGTTTTTTAACTCCACTTAATAAGAAGCCACTTAGTAGAGCAAGCCTCAGAAAGAGCAGGCTCTGAAGAGTGTAAGTGGTTCAATTTATAGCACCTGGTTGCCCCAGGCACTCGCCTTAATTAAGCAGAGAGAAAAAAAAAAAAAAATCAATTTTAAATGCAAGTACGAGAATACAAACACTTAACTTTCAATGATCTCTGCTGCAATCCACACTCAGCCACCTGCAATCACTCCCACAAAACCACACACAGCTCTAGAACTCCTGGTTTTTTAACTCCACTTAATAAGAAGCCACTTAGTAGAGCAAGCCTCAGAAAGAGCAGGCTCTGAAGAGTGTAAGTGGTTCAATTTATAGCACCTGGTTGCCCCAGGCACTCGCCTTAATTAAGCAGAGAGAAAAAAAAATAAAAAATCAATTTTAAATGCAAGTACGAGAATACAAACACTTAACTTTCAATGATCTCTGCTGCAATCCACACTCAGCCACCTGCAATCACTCCCACAAAACCACACACAGCTCTAGAACTCCTGTTTTTTTAACTCCACTTAATAAGAAGCCACTTAGTAGAGCAAGCCTCAGAAAGAGCAGGCTCTGAAGAGTGTAAGTGGTTCAATTTATAGCACCTGGTTGCCCCAGGCACTCGCCTTAATTAAGCAGAGAGAAAAAATAAAAAAAAATAAAAAAATCAATTTTAAATGCAAGTACGAGAATACAAACACTTAACTTTCAATGATCTCTGCTGCAATCCACACTCAGCCACCTGCAATCACTCCCACAAAACCACACACAGCTCTAGAACTCCTGTTTTTTTAACTCCACTTAATAAGAAGCCACTTAGTAGAGCAAGCCTCAGAAAGAGCAGGCTCTGAAGAGTGTAAGTGGTTCAATTTATAGCACCTGGTTGCCCCAGGCACTCGCCTTAATTAAGCAGAGAGAAAAAATAAAAAAAAATAAAAAAATCAATTTTAAATGCAAGTACGAGAATACAAACACTTAACTTTCAATGATCTCTGCTGCAATCCACACTCAGCCACCTGCAATCACTCCCACAAAACCACACACAGCTCTAGAACTCCTGGTTTTTTAACTCCACTTAATAAGAAGCCACTTAGTAGAGCAAGCCTCAGAAAGAGCAGGCTCTGAAGAGTGTAAGTGGTTCAATTTATAGCACCTGGTTGCCCCAGGCACTCGCCTTAATTAAGCAGAGAGAAAAAAAATAAAAAAATCAATTTTAAATGCAAGTACGAGAATACAAACACTTAACTTTCAATGATCTCTGCTGCAATCCACACTCAGCCACCTGCAATCACTCCCACAAAACCACACACAGCTCTAGAACTCCTGGTTTTTTAACTCCACTTAATAAGAAGCCACTTAGTAGAGCAAGCCTCAGAAAGAGCAGGCTCTGAAGAGTGTAAGTGGTTCAATTTATAGCACCTGGTTGCCCCAGGCACTCGCCTTAATTAAGAAGAGAAAAAAAAAAAAAAAAAAAACAATTTTAAATGCAAGTACGAGAATACAAACACTTAACTTTCAATGATCTCTGCTGCAATCCACACTCAGCCACCTGCAATCACTCCCACAAAACCACACACAGCTCTAGAACTCCTGGTTTTTTAACTCCACTTAATAAGAAGCCACTTAGTAGAGCAAGCCTCAGAAAGAGCAGGCTCTGAAGAGTGTAAGTGGTTCAATTTATAGCACCTGGTTGCCCCAGGCACTCGCCTTAATTAAGCAGAGAGAAAAAAAAAAAAAAAATCAATTTTAAATGCAAGTACTAGAATACAAACACTTAACTTTCAATGATCTCTGCTGCAATCCACACTCAGCCACCTGCAATCACTCCCACAAAACCACACACAGCTCTAGAACTCCTGGTTTTTTAACTCCACTTAATAAGAAGCCACTTAGTAGAGCAAGCCTCAGAAAGAGCAGGCTCTGAAGAGTGTAAGTGGTTCAATTTATAGCACCTGGTTGCCCCAGGCACTCGCCTTAATTAAGCAGAGAGAAAAAAAAAAAAAAATCAATTTTAAATGCAAGTACGAGAATACAAACACTTAACTTTCAATGATCTCTGCTGCAATCCACACTCAGCCACCTGCAATCACTCCCACAAAACCACACACAGCTCTAGAACTCCTGGTTTTTTAACTCCACTTAATAAGAAGCCACTTAGTAGAGCAAGCCTCAGAAAGAGCAGGCTCTGAAGAGTGTAAGTGGTTCAATTTATAGCACCTGGTTGCCCCAGGCACTCGCCTTAATTAAGCAGAGAGAAAAAAAAATAAAAAATCAATTTTAAATGCAAGTACGAGAATACAAACACTTAACTTTCAATGATCTCTGCTGCAATCCACACTCAGCCACCTGCAATCACTCCCACAAAACCACACACAGCTCTAGAACTCCTGGTTTTTTAACTCCACTTAATAAGAAGCCACTTAGTAGAGCAAGCCTCAGAAAGAGCAGGCTCTGAAGAGTGTAAGTGGTTCAATTTATAGCACCTGGTTGCCCCAGGCACTCGCCTTAATTAAGCAGAGAGAAAAAAAAAAAAAAAAAAACAATTTTAAATGCAAGTACGAGAATACAAACACTTAACTTTCAATGATCTCTGCTGCAATCCACACTCAGCCACCTGCAATCACTCCCACAAAACCACACACAGCTCTAGAACTCCTGGTTTTTTAACTCCACTTAATAAGAAGCCACTTAGTAGAGCAAGCCTCAGAAAGAGCAGGCTCTGAAGAGTGTAAGTGGTTCAATTTATAGCACCTGGTTGCCCCAGGCACTCGCCTTAATTAAGCAGAGAGAAAAAAAATTAAAAAATCAATTTTAAATGCAAGTACGAGAATACAAACACTTAACTTTCAATGATCTCTGCTGCAATCCACACTCAGCCACCTGCAATCACTCCCACAAAACCACACACAGCTCTAGAACTCCTGGTTTTTTAACTCCACTTAATAAGAAGCCACTTAGTAGAGCAAGCCTCAGAAAGAGCAGGCTCTGAAGAGTGTAAGTGGTTCAATTTATAGCACCTGGTTGCCCCAGGCACTCGCCTTAATTAAGCAGAGAGAAAAAAAATTAAAAAATCAATTTTAAATGCAAGTACGAGAATACAAACACTTAACTTTCAATGATCTCTGCTGCAATCCACACTCAGCCACCTGCAATCACTCCCACAAAACCACACACAGCTCTAGAACTCCTGGTTTTTTAACTCCACTTAATAAGAAGCCACTTAGTAGAGCAAGCCTCAGAAAGAGCAGGCTCTGAAGAGTGTAAGTGGTTCAATTTATAGCACCTGGTTGCCCCAGGCACTCGCCTTAATTAAGCAGAGAGAAAAAAAAAAAAAAAAAAAACAATTTTAAATGCAAGTACGAGAATACAAACACTTAACTTTCAATGATCTCTGCTGCAATCCACACTCAGCCACCTGCAATCACTCCCACAAAACCACACACAGCTCTAGAACTCCTGGTTTTTTAACACCACTTAATAAGAAGCCACTTAGTAGAGCAAGCCTCAGAAAGAGCAGGCTCTGAAGAGTGTAAGTGGTTCAATTTATAGCACCTGGTTGCCCCAGGCACTCGCCTTAATTAAGCAGAGAGAAAAAATAAAAAAAAATAAAAAAAATCTATTTAAAATGCAAGTACGAGAATACAAACACTTAACTTTCAATGATCTCTGCTGCAATCCACACTCAGCCACCTGCAATCACTCCCACAAAACCACACACAGCTCTAGAACTCCTGGTTTTTTAACTCCACTTAATAAGAAGCCACTTAGTAGAGCAAGCCTCAGAAAGAGCAGGCTCTGAAGAGTGTAAGTGGTTCAATTTATAGCACCTGGTTGCCCCAGGCACTCGCCTTAATTAAGCAGAGAGGAAAAAAAAAAAAAAAAAAAATTTTAAATGCAAGTACGAGAATACAAACACTTAACTTTCAATGATCTCTGCTGCAATCCACACTCAGCCACCTGCAATCACTCCCACAAAACCACACACAGCTCTAGAACTCCTGGTTTTTTAACTCCACTTAATAAGAAGCCACTTAGTAGAGCAAGCCTCAGAAAGAGCAGGCTCTGAAGAGTGTAAGTGGTTCAATTTATAGCACCTGGTTGCCCCAGGCACTCGCCTTAATTAAGCAGAGAAAAAAAAAAAAAAAAAAAAATCAATTTTAAATGCAAGTACGAGAATACAAACACTTAACTTTCAATGATCTCTGCTGCAATCCACACTCAGCCACCTGCAATCACTCCCACAAAACCACACACAGCTCTAGAACTCCTGGTTTTTTAACTCCACTTAATAAGAAGCCACTTAGTAGAGCAAGCCTCAGAAAGAGCAGGCTCTGAAGAGTGTAAGTGGTTCAATTTATAGCACCTGGTTGCCCCAGGCACTCGCCTTAATTAAGCAGAGAGAAAAAAAAATAAAAAAAAATCATGTGTCTATATTTATTCATTGATTTATTTATTTATCTATTGATTATGTACTTACTTATCTTATCAAAGATGAATGAAGGTGTATATACAGTACAGACCAAAAGTTTGGACACACCTTCTCATTCAAAGAGTTTTCTTTATTTTCATGACTATGAAGACATCAAAACTATGAATTAACACATGTGGAATTATATACATAACAAACAAGTGTGAAACAACTGAAAATATGTCATATTCTAGGTTCTTCAAAGTAGCACCTTTTGCTTTGATTACTGCTTTGCACACTCTTGGCATTCTCTTGATGAGCTTCAAGAGGTAGTCCCCTGAAATGGTCTTCCAACAGTCTTGAAGGAGTTCCCAGAGATGCTTAGCACTTGTTGGCCCTTTTGCCTTCAGTCTGCAGTCCAGCTCACCCCAAACCATCTCGATTGGGTTCAGGTCCGGTGACTGTGGAGGCCAGGTCATCTGGCGCAGCACCCCATCACTCTCCTTCATGGTCAAATAGCCCTTACTTTTAAAGTTTTCCCAATTTTTCGGCTGACTGACTGACCTTCATTTCTTAAAGTAATGATGGCCACTCGTTTTTCTTTACTTAGCTGCTTTTTTCTTGCCATAAAACAAATTCTAACAGTCTATTCAGTAGGACTATCAGCTGTGTATCCACCTGACTTCTCCTCAACGCAACTGATGGTCCCAACCCCATTTATAAGGCAAGAAATCCCACTTATTAAACCTGACAGGCACACCTGTGAAGTGAAAACCATTTCAGGGGACTACCTCTTGAAGCTCATCAAGAGAATGCCAAGAGTGTGCAAAGCAGTAATCAAAGTAAAGGGTGGCTACTTTGAAGAACCTAGAATATGACATATTTTCAGTTGTTTCACATTTGTTTGTTATGTATATAATTCCACATGTGTTAATTCATAGTTTTGATGCCTTCAGTGTGAATCTACAATTTTCATAGTCATGAAAATAAAGAAAACTCTTTGAATGAGAAGGTGTGTCCAAACTTTTGGTCTGTACTGTATATATATATATATATATATATTGTTTTCTTCCTTTTTATATACAGTGGGATGCGAAAGTTTGGGCAACCTTGTTAATCGTCATGATTTTCCTGTATAAATCGTTGGTTGTTACGGTAAAAAATTTCAGTTAAATATATCATACAGGAGACACACACAGTGATATTTGAGAAGTGAAATGAAGTTTATTGGATTTACAGAAAGTGTGCTATAATTGTTTAAACAAAATTAGGCAGGTGCATAAATTTGGGCACCACAAAAAAGAAATGAAATCAATATTTAGTAGATCCTCCTTTTGCAGAAATTACAGCCTCTAAACGCTTCCTGTAGGTTCCAATGAGAGTCTGGATTCTGGTTGAAGGTATTTTGGACAATTCCTCTTTACAAAACATATTTAGTTCATTCAGGTTTGATGGCTTCCGAGCATGGACAGCTCTCTTTAAGTCACACCACAGATTTTCAATTATATTCAGGTCTGGGGACTGAGATAGCCATTCCAGAACGTTGTACTTGTTCCTCTGCATAAATGCCTTAGTGGATTTTGAGCAGTCTTTAGGGTCGTTGTCTTGTTGAAAGATCCAGCCCCGGCGCAGCTTCAGCTTTGTCACTGATTCCTGGACATTGGTCTCCAGAATCTGCTGATACTGAGTGGAATCCATGCGTCCCTCAACTTTGACAAGATTCCCAGTCCCTGCACTGGCCACACAGCCCCACAGCATGATGGAACCACCAACATATTTTACTGTAGGTAGCAGGTGTTTTTCTTGGAATGCTGTGTTCTTTTTCCTCCATGCATAACGCCCCTTGTTATGGCCAAATAACTCAATTTTAGTTTCATCAGTCCACAGCACCTTATTCCAAAATGAAGCTGGCTTGTCCAAATGTGCTTTAGCCCACCTCAAGCGGCACTTTTTGTGCTGTGGGCGGAGAAAAGGCTTCCTCTGCATCACTCTCGCATACAGCATCTCCTTGTGTAAAGTGCGCCGAATGGTTGAACGATGCACAGTGACTCCATCTGCAGCAAGATGATGTTGTAGGTCTTTGGTGCTGGTCTGTGGGTTGACTCTGACTGTTCTCCCCATTCGTCGCTTCTGTCTATCCGAGATTTTTCTTGGTCTGCCACTTCGAGCCTTAACTTGAACTGAGCCTGTGGTCTTCCATTTCCTTAATATGTTCCTAACTGTGGAAACAGACAGCTGAAATCTCTGAGACAGCTTTCTGTATCCTTCCCCTAAACCATGATGGTGAACAATCTTTGTCTTCAGGTCATTTGAGAGTTGTTTTGAGACCCCCATGTTGCTACTCTTCAGAGGAAATTAAAAGAGGAGGGAAACTTACAATTGACCCCCTTAAATACTCTTTCTCATAATTGGATTCACCTGTGTATGTAGGTCAGGGGTCACTGAGCTTACCAAGCCAATTTGAGTTCCAATAATTAGTTCTAAAGGTTTTGGAATCAATAAAATGACAACAGTGCCCAAATTTATGCACCTGCCTAATTTTGTTTAAACAATTATAGCACACTTTCTGTAAATCCAATAAACTTCATTTCACTTCTCAAATATCACTGTGTGTGTCTCCTATATGATATATTTAACTGACATTTTTTATCGTAACAACCAACGATTTAATCAGGAAAATCATGACGATTAACAAGGTTGCCCAAACTTTCGCATCCCACTGTAGTTATTCTGTTTTTATCTTTTAACAAACATTGTTTTATGCAATATTGTATGTTATTATCATATAATCCTAAACTGTTCCCTAAAAAGGGGGAAGGTCCTCTTAGGGAGCGCTTTGTTGCCAGAATACATTTCTGGTCCGCCTAGTGAGCTCCCTCGATGCGCTCCTTGGTTTAAAGCGTATCTCCGGTACCATGTGATCGGAAGCCATGTGAAATACCCCGCTGTGATGTGTCCCATGGGTGGAACGCACTTCCGGATTCCGGTACCATAAAACCAGAAGTCCAAACATTGCGCGCGATTTTCATCTCTGCCCATCCAGCGTGTGCTTCACGAGTGGAATGCATCCTTAGTCTCCGGTGCTGAACCGGAAGTGAACCTGTGAGTTAGATACAGACAAGTTTTACAACCCTTACAGTAAGAACAAAATTATCTCTTTTTATGTGAAGCCCATACAACCCTGAGAGTTTTATTGAGTTTTATTGGGTGTCATCGGGACTTATTCTAATGCTAGTTAGGTTCTGTTTAATTCCAAATCCCACGGGGAGGGGACACTTCCGATTCCGGGTAATCGGGCCAGGAGGTGGGCCCACCAAGTGGAGGAAGTACCTACATGCTTGTTTGTTATGTATATATGTTGTTGATTCAGTGTAACATGTAATGCTCCTGAGGAAGGGTTTGTTGTTAATACCCCGAAAGCTCAAATTAAAGTCAATTCGTATTACTTGAGAAGTCCACCGGGTCATCTTTTACTGGAACAACAAAGGGATTACCATACTACAGGCTACATCAGCGAGGGGGGGGGTCTCTTTGTGTCAAGTGTCTTGAGGTTATCTTGCACCAACCCCCCCTAGTGACGTAAGTAATACACAAGATTGTGTGAAAAATACTTCAACATTGTGGTAAAAATCTCCTCCCACTTTTTGTTGGTGGAACGACCTCACAGTGGCCATCAGATCACAAGTGTAGGTTACACTCTAAATGTGACCACACAAGTGGTGTTGCTTTTAACCTATTTTTCTTTTTTTCATTTATGTCTGATACATACGGCCCTTCTCCCTCTCCTTTCTTCCCTGGGGAAAACAGGAACACCCTGTGACCCCGGGAGAGCCAAGGAAGAAGGTGGCTGTTCGGTGTCTTAGATTTGGATTTTGTCATAATAATACTATATTCACTATTTTTAAATCAGTTTAATACTGTAAATCTAATTCAGTTCTATTCTCTATTTTTATGACCTTGGGCACTCCACTGATTCTCCCTTTTTTTCTTGCGTACTTATTGCATGCTGTGAGTCAGGCCACCGTGGACTGTTAGTCCAACCTGCTGTGAGCAGCCTCAACATTCACCTATTTCCCTTTCTTTTTCATCACATCTGTGAGTATACCTTGGCGCCTACACTTACCGCTTCTTTTACCTGTCTCACATCACTAATTTCACCTTTCTCACGTTTCCTTCTCTCGTCTATATCTGTTCCCTCACCTTTCTTCTTCTGTCTTTCTTTCTCCTCTATCCCCTCTCCATATCCCTCCTCTCTCCCTTTTCTTCCCTTCTCTCCTCCTAACCTTTCTAACATACGCTCCATTTTTTTCTTCTTTTTATAGATTAACTGATAAGCAAGCAACACTCGCTTGTAGGCTGATAGGCATCTTTCATCAGGATGAAAGATGCCTGATTATTGGCAACACATCTCCCTGTGTAATCAGGAATGCGCTGCCAATATTGAATAGAACAGAATGAAAGATATCAATAGATATTATAGGGAGATAGGTATAAGAGGAGAGAATTACAACTCCCAGCATGACCAGACTGTTATTATGGGGCATCAGTAGACATTATAGAGAGAAGGATATGAGGAAAGAACTACAGCTCCCAGCATTTCTAGTTATTATGGGTTATCAGAGGACACTCCAGGGACTCAGGGAGTGAGTATAATGAAAGAACTACCTCTCCTAGTATTTGACAACTTATAGATGGAAACACTGACTTCTCACACACACACTGCATGAGAGCTCCACTCACATCATGACATCATTCAGGTCCTTACAGGTCCTTCACCACTTCTCCACACTGATGAGCTCTGTCTCAATAGGTAAATAGGGGGAAATGAAATTGACTGGAATGGAATGAGCAAGGTGAAATGACTGGGAGGCAGCTGATAGATCTCCAGGGAGTAGGAGAGAAAGTGGCTGTGGGGACCAAGGGCAGGGACTCATACAGCAGTGCAGGCAGATCCATCTGCCAGCATTTCACTGTGGTTAAGCCTTACCCCTCTCCTGTTCTTCCTATTCAGTGTGTGTGCGTTTCGTCAGGCTCATTCACTCGGCCATTCTGTAGCTGAAGATGAGGGAGGACTAGGAAGAGACAAAGGGAGTCACTTATTTTGCTGAAATTCACCTAAGTTAGGTGTATTTCAGGTGCAGATAGCGGTGTAACGGTTAGTTGTGCCACTATCAGTGACTTCGACCCTCTCACGCCAGGTATAAAACTGCGGAAGTGGAGTGGGGGGGGGGGGCGGGGTAGGGGACGGGCCAGCAGGCCTGTCTCATTCACCATATTCTACACCTGTTTTAGGCATATAAAAAGGTCTAAATGTAAGACTGCTCAGAAGCGATCTTACATTTAGAACTGGCACTGGATGTGCCAAAGTTATGGAGAGGCTGCCGGTCTTAATAAATGTGGCCCAAAGATCTCTCCTAAACTGCTGTTGACAGCAGTTTGGGGTGCACCTTGTAGACATAGGTCTGTGTGCACTGTGGATTAAATGTATTTGTGATTTATGTTTTTCAGGGTTTAATTCCCCTTTAATTAACACCCTTTTTAGCAGACCAGTCAGGAGCATTTTGTATAATCCGAAGGACAACAGCAACTTAATTGAACAAAGTTATAAAATGCAGGACCCAATTAGTTTGTAAATTTCCAACTTGCCATCAACGTATCAACGTAGTACCAAGCAATCACCATCACTCTTCCCTCAAAGATGTGACTCTGGAAAGGATGAAGTTAAAAACTCCAAATCCTGCGGCCAGGTACCACTGCTATTGGGCTTTGTTGAGGGAAGTGTTGGATTTAAATATATATGTATATATGCCCTTACATATATGCATATATATTGGCCCTTTTGCATGGGCCAGTCCAGGTGGTAGGTGTATACATAGAGATGTATGTATGCCCCCTTGTCAGCATACATCTCTATGTATATAATATATGTGTAGGTGGGCTTATTGCTGCCCATTCAGACCCCCTGTTTTATATATATGTATATATATATACAGTACAGACCAAAAGTTTGGACACACCTTCTCATTCAAAGAGTTTTCTTTATTTTCATGACTATGAAGGCATCAAAACTATGAATTAACACATGTGGAATTATATACATAACAAACAAGTGTGAAACAACTGAAAATATGTCATATTCTAGGTTCTTCAAAGTAGCACCTTTTGCTTTGATTACTGCTTTGCACACTCTTGGCATTCTCTTGATGAGCTTCAAGAGGTAGTCCCCTGAAATGGTCTTCCAACAGTCTTGAAGGAGTTCCCAGAGATGCTTAGCACTTGTTGGCCCTTTTGCCTTCACTCTGCGGTCCAGCTCACCCCAAACCATCTCGATTGGGTTCAGGTCCGGTGACTGTGGAGGCCAGGTCATCTGGTGCAGCACCCCATCACTCTCCTTCATGGTCAAATAGCCCTTACTTTTAAAGTTTTCCCAATTTTTCGGCTGACTGACTGACCTTTATTTCTTAAAGTAATGATGGCCACTCGTTTTTCTTTACTTAGCTGCTTTTTTCTTGCCATAAAACAAATTCTAACAGTCTATTCAGTAGGACTATCAGCTGTGTATCCACCTGACTTCTCCTCAACGCAACTGATGGTCCCAACCCCATTTATAAGGCAAGAAATCCCACTTATTAAACCTGACAGGGCACACCTGTGAAGTGAAAACCATTTCAGGGGACTACCTCTTGAAGCTCATCAAGAGAATGCCAAGAGTGTGCAAAGCAGTAATCAAAGTAAAAGGTGGCTACTTTGAAGAACCTAGAATATGACATATTTTCAGTTGTTTCACACTTGTTTGTTATGTATATAATTCCACATGTGTTAATTCATAGTTTTGATGCCTTCAGTGAGAATCTACAATTTTCATAGTCATGAAAATAAAGAAAACTCTTTGAATGAGAAGGTGTGTCCAAACTTTTGGTCTGTACTGTATATATATATATATATATATATATATATATATACTTAGGGATGTGCCCCAAGCATCTATAAGTATATATATGTACAGTTAAAACTGTGCCTAGAAGCTCCCATGGATGCCCCCCCCCCTTTGGAATGTCCAGTTACGGCCTCTTCAAAAGACATGGTATGCCTAACAGGGCCATGAGAACAAAGAGTTCCCATGCCCTTGTGTGCCGCTCACCTCCGGCTCTGTAATTACAGTGCCAGAGATGTGCGATATCTCCACAGGCGGGAGGATCAAAGGATCCCCCTGCCTGGGAGCATGGGCTGGTGCGGTGATGTCGTATCACCGCGCCAGCCCACGTGGACCCAGCTACAGGCGTGCGTGCGCACGCCTGCAGGGCGGGAAAACGGGAGCGAGCACTGCGGGGGTTTAAATACCCCAGCGGCATTGCACTCTGGAAGCGGGGATCCCTACCTCCCCCTCCATAGAAGAGAGCTGAGCTAGGAGACAAGATCGGGACCCCCCCTGAAGGAGAGCACATCCGGTGCTCCAACAAACCCTACCTTCCGTCATAGGAGAGAGCGCAGGCAGCAATGCACTGCGCTCAGAGTTAAGATCTCCACCAGCCCAGAGGAGAGCAGGAGGGGAAGACCGAGCAGTCGAGCTGCTCCACTAAAGAGCGCAGGAAGAAGGGAGGCAGAGATCGAGCAGCTGCTGAGTCCTGAACCCCTGCTGAACTCCCAGCAGAAGATTAACTCCTGCATTCCAACTGCCCCCTGCCATTGACCCCTTCAGAGTCCCTGTACCCCAGTACTCTGCCTATTATCCCTGCTGCCCCAGTGGAATCCCAGGACTCTGGGTTAAACCCTTGTATCCCTGAAATCACCTCAGGTTAACCCTTTCCTGGATTACCCCTTACCCTGCCTTTCCCAGAACCCTGTGTTCCTTGGCCTGCATGTATTTACCCCTGCAGTGCCGCAATTGTGTGTTTAACCCCTTGTTACCCCGTAGGGACAGTGAGTTGCCAGGCGGGTGGGTTGCCAATATTTGTGTGTATGTAAGTGTATTATTGTAATGTATAGTTAGTTTGTGGGTGGAATTTGGGATTGCGTAGTGTAGTTTAGTACTGTATTTTTAGTACTGTATTGTTAGTGCATTGCGTGTGTTATGTACTGTAGGTGTTAATAAATATTGTGTGTTATTTGTACCTACTGTGTAACGTGTGGTTACTAGAGGTAGCAGGGCCGTCTTTAATATTGATTGGAACCTGGGCAAAAATTTACTTGGGCCCCCTGGATCCCGCCTTCCCACACCTTAGCAGGCAATCACGCCCTCCAACAGAACACACACACAAAAAATCCACACATCTGGTAGAGTACAGTGAATGACTGTAAATACTTCCAGTTCTGAAGACTCCAGCGGCTCAGGATCAGTGCTTTGGGTAGCTGGGCTCAGGCTGGAAGTGGGCACCGCTCTGCTGGAGGCTCGGCTCACCCTAGCGTTACAGTGCACCCCAGCACCCCACAGTATGCAGTATAGCACCCTATAGTATACAGCAACCCACAGTATGCAGTATAGCACTCTATAGTATACAGCACCACACAGTATGCAGTATAGCAGCCCACAGTATACAGTACCCCACAGTATATTGTAGAGCAGTATAGCAGCCCACAGTATACAGCACCACACAGTATGCAGTATAGCACCCCACACTATACAGTACCCCACAGTATATAGTAGAGCAGTATAGCAGCCCACAGTATACAACACCTCACAGTATACAATAGAGCAGTATAGCACCTCACCATATACAGCAACCCAAACTATACACGATACAGCACCCCACACTATACAGCCCCCCACACTATACAGTACAGCAGTATAGCACTCCACAATATACAGCACCCACAGTATACAGTATACAGCCCCCCACAGTATACAGCCCCCCACAGTATACAGTACAGCAGTATAGCACTTCACAATATACAGCACCCACAGTATACAGTATACAGCCCCGACACTATACAGTACAGCAGTATAGCACTCCACAATATACAGCACCCACAGTATACAGTATACAGCCCCCCACAGTATACAGGCCCCCACAGTATACAGCCCCCCACAGTATACAGCACCCCACTATACAGTAGTTTACAGTATATTAGCATAACAGCCCCTGTCACCTTTTTCTGATGTAATCTTCACAAAAAAAGCTCCACAGTTAAGGCAAACTTCTACAGCAACACTCCTGGTAGAAAGGACCTTGATGACCTCATAGCCATGTGACCAGTAATATTGCTAGGTTACTGGTCACATGGTGATGATGTCATCTAAGGTCCTAGAGAATCACAGCTCTCACAGTACGCTGCCTGGAGTGCCGGCAGGCATGGCATGGCAGCACCCCCTGTGTAGCTGACAGCCTGACACCTGGGACAGTGGCTAGCAGGGCTCAAGAGGCAGCTGCCTTGGGCCCCCCAGGAGCAACTGGGCCCGGGGCAGCTGCCCCTTTTGCCCCTTGTTAAAGATGGCCCTGAGCGGTAGTTAGTAAGGCGCATGCAGCTAGTTTAGTGATTAGCGTAAGGTAAAGTGAAAGTATAGTGTTATTAATATAAAGGTATAAATAGGCGGAGTCATCGGTAGACGATTCCTCCTATTTATGAATATTAATTATTGATATTTGCATAAATATTGGTAATTAATATCCCCCCTTTACTGGCTTGTTAACCTTATGAGAGTTATATACTGGTTGTCCAGTATATATATTTTTTCCTTAAGACTGAGATTGTTTTTGAATAACAAATTCTCATTTAACCCCTTTAGGACACAGCTAGTTGTCAGCTTAAAGGAGTTGGCCATTCTGTGTATATTTATTACTACTGTGTAGGATGCAGAGAAATATGAAACTTTCTAATATGTCCTTAAACAGATCAGCCCGATTTTTTTTTCTTATGTGAAGCCACGCCCCCTCTGTCCTGCCGACTAGCCACTTTTGTTCATGTCGGCGCTTGACATGGAGGAGCTTTACAACAAGCTCATCCATGCCCAAAGATCAGTGAAGTCCAGTTGAACTTGCGTTGTTCTCTGGCTCCTCTAAGAACAGAGCAAGTGCAGTGTGCTACTGTCAGGAATGTACTTCTAGTCTGATAGATAAAGAGGATGAAATACCAAACAATTTGTTAAGAATTTTTCCTCACTATGACAATACCACATATGCAGTCATAAACTGATGTATGAGCAAATAGCACGGATGAGAAAGGTAGGGGCACCATTTGGCTTTGGAGGGCAGATTTTGCTGGAATGATTTTTGGGCTCCATGTTGCATTTGAAGAGACCTCGAGAGTGGAAAGGTCACCTCATTTTGGAAAATATATCTCTTAAGAAATGTATTGAGAGGTTTAGTGAATGTTTTGATCCCACAAGTATTTCATAGAATTTAGAAACACTTGGCTGTGGAAATAAAAAAATAAATTATTTCCAATAAAATGTTGCTTTAACCCCATATTTTTCATTTTCACAAGGGGTAACAGGAGAAAAAGCACCCCAAAATTGGTTACCCATTTTCTCCCGAATACAGTAACAGCCCATATGTGGTCATAAAATGCTGTATAGGCACACTGCAGGGCTAAGAAGGGAAGGAGTGCCATTTGTCTTTTGGAGAGTAGATTTTGCTGGAATGGTTCTCGGTGCCAGGTCAAATTTGAAGAGCCCTTGAGTATAGTGTAAAACTCCAAAAGTTGCCCCATTTTGGAAACTTAACACTTCAAGGTATTTATCTAGAGGTATAGTCATTGGCTTGACCCCACAAGTGCTTCATAGAATTTTTTAAGATTGGGACATAAAATAAAAATTACATTGTATTTCAATGACATGTTTCAAATGTTTCATTTTCACTACTGGTATATAGGAGAAAAAGCGCCCTAAATTTTGTTACATAATTTTCCCAAGTATGACATTACCCCCTATGTGGTCATAAACTGCTGTGTGGGCACACTGCAGGGTTCAGAATAGAAGGAGCACCATGTGCATTTGAGTCCCAGTTTGGGTATTTATAAAGCACTGGCCGACAACTGTAGAGGTTCTGAGGTGAAATAAAAAAAAAGAATCTCCTAAAGAGGGACCCCATTTTGGAAACCACACCCCCATAGAAATTATGAAGACGTTGTGAGCATTTTGACCCCACAGATGTTTTGCCAAAATGAATCCACAGCAGATGGTGCAAAGTGAATTTTTTCACATGGTATTTCAGTGCCCAGTATGTCATGTTCAGCTCATTTGAAAATTACACCATACAACTTGAATTCATAGACTGACTCTACTGTGTACGAAAATGCCATAAACGTGGACATAAGCTGCAGTACGGGCACACGGCAGGGCTCAGAAGAGAAGAAGCACCTTTTTGCTTTTGTAGCATGGATTTTGCTGGCATGGTTTCAGGTGCTACATCACCAACAAAAAACTCCAATAAGTGTCCCATTTTGTAGAGTACACCTCAAGTTATTTATCAAGCAGCTGGGTGAACATTTTGACACCACAGATATTTTTCTGAAACTAATGATCAGAAGACCGTGCAAAATACAAAAAAGCAAGATTTTCAGATATGGCATTTCAGTCTGCAATATTCTGTGCCCAGCGTGTGCCATCTGAGATGCAAAAACCCCCACAAAGGCCTTGTTGTGGTCCAGTGTAAAATACAATATAATGACCAAAATAACTAAAAAGCGATTGAAAAAAAGGCCTGTTTATGACCTTCCTATTAAAACAGAACCTTTGTTCCCTATACAAACTGAATCAAAAAAAGTTAAAATTGAACTGACCCTCTCACTCTGCATCTGCTGACTTCTAGTAGTATTAATTAAGTATACTTCCTTTTGGGATAACTAAATAATCATTAGTGAGGGTGTATTTGACCTATACCTTCCCTTCTGGGTAGATTTACCCTTGTCTCATTCTTAGGCTACATGCAGACGACCATATGTGTTTCGCGGTCCGCAAATTGCGTATGCCATCCTTTTTTTTGCGTATCCATTGTAACAATGCCTAAAACGGACAAGAATAGGACATGTTCTATTTTTTTGGTGGGGCTACGGAACGGACATACTGATGCGGACAGCACACGGTACACGCATTGAAATGAATGGGTCCGCATGCCATCCACAAAAAAAACAGAACGGACACAGAAACAAACAACGTTCGTGTGCATGTAGCCTTATTTGAATCCTCTATTAGGGGAAAGACTCCAGAAATTCATGTCCGGGGTAATCCATGTCTGCGGTAATAATCCCTTTATATTCGGGGGGAGCAATCAAAAGGGGTGAGGAAAATCACCAGCTCCACAGGAAAGGCAAGGATGTTGTTACTGTAGAAATTTTATTCAGCTACCTTGTCACAGAAAGCACCATGATCTGTAGATCACAGTGATCTCTAGCAAGCTGCCATTTAGATAGGGTTCATGCCCATTTCAAATAGCAGGTATGTGCAGGGCATGAACCACCTATAAACTCAGCGCAGTAAATTAAAATAACAAACAATGTTCCACCATGTTTCACCATGGAACCTGCATTCTAAAGGGCTTAGGAGCAGATCAAGCCCAGTGTTCCAATATTGTGGTTTATATCGCAGAGAGGCTGATCCTGTCTCTTCGCTAATCCAAACAATAGGCTGGTGAGTGCTTGTTTTATTATCCTATAGCTGGTGGCATACAGGGTTCAGAGGATTTAAGGGAACCTGTCCCCGGGTATTTGTGTATAGAGCTGAGGACATGGGTTGCTAGATGGCCGCTAGCACATTAGCAATACCCAGTCCCCATAGCTCTGTGTGCTTTTATTGTGTAAAAAAAACGATTTGGTACATATGCAAATTAACCTGAGATGAGTCCTGTCCCTGAGATGAGTCAGAGACAGGACTCATCTCAGATTAATTTGCATCAGACGTCTGTGCCGGCGCCTTATTATATCATCAAAAAGCAATCCCAGGCACGTGTGTGGACAGGATATTTCAGACCTCGGAACTGCTGCTGCGGTTGTGCAGCTCCATACTCCCCTGGTCACTCATACAGACCTATGCTAGACCCTTGTGCTTACCTGATACAGCGTCTGCACGGGTCAGTGCTCCCCTCTTCTCTTGCTCAGCTATCTGCATGCCAGGCTATAAAATATGACTGTTGATACAATGTTGCATTCTTTTGAAACAGTTGCCTTTTACTGAGAGGGAGTCTACTGCCCACAAAGTAACAGTCTTTGATTCTATATCGCGATGGGGCACGCTTGAAGATTTTACTATGTTTATCTATTCTTCCTGATGTCTTAGGCTACTTTCACACTAGCATTAATATTTTCCGGTATTGAGATCCGTCATAGTCATAGGGTCTCAATACCAGCAGCATGCTGCGGTTTGCTTTCCATCCTGGGATGCGGAGCAAGACAATGCAAGTCAATAAGAACGGATCCGTTTTCTCTGACACAATCTGACACAATAGAAAACGTGTCTTGGCAATGTTAAAGATAATACAACCAGATACGTTCATAACGGATGCAGATGGTTGTATTATCAGTAACGGAAGCGTTTTTGTTGAACCCTGCCGGACCCAGCAAAAACTCTAGTATGAAATTAGCCTTATTTGTTAAAGGCTTATTAATCCTTCATATCTGTATCTAAATAAATTAAACATCTTTGATGGTTTTAATGTATTCATTTATTTACCTCACATCCATTACCTTATTTATTGATCCATTGTTATTTGATCAAATGTATTTATTAATCCTTAAAAAAACATTTTGGAACTAGTTATTGAATTTGTAACCATCTCTTTTTGTTTATTGATCTCCTATAATTGTTATGCACTTTTCTACTGGATGAATACATTATTATTTATTATTTAATTTATAATTATAAAGGAATAGAATTGAATAATTCATAATTCCTGTATGTGCACACAGCCATAAGGATCAACCAGTAGGGACTTAGCTCTTTGGATATTGCTGTACTAGGAAGCAGTTATACTCAAACTAAGTCAATATATCAAAGTCCTTTCTTTAAAAGATCAATAATGTTGACAATATTATTATTATTTTAATCCTGTAGGTAACCAGCTATCGGTGTTCTTAAGTTCAGGGTATCAATTATTATTTTTATATCCGGTTCAAACAAATATCAAATATTACGGTTGAGTGAATCAAATGAATGCTGAGAAGAATAATCTTTCATTAAGGCCTAATGGGCTCATTGTATTCAAGCGATATATCCATCGTGCCTCTTCCTGGAGTAGTCTCTTGTCCAAGTCCGCCTCCCAGGTCCCAAACTCAGTTTCTATATTCCCCAGAACCACAAATCATTACTTTTATTATTGTGGACATACTTTATACAGTTGCAAGAAAAAGTATGTGAACCCTTTGAAATTATATGGATTTCTGCACAAATTGGTCATAAAATGCAATCTGATCTTCATCTAAGTCACAACAATGAGGAAAAGAGAAGTGTAGCAGCTCTCACCTGCCCTTCCTTTGGTTGTGAGCACGGATGGCCCGTGTCAGGTGCGGGCAGCAAATACAAAAAGAAGTTGAGAGAAATCCAGCTCCACTCATCCAAGAATTACAATAATTAGCAGTCTTGTCTACGCGTTTCGGGCTACCAGAGACAATTCCAGCCCTTCTTCATGAAGAAGGGCTGGAATTGTCTCTGGTAGCCCGAAACGCGTAGACAAGACTGCTAATTATTGTAATTCTTGGATGAGTTTTTAACCGCAAGCTGAATAAACGCACATTCCTTTATCCAAGTGGAGCTGGATTTCTCTCAACTTCTTTTTGTAAGTCACAACAATAGACAATTACAGTCTGCTTAAACTAATAACACACACACAATTAAATGTTACCATGTTTTTATTGAACACACCATGTAAACATTCACAGTGCAGGTGGAAAAAGTATGTGAACCCTTGGATTTAATAACTGGTTGAACCTCCTTTGGCAGCAATAACTTCAACCAAATGTTTTCTGTAGTTGCAGATCAGATGTGCACAACGGTCAGGAGTAATTCTTGACCATTCCTCTTTATGGAACTGTTTCAGTTCAGCAATATTCTTGGGATGTCTGGTGTGAATCGCTTTCCTGAGGTCATTCCACAGCATCTCAATCGGGTTGAGGTCAGGACTCTGGCTGGGCCACTCCAGAAGGCATATTTTCTTCTGTTTAAGCCATTCTGTTGTTGATTTACTTCTATGCTTTGGTTCGTTGTCCTGTTGCAACACCCATCTTCTGTTGAGCTTCAGCTGGTGGACAGATGGCCTTAGTTCTCCTGCAAAATGTCTAGATAAACTTGGGAATTCATTTTTCCTTCAATGATAGCAATCCGTCCAGGCCCTGATTGTCACGACGGACAGGATCTCAGATACACAGACAACCAAATACACAAGTGTCTAGGCTAGATGCTGGGATCACCTCCTAGCACATCCCTGACTTCTCTCCCTATGCTGCTAAGCCCACATTCAGACCTTGATGGTAGGAATGATGTGTCCTCGTGCCTGGACTGCAAACACCCTAGAATCCCTGAGATGGTGAAAGGGGAGAAGGGGCAGAAGACACACAAATAGCCTAGACCGCAAACAACACAAACAAAAACCAAACTTATCTGAGCTGGAACAGACAATCCTTCCTTCCTTGAATCCAAGGCCAGACTGAATTCTATAACCCGCACGGCCCTCTGGGAGTGAAGGCAATTTAAGCCAATGACCCCACCCAGAGCACCTGAAGGAAGGCGGATCCAGCATGATTCCAAAACAAACAAAAGGTTAGACACGTGCTGCCAATCTGACAGACCTCCGCACACCGTCCGAGCAGGGCATGACACTGATGCAGCAAAGTAGCCCCAAACCATGATGCCCCCACCACCATACTTCACAGTTGGGATGAGATTTTGATGTTGGTGTGCTGTGCCTCTTTTTCTCCACACATAGTGTTGTGTGTTTCTTCCAAACAACTCAACTTTGGTTTCATCTGTCCACAGAATATTTTGCCAGTACTGCTGTGGAACATCCAGGTGCTCTTGTGAAAACTGTAAACGTGCAGCAATGTATTTTTTGGACAGCAGTGGCTTCCTCTGTGGTATCCTCCCATGAAATACATTCTTGTTTAGTGTTTTACGTATCGTAGATTCGCTAACAGGAATGTTAGCATATGCCAGAGACTTTTGTAAGTCTTTAGCTGACACTCTAGGATTCTTCTTCACCTCATTGAGCAGTCTGCGCTGTGCTCTTGCAGTCATCTTTACAGGATGAAAAGATAAAAGAGAGACAGGAGGCAGCGCCTCATGTGTGGTGTTGTCCAGTAAATTGGTAGGAGATATATATAGAAACTCTTACCAGATTGTGTTGTGAAGAAGTCACAACACCATTAGAAGCTTGTGCCGATTTTCCCGATCGGCATGCGGGGTGCCTGCGCTGCTGCCTAGGTTCCAGCCCGTGCTTGTGAAAGCATTCGTCGGGTAGAGATAGTTGTGCAGGAGGAGAAAAATACTGAACCTTTTTGGACGGCGCTGTCAGCAGGAATCGGGCTATCCGATTCCTGCTGACAGCGCCGTCCAAAAAGGTTCAGTATTTTTCTCCTCCTGCACAACTATCTTTACAGGATGGCCACTCCTAGGGAGAGTAGCAGCAGTGCTGAACTTTCTCCATTTATAGACAATTTGTCTTACCGTGGACTGATGAACAGCAAGGCTTTTGGAGATACTTTTATAACCCTTTCCAGCTTTATGCAAGTCAACAATTCTTAATCGTAGGTCTTCTGAGAGCTCTTTTGTGCAAGGCATCATTCACATCAGGCAATGCTTCTTGTGAAAAGCAAACCCAGAACTGGTGTGTGTTTTTTATAGGGCAGGGCAGCTGTAACCAACACCTCCAATCTCATCTCATTGATTGGACTCCAGTTGGCTGACACCTCACTCCAATTAGCTCTTGGAGATGTCATTAGTCTAGGGGTTCACATACTTTTTCCACCTGCACTGTGAATGTTTACATGGTGTGTTCAATAAAAACATGGTAACATTTAATTATTTGTGTGTTATTAGTTTAAGCAGACTGTGATTGTCTATTGTTGTGACTTAGATGAAGATCAGATCACATTTTATGACCAATTTGTGCAGAAATCCATATCATTCCTAAGGATTTACATACTTTTTCTTGCAACTGTATGTCTGGATACAGATGTCTCCATGTCTGTATAGCAGTAAGAGGTCCTCAGATTCGGCATCTGAATTCTTGTGTCGTCTTTCCGACATACAGTTTTGGACAGGACCACGTTAAAAAAATTCACATACGTTGGGGCACATTCCGTCCCCATAGCGGTGCCCCTCCTTTGGTGATAAAATGTACCTTAGAACAGAAAATAATTATGTTCCAGTATGAATTGTACCATTGATAGAATGAATGAATTGTATGGTTTGAAATTAGTGGTCCAAATGTTCAGAAAATGTTGCGTTACTTTCAGGCCTAAACGGTGTTGGATGTTGCTATGATGGGACTCAACATCCTGATGTTTGTATAATCGAAAATGTCCTGAATAACAATGGGGTTCACTAGGCTTTATGACAATTAGTTTCTTGGTTTGTAATTCTTGCAAAGCTGTTTGTTCTTGGTGATTTAAGTTGGAACAGGTAATTTTTTTTCTAAGTTTTAGTTTTTTACTGTCTCGTGTCACTAATTGGACAAAATTGTCAATTTCTTTAAACTGTGAGAAGGAGGGAGTCATTCTTGATTTCGGCTTCAAAGACTTAAATGGCACTTCCAAAGGGACCTCAAACCTGCCCTTTCTAAGGCTACTTTCACACTTGCGTTGTTCTTTTCCGGCATAGAGTTCCGTCACAGGGGCTCTATACCGGAAAATAACTGATCAGTTTTATCCCCATGCATTCTGAATGGAGAGTAATCCGTTCAGTTTGCATCAGGATGTCTTCAGTTCAGTCGTTTTGACTGATCAGGCAAAAGAGAAAACCGCAGCATGCTACGGTTTTCTCTCCGGCGAAAAAAACTGAAGACTTGCCTGAATGCCGGATCCGGCATTTTTTCCCATAGGAATCTATTAGCGCCGGATCCGGCATTTAGAATACCGGAATGCCGGATCCGTCCTTCCGGCCTGCGCATGCGCAGACCGATAAAAATGTGAAAAAATGTACAAGACGGATCCGTCTGTCCGCATGACAAGCGGAGAGACGGATCCGTCTTTGCAATGCATTTGTGAGACGGATCCGCATCCGGATCCGTCTCACAAATGCTTTCAGTCAGCGGCAGATCGGCGGATCCGGCGGGCAGTTCCGACGACGGAACTGCCCGCTGGATCACACTGTCGCAAGTGTGAAAGTAGCCTAATTCTAGGCTTCCTAGAGTTTCTGTGAGATCTTTTTGTTTTAGTTTTTTGAGGACTTGTCAAAATATATGATAGATTAAAAATCTGTGTATCATTGTCCAACTCCCCTACAAGTGTAGACCCACCATGCCCCTTAAATTGTTAGGCAGGTTCTACTGGATATTGAAATGCCATAAATGTGGCTGTAAACTCCTCTTTGGGTACACTGTAGAGTTCAAAAGTGCTTTTGAGGCACATATTTTGATGGATTGGTTTACAGGCTTCATGTTTCTTTCACAGTCTCAAACAGCCTCTTAGGTATCAGTACAGCCATTTTCTGACCATAACTATATGTTTTTCATTTTTCTCTTGACTGAGATGTGTGAGGACTCTGCAGAATGAGCATCACATGGTCTGATATGGGTGTGGCTTACAGTCTTGCTTTGTTCACATTGCACTGGCTGTCCTGCTAGGCGGTTGTGTGCAGTCTGGGCTGTGAGCTGGATTACATCACCTTCAGACCGTGTTCACACCACAGTTAGCGTAGTGGTAGGACCCCGTGCCATGCTGAGTGACCGTGACGTGGTGCATGATGGGCTCCGATATTTTCCTGACAGGAATATATTGGCGAAAGTCTCAGCTTTTAATATCTGCTTGCATGACTAGCCAGTATAGTCAGTGGCATATCCTTTTGGTGCATTTTTCTCAGTGATTTATATAATTGTATTTTCATCCGCACAATGCTCTGGCCTGTGTAGGATGCTTTTGTGGTGCATGTGGACCGCGCTGGCGTCCTCCTTTGTACGCATTAATTGCTCGGGATGGTCGTTTGCTGCGGTCCACATGCGGTGGGACTGCTCCCCCAATGAGAAACACGCTACAGTGTTTGGGGTTTGAGCAGCTCCCCCATATCTGCCACGATATTTCTGTGGTTCACATGCGGTGGGACTGCTCGCCTAATGAGAAACACGCTACAGTGTTTGGGGTTTGAGCAGTTCCCCCATATTGGCCACTGCAATTCTACAGTGATTTTGTTTTATATGTATTGAATGTGCCTTCATCTGGCAATTGAACATTCCTTTGCACCTGGAATCCTCCATCACATGGTCTGATATCGGCGAAGCTTACAGTCTTGCTTTGTTCACATTGCATTAGTTGTCCTGCTAGGCGGTTGTGTGGAAGCTTGGCTGTGAGCTGGATTACATCACCTTCAGACCGTGTTCACACCACAGTTAGTGTAGTGGTAGGACCCCGTGCCATGCTGAGTGACCGTGACGTGGTGCATGATGGGCTCCGATATTTTCCTGACAGGAATATATTGGCGAAAGTCTCAGCTTTTAATATCTGCTTGTATGACCAGCTAGTATAGTTAGTGGCATATCATTTTGGTGCATTTTTCTCAGTGATTTATACACATTTTTAATAGTACTATTTTTTTTTAAAGTTTTGCAACTTCCACACAATTAAAGCATTAATGGCAATGGTCTTGAGAGAGGGCTTTTTTTTGCTTGATGAGCTAAAACTTTCAATGGCACAATTTTGGGGTACATAAGATTTTTGGATTGCTTGATATGTTTTTTGCCAGGCGAGGTGAGCTAAAATTGCTGTTCTGACATTGTTTTTTTTCTTTCAGCATTCAGAGTAGGCCTTTTGATATTTTAATAGGTCATTTTGAGAGATCCATATTTTTTGAAATTTTTCTAGTAATGGTCTTGTGTGAAGGGCTGGTTTGACTGATAGGCGTCGGTACATAGCAGGCCCAAAGGCTTTTGTAAAGCTTCCAGGTGCCATAAAAAACCATTGGCACCCCAAGATTGCATTGCATGGAGTTGGAGAGGGGGCTCCCTCTCTCTGTATACTCCTTAGATGCTGTTGTCAGCATTTGCAGTATCCCAAACCTGGGGGTATCTGCAAATGTTTTATTGTATATAGGTATGTATTGCTACAGTATGTATTTTAATGTAATGGCCACTGAATTCCAGTTAGGGAAGGTGTACTTGGTAATGGTTGGCAGGATCAAGGCTAACCACCCTGTTCCAGTTCAGAGAGAGAAGGGAGAGATAGCACATGTCAGAGCTCCTATTCTTAGGAACCAGATCCAGTTCTCCTGTTAGACCCTCAATCAAGAGAGATTTTCAGTATTGAGAACACTGCTTCCAGAAAGCATCAGTTTGTCATGACAGCAGAATAATCATCAGAATTACAGCTTTATGGACACTACTGCAAAGTAAGAGACTATGGATCAGACACTCCTCACCTAAACCATCACTAGGACATACTAACATTAAGCCTGAATCTTATAGTGGACAGCTATTTCCACAATTGCCTGTTAGGGCATACTTGGCCTGGGAGCCATCATTAGGCCCCCGATTGCCATAACAATTGCTTGGTGTCACAGGTGCAATCAGGAGACAGAGGAAGCCTCCTCCCTCTGTTTGACGGCTCAGATGCCATGATCACTATTAACAGTGGCACCTAAGGGGTTAAACAGCTGGGATTGGAGCTATGTCTGATGCTGTTTGCTGCAGGCTGGTGTCAGCTGTATTAAAGAGCCAGCACCCACTATGATTGCCTGCTCCATACATACCTTCCAGCTTTATAACGTACATGTGCATCAAATGTCTTCTAACTCTATATGCAGAGTGCATAGCTTAGAGGAAACATTAATCATCAGTGAAAAAAAAAAAAAAAAATTCAAAGTAGGCTCGACCAATTAAAAAAAACAAAACATAAACTCCATACCTGATGGACTAACTAGTAGAAGAATAAAAACAACTGGCACGAAGTAAGCAGTCGGCATCCAGAGAGACGACCTTAATATTTGATGTTCAACTAAATGGTATGGCTCTTCTTTCATTTCTCCAATCATATTATAGCACCAATAATCATTTATCCCCCAAATTTTGGGAGAAGTCTCTGTACCTGAAAAATAAATAATTATATATAAGGATTACTCAAGTGTGCTGCTTTGAAAGGGAACCAATATGTTTTCTCATTTCTTATATTCCAATGAGACTATATCATAAATATATAATTAGCAAAAAAAATAATTTGAATAATACCAAATAATACATAATTAAAATAATAATAATCTAAATTAAATTATAAATTATATGACTATTAAAATTATTATTATTACTACCATCAACATCTTTTATATCTTATAACTTTTTTATACTGTACAATATTGTAATACTGAGAATTGCCATAATATTTATTTTAAATTATTTCTTCAGGGTTTTCGTGTTTGATATTGATGCAGCATTGGAATCAGGGTCATATCTTCCTGTCTTTAAAGGGAATCTGTCACCTAATTTTACTAGATTTAACCCATATCAATGCAATGTAGTGCTGCCTAACATAAATAAAACCATACCTTTGTAAATGAGGCATCAAAAACTGTTTAAAGAGCCCAAGACTAGCTCTCCCAATGATACCAAGACTACCTCCCCCAATGAGCCCAAGACTACCTCCTCCAAAAGCCTGCCTCTCCCAAGTGCCCAAGACCGTCTCTTCAATTGTTCCCAATACCTCCTCTTTGCGCCTTCCAGTCTGCCCCTCTTCTGCAACGTCACTACTTTGATTCAACTCTGCCTGTGATGCATGCTGTCTTCCTACTGTGAGTCCAATGCATATGGACATGGGACTCACTCAGATGCCTTTAGCTGCCAAGCGCACATGCAACAGGTCAGTCAGTTTCATAGGCTGACATATGCCCTTTAAACATATTCTTGTCCTGTATAGAGGTTTTTAGACTGTATCCACCTTCTGTTGATTGGAGAACTGGGATGTCTAGTGAATAGTGATGAGCGAGCATGCTCGACCGAAAATATCTGTTCGACTCGAGCATCCCTATGCTCGGCACATGGTGGTACTCGACCGATTACCGCATGTGCTCGAGCACAATGCTCAAGTCTTCTCCCTGCACGTTTCCCGGGTTTTAAGCAGCCAATAAAGGTGCAGGTAAGTACTGCCCACACTGTAATGCCAGTAGCCATGTTGGCTACTGGCATTAAAGTGATTGGCTGGCCGGAACGTGTCATCGGGCGCTATATAGCACCCGATGATGCATTTTCGGCTCAGACGTAGACAGGGAGAGCAGAGCGTAGGAAGGGAAAGACAGAGTAGGGAGCGAATTTCACAGTTTTTATTCTGAGAAAGCTTTTCCAAGAGCCAGAAGCCTTTTTAAGGACTAGTGTGTGTGTGTGTGTGTGAAAGTGTGTGTGTGTGTGTGTGTGTGTGTCTGTTTTAGAGCAGCAATCTACTTACCTGCAGTTTCAGGGACAGTGCTGAGGAAGGGACAGATAGTGTAGGGAGAGAAATTATCTGTTTTTACTACCGAAAGCTTTTCAAAGACCCCAAAGTCCTTTTAAGGACTACTGTGTGTGTTTGACAGCAGCAAGATATTTTTATTTTATGCCTATTAGTGACATATACTGTACATCATCCGCAGACTGTGTCTTTATAATCTGGGCCACATCTAGTGTCCATAGTGTGTGGCTTTGTGTAGAAAATATTGTACTACATCTGCAAACAGTGTCTGTATTACAAATTCCAATAATCTGGGCCTAATATAGTGTCCATAATCTGTGGTGTTCTGTAACCAATACTGTACTACATCAGAAAACAGTGTCTGTATTGCAAATTCAAATAATCTGGGCCTAATATAGTGTCCATAATCTGTGGTGTTCTGTAACCAATAGACTAGGAGGAGGAGGGGAGGGACTGTGGCCACTGTTCCACCAATGAGAACAGAGAGGAGGAGGAGGAGGGGAGGGACTGAACACAAACGTAGCCTGCATATGCCGGCCATATCCCATACCCGGCCTCTATTACTGCGCACCATGATCTGCCGCAATTAACCCCTCAGGTCCTGAGGGGTAATTGCGGCGGATCACAGTGTGCAGTCATAGAGACCAGGTATGGGATATGGCCGGCACACAGTGGCGCACCTACAGGGGGGGTCCAGCGGGTCTGGACCCCCCCTAGAACAACCAACCGAATTTTTTTTTTTTTAATCCTTCAGGGCCGCACCGCCGATCACCACAGGCGGCGCGGCCCTGGATGTAATTTCGGCCGCGGCGGTGGGGGGGGGGGGGGGGCCGGGGGGACAGTGGGAGTACTAGGAGATGAGCGCTTCTATTGTGGAAGCGCTCATCTCCATATCTAATCCATCTGTATCGCCGTCCTTAGGACAGCGATACAGATGCCTGTGCTGTGCTGTGGCAGGGGAGGGAGGGGCGTGTCCCTCCCCTGTTCTTCTGATAGGCCGCAGGCACTAATGCCTGCAGCCTATCAGAGGCCGGCTCAGGCAAGATGACGTCATCATCACGCGCCTGAGCCGGGCAGCACACAGCAGAGCAGGGACACAGGCCGGAAGAGCCTGCATCGCATCGCTGCTGATGGAGGTAAGTATCAGTGTATTTTTTGCTTTATTTTTGTTGTTTTGTTTTTTTTGGAGGGGTGGAGCTGGCACTATGGGGGCACTAAAGGGGAGACTAAAGGGGAGAACGGCACTCTGGGGCATCTGGTGGTACTTTTTTTTTTAGGTGGCACTTCTTACTGGCACATTATGGAGGGGGGGGGGCCATGGGGGAGAGGAGCACTATGGGGGCTCTAAAGGGGCTTTTTTTTTTACACATTATGGGGAGAACGGCACAAGGGGGCATCTGGTGGCACTATAGGGGCATTATTTGGGGGGCACCATGGGGGAGAGGAGCACTATGGGGGCTCTAAAGGGGCTTTTTTTTTTTACACATTATGGGAGGCACTACAGGGGAGAACAGCACTATGGGGCATCTGGTGGCACTATAGGGGCATTATTTGGGGGCACTATGGGGAAGTGGGGGTACTAAAGGGGCCTTTTTTTCTTATTGGCACATGGGGGCATTATGGCATCTGGTGGCACTAAGGGGGCATTTTTTACTGGCACATTATGGGAGGCACTATAGGGGAGGGCGGCACTATGGAGGAGTGGAGCACTATTGGGGCATATGGTGGAACTTTATGGGGCGGCACCATGGGGGAGAGGAGCACTATGGGGGCATCTGGGGGGTCTAAAGGGGCTTTTTTTTAATTGACATATTATGGGGGCACTATAGGGGAGAATGGCACTATGGGGCATCTGGTTGCACTATAGGGGCATTATTTTGGCGCACTAAGGGGAAGTGGGGGCTCTAAAGGGGCCTTTATTCTTATTGGCACATTATGGGGGCATTATGGCATCTGGTGTCACTAAGGGGGCATTTTTTTACTGGCACATTATGGTAGGCACTATAGGGGAGAGCGGCACTATGGGGGAGTGGAGCACTATTGGGGCATATGGTGGCACTATATAGGGGTATTTTATACTGGCATACATTATGGGGACATTAGCTCAACAGCGGGCACTAAGCGGGGGTATTTCATGTACTGTCATATTGTAGGGAGAATTATTAGTACTAGGAGGTATTATGCGGAGCTTTGCTAATACTGGGGGGCTATGAGGAACATGATTACTAGTATGGGCACTATAGGGGCGTTATTACTACTAAGTGTGCTCTGGCAGAGAATTATTTCTATTTTGGGGAGCCCTGTTATTTTGGGGGGCACCCTGCCACAGTATCAGCTTAGCACAATAATTTTTGGGGGACATTATCTTTATACTATTAGTGTCTGGGCGCAGTTATTTTTTTAGAGCACTGTGTGCCAATAATTGTTGAGGGGGGCACTATCTGTGTGGTAGTAGTATTTTCAGGGGGACTGTTTCTGTAGTATAGTATTGGGGGCACAGCGGGCACAGTATTGGGGGTGGCAGGAAAGGGTGTTCAGAAGATGTGAAGATGATGGAAATGTGGGAAACTAATGTCTGTTTGTTAATCTCTGCAGAGATGGGAGATGGCTGAAAAATCATCATGGCGGTCTGGTCTGAATGGAGAAGATGAGGAAAGAGAACGTCTACAACAAAGGTGACATCACTGGATGGAAGAGGTATGGGGCGCTATGTAGGAGAGGAGATGCTCCGGCTCCTCCCCCTGCCATTTGCAGAAGGAGGATTCAGAGCTGGGTGAGGACGGTCAAGGGGGGCAGCAGGCCACGGGCGGGTGGCAGATGGTGGGGGGGAACCACAGGCAATGAGCAGGATCTGGGGAGGGAGGAGAGCGGAGGAGCGTCCTGGCTGTAGCTTGTTATATAAGCAGGCAGTGCAGCCAGGACAGACCCCCCTCTCCGTATGATGTGTAGAGGCCTCAACTATAGAATGTCAGCTGTACAGTGTTTGTTGGGAGTGGCCTATTATATGTAGGAGGGGCTTTTAATAATGGGCGGGGCCAAAAAATTTGCGGCCACATTGTTATTTTCATACGGGCCTTTTAGAATCGCCAAGTAAAAGAATCAGCACAACACACTACACCCTTTCCCTGCATTTTTAAATATAAAGGGGGCTTTGAAAAATTCAATTAGCATAGCGCACTACACATGCCGCATTTTTTTGCCTTTCGGACCCCCCCTAAAAAAAATTCCTGGGTGCTCCCCTGCCGGCACATGCAGGCTACGTTTGTATTCGGGCATATTAACTATATTCATTGGTGGCACAGTGGCCACGGCCCCTCCTTTCTACTCTCCCTCTTCGAAGTATTATATTAATTGCAGCCCCCCCTCCACACGATTAAATCATTGGTGGCAGTGGCCCCAGGGTAGCAGCTTTTGATTGGAGCCCCAGCAGTGTAAGCCTGGGGCTCCGAACGGTTACCATGGCAGACAGGACGCTACCGAAGCCCTGGCTGCCATAGTCGGTTCCCTGCTGCTGTGTGCACTAAGCACAGAGCAGCAGGGAGAGTGTGAAGTCCTATTCACCCTAATAGAGCTCTATTAGGGTGAATAGGACAAGGGTTATAGCCCCTAAGGAGGCTAATAGTTATTAAATAAAAAGTAAAAGAAGACACCCCAAGGTATTTAATGAGGGGCATGGCGAGTTCATAGAATTTTTTTTTTTTTGGCACAAGTTAACGGAAATTGATTTTTTTTTTTTCTCACAAAGTCTCCCTTTCCGCTAACTTGGGACAAAAATTTCAATCTTTAATGGACTCAATATGCCCCTCAGCGAATACCTTGGGGTGTCTTCTTTCCAAAATGGGGTCATTTGTGGGGTGTTTGTACTGCCCTGGCATTTGAAGGTCTCCGCAATCATTACATGTATGGCCAGCATTAGGAGTTTCTGCTATTCTCCTTATATTGAGCATACGGGTAATGAGATTATTTTTTTTTTCGTTCAGCCTCTGGGCTGAAAGAAAAAATGAACGGCACAGATTTCTTCATTCGCATCGATCAATGTGGATGAAAGAATCTCTGCCAAAAAAAAAAAAAGGAGTGGAAAGGCGTCTGCCAGGACATAGGAGCTCCGCCCAACATCCAAACCCACTTAGCCCGTATGCCCTGGCAAACCCGATTTCTCCATTCACATCAATCGATGTGGATGAATAAATCATTGCCAGGATTTATTTTTTATTTTTTTATATACAAAGTGTTTGCCAAAGCATATGAACACCGCCGCCCCCTTAGATCATATGCCTCGGCAAACGTATCTTTTACTGCAGAGGAGAAATCTCGTCTTGCAGCGCCGCATTCACCGACTTTTGTGTAATCTGACAGCAGCGCAATGCTTCTGTCAGAATGCACATCAGTGCTGCAGCCAGTCGATCGGTTGGTCCACCTGGAAGGTTAAAAAAAAAAAAAAAGAAAGAAAAAACCAGGCCGCAACGCAATAAATTTATTAACTTTATAATAACATTTGAACTGAACATATAAACGTTATTTAACTTTTTGAACAGAACGTTAACTTTTTTGCTTACCGGTGATTTTTATTTATTTTTTTACCTTTATAGGACAAACCTCTCCTTCCCCATGGGACAATGTGCAAAGCGCAAATCGCCCAAAGATGTGGCGAAGTACATTATGCACTTTGTCCCAGGTGAAAGGAGAGGTTTGCAGCAGCTGTGAGTGAAAGGGCCCTAATAGCCCTGTGTGCCTGTCCTGTGAGATGCAATCCCTATGCTAAGTGTACCTGTGTGTGGAACTTCCGGAAACACTCCCGAAAGCATAGGGCAGGGTGGTCAGGGCAGTCAGGACAGAAATAGTGGGTGTCACACCTTATTCCACTCCTGCTACAGACACAACATTTTTTTTCGGGGTGGCGGTCGGCTTGAGGTACCAGCAACGACACTGGGGAAATGTCGCTCGTGTAGACGGCTCACTACACTGGTGGATGGGGCCACGGAACCTCCTGGATACAAGAGGTTCTCGATGATCTCTTCCTGAAATTTGAGGAAGGATCCTGTTCTCCCAGCCTTACTGTAGAGAACAAAACTATTATATGCAGCCAATTGAATCAAATATACAGACACCTTCTTATACCAGCGTCTGGTCCTGCAGGAAAGTAGATAAGGAGCCAACATCTGGTCATTGAAGTCCACCCCTCCCATGAGCAAATTATAGTCGTGGACACAGAGGGGCTTTTCAATGACACTGGTTGCTCGTTCAATTTGGATTGTCGTGTCTGCGTGAATGGAGGAGAGCATGTAAACGTCACGCTTGTCTCTCCATTTCACCGCAAGCAGTTCTTGGTTACACAAGGCAGCCCTCTCCCCCCTTGCAAGACGGGTGGTAACGAGCCATTGGGGGAAGCCCCGGCGACTAGGTCGCGCGGTGCCACAGCAGCCAATCTGTTCTAGGAACAAATGCCTGAAGAGGGGCACACTTGTGTAGAAATTGTCCACATAAAGATGGTACCCCTTGCCAAATAAGGGTGACACCAAGTCCCAGACTGTCTTCCCACTGCTCCCCAGGTAGTCAGGGCAACCGACCGGCTCCAGGGTCTGATCTTTACCCTCATAGATCCGAAATTTGTGGGTATAGCCTGTGGCCCTTTCACAGAGCTTATACAATTTGACCCCATACCGGGCGCGCTTGCTTGGGATGTATTGTTTGAAGCCAAGGCGCCCGGTAAAATGTATAAGGGATTCGTCTACGCAGATGTTTTGCTCAGGGGTATACAAATCTGCAAATTTGGTGTTGAAGTGGTCTATGAGGGGCCGAATTTTGTGGAGCCGGTCAAAAGCTGGGTGGCCTCTGGGACGAGAGGTGCTGTTGTCGCTAAAGTGCAGGAAACGCAGGATGGTCTCAAATCGTGTCCTGGACATAGCAGCAGAGAACATGGGCATGTGATGAAGTGGGTTCGTGGACCAATATGACCGCAATTCATGCTTTTTGGTTAAGCCCATGTTGAGGAGAAGGCCCAGAAAATTTTTAAATTGGAAACATGGACGGGTTTCCACCGGAAAGACTGGGCATAAAAGCTTCCCGGGTTGGCGGCTATAAATTCAGTGGCATATCGGTTTGTTTCTGCCACAACTAAGTCCAAGAGCACCGCAGTCAAGAACAGCTCAAAAAACCCCAGTGCCGAACCGATCTGAGCTGTCTCAACCCGAACTCCAGACTGGGCGGTGAAAGGGGGAACTACAGGTGTGGCTGAAGTTGGGGGCTGCCAATCAGGGTTTGCCAGCACCTCAGGGACTCTAGGAGCTCTACGGGCCTGTCTGTGCGGTGGCTGCGACGGGGGAACTAATGCACGTGCCACCGTACCAGCTTCAACTGCCCTTCTGGTGCTCGCCACTCTCACCACGTAATCCGACAGCGCCAGCCCCACTCTGCTGCCCTTGAAGCGGATCCTGCGCAACCTGTGGTGTAGCAACACGGGGCCGGGTACGCCTGGTGCTATCAGGGACCTCAACCTCCTCGTCCGAACTTTGGGTCAGACTGCCACTGCTTTTTACAGGCTCTACCGCTGGATTCGTCAGATGAGGGTTCCCATTCCTCATCCGACTGGGTCAGAATCCTGTAGGCCTCTTCAGAAGAATACCCCTTGTTTGCCATTTGGTCAACTAAATTTAGGGGGTATTCCCTGAGACTACCCAAGAAAAAAAGCAAGCCTGTCTTACAAATGGGAAGCTAGCGAAGTACCGGTGGCCGCTACGATTAATAAAAAATATCAAAACAGATTTTTTTTTATCGCCGCAGCGCTTGTAAAGTGATTGTGCAGTGATAAAAAAAATTAAAAAATTTTGTCACTGCGGCGGGGCGGGCGTGGGTGAACGCACGTGTGGGCGACCGATCAGGCCTGATCGGGCAAACACTGCGTTTTGGGTGGAGGGCGAACTAAGGTGACACTAATACTATTATAGATCTGACTGTGATCAGTTCTGATCACTTACAGATACTATAACAGTACAAATGCTGATTAGCGATACGCTAATCAGCGAATCAGTGACTGCGGTGCGGTGGGCGCTAAACGATCACTAACTACCTAATCAAGGGGCCTAAACTATCCTAAAACTATCAGTCAATACCAGTGGGAAAAAAAATGTGACAGTTTACACTGATTACTTTTTTCCCTTTCACTAGGCGATTGACAGGGGCGATCAAGGGGTTAATTGGGGTGATGGAGGATGATCTGGGGGCTAAGTGTAGTCTTGGGTCTATTCACTGTGATGTGTGCTCCTCTACTGGGACCAACCGACGAAAAGGACCAGCAGAGGAGCAGAGAAGCCATTTAACACATTATATTTATAAATATAATGTGTTTGATGGCTTCTGATTCGATTTTTTGAAAATCATCAACCTGCCAGCGACGATCATTGGCTGGCAGTTTGATGACGAAATTGTCCTTTAACTTTTGCCGGCCCGCGATGCGCATGCGCGGGCCGGCTTTGCCCGAAATCTCGCGTCTCGCGAGAGGACGCGTATATGCGTCCAGGAGGAATAACAGGGCCGCCGCCAGGACGCAATCCTGCGTACGGCGGTCCTGAGGAGGTTAATATGAAGAAGGCGAGCACTAAGGGACGGGGAAGTGAGCGTGATGCTGATGGTGCACTAGAAAAAAGAAAAGTATCCACCGTACCCAGCTTCATGTCCAGTTTATCTGGAAGGTGCAGGACAACACTGTCCAAGTCGGACCAGTGCGAACAGTTGGTCGGTTGGATTGCTGAAGATAATGCTTCCAGTCGGTTAAGCACCAGCCTCTCTTTCACCAAGTCTTGTCTCTGTAGCCAAGAGTCTGGTCAATCGAATCCTCACTCTGATCATCCTTCCTCCCACTATGGAGAGGCTTGCCAAACTAGTGATCCCACACTCGGATATTCCGAGGAGCTCTTTCCAGCGCCACTATTAGATTTGGCCCTCACACCCAGCACGCTTGAAGAGGGACCTGAGATATTGTGCCCTGATTCCCAACCTCTTGAGCCTTCACAGTCGCAAGAAGATGACGATGGTGAACGGCATTCGTTCACGAGATGGATGATGATGAGACACAGTTGTCAATCACTGTGGTTGTGTTTAGGTCAAGTCAGGAGGATGAGCAGAGTGAGGAAGTGGAAGAGGTGGTGGTGGACGTTGAGGTTACTGACCCAACATGGGAAGGTGAAAAGCTGAGCGAGGACAGCAGTACAGAGGGGGAGGGATCCGCAGCACCGCAACAGGCTGGAAGAGGCAGTGGGGTTGCAAAAGGGAGAAGTCGTACCACACCAAAAAGGCCCGCAACCGTTACACTGAGCACCCCCATGCATAAATCTACCTTGCCAATGGGTAGGTGTTCCGCAGTATGGCGCTTTTTTGAGGAAAGTGCAGATGACAAAAGAGTGGTAGTTTGCAACCTGTGCCATACCAAAATGAGCCGGGGCGTGAACACTAGCAACCTCACCACCACTAAATTTGGAAACATGGACGGGTTTCCACCGGAAAGACTGGGCATAAAAGCTTCCCGGGTTGGCGGCTATAAATTCAGTGGCATATCGGTTTGTTTCTGCCACAACTAAGTCCAAGAGCACCGCAGTCAAGAACAGCTCAAAAAACCCCAGTGCCGAACCGATCTGAGCTGTCTCAACCCGAACTCCAGACTGGGCCGTGAAAGGGGGAACTACAGGTGTGGCTGAAGTTGGGGGCTGCCAATCAGGGTTTGCCAGCACCTCAGGGACTCTAGGAGCTCTACGGGCCTGTCTGTGCGGTGGCTGCGACGGGGGAACTAATGCACGTGCCACCGTACCAGCTTCAACTGCCCTTCTGGTGCTCGCCACTCTCACCACGTAATCCGACAGCTCCAGCCCCACTCTGCTGCCCTTGAAGCGGATCCTGCGCAACCTGTGGTGTAGCAACACGGGGCCGGGTACGCCTGGTGCTATCAGGGACCTCAACCTCCTCGTCCGAACTTTGGGTCAGACTGCCACTGCTTTCTACAGGCTCTACCGCTGGATTCGTCAGATGAGGGTTCCCATTCCTCATCCGACTGGGTCAGAATCCTGTAGGCCTCTTCAGAAGAATACCCCTTGTTTGCCATTTGGTCAACTAAATTTAGGGGGTATTCCCTGAGACTACCCAAGAAAAAAAGCAAGCCTGTCTTACAAATGGGAGGCTAGCGAAGTACCGGAGGCCGCTGCGATTAATAAAAAATATCAAAACAGATTTTTTTTATCGCCGCCGCGCTTGTAAAGTGATTGTGCAGTGATAAAAAAAAATTAAAAATTTTGTCACTGCGGCGGGGCGGGCGTGGGTGAACGCACGTGTGGGCGACCGATCAGGCCTGATCGGGCAAACACTGCGTTTTGGGTGGAGGGCGAACTAAGGTGACACTAATACTATTATAGATCTGACTGTGATCAGTTCTGATCACTTACAGATACTATAACAGTACAAATGCTGATTAGCGATACGCTAATCAGCGAATCAGTGACTGCGGTGCGGTGGGCGCTAAACGATCGCTAACTACCTAATCAAGGGGCCTAAACTATCCTAAAACTATCAGTCAATACCAGTGGGGAAAAAAATGTGACAGTTTACACTGATCACTTTTTTCCCTTTCACTAGGCGATTGACAGGGGCGATCAAGGGGTGATCAAGGGGTTAATTGGGGTGATGGAGGATGATCTGGGGGCTAAGTGTAGTCTTGGGTCTACTCACTGTGATGTGTGCTCCTCTGCTGGGACCAACCGACGAAAAGGACCAGCAGAGGAGCAGAGAAGCCATTTAACACATTATATTTATAAATATAATGTGTTAGATGGCTTCTGATTCGATTTTTTGAAAATCATCAACCTGCCAGCGACGATCATTGGCTGGCAGTTTGATGACGAAATTGTCCTTTAACTTTTGCCGGCCCGCGATGCGCATGCGCGGGCCGGCTTTGCCCGAAATCTTGCGTCTCGCCACCTTGGCCGTAACTTGGTGGCGGCTTTGGAGCTCGGCAACCTGACACACATTCCATGCCTAGCCCACGTCATAAACTTAGTGGTTCAGCAGTTTATCAAAACCTACCCCAATTTGCCAGAGCTACTAGTGAAGGCGCGCCGCGTGTGTGCCCATTTCCACAAGTCATCCACAGCTTCAGCCGGTCTGTCAACACTGCAGCTCACTGACTGTTGTGCGACGTGAGCACGCGCTGGAACTCTACGTTCTACATGTTGGCCAGGCTTTATGAGCAGCAGAGGGCAGTTGTGAAATACCAGCTGCAACATGGTCGTTGCCTCTCGAGTCAACTGCCACTATTCACAAGCGAGGAGCGGGCATCGATGTCAGACCTCTGTGAGGTTTTAAAAAACTTTGATGATTCCACACAGATGGTTAGTGGCGATAACTAGAGTTGAGCGAACACCTGGATGTTCGGGTTCGAGAAGTTCGGCCGAACTTCCCGGAAATGTTCGGGTTCGGGATCCGAACCCGACCCGAACTTTGTCCCGAACCCCATTGAAGTCAATGGGGACCCGAACTTTTCGGCACTAAAAAGGCTGTAAAACAGCCCAGGAAAGAGCTCGAGGGCTGCAAAAGGCAGCAACATGTAAGTAAATCCCCTGCAAACAAGTGTGGATAGGAAAATGAATTAAAATAAAAAAAAAAAAAAAAAAAATTAACCAATATCAATTGGACAGAGGTCCCATAGCAGAGAATCTGGCTTCACGTCAGCAGAGAATCAGTCTCTTCATGCCATAGCAGAGAATCTGGCTTCATGTCAGCAGAGAATCAGTCTTCATGTCATAGCAGAGAATCAGGCTTCACGTCACCCACCACTGTTCCAGTGTCACATATTTAGGCCCCGGCACCCAGACAGAGGAGAGAGGTCCCGTAACAGAGAATCTGGCTTCATGTCAGCACAGAATCAGTCTTCATGTCATAGCAGAGAATCAGGCTTCACGTCACCCACCACTGGAACAGGCCACTGTCACATATTTAGGCCCCGGCACCCAGACAGAGGAGAGAGGTCCCGTAACAGAGAATCTGGCTTCATGTTAGCAGAGAATCAGTCTTCATGTCATAGCAGAGAATCAGGCTTCACGTCACCCACCACTGGAACAGGCCACTGTCACATATTTAGGCCCCGGCACCCAGGCAGAGGAGAGAGGTCCCGTAACAGAGAATCTGGCTTCATGTTAGCACAGAATCAGTCTTCATGTTATAGCAGAGAATCAGGCTTCACGTCAGCCACCACTGGAACAGGCCACTGTCACATATTTAGGCCCCGGCACCCAGACAGAGGAGAGGTTCATTCAACTTTGGGTTGCCCCGCAATATAATGGTAAAATGGAAATAAAAATAGGATTGAATGAGGAAGTTCCCTGGAGTAGAATAATATATTGTTAAGGGGAGGTAGTTAATATCTAATCTGCACAAGGGATGGACAGGTCCTGTGGGATCCATGCCTGGTTCATTTTTATGAACGTCAGCTTGTCCACATTGGCTGTAGACAGGCGGCTGCGTTTGTCTGTAATGACGCCCCCTGCCGTGCTGAATACACGTTCAGACAAAACGCTGGCCGCCGGGCAGGCCAGCACCTCCAAGGCATAAAAGGCTAGCTCTGGCCACGTGGACAATTTGGAGACACAGAAGTTGAATGGGGCCGAACCATCAGTCAGTACGTGGAGGGGTGTGCACAGGTACTGTTCCACCATGTTATTGAAATGTTGCCTCCTGCTAACACGTTCCGTATCAGGTGGTGGTGCAGTTAGCTGTGGCGTGGTGACAAAACTTTTCCACATCTCTGCCATGCTAACCCTGCCCTCAGAGGAGCTGGCCGTGACACAGCTGCGTTGGCGACCTCTTGCTCCTCCTCTGGATTCGCCTTGGGCTTCCACTGGTTCCCCTGTGACATTTGGGAATGCTCTCAGTAGCGCGTCTACCAACGTGCGCTTGTACTCGCGCATCTTCCTATCACGCTCCAGTGTAGGAAGTAAGGTGGGCACATTGTCTTTGTACCGGGGATCCAGCAGGGTGGCAACCCAGTAGTCCGCACACGTTAAAATGTGGGCAACTCTGCTGTCGTTGCGCAGGCACTGCAGCATGTAGTCGCTCATGTGTGCCAGGCTGCCCAGAGGTAAGGACAAGCTGTCCTCTGTGGGAGGCGTATCGTCATCGTCCTGTGTTTCCCCCTGCCACGCACCAGTGATGGGCCCGAGCTGCGTTGGGTGCCAGCCCGCTGTGAACCTGCTTCATCCTCATCCTCCTCCACCTCCACCTCTTCCTCATCCTCGTCCTCCTCGTCCTCCAGTAGTGGGCCCTGTCTGGCCACATTTGTACCTGGCCTCTGCTGTTGCAAAAAACCTCCCTCTGAGTCACTTCGAAGAGACTGGCCTGAAAGTGCTAAAAATGACCCCTCTTCCTCCTGGGCCACCTCCTTTTCCATCATCGCCCTAAGTGTTTTCTCAAGGAGACATAGAAGTGGTATTGTAACGCTGATAACGGCGTCATCGCCACTGGCCATGTTGGTGGAGTACTCGAAACAGCGCAACAGGGCACACAGGTCTCGCATGGAGGCCCAGTCATTGGTGGTGAAGTGGGGCTGATCCGCAGTGCGACTGACCCGTGCGTGCTGCAGCTGAAACTCCACTATGGCCTGCTGCTGCTCGCACAGTCTGTCCAGCATGTGCAAGGTGGAGTTCCACCTGGTGGGCACGTCGCATATGAGGCGGTGAGCGGGAAGGCCGAAGTTACGCTGTAGCGCAGACAGGCGAGCAGCGGCAGGGTGTGAACTCCAGAAGCGCGAACAGACGGCCCGCACTTTATGCAGCAGCTCTGACATGTAGTTGTGAATGAACTTCTGCACCACCAAATTCAGCACATGCGTCAGGCAAGGGATGTGCGTCAAACCGGCTAGTCCCAGAGCTGCAACGAGATTTCGCCCATTATCGCACACGACCAGGCCAGGCTTGAAGCTCACCGGCAGCAACCACTCGTCGGTCTGTTGTTCTATACCCCGCCACAACTCCTGTGCGGTGTGGGGCCTGTCCCCCAAACATATGAGTTTCAGAATGGCCTGCTGACGTTTACCCCGGGCTGTGCTGAAGTTGGTGGTGAAGGTGTGTGGCTGACTGGATGAGCAGGTGGAAGAAGAGGAGGAGGAAGCTGAGTAGGAGGAGGAGGAGACAGGAGGAAAAGAATGTTGTCCTGCGATCCTTGGCGGCGGAAGGACATGCGCCAAACAGCTCTCCGCCTGGGGCCCAGCCGCCACTACATTTACCCAGTGTGCAGTTAGAGAGATATAAAGTCCCTGGCCGTGCTTACTGGTCCACGAATCTGTGGTTAGGTGGACCTTGCCACAGATGGCGTTGCGCAGTGCACACTTGATTTTATCGGATACTTGGTTGTGCAGGGAAGGCACGGCTCTCTTGGAGAAGTAGTGCCGGCTAGGAACAACATACTGTGGGACAGCAAGCGACATGAGCTGTTTGAAGCTGTGTGTGTCCACCAGCCTAAATGACAGCATTTCATAGGCCAGTAGTTTAGAAATGCTGGCATTCAGGGCCAGGGATCGAGGGTGGCTAGGTGGGAATTTACGCTTTCTCTCAAATGTTTGTGAGATGGAGAGCTGAACGCTGCCGTGTGACATGGTTGAGATGCTTGGTGACGCAGGTGGTGGTGTTGGTGGTACATCCCATGTTTGCTGGGCGGCAAGTGCCAACGTCCCTCCAGAGGCGGAGGAAGAGGCCGAGGCGGCGGCAGCAGCAGAAGAGGCCGAGGCGGCAGCAGCAGAAGAGGTAGCAGGGGGAGCCTGAGTGACTTCCTTGTTTTTAAGGTGTTTACTCAACTGCAGTTCATGCTTTGCATGCAGGTGCCTGGTCATGCAGGTTGTGCTAAGGTTCAGAACGTTAATGCCTCGCTTCAGGCTCTGATGGCACAGCGTGCAAACCACTCGGGTCTTGTCGTCAGCACATTGTTTGAAGAAGTGCCATGCCAGGGAACTCCTTGAAGCTGCCTTTGGGGTGCTCGGTCCCAGAAGGCGGCGGTCAGTAGCAGGCGTAGTCTCTTGGCGGCGGGTGTTCTGATTTTTCCCACTGCTCCCTCTTTTGCTACGCTGTTGGCTCGGTCTCACCACTGCCTCTTCCTCTGAACTGTGAAAGTCAGTGGCACGACCTTCATTCCATGTGGGGTCTAGGACCTCATCGTCCCCTGCATTGTCTTCCACCCAGTCTTGATCCCTGACCTCCTGTACAGTCTGCACACTGCAGAAAGACGCAGCAGTTGGCACCTGTGTTTCGTCATCATAAGAGACGTGCTGAGGTGGTATTCCCATGTCCTCATCATCAGGAAACATAAGTGGTTGTGCGTTAGTGAATTCTATCTCTTCCACCCCTGGGGAAGGGCTAGGTGGATGCCCTTGGGAAACCCTGGCAGCAGAGTCTTGAAAAAGCATAAGAGACTGCTGCATAACTTGAGGCTCAGACAGTTTCCCTGATATGCATGGGGGTGATGTGACAGACTGATGGGCTTGGTTTTCATGCGCCATCTGTGCGCTTTCTGCAGAAGACTGGGTGGGAGATAATGTGAACGTGCTGGATGCACTGTCGGCCACCCAATTGACTAATGCCTGTACCTGCTCAGGCCTTACCATCCTTAGAACGGCATTGGGCCCCACCAAATATGGCTGTAAATTCTGGCGGCTACTGGGACCTGAGGTAGTTGGTACACTAGGACGTGTGGCTGTGGCAGAACGGCCACGTCCTCTCCCAGCACCAGAGGGTCCACTAACACCACCACGACCATGTCCACGTCCGCGTCCCTTACTAGATGTTTTCCTCATTGTTACCGTTCACCACAATAAGAAAAATATTATTCGGGCCAATGTATTGAATTCCAATTCAGGCCTTTTTTTACAGACACCTAACACTATCTGGCTATCTATTTAGGTACCGTATTACACTAATACAGGCACACCAGTAATGACAGATTTAGCTGAATATAAATGTGAGGCCTATTTTTTAGGCGCTGGGTGACAGGTATACGTTTAATCACAGAATTAGACTTGGATCTGCACTGTAGCGTGTGTGTTACGTTTTTCAGAATGACCCTATCAGCACCTTGAATCTAATATACCCTTTTAGGGATAGATTTAAAGTAGGCCTGATACAGCAGAAACCACTAATTTTGAGAATTGCAAATTTGGGAATTGTTTTTCAACCCAGAACAAAAACTGTGCTTTCACGGTCACAAACAATAAATTGACCAGCTAAAACAGTACAGATTTGGTTGAATATAAATGTGAGGCCTATTTTTTAGGCGCTGGGTGACAGGTATACGTTTAATCACAGAATTAGACTTGGATCTGCACTGTAGCGTGTGTGTTAAGTTTTTCAGAATGACCCTATCAGCACCTTGAATCTAATATACCCTTTTAGGGATAGATTTAAAGTAGGCCTGATACAGCAGAAACCACTAATTTTGAGAATTGCAAATTTGGGAATTGTTTTTCAACCCAGAACAAAAACTGTGCTTTCACGGTCACAAACAGTAACTTGACCAGCTAAAACAGTACAGATTTGGTTGAATATAAATGTGAGGCCTATTTTTTAGGCGCTGGGTGACAGGTATACGTTTAATCACAGAATTAGACTTGGATCTGCACTGTAGCGTGTGTGTTAAGTTTTTCAGAATGACCCTATCAGCACCTTGAATCTAATATACCCTTTTAGGGATAGATTTAAAGTAGGCCTGATACAGCAGAAACCACTATTTTTGAGAATTGCAAATTTTGATACAGCAGAAACCACTAATTTTGAGAATTGCAAATTTGGGAATTGTTTTTCAACCCAGAACAAAAACTGTGCTTTGACGGTCACTAAAAATAACTGGACCAGCTAAAACAGTACAGATTTGGATGAATATAAATGTCAGGCCTATTTTTTAGGCGCTGGGTGACAGGCTCAACTTGCCCCTGATGTAGTATATGGCCAAAAAATAACTACACTATTGATGGTTAAATGCACTTGGGTGACACAGGCTCAGCCTGCACCTGATGTAGTATATGGCCAAAAAATAACCACACTAATGATGGTTAAATGCACTTGATGAAATCTTGACCCTGATGTAGGATATAGCAAAAAATAACCACACTATTGATGGTTAAATGCACTTGGGTGACACAGGCTTAGCCTGCACCTGATGTAGTATATGGCCAAAAAATAACCACACTATTGATGGTTAAATGCACTTGATGAAAGCTTGACCCTGATGTAGGATATAGCAAAAAATAACCACTCTATTGATGGTTAAATACACTTGGTGATAGCTTGTGCTGGCGCACCACAAGCCACAAAATGGCCGCCGATCACCCCAGAAAAAAGTGATATAAAAACGCTCTGGGCAGCCTAAAAAAAGTGAGCAATTGAATATCAGCACTTCAATGATCCACAGCTGTAGATCGATCACTGAATGAAGTCTTTTGGAGGAGTTAATCTGCCTAATCTCGCCCTAACGTCGCAGCTGCAACCTCTCCCTACGCTTGTATCAGCAGAGTGACGTGCAGCGCTACGTGACCCAAGCTTATATAGAGGCTGGGTCACATGCTGCACTGGCCAATCACAGCCATGCCAATAGTAGGCAAGGCTGTGATGGCCTCTTGGGGCAAGTAGTATGACGCTTGTTGATTGGCTGCTTTGCAGCCTTTCAAAAAGCGCCAAGAAAGCGCCGAACACCGAACCCGAACCCAGACTTTTACGAAAATGTTCGGGTTCGGGTCCGTGTCACGGACACCCCAAAATTCGGTACGAACCCGAACTATACAGTTCGGGTTCGCTCATCCCTAGCGATAACGTTATTATCAGCGTAACCATCCCACTGCTGTGTCTACTCAAACGATCGCTGCTCACAATTAAGGACGACACTCTAAATGTGGCAGACGGGGAAATGGGGGAGGCCATTACACAGGGTGATAGCCAGACCACCCACAGTTCATCTTCTCAGCGCAAATTGGACCATGAAATGGAGGAGGAGGAGCTGGAGACTCTGCTACAGCGGGTAGTACCCATGGAACTTTAATTTTATCTGTTCAGCATGGATGGGCAGAAGAGGAGGATGAGGAGATGGGACATCAGGCAGGACATCGATGTCTTGCCTGTTGGTACTCTGGCACACATGGCTGACTTCATGTTAGGCTGCCTTTCCCGCGACTCTCGCATTATACGCATTTTAGATAACACAGATTTTTGGGTGTTCATCCTTCTCGACCCCCGCTACAAAGAGAACTTCTCATCTCTCATTCCTGTGGTGGAGAGGATTAGTAAAACGATGCAATACCAGAAGGTACTTGTTGAGAGATTGCTCCAAAATTTTCCATCTGACAATGCGGCCGGCAGAGTCCGTACTGCCTTAGGCAACCGAGGAAGGGAGACAAGGGGAACACACAGCAGTTCCAACAAAGGCAGGGCAACACTCTCCAAGGCATGGGATACTTTCATGACACCTCGCCAGCAACCTCACCCTGATGCGCGGCCTAGTAGTACAAGGAGGGAAAAGTTTTGGAAGATGGTGAAGGAATACATAGCAGACCGTGTCAGCGTCGTAAATGATCTCTCAGTGCCTTGCAATTACTGGGTGTCCAAGCTGGACACGTGGCACGAACTTGCGCTCTATGCCTTGGAGGTTCTGGCATGCCCTGCCGCCATCGTTTTGTCTGAGCGTGTATTTAGTGCTGCTGGTGGCATTATAGCAGATAAGCTTGTCCACTGGCAATGCTGACAGGTTGACTCAGATAAAAATGAACAAGGCCTGGATTGCCCCTGACTTCTCAACTCCACCAGAGGAGAGCTGAGCTGATGATGTACATAAAGGCAATTTAAATCTATCATTTATAATGTACTCAATCTACTGTAGTGTATTCCCATGCATTTTTTCCACCACAAACAAAGAGTATATGGTTGAATCTTGTTTGCTCCTCCTCCTCATTCAGATTGTATATATTCCCTGCACTCTAATTTTTTTTAATAGGGTCAGGTCAACTGCAGGCCCTCAAATCAAATTTTTTTATAGGGTCAGCTTAACTGCAGGCCCTCAACTCAAATATTTTTATAGGGTCAGCTCAACTTCAGGCCCTCAACTCAAATTTTTTTATAGGGTCAGCTGAACAGCATGCACTTGCATATGTTTTAGAGCGTTATTTGAACAACATGCACTCGCATATAATGTTTTAGACCGTCAGCTCACCTGCAGGCACTAGCATATAATGTTTTAGTGCGTCAGCTCACCAGCAGGCACTCGCATATAATGTTTTAGTGTGTCAGCTCACCAGCAGGCACTCGCATATAATATTTTAGAGTGTCAGCTCACCAGCAGACCCTCGCCCCTAATGTTTTAGAGGGTCAGCTCAGCAGCAGGCCCTCGTCCCTAATGTTTTAGATGGTCAGATCAGCAGCAGGCCATCGCCCCTAATATTTTTGAGGGTCACCAGCAGGCCATCAATCATAATTTTTCAAGGGTGTGTATGATGCCCTCCTTTATGTGTAATAAAGGGTGTATTATAGTTCCAGTTCCTTGTAGTTTTTGGCAGCCCTTTCACTTAGTGCATGAGTCCCACTACCTGAACAATTGTACCACAATGTGAATGAGGCCCTCCATTATGTGATATACGGGCTGTTTCGGAGTGCCTCTTGCCTGTAATTTTTTGCTGCACTTGCACTTTATATACAATTGAATATACAGGAAAAAATGTTTCCTAACAATTTTTCCTGTAAAATTGATTTTTTTTGGGGGGGTTTTGTGAGTATTTTTGGTGGCGTACAACTCGGACAACATGGTTCTCAGCAGCGACCTGGGAGTCTAAGATGCATCCAGACATCGTCCCCATGCTGTTTGTCACCATCTGACCTTTTCCAATGGACCAGGCACCCTCCCCTCTTCAGAGCAGGGGGTGCCTGGTTGTCTCCCATTGACTTCTATTATGCTCGTGTGCTCATTCGAGATCACGAATATAGCAATGTGTTCGGGCCGAACACCCGAATACTTTGGTGCTCGATCATCGCTACTAGTGACCCTTCATTAGCTGACAATTAGCAATTCCGGAAGAACCTTTTGTAAACAGTTGGCCACAAAGAAGTAATCTAACTATTTTGTGACCTCTGCCGTACATGTCAGGAAGTCGCGTCTTTAAATGTTGTGCCCACTCACATTTCAAACAGCGGAGACCTGCGGCACATGTATGCGATCAGCCATTGCAGTGGCTGCAATGTTTCCTACACTACGTGACACATAATTCATGTTCGGAATAATCCACCAAAATATAACAAGTATCAAATATCAAAAGACTCAGGCGCTTCTTTGGTTGAAAGTCCCAGAAGTTTAGTCCTTGGGGAACCTGAGAATCAAATATTGGTTCCAGTTCTTCATATTTCATAAGCATGTTTGATGTCCCTAGATTGTTAAAATCATGATGGGAAATCTGATAATCATAGCATATCTCTATGAGACAACATAGCTGGTGAAGTTTCATTTTCATTACTATTTTTTGATGTGTGTCTGATTACAGCATGTGCTTTCTGATTCTAGTTCTAGTCTTGTGTTTGCATACAGGACAGCACCCATGTGCATTGGAGTAGGGCCCAGTTTTTTTCTAAGTATACTGTACTATATGTAACCAGACATTTCTCCTTTAGATATTGCAGCAGATCCATGGTGCATATGTGTGTTGTAAGGGTATTTTGAATTATTGATTGGTTCTGTCCCCTTTAATTCTGTCCCATTTTATATTACCTTCCATATTCTGTGTAATGATAGTTAGATAAAATACCCATCCCCCATTGTGCAGAGAAAGCTAAATTCCTGAGTGCTTAGCTCAGAGACATGCGTGCTGCACACTGGAGGACGGGCTGAAAGACATACACTTTGTTGCACATTAATGGGCACTGCATTGAGGAACTTAATCCAGGTAGAATTTTGTGACATTATTTATGGTGTTTTATGGCCCCATACCCCTTCTAGTCTAAGCCTCTCCCTATGCAGAATTAAGCATATGTCTCAGGAAAGCTAAAAGTCAGAAAAGAGGGGCTGATGTGGGAAAAATGTGTAGAGGGGGAGAGGAGAGGAAAGTAGTAGCCAGAGGAGTAAGACAAATAGGGTCTAAGATTACTGAAATGTTATTGATGTATTTTAGTAAGTGATGTGCAATACCTTTTTACCAGACACAGAAAAGTGAAGATTATTTAATAATTATAATTATTTAAAAATTATTATATATGTGCACCACTAAATGAATATGACCACTTGGCATAAAATAAAATAATTACATGTTTCGGTTTTAGCAATTTTTTTTTTTATTATTATAAGAGTATGCTGTCTTGGTATAAGCTTTTGATTGATTACAGAGTGAAGACCAGAAGACATTGGCAAGTAATGGCCAAATGGCAATGGAGATTGTTGGCAATTCTGGGTGTGGTGTCCATATGTGTTTCCTGGAAAGCTGGATAGTTTCAGGGATAGGTGAGAGCAATATTGGAGCCGTAAATCATTAATTGGAATTAATGTAGTACAGACTTCACACATAGCTCTGCTGATTTTCCATCAAATTCTTCTCCATTACAACTTCACACATTCACCAAAACAGCAACTTAAAGCCGCACCGGCTTTAAGTTGTTGTTTTAATGAATGTGTGAAGTTGTAATGGAGAAGAATTTGATGGAAAATCAGCAGAGCTATGTGTGAAGTCTGTACTACATTAATAAGGTGTGGCTCTGAGCTTTGTGTGGATATGAATAAATGATGCTGAAGCAAGGAATGAAGATTTGAAGGTGTATGAAATAAGAAGATGGAGTAAAACATTATTTTTTTTGTTTATTGGTTAAGGGTAGACTGACTAGAAGAGGGAGAATCGCACCGTGTGACTGGAAGGAGTGGACTTAGATGACCAAGAGGGGAGGGAGGAGAAAAGGGTGGATGTCACAGACAAGAGTTGTCACAGACAAGTCTTTATGTGTATGCCTTTATGGAAAATCAATATCAAGAAAAGCTGGGTACACCTGCAAACCAAAATGCCAAAAGCTATTAAGTTCAGACTAAACCACAGTACAAAATTGGGTATATTAAAAGATTGCAACATTGGGTATCTTAGAGGATTTATGAATAAATATGATATTATGGTGTCTAGCTTTATGGTTGGCAAAGACATATGTTTAAACTATCAGATTAAATTGTTTACATTGAAGAAGATACCCATGAATTACAACAAATGTATGTTTTTTGGTTTTACATCACACTGAGCAATGAATATGCAAAGGTAATAAAACTAAAAAGAATTGTGATACATGTTATGTTATAGTGTTATCTTGTGACAAAGGCCAAAGAAGACATTTGAACATGATTGATTAAATTGCTACATGTATCAGTTGGTTTGAAGTATTATTACACATTGAGTCCAATATTTATAACCCATGTATAATTAAGTGTTTATTAATTAATATAGAGATAATTAGATGAGGTATAAGATTTAGCAAAGTTTATTTTGCTTTGGCAGAGGACCTCTAAGTTACCATTGGAACATGTTATTTAAATGCACTGTTGGACCAAAAAAAGTTATAAGGACTTTTGTTTGTTTCTTTTGGTTAATCCATCTGATGCAGGGATGGAGAAAAAAACAATTTCACTCCAGCAACATTTTTTCCTGACATGGACTGAGTAATCTTGGACTGAGTTAAAATTTAGGAACTGAATTTATTGTGAAACTGAATGACATCTTCTATATTATGTGGAGCTGTTTAACCCTTTAAGGACCCATCACGTACATGTACGTCATTTCTTTGCGGGACTTAAAGACCCGTGACGTACATGTACTTCATGGGGATCGGGCGGGTGCAGGAGCTGCGCCTGCCTGATTCGCAGCAGGGGTCCGGCAGTCACTGATAGCCGGACCCTGCTGCATGCGCAGGCCTCAGTGAAATCACTGATGCCGGCGCATTAACCCTTCATATGCCGTGGTCAGTGCTGACCGCGGCACATGCGATGTCGGGCAGGGATCAGCGCTGCCATCGGGTCCCCGTGCTGCTGTGACGGGGACCCGATGGCATGGAAGGCTGCCCGATGCCTTCCTTAGGTGGAGAGCCTGTGAGATCCAGCCCCCTGGATCTCACAGGCAGGGAGCTGTATGAATAATACACACTGTATTACTCATACAGCCAATGCATTCCAACACAGCAGTATTGGAATGCATTGTAAAGGGGATCAGACCCCCAAAAGTTGAAGTCCCAAACTGGGACAAATTTTTTTTTTTTATTTAAAAAAAATAAAAATAAAGTTTCCCCCCCAAAAAATTTTAAGTTTCAATAAAGTAAAAGAAAATTAGTAAAAAATAGGGGAAAAAAAGAAAAGTAGACATATAAGATATCGCTGCATTCGTATCGACCGGCTCTATAAACATATCACATGACAAAACCCCTCAGATGAACACCGTAAAAATAAAAAAATAAAAACTGTGCTAAATAAACCATTTTTTTGCCACTTTACATCACTAAAAGTACAACACCAAGCGATCAAACAGGCATATGCTCGCAGGCTTTACCAATCTAGACGGCACCTCATCCCGCAAAAAATTAGCCCCTACCTAAGACAATCGCCCAAAAAATTTAAAAACTATGGCTCAGAATATGGAGACACTAAAACATATTTTTTTGGGGTTTTAAAAATGCTGTTATTGTGTAAAACTTAAGTAAATAAAAAAAGTATACATATTAGGTATCACCGCGTCCATAAGAACCTGCTCTATAAAAATATCACATGACCTAACGGTGTAATAAAAAATATCATATGACCTAAACGGTGTAATAAAAGCCATTTTTTGTCACCTTACATCACAAAAAGTGTAGAAGCAAGCGATCAAAAAGTCATATGCACCCCAAAATAGTGCCAATCAAACCGTCATCTCATCCCGCAAAAATGGTACCCTATCTAAGATAATCACCCAAAAACTGAAAAAACTATGGCTCTCAGAATATGGAGACACTAAAACATGATTTCTTTTTGTTTCAAAAATGATATTATTGTGTAAAACTTAAATAAAATAAAAAAAGTATACATATTTGGTATTGTCACGTTCGTAACGACCGACTCTATAAAAATACCACATGACCTAACCCCACAGGTGAAGACCGTAAAATTTTTTAAATAAAAACTGTGTAAAAAAAAAGCAATTTATTTGTCACCTTACATCACAAAAAGTATAATAGCAAGCGATCAAAAAGTCATACGCACCCCAAAATAGTGCCAATCAAACCGTCATCTCGTCCTGCAAAAATCATAACTTACCTAAGATAATTGCCCAAAAACTGAAAAACTATGGCTCTTAAACTATGGAGACACTAAAACATGATTTAATTTTTTTTTCAAAAATGAAATCATTGTGTGAAACTTACATAAATAAATAAAAAGTTGACATACTAGGTATCACCGTGTCCGTAATAACCTGCTCTATAAAAATATCACATGACCTAACCTCTCAGGTGAATACCTTTAAAAAAAATATATAATAAACAACCGTGTAAAAAAAAGCAATTTTTTGTCAACTTACATCACAAAAAGTGTAATAGCAAGCAAAACAAAAAGTCATATGCACCCTATAATAGTACCAATCAAACCGCTATCTTATCGCGAAAAAATTAGCCCCTACACAAGACAGTTGCCTAAAAAATTTATAAATATATGGCTTTCAGAATGTGGAGACACTAAAAAATTATTTTTAATAAAATGCTTTGTTATGTAAAACTGAAACAAACAACCGAAAAAAGTTGTCATATTTTGTATTGTCGCATCCGTGACAACCTGCTCTATAAAAATACCACATGATATAACCTGTCAGATGAATTTTGTAAATAACAAAATGTAAAAACGGTACCAAAACAGCTATTTCTTGTTACCTTGCCTCACAAAAAGTGTAATATACAGCAACCAAAAATCATATGTACCCTAAAATAAAACAAACAAAACTGCCATCTTATCCCGTAGTTTCCAAAATGGGGTCACTTTTTTGGAGTTTCTACTCTAGGGGTGTATCAGGGGGGCTTCAAATGGGACATGGTGTCATAAAACCAGTCCAGCAAAATCTGCCTTCCAAAAACCATATGGCGTTCCTTTCCTTCTGCGCAATGCCACAGAAGGAATGGGGTCATTTTTGGGTGGTTTCTATTATGAAAGCCTCACAAAGTGACTTGAGACCTGAACTGGTCCTGAAAAAGTGGGTTTTAGAAATTTTCTATAAAATTTTAAGATTTGCTTCTAAACGTCTAAGCCTTCTAACGTCCCCAAAAAATAAAATGGCATTCACAAAATGATCCAAACATGAAGTAGACATATGGGGAATGTAAAGTAATAACTATTTTTGGAGGTATTACTATCTATTATGAAAGTAGAGAAATAAAAATTTTCAAATCTTTCCAAATTCATTGTAAATTTGGAATTCTTTTTATAATCAAAAATATTCTCTAGGAGCCAGGGAGAAGGAGACGCCTATTGAGAAACAGGACAGTCTTTTCCTCCCTGTACCGATGCTATTCATTAGCATACCAGGCGGGGAAAGTGAATGGGGGGCACAGCGGGCAAACAGAGCGGCACCCAGACAAACCAGTAAGCGATATTACAACCCTGCTCTATGCTCTAGATAAGCTGCTAGTTATTTCATAATGTCTGGACCCATGAAAGGTCCTCTTTTACCACTACACATCCGGGCCATTTACCGCCTTCCTGACAGAGCCTAATTTTGCAAATTTGACATGTGTCACTTTATGTGGTAATAACTGGAACATTTCTACTTATCCAAGCCATTCTGAGATTGTTTTCTCGTGACACATTATACTTCATGACAGTGGTAAATTTGAGTCGATATATTTCACCTTTATTTATAAAATAATCCAAAATTTAAAACAGAAAGTGATACCTCATAAAATGTTTATTACTTTACATTCTCCATATGTCTACTTTATGTTGGCATCATTTTGTAAATGTCATTTTATTTTTTTAGGACGTTAGAAGGCTTAGAATTTTAGAAGCAGTTCTTAAACTTTTTAAGAAAATTTCCAAGACCCACTTTTTAAGGACCAGTTCAGGTCTGCAGTCATTTTGTGGGGCTTACATAATGTAGTGGAAACCCCCATAAATGACCCCATTGTAGAAACTATACTAAACTGATTTTGAAAACTTTGTTAACCGTTTAGGTGTTCCACGAGAATTAAAGGAAAATGGAGATGACATTTCTAAATTTTTTGGCAGATTTTCCATTTTATTTCACTTTTTTCTTTAACACATCGAGGGTTAACAGCCAAAAAAAAACGTAATATTTATTACCCTGATTCTGCGGTTTACAGAAACACCCCACATGTGGTCGTAAACTGATGTAAGGAAACACGGCAGGGAGCAGAAGAGAAGGAGCGCCGTATGGTTTATGGAAGGCAGATTTTGCTGAACTGGTTTTTAGATGCCATGTCCCATTTGAAGCCCCCCTGAGTTTTATTGGTACTATTTTGGGGTACATATGATTTTTAATTGCTGTATATTACGTTTTTTGTGAGGCAAGGTAACAAAAAAATGGCTGTGTTGGCACTGTTTTTATTTTTTACAACATTCATCTGACAGGGTAGATCATGTGCTATTTTTATATAGCAGGTTGTTATGGACGCAATGATATCAAATTTGTCTACTTTCTTTGTTTGTTTGTTTCAGGTTTACTTAATAAAGCATTTTTGAAAAACAAAATTATGTTTTTCTGTCTCCATTTTCTAAACGCCATAATTATTATTTTTTCTGCCGATCGTTTTGTGCAGGGGCTCGTTTTTCGCAGGAAGAGTTGACGTTTTTATTGGTACCATTTTTGGGTACATATGATTTTTTTGATCATTCATTATTACACTTTATGGGGCAAAAAAACTTTGGTTGTTTTAGCACCGTTTTTTTTTATTTATTTTTACAACGTTTTTTTTCTGAGGGGTTAGGTCATGTGACATTTTTAGATCGTTACGGATGTGGCAATATTTAATATGTATACTTTTTCTTATTTATTTAAGTTTTACACAATAATAGCATTTTTGAAACCAAAAAACCAGCTGGGATCGTTAAGGGGAATAAAGCTCAGTCCAGGCTGTTAGGCCTCTTTCACACGACAGTATGTCTTTTTCAGTGTTTTGCGGTCCGTTTTAAACGGATCCGTTGTTCCGTTTTTTGTTTCCGTTGTGTTTCCGTTCCGTTTTTCCGTTCCGTTTTTCCGTATGGCATATACAGTGTACAGTAATTTCATAGAAAAAATTGGGCTGGGCATAAAAAAAAAAACGGCCGTGTGAAAGAGGCCTTAGTCTGAGGAGAGTTATGCCTGGAGAAAGTCTGGGAAGCTGGCTGCCCTGCTGGCTAGAGAAGCTGAATTTTCTGTGTGACCTGTGTTCAATAGGTGAGCTAGGAACTTCACTGTATTAGCCAGAGCCCAGACAGGCAGGTGTTTATTTTGGTTTGGTTTATGTTTTGTGGTGCTGGACCTTCACCTTACCCAGTGAATTATAACTGGGGTTGGAGTGTTACAAATAAAGTAACATTTGGACTTTAACCCTGTGGTCTGCAAGAGAATCTGTCATCGCCGCCCTGCCTGAGAGTGTAACCCCTTACAAATCACACTTCGTAAATATATTTATTCACTCAGCCTGTGGAAGCTTATTTATTATTAAATCGTCAAATTCATGTTAAAACAACATGGCATAAAGTTACATCCGTCTGCTAGTCTTTTTGTACGGGAATACTTGCTGTTATATTCGTATTAGGCCTCATGCACACGACCGTATTTTTTTGCGGTCCGCAAAACGGGGTTCCGTTTTTCCGTGATCCGTGACCGTTTTTTCGTCCGTGGGTCTTCCTTGATTTTTGGAGGATCCACGGACATGAAAAAAAAAACGTTTTGGTGTCCGCCTGGCCGTGCGGAGCCAAACGGATCCGTCCTGAATTACAATGCAAGTCAATGGGGATGGATCCGTTTGACGTTGACACAATATGGTGCAATTTCAAACGGATCCGTCCCCCATTGACTTTCAATGTAAAGTCAGGAGTTAATATACCATCGGATCTGAGTTTTCTCCAATCCGATGGTATATTTTAACTTGAAGCGTCCCCATCACCATGGGAACGCCTCTATGTTAGAATATACCGTCGGATTTGAGTTACATCGTGAAACTCAAATCCGACAGTATATTCTAACACAGAGGCGTTCCCATGGTGATGGGGACGCTTCAGGTTAGAATATACTAAAATAACTGTGTACATGACTGCCCCCTGCTGCCTGGCAGGTGCTGCCAGGCAGCAGGGGGCAGCCCCCCCCTGTAGTTAACACATTGGTGGCCAGTGTGGCCGGCCCCCCCCTCCCTCCCCTGTAGTTAACTCATTGGTGGCCAGTGCGGCTGCCCCCCCCCCCTCCCCTGTAGTTAACTCATTGGTGGCCAGTGGGCCCCCCCCTCCCCTGTAGTTAACTCATTGGTGGCCAGTGTGGCCGGCCCCCCTCCCTCCCCTGTAGTTAACTCGTTGGTGGCCAGTGGGCCCCCCCCTCCCTCCCCCTCCTAATTAAAATCTCCCCCCTATCATTGGTGGCAGCGGAGTGTACCGATCGGAGTCCCAGTTTAATCGCTGGGGCTCCGATCGGTAACCATGGCAACCAGGACGCTACTGCAGTCCCGGTTGCCATGGTTACTTAGCAATTTGTAGAACCATTATACTTACCTGCGAGCTGCGATGGTCTGCGTCCGGTCGGGAGCTCCTCCTACTTGTAAGTGACAGGTCCGGTCGGGAGCTCCTCCTACTGGTAAGTGACAGTGGCCACTGGCCACCAACGAGTTAACTACAGGGGAGGGAGGGGGGGCCCACTGGCCACCAACGAGTTAACTACAGGGGAGGGAGGGGGGGCGGCCGCACTGGCCACCAATGAGTTAACTACAGGGGAGTGGGGCCCACTGGCCACCAATGAGTTAACTACAGGGGGGGGGGGGGGGGGGGCCGCACTGGCCACCAATGAGTTAACTACAGGGGAGGGAGGGGGGGGCGGCCACACTGGCCACCAATGTGTTAACTACAGGGGGGGGGCTGCCCCCTGCTGCCTGGCAGCACCTTCCAGGCAGCAGGGGGCAGTCATGTACACAGTTCTGTTAGTATATTCTAACCTGAAGCGTCCCCGTCACCATGGGAACGCCTCTGTGTTAGAATATACTGTCGGTTCTGAGTTTTCACGAAGTGAAAACTCAGCTTTGAAAAAGCTTTTATGCAGACGGATCTTCGGATCCGTCTGTATAAAAATTAACCTACGGCCACGGATCACGGACACGGATGCCAATCTTGTGTGCATCCGTGTTCTTTCACGGACCCATTGGCTTGAATGGGTCCGTGAACCGTTGGCCGTGAAAAAAATAGGACAGGTCATATTTTTTTCACGGCCAGGAAACACGGATCACGGATGCGGCTGCCAAACGGTGCATTTTCCGATTTTTCCACGGACCCATTGAAAGTCAATGGGTCCGCGAAAAAAAACGGAAAACGGCACAACGGCCACGGGTGCACACAACGGTCGTGTGCATGAGGCCTTAATCTAATAGAAGCTCTGCATCAAGGCTGAGATTCCATGAGTCTAAGAGGCATGGCACGGCAATAGATTTTTCACAGTTTATGCTGAATATTCAACAGGGGTTCCAGTTACATTATCCTTGTAAAAGCAGAATCTGCTGGTATTGCGAAGATCTTCAGTATATTACTGCTGCCTAGTCTGACTTTTCCTCAAGGAATGGACTCACTTCATCTCTGTGAATCTGGAATGTGAAATTGGTAATTGTAGTGTGTACACCTGCTTAGGAATGAATGATCAAGGTAACTTACTTCAACACCAGTTCTGCTCTTCCAGAGGCATTTGTTCTGTGTTTTTTCCACAGCAGACACATTGATAAAGGGATCAAGAAATTTTGGCTTACAGTTCAGAGGTTCTAAAAAATAGAACAGAGGAATAGAAATAAGACAGTGTTCTTCAATGATAATACCAAAATTAAAACTAACAATAATATTTGATGTGCTGCTCCTTATACATTCTTCTAACCCCAAGTCTACCTAATTTTGAATGGTTACATCCCACAGCTTAACGTGGCATGGAGCTGAGTCTACAAGCAGCACACACGTTCATGGCTTGCAAAGTCAGCAACACTTATCCAATAAATAACTTTTGTGACACAGTGGAACAGGAGGCTGGCAACATTAATATGGAATATCAAAAAAGTGGTTACTTTTTAAAGGGAACCTGTCATCAACTTTATGCTGACCTCACTGAGGTGACAGAAATGATGATTTCAGTGGTGTGTCATTAATGAGCTAAAAGTAAGTGGTTGCTGAGAACCAGCATCATAATCATTGCAGCACAGGCAAATCTAGTCAAATCTACTTGAGAAGAGTCATGGTTATTCATAATCTCCTGTACTCTCACCCATCTGCTGATGATTGGCTTTTCTCTTCTAGAAAGAAAGGGAGAAAACTAGTGTGGCGGTTCGCTCTGATAGGCAGGTTAGCGGACACAGTATAGAGGCAAAGACCAGTTTATAACTCAAAAACTTCAGTGTTTATTCACACTTGTTGCAAGTACACAGTATGACAGTTCAATTGCAGTATTGGTGTTCGTTCACACCCAGACAGTTCCAAAAGCAAAAACAGTCACCTTTTATCCTGGGTGCTAATCCACACCCGGTCGACACAGCACAGGACAGAACAGTCCTCCCGGATTCAGGCCTCCAGCCTGGCACAAGGCTCAGATCCCATAGAGATTGCCAGAGCTCCAATGTCAGAGAGAGATCATCACCACCACCTGACACTGCTGGCTGTTTTTTTAGGCCTCTCAAAACCTGGCCTGAAATGTGGGGAGTAGTTACCCACCCAGAACTTTGACTACTCTCAGTAAGAGCCGTCCCGGATCAGCTATTTACAGCCATACGGGATAGCAAGGTGTCAAACAGCAACTTCTGCTGACACATGAAAACTGTCTCTTACTCCACCGAGGCCAGGAACCTTGGTGACACAAACCTATCATCCACAATGATTCCTTGTACCTTCTTACATACCTCCCCCTTTGTTCAACCCTGAGGGGGTGAACACATGCCATACAGTATACTTGGGACAGGTCATCCGCGTTTCCTGCAACCGGCTTGCCCTGTGTTCTATGGAGAACTTAAAGTTTTGTAAGGACAGGAACCACCTGGTGACTCGGGTATTTTTCTCTGTGGCCTGGCTCATCCACTTGAGAGGGGAGTGGTCAGTCACCAGGCGGAATGTTCTCCCCAACAAATAATAGCGGAGAGACTACAGTGTCCACTTGATAGCCAGGCACTCTCTCTCCACTATACTATACCGGGCCTCGGCTGGGGTGAGCTTACAGCTGAGGAAGACAATGGGATGCTCCTCCCCGTTGACTTCCTGAGACAGTACAGCACCGAGGCCTACTTCGGAGGCATCGGTCTGTACTATAAACTCCCTTTTGAAGTCGGGCGTCACCAAAACCGGTGACCCGCACAGGGCCGACTTCAAAGCGGAGAAAGCCTTTTCTGCGTGATCATCCCAGCGAACCATCATTGACTTGTGTCCCTTCAAGAGCCCTGTCAATGAGCGGCCACCATAGCAAAGTAGGCGACAAACCTCATTGTCATGGTCTTACCTGCTTGCTGCTCTCCTTCGTTTGACATGTGCTGGCGGCCATCTTGGTTTCTGGGTTTCTTGTAGCCTTCCACCCTGCGGCTCCTCCTTCCCCTGGGAGGACCTGGATGCCTAGCTCATATATATAGGAGGTCTGTGGCTTCAGTTCCTTGCTTGGTCCTCTTGTGTTCACATGCTTCTAAGACTGCTGCTGCTTCTGGTTCCTGATCCTGGCTTCGTCTGACTACCCTTCTGGTTCCTGACCTCTGGCTTCGCAAAGACTCTGCTCGGTTTCACCATCCGTTTGGACTTTTGCTTTACAGCTTTATTTTCAATAAAGCCTTCTTATTTTCACTTATCTCTTGTTGTACGTCTGGTTCATGGTTCCGTGACATTAGGACCAAGCCATGAATTCTGACGGTACAGGGCCATCCTCGCTACCCACGCTGGTTGCCAGACTTGATCAGCAGGATCACCTGTTGGGTCGGTTCGCTGTGGCGTTGCAAACCCTGCTTGAACGCACGGCTCATTTCGCTCCCGTTGCCGATGGGTCGGTTGTCGCTCCTGGGCTCGCTCCTACTGCCGCTCCGGTTGTTGCGCCAGAGTCTACCCCGACACCTGTTGTTGCGCCTGCGGTGTTTCGGGGTATGACCGGTTCTGCCCCTCTTCCACAGCGCTTTGGGGGAGAGCCAACTCAGTGCCGAGGTTTCCTTAACCAGGTGGGCATTTATTTCGAGTTGCTGCCACATGCCTTTCCTACTGAGAGATCAAAGGTGGGCTTCTTGATCTCGCTGCTCTCGGACAAGGCCTTGGCCTGGGCCAGCCCTTTATGGGAGAACAACAATCCGGTGGTTGCCGAGTTTTCCGGTTTTGTTGCTTCTCTTCGGAAGGTATTCGATGTGCCGGCTCGTGCTGCCTCTGCTGCGAAGCTCCTTATGTCCATCAGACAGGGTTCACGATCCGTAGCTGAATACGCCATTGAGTTTCGTACCCTGGCAGCAGAGGTGGGCTGGAATAATGAGGCTCTGGTCGCTGCTTTCTCTCATGGTCTCTCGGATGCCTTGAAGGATGAGGTTGCAGCTAAGGACCTACCAGTTGAGCTCGAGTCTCTTATTTCTTTCCTGATTTTGATTGACACCAGACTCAGGGAGAGACCTTCCTTTAAGGAGAACCTGCGGAGGTCTTCTAACAGATTGGTGCCTACGTTTGCTGTCCCACCCGTGCCTCCCTCTCCTCCCACGCCTCCTGGGGATGACTTGTCTGGGGGTGAACCCATGCAGCTGGGGGTGCTCGCCTGTCCGAGGGGGAGAGGGCACTCCGGAGACGCGAGGGCCGATGCATGTACTGTGGTCTCGGTGGGCATTTTCGGTTGGCATGTCCGAACCGTCCGGGAAACGCTCGTACCCTGAGATCCTGTCGGGGGCAGATCTTGGGTGGAGTCTCCTCGTCCCCGGTTTCCCGTGTTGACAAACCACTGATCACTGTTGTCCTCTCCTGGGTCGGGGGCTCGGTGACGACCCAGGCGTTGGTGGACTCTGGTGCTGGTGGTTTGTTCATTGATAGTGTGTTCGCTGCCGCCAATTCCGTTCCCCACTGGCTCTTGAGGCGATAGACGGCAGACCCCTTCTGCCGCCACACGTGACTCATGAGACCCTTCCAGTGGGGATAGCCATTGGTGCCGTTCACAGAGAGTCGGTCTGCCTCCAGGTTATTTCGTCTCCACACTACTCGGTGGTCTTGGGGTACCGCTGGCTCCAGAAGCATAATCCGACTTTCGATTGGAGATCGGTCGAGATCCTCTCGTGGTCACCGCAGTGTGGGGCTAGTTGCATCCATGGGTCTGTCAAGTTGCTGTGTACTTCCTCGGACTCTCTGTTGCCTCCTGAATACGAGGAGTACCGGGATGTATTCGATAAGGTGCGCGCGGTTGCCCTACCTCCGCACCGCCCATACGATTGTGCCATAGAGTTACAATCTGGTGCCGTTCCTCCTCGTGGCAAAGTCTATCCACTGTCGGTAGCGGAGAATGAGGCCATGGAGGAGTACGTGAGGGAGGCGCTTTCACGCGGACACATTCGCAAATCTTCGTCCCCGGCAGGGGCTGGATTTTTCTTTGTGAAAAAGAAGGGCGGTGAGTTGAGGCCTTGCATCGATTACAGGGGTCTCAATCGCATCACGATCAAGAACGCTTACCCGATACCCTTGATTTCCGAGCTGTTCGATCGCCTTAAAGGGGCCACGGTCTTTACCAAACTCGACCTGAGGGCGGCATATAACCTGGTAAGGATCAAGGCGGGCGATGAGTGGAAGACCGCGTTTAACACCAGGACCGGTCATTACGAATCCTTGGTTATGCCCTTTGGGTTGTGCAATGCGCCCGCAGTCTTTCAGGAATTCATCAACGATGTTTTCCGTGACCTGTTGCAGCAGTGTGTGGTAGTCTATTTGGATGACATCTTGGTATATTCTGAATCCATGGAGGCCCACATTCTGGATGTCAGACGAGTGTTGCAACGGTTACGAGAGAACAAGCTGTTCGGTAAGCTTGAGAAATGCGAATTTCACCGATCCCAGGTAACCTTCTTAGGTTACATCATTTCCGCTGAGGGGTTCTCCATGGATCCTGAGAAGGTTTCGGCTGTCTTACAGTGGCCCCAGCCCAGTGGTCTTCGTTCCCTGCAGCGCTTTTTGGGCTTCGCCAATTATTATCGGAAGTTCATCAGGGACTTTTCCATGCTGGCCAAGCCTCTCACGGATCTGACCAGGAAGGGCAGTAATTCCCAGGTCTGGCCGCTCGAGGCCATCCGAGCTTTTGAGGCCCTAAAGTCCGCCTTTGTGTCGGCTCCGATTCTGTCGCATCCCAACCCTGGGTTGCCCTTTGTCCTCGAGGTGGACGCGTCTGAGACGGGAGTAGGCGCCCTTCTGTCTCAGCGTAGAACACCAGAGGGTCCTCTGCTTCCTTGTGGGTTTTACTCCCGGAAACTGTCTTCCGCGGAGTGCAACTATCAGATTGGTGACAGGGAGTTATTGGCCATCGTGCAGGCCCTTAAAGAATGGAGGCACTTGCTCGAGGGTTCGGTGGTTCCGGTTCTCATCCTGACGGACCACAAGAATCTGACCTACCTTTCTGAGGCCAAGAGATTGACACCACGTCAGGCCAGATGGGCTCTGTTCTTGTCACGTTTTAATTACGTGGTCTCCTACCTACCCGGTTCCAAGAACATCAGGGCGGATGCCTTATCACGGCAGTACTCCGAGCTGTCCAGGGAGGAGTCGATTCCGACTTCGGTCATACCTCCGAATCAGATCCTGGCCGCCATTCGCACCAGCCTGACCTCTCCCCTGGGTGAGCAGATTTTGGCGGCTCAATCTGGTGCTCCCTCTGGGAGACCCAACGGCAGATGTTTTGTGCCTGAGGAGTTGCGCACTCGGTTGTTGCGAACCTACCATAACTCCAAGACCGCGGGGCATCCTGGAAAGAATCAGCTGTCCTGGGCTGTTTCACGTCTGTTCTGGTGGCCTTCCCTACGTTCCGACATCGCCGCATATGTAGCGGCATGCTCCGTTTGTGCCCAGAGTAAGTCCCCTCGGCACCTTCCGTTGGGCCTTCTGCAACCCATAGCCACCGGGGAGCGCCCATGGTCACACCTGGGGATGGATTTCATTGTGGACCTCCCTGCATCCCGAGGCCATACGGTCATTCTCATGATTGTGGATCGGTTTTCCAAAATGTGCCACTGTGTTCCTCTCAAGAAGTTACCCTCTGCACAAGAGTTGGCCACGATTTTTGCCAGGGAGGTCTTCCGGTTGCACGGTTTGCCTAAGGAGATTGTGTCGGATCGGGGGAGTCAGTTTGTGTCCAGGTTCTGGCGCGCCTTTTGCTCCCAGTTGGGGATTCATCTCTCCTTCTCCTCGGCCTACCACCCTCAGTCCAATGGGGCCGCAGAATGATCCAATCAGGCCTTGGAGCAATTCCTTCGTTGCTATGTCTCCGATCACCAAGACAATTGGGTTGACCTCCTGCCTTGGGCTGAGTTTGCCAGGAACACGGCGGTGAACTCTTCCTCTGGGACGTCTCCCTTCATGGCCAATTATGGGTTCCAACCTGCCGTGTTACCGGAGGTATTCTCTCCCCAGGATATTCCGGCTGTGGAGGATCACCTTTCCGTCCTACGTGCTTCTTGGGTACAGATCCAGAAGTCCCTTGAGGTCTCTGCGCAGCGCCAGAGACTCCAGGCTGATCGCAGACGAGCGCCTGCTCCTTCCTACCAGGTCGGAGACCGTGTATGGTTGTCCACCCGCAACCTCAACCTTCAAGTGCCCACTCCCAAGCTGGCGCCTCGCTTTGTTGGTCCCTTCCGAGTGCTTCGCAGGGTAAACCCGGTAGCCTATGCCCTTGCGCTTCCTCCTGGCATGCGGATCTCCAACGTGTTTCATGTCTCCCTGTTGAAGCCACTGGTGTGTAATCGTTTTACTTCCTCGGTTCCTCGGCCTCGTCCGGTCCAAGTGGGCAATCGTGAGGAATATGAGGTGAGCAATATCCTGGACTCACGCCTGGTCTGCGGTCGGTTGCAGTTTTTGGTCCATTGGCGTGGTTATGGTCCAGAGGAGCGTTCCTGGGTTCCCTCCGCAGATGTCCATGCTCCTGCCTTGCTCCGAGCCTTCCACGCACGCTTCCCTCAGAAACCGTTTTGTGCTCCGCGGAGGAGGGGCCCTTGAGGGGGAGGTACTGTCATGGTCTTACCTGCTTGCTGCTCTCCTTCGTTTGACATGTGCTGGCGGCCATCTTGGTTTCTGGGTTTCTTGTAGCCTTCCACCCTGCGGCTCCTCCTTCCCCTGGGAGGAGCTGGATGCCTAGCTCATATATATATAGGAGGTCTGTGGCTTCAGTTCCTTGCTTGGTCCTCTTGTGTTCACATGCTTCTAAGACTGCTGCTGCTTCTGGTTCCTGATCCTGGCTTCGTCTGACTACCCTTCTGGTTCCTGACCTCTGGCTTCGCAAAGACTCTGCTCGGTTTCACCATCCGTTTGGACTTTTGCTTTACAGCTTTATTTTCAATAAAGCCTTCTTATTTTCACTTATCTCTTGTTGTACGTCTGGTTCATGGTTCCGTGACACTCATGTAATAGCCCACCATTCCCAGAAATGACTTTACTTGCCTAGTGGTGACAGATCAGGGCCAATTTCGTATTGCCCCTATTTTATTTACTTGGGGTTTGATGACTACGCGCCCGATGACAAACCCCAGGTACTTAGTCTCCTCTAACCGTATCGCACATTTTTTGGGGTTAGTGGTTAGTCCCGCCTTCCGAAGGGAGTCCACTGCAGCCTTTACTTTGGGTAGGTGACTTTCCCAGTCGGTACTGTGGATGACAATATCGTCCAGGCAAGCTGAAGCATACCAACAATGTAGACGCAGCACAATGTCCATAAGCCATTGAAAAGTGGCAGGGGCACCAAGCGGACGAAAAGTTAGCACCTTGTACTGATACAGCCCTTCAGGTGTGATGAAGGCAGTTTTCTCTTTGGCAGCCTCCGTTAAGGGCACCTGCCAGTACCCTTTCGTGAGGTCCAAAACAGAAAAAGACCGGGCTTGTCCTAATATCTCGATTAGCTTATCCACGCATATGCATCGAATTTGGAAATCTCGTTCAGTTTATGAAAATCGTTACAGAACCGTAATGTCTTGCCTGGCTTGGGTATTAAAGACTATAGCACTGGCCCACTCACTTTTAGACTCCTCAGTGACATCTAGTTGCAGCATTAATAGCACTTCCTCCGAGATGGCTTGTCGCCGAGCCTCGGGTACCCGGTATGGTTTTAACCGGACTTTGGCCTGAGGTTCCGTGACAATGTCATGCTGGATTGTGGAAGTGCATCCAGAGCGGTCCGAGAACACATCTGTGTTCCAACTAATGAACTCCCTGGCCTCCTGAGCCTGTTTAGAGGAGAGGCTGTCAGCAACTTTTACGATGACAACCGCTTCCCTTGCATCAGACAAAAGGGCCGGAACCTCTTCCCCTAGAAAACCCGGAGGCGGGCTGTCTTCCGTAGAGGTCTCCCTATCCTTCCACGGCCTAAGTAAATTAACATGGTAGATCTGTTCCGGCTTTCGCCACCCTGGCTGGTGTACCTTGTAGTTCACATCTCCAACTTTCTCAAGTACCTCGTAGGGCCCCTGCCACCTAGCCAGGAATTTACTGTCCACGGTCGGTACCAGAACCAAAACCCGATCATCCGGGTTAAAGATCCGGACCCGAGCCTACCGATTATAGACCAGACTCTGGGCTCGCTGAGCTGCCTCTATATGAGAGGCAACACTGTCTCTATCTGTTCTTGCATCTGGGTAACACACTCAATAACACTTTTATACGGAATGGGCTGTTGTTCCCATGCCTCTTTGGCTACATCCAAGAGTCTGCGAGGGTGTCTGCCATATAGCAGTTCGAAGGGCGAGAACAAAGTAGAGGCCTGGGGTATCTCTCGCACTGCGAACATGAAAAAGGTCCCAGTTCTTCCCATCTTTAGCCACCACCCATTTCAACATATTTTTTTATGTTTGGTTAAACCTTTCTACCAGACCGTCTTTTTGTGGATGGTAAATGGGCGTCCATAGCTGTTTTATGTGCAGCAACTTACAGAGTTCCCTCATCACCTTGGACATAAAAGGGGTCCCCTGGTCAGTCAGAACCTCTTTAGGTAGCCCCACTTGGGAGAACATTTCCATTAGCTCCTTAGCTATCAGAGTAGCCGATGTATGTCGCAGTGGCACCGCCTCTGGGTACTGAGTGGCGTAGTCTAGGATGACCAAGATGTGTTGGTGTCCTCTAACGGACTTCGGTACTGGGCCTACGAGGTCCATAGCGATACATTAAAACGATACCTCGTTGATCGGGAGAGGAACCAAGGGACTACGGAAGAGGTGCTGGGGGCTAGTTGCCGGGCAGGTCAGGCAAGACTTAAAGAATTCGTCCACCTCCCTAAACACACTGGGCCAGTAAAGCGTTGTAGAATCCGGTCATGTGTTTTCTGCATTCCCAGATGACCCCCAAGAACATGTTGGTGGGCTAACTCTAACACAAGTTTGCGATCATCCTGGGGCACCACCAACTATTCAATGGGTTCACCCCACAGCTGGTTTACTCGATACAACATATCCTGCTGAACCACAAAACAGGGGAACACCGACTCTGCCCCATCTACTATTAATACATTTTCCCTGGCTCGTTATAGGGTGGGGCCCCGGTGTTGTGCAGTACCAAAATTATCTCCAGAGACATTGAGGTCTGCCAACTCAGGCCCCGGCGGCAAGTTATCCATGTCTCCCACCATTACACTCAGTGGGGTTGTCTCCCCCTCTTCCACCGAAGTGGCAGTCACCCCTACCGCTGGCCCTTCGGCCTTGGGTTCCCAGGGTTCTGGCCTCCCCTTGGAGCAAGGCCACTCTGCTGGGGTTACCCCTGTCTCATGGGTATCAGTCACTTTCATAGCAGGCCACAGTGCCGGGAAAAGACTCTCCCTATTATAAGTTCGTAGTTTAAGTTTGGGGCAATTGGTCCACCTGCCGGCCCCTGTGGTTAGAGACACCAGGGCAGTGGGATAGTCTTTTAAGTCCCCATGGATGCACATGACCCCGACTTTCCGGCCAGTATACTCAGCGGACCGTACCAGGGGAGCCCTTACTAGAGACACCAGACTCCCTGAGTCCAGCAGGGCCTCCGCTGGAGTGTCTCCGACTTCCCCCCGACACAAGTGATTTAGAGTTTCTGGGGTACCTGCTGCACACAGCTTCCTGGCATATAACGACTGACGGAAGCCATAGTTCGTGTCCATTTGCTCCACCTGATGGGGACAGTCAGCTCGTACATGGCCAGGCTCCCGACACCACCAACAGACCATCGGAGCCGGGTCCATAGGGGGTACATCCCGGGCAGGTTTGGTTGGCACAAGTCTGGGGTGGAGATTTATGGGGTTTGACTGCCCCCCTCCCGAAAGAGCCATCCTTAAGATTCATAGTAGCCTTGTATCACTCCACCAGGTCCACCATCTCCAGGGCATTGCCAGGAGACACCTGGCCGACCCAATGCTTGAGAGGGGGTGGCAGTGCCCTCCAGAAGATATCGGCCAACAGTCTATCCAACATAGCCGTAGGACTTAGCACATCAGGCTGTAGCCACTTTTGCAAAAGATGGAATAAGTCATAATATTGGGGTCTTGCAGGCTCAGCCGGCTTAAACCCCCACTGATGTACCCACTGGGCCCAGACCAACACATTCAACCCCAGTCTGGCCAAAATATCACCCTTTACTTTCTGGTAGTCGGCCACTTGATCGTCCGGCAAGTCGAAATATACCCGCTGGGAATCGGATACCAGGAATGGAGCAACGACCTCAGCCCACTGGTCTCGGGGTAACTTCTCCCTTGTGGCCACTTTCTCATACATCACCAGGTAGGTTTCGATGTTGTCTGCGGGTGTCATCTTAGGAATCGCTGCACAGACTGCCTTCCAGGCATCGTGGACACTCGGGGTTGCTCCTGCTGTCTGCAAAGCCATCACCTGTTGTAGCAGCAACTGGTTGGTATCTTGCTACTGCTTATTAGCCTAACTTTGGTGCAGATTTGTCTCCCGCTGCTGCAGATTAGACTCCATGAGGGTCTTCACAACAGCCTGCATTTTCTCGTAGGGCACGGATTGTAATACAGCTGATTTAATGTATGACATACAACCGTGCCTGAAAAAATGCAGAAACCAAAAATATTGGTGTTCACGCCAGATTTACTGCTCGTGCACGCATCCTCCCCCAATTTTGGGGGTTCGCTCTGATAGGCAGATGCAGTATAGAGGCAATGACCAGTTTATAACTCAAAAACTTCAGTGTTTATTCACACTTGTTGCAAGTACACAGTATGAAAGTTAAATTGCAGTATTGGTGTTCGTTCACACCCAGACAGTTCCAAAAGCAAAAACAGTCACCTTTTATTTTGGGTGTTAATTCATATCCGGTCGGCATAGCACAGGACAGAACAGTCCTCCCGGATTCAGGCCCCCAGCCTGGCACAAAGCTCAGATCCCACAGAGATTGCTAGAGCTCCAATGTCAGAGAGAGATCATCACCACCAGACAATGCTGGCCGTTTTTTATAGGCCTATCAGAACCCGGCCTGGAACGTGGGGAGTAATCACACACACACACAGCACTTTGACTACTCCCAGTAAGAGCCGTCCTGGATCAGCTATTTACAGCTTTACTAGATAGCAAGGTGTCAAACCTCGGTGACACATACCTATCATCCACAATGATTCCTTCCACTTTTTACACTAGGTAGAAGCCTGTTAATCATCAGCAGGTGGGCAGGGAGAGCAGGAATTTATTAATAACCATGACTCTTCTCAGGTGGCCATGACTCTTTTCCAGGCCCAGTCTGCAATGATTGTGATGTTGGTTCTCAGCAACCACTTAGTTTTAACTTATAAATGACAGACCGCTGAAATCAACTCACCTGTCTCTACTTTATGATGCCGTTCGTATGGGCAGCATAATGTTAATGACAAGTTCCCTTTAACATGGTTGTTGAATAATGCAGTGTTCACACTACACTTGCACCTTCCATCAAAGACATATTGACCATGTGGCCGGACCTGCAGAGGGAAGTATACTTACCTGCTGCTGGCCACTGTGTTCTGGCTCCTATGCTCCCCCGGAGTCTCTGCCGAACTTTGGTCCTTGTGTGTCAACATCCAGTTTGTTGGCTGCTATAGCCAATCACTGGCTGCAATGGTGGGGTGCCTTCCTTTGCATTACATGACCCAATGACGTGACAAAAGGGGGGGATGTGTCACCGCTGCGGCCAGTGATTGGCTGGAGCAGCCGTCAAACCAGATGTTATGTAGTGAAACGGTCAGCACTTCAACCCCACAGGACGTCCGCACGGGAAAGGAAGCACCTCAAATGTAGTAAAGAAAATCCCAGCGGGCGTAAATCTTCAATTGATGTATCCTTTATTTCATCATAGCAGAAATGCAACAATGTAACAATGGACGCTTTCGGCCTGTCCAGCCTTCGTCAGCTCAAGTTAATACAATGTTTCACCATCTTAAATAGCAAAGAAATCAATCACCTGTGGTGACGCCAGTCGCCCACAAGTGTTGGCGGTACCCAAATCAATATAATCCAGTTCTCCTATACAAAACAATTATAATAAAATAAAGACACAAATGCTGATGTAATGCTGATTCAACTTGTAGCGATTCATCTCTGATTTGCTGTCTGTAAAGAAACGTAAAATTGTTAAAGATTTGATTAAACGGCAACACAAGTCACATATGCATAATCCCATATTCCCTATTTAATCCCCTGGATTGCAATGTACCCAGAGTGTGGATCCAATAGGCCTCTCTACGTAATAGTTGTTTCTTAAAGGGACACTGACAGGCCAAAACAGCATATATAGTTAGATATATCACATTACAGGTCTTATACAGTCTTTTAAAAGCATATAAGTATCCCCCCTGTCCACCTTATAAAGAGCGAAATATAAAGTTTTATAACCTGCTTCTGCGGTCAGCAATCTGCCCAAGGGGCGGCGTTTCATGTGAAAATGCGCCCAGCCAGCCTTCCCAACTGCCGTTTGAAGCCCCGCCCAGCTCATTAATATTCACTTCGCTGGGCGGCGGCTAGAACTCTCCCCAGTCCCGATCCTGCGCCTGCGCAATTCAATCCTCCGGGCATCGTTCATGCCCAATCTTCCTCTGCCTCTCTTTGTCTGCACTGTGTACACACAGACAATGAGGGCGGAGTGAAGATTTGGAGGTCGGACGCACTATAATTAACCCCTTAGACGATGTGAGTGAGCAGCGCTCTGAAGCGCTGCTCTGAACAGTGCATGGCTGAGGCTGCAGCTGCCTCGAAGACGCAGGCTGGTGTGTGTGCGCAGGCGCAATCTAACGGCACGGCGGGGCGCAGGAGCAGAAGATTGGGCATGAACGATGCCCGGAGGATTGAATTGCGCAGGATCGGGACTGGGGAGAGTTCTAGCCGCCGCCCAGCGAAGTGAATATTAATGAGCTGGGCGGGGCTTCAAACGGCAGTTGGGAAGGCTGGCTGGGCGCATTTTCACATGAAACGCCGCCCCTTGGGCAGATTGCTGACCGCAGAAGCAGGTTATAAAACTTTATATTTCGCTCTTTATAAGGTGAACAGGGGGGATACTTATATGCTTTTAAAAGACTGTATAAGACCTGTAATGTGATATATCTAACTACAGTTGCAAGAAAAAGTATGTGAACCCTTTGGAATGATATGGATTTCTGCACAAATTGGTCATAAAACGTGATCTGATCTTCATCTAAGTTGCAACAATAGACAATCACAGTCTGCTTAAACTAATAACACACAAAGAATTAAATGTTACCATGTTTATATTGAACACACCATGTAAACATTCACAGTGCAGGTGGAATAAGTATGTGAACCCTTGGATTTAATAACTGGTTGAACCTCCTTTGGCAGCAATAACTTCCAAACGTTTCCTGTAGTTGCAGATCAGACGTGCACAACGGTCAGGAGTAATTCTTGACCATTCCTCTTTACAGAACTGTTTCAGTCCAGCAATATTCTTGGGATGTCTGGTGTGAATCGCTTTCTTGAGGTCATGCCACAGCATCTTAATCGGGTTGAGGTCAGGACTCTGACTGGGCCACTCCAGAAGGCAGATTTTCTTCTGTTTAAGCCATTCTGTTGTTAATTTACTTCTATGCTTTGGGTCGTTGTCCTGTTTCAACACCCATCTTCTGTTGAGCTTCAGCTGGTGGACAGATGGCCTTAAGTTCTCCTGCAAAATGTCTTGATAAACTTGGGAATTCATTTTTCTTTCGATGATCAGATCAGATCAGATTTGATGATAGCAATCCGTCCAGGCCCTGACGCAGCAAAGCAGCCCCAAACCATGATGCCCCCACCACCATACTTCACAGTTGGAATGAGGTTTTGATGTTGGTGTGCTGTGCCTCTTTTCTCCACACATAGTGTTGTGTGTTTCTTCCAAACAACTCAACTTTGGTTTCATCTGTCCACAGAATATTTTGCCAGTACTGCTGTGGAACATCCAGGTGCTCCTGTGCAAACTGTAAACGTGCAGCAATGTATTTTTTGGACAGCAGTGGCTTCCTCTGTGGTATCCTCCCATGAAATCCATTCTTGTTTAGTGTTTTACGTATCGTAGATTCGCTAACAGGGATGTTAGCATATGCCAGAGAGTTTTGTAAGTCTTTAGCTGACACTCTAGGATTCTTCTTCACCTTATTGAGCAGTCTGCGCTGTGCTCTTGCCGTCATCTTTACAGGACGGCCACTCCTAGGGAGAGTAGCAGCAGTGCTGAACTTTCTCCATTTATAGACAATTTGTCTTACCGTGGACTGATGAACAGAAAGACTTTTGTAGATACTTTTATAACCCTTTCCAGCTTTATGCAAGTCAACAATTCTTAATCGTAGGTCTTCTGAGAGCTCTTTTGTGCGAGGCATCATTCACATCAGGCAATGCTTCTTGTAAAAAGCAAACCCAGAACCAGTGTGTGTTTTTTATAGGGCAGGGCAGCTGTAACCAACACCTCCAATCTCACCTCATTGATTGGACTTCAGTTGGCTGACACCTCATTCCAATTAGCTCTTGGGTAAAGGTATTAGAATTGGTACAGAGAACCATCAGACCGCAGCTTTTGCGGATGATGTGTTGCTGTTCATTACTAATCCTGAAACGGCCTTTAAAGAGATTGAATCATTACTTCACGACTTCTCGGAAATGTCTAATTTCTTAGTGAATTTATCTAAGTCTACAATCTTAAACGTCTCTTTACCGGTGACGACTATGGCCAGGATAAAAGATGCTGCGGCCTTTCATTGGTCAACTGACCATATCACCTTTTTAGGAATTAAGTTGACCTCTAGTTTTTCCCGGTTATATCATGAGAACTTCCACACCCTTTCGAAACGTATAGAAGATCTCATAAGTTCATGGGATATCCCATTTGTTTCCTGGTTCGGCCGTAGAACTTTGATTAAATCTATTCTCATGCCAACGGTTTTGTATTACATTTAGGCATTACCTATTCCAATTCCCAGGGCCTTCTTTAAGAAAATCCAAAGCATCCTTTTGAAATTTTTATGGGGTAAAAAAAAGGCTAGGATACCTTTTAAACAGGTCAAGCAAAGGTCAACTAAAGGAGGAATGGGGGTGCCAGATGTTTATCTATACCACAAAGCAGTGATATGCATGCGTTGTTTGGAATGGTTGAGAAGTTACTCTAAACGTTTAGATCTTTCAACTGAAGCCGGCATGGCTAACATCCCCTTGCGCTCTTTGTTGTTTATGGATGGTACAATGGCTAGAAAGGTTTTGAAGACAGCTAGCTCCATAACTTTATATTCAATAAAGATATGGTCAGAATCTAAATGGCTTACAACATTAGCCCCAAATTATCTGACACTAATGCAAGTAAGAGATATATTATTTCAAGCACCTATACAGTTTCTAGACACTCTGCCAGTTAGAACGAAATCTATTACAACACCCATTTTAAACCTATGCAAAGAAGAAGATGTTCTTACATATGAATATTTACGTTCTCTTCCGGCGCTAACTAATCTTTCCACTTTTCATCTGGCATATTTACTCCAACAGCTAAAAAAACACTTAACAACGCTCCCGTCAATTACAACTCACACTCCGTTTGAAAAATTAGCATTACAATTAAAGGAACCAAAAGGGAAAATCTCACAACTATATGAAATACTACTTTCCAAACAAGGTTCAGATTCCCCTATATTTATTCAGCAATGGTCAACAGAGCTGGAGATTCAATTATCCCCTTTAGAAGTAAAACATGCACTCAGAGCGTTTCTTAAGGTGTCCAGGTGCGTTAAGCTGCAAGAGAACAGCTATAAAGTTTTAACAAGATGGTATTATACACCTCAAAGGCTTCACCGCATGTTTCCTGAGTGTAACCCTATGTGCTGGAGATGTAACCTAGAAATAGGTACGCATACCCATATTTGGTGGGAGTGTAACAAGATAACTCCTTACTGGCAAGAGATCTGCAAACTTATATCTGAGATTTGTAGCTTGAAACTACTTATTTCCCCGAAAATTTGCCTTTTAGGAGTTTTGGGAGAAATCAGGGGCCCCAAAATTAGACGTTTGTTGTGTAACACATTATTAGCAGCAGCTAGACTTATGGTGGCAATAGCATGGAAACAACCAAACCCACCAACTATTCAAAATTGGATCCTCAAATGCGACCAACTATATCGTCTTGAACAAATTGCACACTGGGATGCTCGTACCCCTATGCAATTCGAAATGGTTTGGAATCCATGGAAAACATTTAGGAATTTTTCTGGGATTTGAGTATTTACTGTGAGAGGTATTGTTTGCGAGGGTGGGCCTCCTCCTTTTGAGCTGCTTTCCTTTGAAAGGGTCTCATTCGGTTGTGAACACACATACTGTTGCTCCTGGTTGGAGTCAGTAGGAGACATTACACTTTACGCCGGCCTCGATGGAATTCTGTGCTTTACAAAGCTACTTGTCCCCCCCCCTCCCCCAACCTATGCTTTCGTTTCTGTTTTGTTTTATTGTATTTAAGGTCAGTCCATTTAATTATATAGTGGATACTCATATACCTTTTAGATTAAGATGATCAGAGGCGTTTTCTTTGCTGGTAACATCTGGAAAACAATGAGCATGTTATTCTTCGATAGGGACAACTATATGATTATACTTGTAGACTGTATACGCAGGGTATGTGTATATTTTCAAAAAAAAAAAAAAAAAAAAAAGGAAACTGGAATTATTGCTGACCTTTATGTTGGTTGTTTATTTCATGTCGGAAAACAATAAAAACTATTTTAAAACAATTAGCTCTTCGGGATGTCATTAGTCTAGGGGTTCACATACTTTTTCCACCTGCACTGTGAATGTTTACATGGTGTGTTCAATAAAAACATGGTAACATTTAATTCTTTGTGTGTTATTAGTTTAAGCAGACTGTGATTGTCTATTGTTCTGACTTAGATGAAGATCAGATCACATTTTATGACCAATTTGTGCAGAAATCCATATCATTCCAAAGGGTTCACATACTTTTTCTTGCAACTGTATATATGCTGTTTTGGCCTGTCAGTGTCCCTTTAATGTCTCCCCCTCTCCTGTGTCATTTCAGGTGCTGGAACAAGTGAAATGACACAGGAGAGGGGGAGACATTAAGAAACAACTATTACAGAGAGGCCTATTGGATCCACACTCTGGGTACATTGCAACCCAGGGGATTAAATAGGGAATATGGGATTATGCATATGTGACTTGTGTTGCCGTTTAAAGGGATTCTGTCATCAGAAATGAGCCCTATAAGCTAAACATATGGCGATGTCCCTTGTAAAACACAGAATCCTAAAGTGAGTTTATCAAATGCCCCTGTGGCTCTATATTCATAAAAAAGCGGTTTATATCACCTGTCAATCACTTAAAAATGTGTCCAAGGGGACGTCTCTTGGTGAAAGGTTCCCGGCCGTTTAGGTGCCCAGCGCCGCCTTCTGAGCTGAAATCGCCACCCTCCCTTTTATTTAATCCGCCTACCTCAGGTGACTAACCTTCCTTGTGCCCAGCCGTGCCCAGCCAAGCCTGCCTGTGAAGGAGCCCAGCTCCGCCTATGTCTCCTCCTTTCATCAACGATAGATAGCCGTAATCTCATGATGCGCGAGCTCGCGCATGCGCAGTTCTTTCCCTGAGGCTGATGCCAGCACAGGGAAGGAACACTATAACGGCACTGCGCATGCGCGAGCTCGCGCATCGCAAGGTTACGGCTATCTATCGTAGATGAAAGGAGGAGACATAGGCGGTGCTGGGCTCCTTCACAGGCGGGCGTGGCTGGGCACGGCTGGGCACAAGGAAGGTTAGTCATCTGAGGTAGGCGGATCGAATTAAAGGGAGGGCGGCGATTTCAGCTCAGAAGGCGGCGCTGGGCACCTAAACGGCCGGGAACCTTTCACCATGAGACGTCCCCTTGGACACATTTTTAAGTGATTGACAGGTGATATAAACCGCTTTTTTATGAATATAGAGCCACAGGGGCATTTGATAAACTCACTTTAGGATTCAGTGTTTTACAAGGGACATCGCCATATGTTTAGCTTATAGGGCTCATTTCTGATGACTTAAAGGTCACATCTACACCCGGCGCAGGCGCATTGAGGAAGGAGCGACCAAGCGAGTGTCCTCCTCTCAGTGCGCCTGCGCCGACTGAAGACAGGTACGGCGCAGGCGCCAGATTTTGAATGCAAACAGGGCCAGCAGAGAAAGATCCCGTCCGCTGGCCCTGTCAATCAGCATGCGGAGGGGGCGTCTTTAGGATAGGAGGATGCGGCTGCTAGCAGCAAGTAGCCGCCCTACTTGCTGGTAGCAAGGTAATTAGCATATTTTAAAAGTAAGTTTTTAACAGAATCTGCTAAACGAAAATGATTAATTACAGTATGTTTGCATAAATCGCATTATAGGCATTATAAGTAACCAAAAAAAAAACAACTGTTTAGTGGGGTGACAGAAGCCCTTTAATCAAATCTTTAACAATTTTCTTTACAGACAGCAAATCAAAGATGAGTCACTACAAGTTGAATCAGCATTACATCAGCATTTGTGTCTTTATTTTATTATAATTGTTTTGTATAGGAGAACTGGATTATATTGATTTGGGTACAGCCAACACTTGTGGGCGACTGACGTCACCACAGGTGATTGATTTCTTTGCTATTAAGGATGGTGAAACATTGTATTAACTTGAGCTGACGAAGGCTGGACGAACGCGTCCATTGTTACATTGTTGCATTTCTGCTATGATGAAATAAAGGATACATCAATTGAAGATTTACGCCCGCTGGGATTTTCTTTACTACGTCAAACCAGATGTTGACTTGCGGGGACCAGAGTGCAACAGCTACGGGGAGAGAGTGAAGGAGCTAGAACCCAGCAGTGGGGAGAAGGTATGTATGTTACCCTCCACAGGTCTTGCTACATGTGGGAATCTGCCCGAAACGCCCCCAAAGATGGAAAATCCCTTTCAGTTTTATATCTATAATAATAATACTAAAATGTATTTATATAGCGCCACCATATTCCGCTGCGCTTTACAAATTCATAGGGTTCATGTACGAAACAAAAGTAACTGGCTAATATGCAACTGAAAAACTAAGAGTCAGGGCCCTGCTCGCAAGAGTTTACAATCTATGAGGAATTGGGGGTGACACATAAGGTAGTTGATTGTGATAAGTAGGATTTGAGCCATCATTGAACTGACAGGAGTGGTGCCGGACGATCTGCTTAAGGTTTGGGACTACTAGAGGATCGAGTTTAGGCCAGAGGAGTTGGTGGGGGGAGGTTTAGTCGGGGAATAGTCATTTTAGGTAGCTTGATAAGCCTGCCTGAAAAGATGTGTTTTTAAGGCACGTTTGTAGGTGGAGAATCTATAGTAATGATTAAGACTGTAAGCCACATATTTTTGTGCAGATGATCCAAATTGATTAAAGCAACTGATTGAAAAGATTTTTAATATTTTATAGTTATATTCACATGATACAAAAATTTGCATGTTGTGTTTTTGGAATCCTGAATGAACAGATACACATACTTACAGAGTTATGTTTTTTTTATCAGTCTGCTTTCAATAGATTTGCATTGAAGAATCATTTGTCTTTAAACTCATACATACAACTGTATTGTGGCTCCATTTATGAACGGAGTTCTAATAGGGCTGCCAAAGAGGTCTATGATCCCTGTATTGTATATCTGCATGTCTCGAATTTCATATGGAGTGTTGCCGAATCCCACAGAAAAAATATAACTAATGCCATATGTACGGCGGTATTCTTTTCTAAAGCCATTGCTGTTACATACTGAGTCAAATGTACTTGTACTGCCATACAGGTTCCATGTACAGGTATCTTTTTATGTATTCAATATATGTACTACTAAACACATAGACTAATATACCTTATATGGTTATTTAGACTTTTTTTTTTCTTATATGATATTATAGAAGAGGCATGCTAAACCTGCGGCCCTCCAGCTGTAGCAAAACTACAACTCGCAGAATTCTCGGACAGCCTACAGCTATCGGCCTACAGCAGGAAATGGTGGGAGTTGTAGTTTTACAACATCTAGAGCGCCACAGGTTGAGCATCCCTGTTATAGGAAAGGAATGTGTAACAAATACTTTATAATGTGACCTCTGGAAGGAGCAGTCAGTGAACAGCAGCAAGTGGATAGAGATTAGTAGTCATATTGTAGCTGTATACGGAAGTTGTAATGAGCTGAAAGGCAATCTACTGACTAATTCTGTGTTTTCAGTACTTCATTCACTTGACATTCTGTGGCTGAAATGGAATAATGTTGTCTTTTGTCTGAGGAGAGGAATCTGCCCTCCTCCTTATTTGTGAAATGGTGAAAAATGGCTGAAAGATGGTAGCGGAGACTATGCACTGGAGTGATTTTAGGACACAGTAGAGACAAGGCACGGCTATTTGTTTCACAAACTTTCGAAATTACTATTGTGCTTTCCTCCATACTCATGTTGCTAGCCATTTTCTTTGTACCATATAGGTTAATGTGTTTATTATCTTCTCTAGACTATATCAGATGACAAGGAAATTAAAGGAATTGAATATCATTCTTTTCAATGCTGAAGGAAATAATATTTCCCAATTGTGATAGACAGGAATTTAGATATTAGATATAATTAGAACTGGGCAAGGCAAACAAAGGTGAACAAAGCAATAGGTCTCTCTTTCAATATGAGAATGTTTCATGGTTCATAGGTCCTCATGAAAAGTAGTTAAAGTCACCACTGAACTTGTGAATTAATCGAAGAACTATGAACCAGAATTAATGTATAATTGCTACAAATTGTATGCAAATTAGCTGTATTAAAAAAAAAGTAAAGAAAGCTGTTGAAAGTAAAGAGAGCCTCTGGTGCCACCAGTTGGAAGGTGGATTCCCTATAATTCAATGTTCAACCTTTTAAACAGGCCTTGAAGTATAGGTTTAGGCTCAGACTGATCGACAGGTGAATCCCCTAGTGGGCCCCTGAGCAAGGTGGGCCCTAAGTCCTCCACCCCCTGCACAAGTGGCACATGGCACAGCACCCAGACAGCACTACATATAGGCAGGCAGTGTACAGCATCTTAACCAGCCTGTGTGCAATAAAAAAAAATTGGGTAGATTAATTAACAAACTATCCAGTCAATTATAATAGGTGCTTTAGGTGGCTGAGATGACTTCTAGGAACAGAGGTAGACCAGTCAGTATCATCTTTAATCAGGGACATAATCAATCATCTTGTATTGTCTTGGTGCTGCCTGTCTGTAACGGTCACGTCCACACACACACAGGGGGAAGGGTAGTGACCACTGCGCTCCACCCTCACCCCTGGCCCTGCCTACTTGCCTCACGAGTCCTGATGACAGGGGACAACTGGACGGCAGTCCCTAACTTAGGATATGTGCAGGGAAGACAGACAAGACAAAATACGGAACATGAACGGACCGGGTCAGAACCAAGAGAGCTACGCAGTACAACGGATTAAGCAAAGAATGGTCAGGAGAAGCCGGGGTCAAATACCAGGAGAGTAGCGAAGCACAAGAGGAGTCCAAAGAGAGTAGTCAGGTGGGAGCCGAGGTCACAATACCAGGATGTATGCGCAGTACAGGAGGAGCAGGCAGAGGATCGTCAGGGAACAGGATCAGGTAAATATTCAGTAGTCCAACAAATAGCCAGGAACCTAGAAATTAACAGGCAACCTGTAGCCAGCAGGCTGCCTGTATTTATAGTGGGGAGTGAGGGTCATGTGACGTGGCCAGCGTCACATGACCGACAGACCAACCAGTCGAGCACCGAGTGATCAGCTCGGCGCTCAAGGCAGACTAGGAGCAGGGAGCCACCCAGCTAGTAAAGCCGCCCTGGGAATGAGGTCAAACACAGAACCTCATTCCAAAAGCTAAGCAACAGTTCTGCGGGCAATGGGGGACCGAGGGCACCTTCGGAACCCCGTGACAGTACCCCCCCTTTTACGAGGGGCCACCGGTCCCAAGACTTCAGGCGATGGCTTTTCAGGGTGTTCTAAATGAAATTTACGAACAAGTCTAGGAGCATGAACCTCCCTGGCAGGTACCCAAGATCTCTCTTCAGGTCCATACCCCTTCCAGTGAATCAGGTACTGCAAGGAATTACGCACCTTCCTGACATCCACTATTTTAGACACCACATACTCGACAGCATCATTAACAAGAACTGGCGGAGGCGAGGCTTTTGATGGTACTACCGGTTCAAAATATTTTTTAAGCAGAGATTTATGGAACACATTATGAATGTGGAATGACTCAGGCAGCTCCAACCTAAAAGATACCGGGTTAATCACTTCCGTGATCTTATATGGTCCAATAAAACGAGGAGCAAATTTTTTAGAAGTTACCTTGAGAGATAGATTCTTGGAGGACAACCATACTTTATCCCCAACCTGAAAGTTTACCCCCCTTGAACGTCTCCTATCGGCCTTGAGTTTTTGAGAACATTGAGCCTTTTCTAGGTTCGATTGAACCCGGGCCCAAACTGTGCACAGTTCGGAGGAGAGTTTATCAGCTTCAGGGTTAGAGGAGGAGACGGACGACCCAGAATGAAAACAGGGATGAAAACCATGGTTACAAAAGAAAGGGGAGACCCCAGCAGAAGAATTGACACGGTTATTCAGAGCAAATTCAGCCAACGGAAGGAATTTGACCCATAATTGCTGGTCATCAGCAACATACAACCTCAGGAATTGTTCCACAGACTGATTAAGGGGTTCAGTCTGCCCATTACTCTCAGGATGGTAGGCGGAAGAAAAACAAAATTTTACATCTTTGACAGAAGGCCCTCCAGAATTTGGACACAAACTGCACACCCCTGTCCGAAACAATATTTTCCGGGATGCCATGTAAACGAACAATCTCTCTCACAAAAATAGACGCCAGGGTTTTAGCATTCGGAAGTTTAGACAGGGGAATGAAATGAACCATCTTGCTAAACCTATCAACCACTACCCAAACCACAGTCTTACCCTCCGCCAGCGGTAGGTCAGTTATAAAGTCCATCGAGATATGGGACCAGGGTCTACTGGGAATGGGTAGGGGTCGTAGGTTACCAGCAGGGCGAGTCCTAGGTGTCTTAGACCTGGCACAAACCTCACAGGCTGACACGTAGGACTTGACATCCCTGGTCAGAGTGGGCCACCAATAAGATCTAGAAACCAGATCCTTAGTGCCCTCAATACCCGGATGTCCACAAAAGGCAGAATCGTGACACTCACCCAACAGCTGGAGACGAAATTGTACGGGAACAAACAACTTATCTGTTGGGGTGGATGCCGGTGCCAGATGTTGTTCAGCCTTAATGCGAGCCGAGATATCCTGGGTTAGAGCCGCTAAAAAGATGTTTGCTGGTAGGATGGATTCAGGCGGCGTCTCAGTGGGTTGAAAAGCATGGAAGCTCCGCGATAATGCGTCTGCCTTCACATTTTTACTTCCCGGCCTGAACGTAATGGAGAAGTCAAAACGGGTAAAAAACAGAGCCCATCGGGCTTGTCGGGGATTCAACCTCTTAGCGGACTCGAGAAACATTAGGTTTTTATGGTCAGTGACAACAGTTACTCGATGCCTTGCCCCCTCCAAAAAATGTCTCCACTCCTCAAATGCCCATTTAATGGCCAACAGCTCCCTATTCCCTATGTCGTAGTTTCTCTCCGTGGGAGAGAATTTCCTAGAGAAGAAGGCACACGGTCTCAGGTTAGTGAGGCTAGCAGGACCTTGTGAAAGGACTGCTCCTGCGCCGTCCTCGGACGCATCCACCTCCACAATAAAGGGTCTCTCCTGATCAGGCTGGATCAGAATGGGAGCGCTACTAAATGCCTTTTTTAATGTTTCAAATGAAGAAATGGCCTTGGTAGACCAATTCTCCAAATTCGCCCCTTTCTTAGTAAGTTCGGTCAATGGCTTAGCAATTACAGAAAAATTTATGATAAATTTACGGTAGTAATTAGCGAAACCCAAAAACCGTTGTAAAGCCTTTAACCCCTTAAGCACCCAGGACGTACCGGTACGCCCTATTTCCCGAGTCCTTAAGGACCCAGGACGTACCGGTACGTCCTGACTTAAAATCTGTATTCCGGCGCCCCAGGGGTTAATCGGAACGGGATTTCGGCTGAAATCATTCAGCCGGCATCCCGTAACAATGCAGGGGGGGGTCATTTGACCCCCCCGTATCGGCGATCGCAGCAAACCGCAGGTCAATTCAGACCTGCGGTTTGCTGCGCTTTTTGCAGTTTCTGATCCCCGCGGGCCCTGACCGCGGGGATCAGAAACTTTTGAGTGCCTAAAATCATTATGTCGCATGCGGTGGGGGCGTTGCGGGAGGCGGGCGGTGCGGCAGGCGGGATCGCGATCCCCCGCCCGCCTCCCCATGAATGATGGTTGGCTTCTAGTGGTTATACCAGGGTGCCAGCACATTGCTGGCACCCTGGTATAAACGGCTGACATCTGTGTAGATGTCAGCCGTTTAACCCTTTCCATACCGCGGTCCGTACGGACCGCTGTATGGAAAAAGTTAACTGTCATCGGTCAGGGAGCTCCCTCCCTCTCCATCGGGGGGCTGCTGTGCCTTTGCAGCCCCCCGATGGAGAGGGAGAGAGCCCCCAGAGAGCCCCCCTCAGCCCTGTGCTCACCCTTCCCCGTCTGCGAAGTTCTGAGCAGACGGGGAAGGTTCCCATGGCAACAGGACGCCTGCTCAGGCGTCCTGCTGTCCATGGTGCTGAACAGATCTGTGCTAAAAGCATAGATCTGTTCAGTGTAAGTAAAATACAGTACAGAACAATATATATTGTACTGTACTGTATTATACAGACATCAGACCCACTGGATCTTCAAGAACCAAGTGGGTCTGGGTCACAAAAATGTAAAAAAAAGTGAAAAAAGTTAAGATAAAAAAAAAAACATTTATCACTGAATAAAAATTAAATACACTACACATATTAGGTATCGCCGCGTCCGTAACGACCTGATCTATAAAATGGTCATGTTACTTTCCCCGCACGGTGAACGCCATAAAAATAAAAAAATAAAAACGATGAGAAAATTGAAATTTTGCCCACCTTACTTCCCAAAAAAGGTAATAAAAGTGATCAAAAAAGTTGCATGTACGCCAAAATAGTACCAATCAAACCGTCATCTCATCCCACAAAAAATGAGACCCTACTCAAGATAATCGCCCAAAAACTGAAAAAACTATGGCTCTTAGACTATGGAAACACTAAAACATGATTTTTTTTTGTTTCAAAAATGAAATCATTGTGTAAAACTTACATAAATAAAAAAAAAGTATACATATTAGGTATCGCCGCGTCCGTATCGACCGGCTCTATAAAAATATCACATGACCTAACCCCTCAGGTGACCACCGTAAAAAAATAAAAACAAAAACGGTGTAAAAAAAGCCATTTTTTGCCATCTTATGTCACAAAAAGTGTAATAGCGAGCGATAAAAAAGTCATATGCACCCCAAAATAGTGCCAATCAAACCGTCATCTCATCCCGCAAAAAATGAGACCCTACTCAAGATAATCGCCCAAAAACTGAAAAAACGATGGCTCTTAGACTATGGAGACACTAAAACATTTTTTTGATTTTAAAAATGAAGTTATTGTATAAAACTTACATAAATAAAAAAAATAGTATACATATTAGGTATCGCCGCGTCCGTGACAACCTGCTCTATAAAATTACCACATGATAAAACCTGTCAGATGAATGTTGTAAATAACAAAAAAAAAAAGTGCCAAAAAAGCTATTTCTTGTTACCTTGCTGCACAAAAAGTGTAATATAGAGCAACCAAAAATCATATGTACCCTAAACTAGTACCAGCAAAACTGCCACCCTATCCCGTAGTTTCTAAAATGGAGTCACTTTTTTGGAGTTTCTACTCTAGGGGTGCATCAGGTGGCTTCAAATGGGACATGGTGTCAAAAAACCAGTCCAGCAAAATCTGCCTTCCAAAAACCGTATGGCATTCCTTTCCTTCTGCGCCCTGCCGTGTGCCCGTACAGCGGTTTACGACCACATATGGGTTGTTTCTGTAAACTACAGAATAAGGGCCATAAATAATGAGTTTTGTTTGGCTGTTAACCCTTGCTTTGTAACTGGAAAAAAAATATTAAAATGGAAAATCTGCCAAAAATGTGAAATTTTGAAATTGTGTCTCTATTTTCCATTAAATCTTGTGCAATACCTAAAGGGTTAACAACGTTTGTAAAATCAGTTTTGAATAGCTTGAGGGGTGTAGTTTCTTAGATGGGGTCACTTTTATGGAATTTCTACTCTAGGGGTGCATCAGGGGGCTTCAAATGGGACATGGTGTCAAAAAACCAGTCCAGCAAAACCTGCCTTCCAAAAACCAAACCGCGCACCTTTCACTCTACGCCCTACTGTGTGACCGTACAGTAGTTTACGGCCACATATGGGGTGTTTCTGTAAACAGCAGAGTCAGGGCAATAAAGATACAGTCTTGTTTGGCTGTTAACCCTTGCTTTGTTAGTGGAAAATATGGGTTAAAATGAAAAATTAGACAAAAAAATGAAATTCTCAAATTTCATCCCCATTTGCCAATAACTCTTGTGCAACACCTAAAGGGTTAACGATGTATGTAAAATCAGTTTTGAATACCTTGAGGGGTGTAGTTTCTTAGATGGGGTCACTTTTAGGGAGTTTCTCCTCTAGGGGTGCATCAGGGGGCTTCAAATGGAACATGGTGTCAAAAAACCAGTCCATAAAAATCAGCCTTCCAAAAACCATACGGCGCACCTTTCACTCTACGCCCCGCTGTGTGGCCGTACAGTAGTTTACGGCCACATATTGGGTGTTTCTGTAAACGGCAGAGTCAGGGCAATAAAGATACAGTCTTGTTTGGCTGTTAACCCTTGCTTTGTTAGTGGAAAAAATGGGTTAAAATGAAAAATTAGACAAAAAAATGAAATTCTCAAATTTCCTCCCCATTTGCCAATAACTCTTGCGCAACACCTAAAGGGTTAACAATGTATGCAAAATCAGTTTTGAATACCTTGAGGGGTGTAGTTTCTTAGATGGGGTCATTTTTGGGTGGTTTCTATTATGTAAGCCTCGCAAAGTGACTTCAGAGCTGTAGTGGTCCCTAAAAATTGAGTTTTTGTAAATTTCTGAAAAATTTCAAGATTTGCTTCTAAACTTCTAAGCCTTGTAACATCCCCAAAAAATAAAATATCATTCCCAAAACAATTCAAACATGAAGTAGACATATGGGGAATGTAAAGTCATCACAATTTTTTGGGGTATTACTATGTATTACAGAAGTAGGGAAACTGAAACTTTGAAATTTGCAAATTTTTCCAAATTTTTGGTAAATTAGGTATTTTTTTGGTGCAAAAAAAATAATTTTTTTGACTTCATTTTACCAGTGTCATGAAGTACAATATATGACGAAAAAACAATCTCAGAACGGCCTGGATAAGTCAAAGCGTTTTAAAGTTATGAGCACTTAAAGTGACACTGGTCAGATTTGCAAAAAATGGCCTGGTCCTTAAGGTGAAAATGAGCCCGGTCCTTAAGGGGTTAATGATGAAGGCCTTACCCATTCCTTAATTGCTAAAACCTTACCAGGATCCATCTTAAAGGTGTGAGGAGTCAAAACATGCCCTAGAAACAGTATCTCCTGTACACCAAAGACACATTTCTCTTGCTTAGCGGATAGCTGGTTCTCCCTCAACACCTCTAATACTTGTTTGACATGGGACACATGAGATTCGAAATCAGGAGAGAATATCAAAATGTCGTCAAGATAGACAATAATAAATTTACCTAAGAACTCCCTAAGAATATCGTTCATTAAGTTTTGGAACACAGCTGGGGCATTGCTGAGTCCAAAAGGCATCACCTGATATTCAAAGTGTCCTATCGGAGTATTGAACGCTGTCTTCCATTCGTCTCCCTCCTTGATTCGGATTAGATTGTATGCCCCTTTCAGGTCAATCTTGGAAAACCAGGTTGCCCCCAAAACCTGGTTAAATAAATCCGGAATCAATGGGAGAGAGTATCTATTTTGGACAGTGATTTTATTTAATCTCCGGTAATCAATACAAGGCCTAAGACCACCATCCTTCTTTTTAACAAAGAAAAACCATGCTCCCATAGGAGAGACTGAAGGTTTAATATGCCCTTTAGCAAGGCTCTCCTTAATATAATCTTCCATAGCCTTGCGTTCGGGCCCTGAAAGATTATAAATTCGACCTTTAGGAAATTCGGCACCCTCAATTAGCTCTATGGCGCAATCATAAGGTCTATGGGGGGGGGGGGGTAGAACCTCTGGAGTAAGGGATGAGAACACATCAGAATATTCCTTAATAACAGAGGGTAATGTATTAGACCTTACTGAAACCCCAGCCTGGACCACGGACAAGCATGAGTCACACTTAGGTCCCCATTTCACCAACTCTCCTTTGGACCAATCAATTGTGGGGTTATGTAAACGGAGCCAAGGTAACCCTAGTACCACCTCAACCGGTAGGTTCTCCAGGACTAGAAGAGAACATCTCTCAGAGTGGCACACACCCACGGACAGAGAAATTTCAGAGGTACATGACCTCACCGTACCACCAATCAGGGGAGTAGCATCAATAGCCATGACATGGATAGGTGTAGGTAAAGCAAACATTGGAATACCCAATTTACAAGCAAACTCAAAGTCAATAAAGCTGGCCGCTGAACCGGAGTCAATAAAGGCCTTACCCGGCCACTTATTAACCCCCAGAGAAATTGTTATGGGTACCAAAAGCTTACCTTTAGAAAAATCAGGGTGTACCTGGTCTTTAGGTTGTCTTGCCTTAGAAGACTTGTCAGAGAGAACCCTCTTAGGACACTTGTTGATCCAATGGCCAGGATCTCCACAGTAGAAGCACTCTCCGCGTCTGCGACGAAGATTACCCCGGGTCATGCCAACCTGCATGGGTTCCTCGGTGGAGACCTCAGTGTTGTCTCTGGAAAAGGCCTCTGGCTGGACCACAATCTGAGAACAGAACTGTCGTTCTTGTCGTCTCTCTCTAACTCGTCTGTCAAGTCGGACAACTAGGGTCATCATCTCCTCTAAGGTCTCAGGAATTTGGTAATTGACCAATAGATCTTTTAAATTATCAGATAGACCAGACCTAAACTGACTCTTCAGGGCTGGTTCATTCCATCCTGAGGGGACACACCACCGTCTGAATTGGGTGCAATACTCCTCCGCAGGGAGATGGCCCTGAACCAGTGCCCTAAGAGCTGTCTCAGCTACCAGGGCCCTGTCTGGTTCGTCATAGAGGGTACCCAGGGCCTGAAAAAACCCCTCCACAGAAGTTAGACAACTGGCCCCAGGAGGTAACGAAAATGCCCAGTCCTGGGGATCACCCTGTAGTAGAGAAATGATAATCCCCACGCGTTGGCTCTCGGGACCGGAGGACACGGGGCGCAAACGGAAGTAGAGTTTGCAATTCTCCTTAAAGGAGAGAAACCTCTTCCGGTCTCCAGAAAAGGGTTCTGGGAGCTTGATCTGGGGTTCAAAATATGGACTGGAGGACAGAGGAGTGGAAGAACCTTGCCCTAACTCACAAGAACGGAGTTTCTCTCCTAGCTCCTGCACCCTCTGTGTCAAATTAGAGACATGGTCAGTCAGGGTAGTAAGAGGATTCATGATACAGTGGTTATTGGGCCTGTTAATCTGTAACGGTCACGTCCACACACACACAGGGGGAAGGGTAGTGACCACTGCGCTCCACCCTCACCCCTGGCCCTGCCTACTTGCCTCACGAGTCCTGATGACAGGGGACAACTGGACGGCAGTCCCTAACTTAGGATATGTGCAGGGAAGACAGACAAGACAAAATACGGAACATGAACGGACCGGGTCAGAACCAAGAGAGCTACGCAGTACAACGGATTAAGCAAAGAATGGTCAGGAGAAGCCGGGGTCAAATACCAGGAGAGTAGCGAAGTACAAGAGGAGTCCAAAGAGAGTAGTCAGGTGGGAGCCGAGGTCACAATACCAGGATGTATGCGCAGTACAGGAGGAGCAGGCAGAGGATCGTCAGGGAACAGGATCAGGTAAATATTCAGTAGTCCAACAAATAGCCAGGAACCTAGAAATTAACAGGCAACCTGTAGCCAGCAGGCTGCCTGTATTTATAGTGGGGAGTGAGGGTCATGTGACGTGGCCAGCGTCACATGACCGACAGACCAACCAGTCGAGCACCGAGTGATCAGCTCGGCGCTCAAGGCAGACTAGGAGCAGGGAGCCACCCAGCTAGCAAAGCCGCCCTGGGAATGAGGTCAAACACAGAACCTAATTCCAAAAGCTAAGCAACAGTTCTGCGGGCAATGGGGGACCGAGTGCACCTTCGGAACCCCGTGACACTGTCACTGTTTGTACAGATAATATTTGCATGTGGCTTTACAGTGGGGCCCCAGAATTATTTTTACAGGTAGGGCCTAGGCACTGCATAGGTTAGGATTATAGGCAAGCTAGTACCTTATCTGCAGACAGCTGTTTTGGGGTGTTTGCCTCTCATTAGTGCAGAGGTGAGATAATTGACTAAGCTGGTTAAGAGACCTTTTTGGGGGATCAGGGCAGGGCAGATTGGCCATAGAACTTACAGGGAAATTTCCTGGTGGGCCGATGCCCAAGGGGCCACCTGAGCCCTCCTCACGGCCAGTCAGTGGAAGTTTTTGCGGATTATTTTGTAATGGACTGTGGCTCTGTTGGGTGGTATAATGTGCCCTAATATGGTATTTCTCGCCCCACCTACTTGTGTTGGCCCTGCTTTCCATCAATTTGGACCCGACTACAAAACGGGGCCACTTTCAGCATTTTTTCCAGGGCCACTTTAAGTTTCCAGTCCGCCCCTGGATCAGGGAGTTACAATTTTTCGTTTTGGAGAGTGCCTAATAGGCGTGAGAAGTCTTATAGGTCAAGCAATGTTACTCTGGAAAACATTTTTTTTGCCAAAAGTAAAAAATAATGCTGTTCCACCAGTTGGAAGGTGGCTGCCCTATAAGTCAATGTTTCACCTTTTAAACAGGCCTTGAGACATAACTTGTAGCCCATTGTATAACAAATTGTAAACTTTTATTGTATGTTATGACTGTTTTGCTTTTTAACTTTCTCTTCTTTCTGAAATAAAAAAAATGGACTTTTTGAATACACATGACTGAGAAATGAAAGGATTAACAAATTTCTACATAGAGACTAGAGGTAGATAGAGAGGTTGTCTTCTGCATTACAAATGATGTAATAAATATGATTGCAAAGGTAAAAAAATGCTAGCGATTTTGATTCAATTACAGCTTAGAGTGTTGTATATATCACACGTAATCTTAAAGGGGTTGTCTCACTTCAGTAAATGGTATTCATTATGTATAGAAAGTTAATACAAGGCACTTACTAATTTATTGTGATTGGCCATATTGCATCCTTTGCTGGCTGGTTTCATTTTTACATCACATTATACACTGCTCATTTCTAGGTGTTACGACCACTGCTGCAGCACAGATATGAGGTGGTTGGGATGGAAACTGCTGCATATGTGTGTCTTATGCGCTCCCTCGGTTCCAGCCACCAGAGAGGTCAGTGCTTTTTGCTATAGTGTTCAAGCATGGCCACCGCTGCTGGATTGCAGTGGAGGCCTTAACCCCTGGAAACGAGCAGTGTTTAATGCAATTGGAAAATTAATCAAGCCAACAAAGGAGGCAATATGGATAATAACAATACATTAGTAAGTGCCTTGTATTAACTTTTTCTACATGATAAATGCAACCTGCTAAAGTGAGACAACCCCTTTAAAGAGCATCTAACACCATGATCAACCCTATTAAACCAGGCATAGTGCCAGGTAGGGTTGATTTTGATGACTAAAATTAGCCCTTTCTTTTCTTCTTACTTTTACTTTTTCTTACTTACTTTTTTTCTTTTCTTTATATGTAAATGAGCTGCTTGGAGCGCTGGGCTGGCCTAGCCCTTAGGAAAACAGCTTCAACTCTGTCTCCTTCTATTGCCACTCCCCCTTCCAGTGAGATGGACAAGGCCAGGCATTCTCACTTTTCTGATGCCTGGTCCTGAAATCTCATGCATGTGCCAGCTACAGTATTATCGCCATATGTGACACTGAATATCTCAGAGCAGGGATGACAACTTTGAAATCTTCATTGCGCTAGCATATGCATGAAATTTAAGAAGCAAGCATGGGAGCAGTGAGGATGCTGGGCCCTGTCAATCCCACTGGGAGGAAGAGTGACAACCGGGAGAGGCGACCGTGAAACAGTGCTCCGAAGGCCAGGCCAGCCCCTCCATGCTCCGAGCACCTCATTTACATATAGCTAACAGTAAGAATCTCTCTGGATTGGTAATACTGATTGCAGAGAAAAATGTCTCATTTTAGTCACCGTGATCAACCCTATCAGGCATAATGACTAGTTTAATAGGGTTGATCATGGTGATAGATGCCTTTTAAGGCTGGGGCTACACTGTAATCTTGGGTGCGACCAATGATCGCTATATAGCAAGGTGGTCATTAAACTGAATGAGGTTGCAACGCACCTCACAAGGTGTTGCAATCTCAGTTTCACAAAAAATCCAGCATATTCCCCAGATAAATTAATAGGAAAGCATTGGGAGATATATATTTGCTCAGTCACAGAATTCATGATAAACTTTAATGGTAAGAGTTTGTGGGAGACCAGGCTGGTGAAGTTTTCAGTTGCTAAATGAGCATTTATAATGGTACACATTTACCCATTAAGTTTGTTAATTAAAATGGTTTTCTGGTACCAAAATGACTTTTTTTTATCTGCTGAGAGTACTCCACAAATTGCATAATTATGCCCCATATACCTGTTTTTCATATCAGCACTTTCCTCCCTCTCCTCAGCATCACTCCATCCTGGGAGGATGCTCACATGACTTACTTCCTGTTCTTATAAGCTTCTTGATGGATTTGCATGCTTTGCTCTGTAATGTTTCTCAGGCCTACAGTATCTCCTCCTTCTACACTCTTTCCTTTGCAGTAGTCATGCCCCTTTGTCACGGAAGGTGAGCAAACCAAACACAACAAAATTACACAAAACAGCAGGCTAGGCCCCACAGCTAGGGAACAGGAAAAAAGGTCACCTCTTGACAATCCCTGAGCCTTTCCCTGATTGCTACCAACATGAACAAATCTCGATGGTAGAGTCCATGCACTCAAACCTAAGCCCTGCTGCAACTGATAGGAAGGAACCTGCGTCTACCTAAGGCCTAGCCAGTACAAACAACAAGGGAAGGAAGGAGGACTTAACTGAAGATGAACTAAGAGCAGGAGATTAGTGATGAGCGGGAGGTGCCATATTCGATTTCACGATATTTCGCGAATATTCGATTGAATATTCGTCTTATATTCATCGAAATCGGATATTCGCCATTATTCAATTTATCTCGAATAATATGCGATTAAATTTTTCGCGTATTGCGATTTTCTTTAAACTTATACTATAAGGCAACTTTCATATTGGATGGCTAATATGTGTATTTTACGAATATTCGCTGTATTGCTATAACAAGGTGACAAAGCTTTTCCACATGTCGGCCATGCTAACCCTGCCTTCTGAGGTGCTGGCGCTGACACAGCTGCGTTGGCGACCTCTTCCTCCTCCCCTGCCCTCGCCTTGTACTTCCACTTGTCCCCCGGCGTCAGTCGGGAATGCTCTCAGAAGCGCGTCTACCAGCGTGCGCCTGTAGTCGCGCATCTTCCGATCACGCTCCCGTGACGGAATTAAGGATGGTACATTGTCTTTGTAACGGGGATCCAGCAGGGTGGCCACCCAGTAGTCAGCACACGTTAAAATGTGGGCAACTCTGCTGTCGTTGCGTAGGCACTGCAGCATGTAGTCTCTCATGTGTGCCAGGCTGCCCAGAGGTAAGGACAAGCTGTCCTCTGTGGGGGGAGTATCGTCTGCGTCCTCCGTATCCCCCCAGCCACGCACCAGTGATGAGCCCGAGCTGCGTTGGATGCCACCCCGCTGTGAACATGCTTCATCCCCATCCTCCTCCTTCTCCTCATCCTCCTCCTCCTCGTCCTCCAGTAGTGGGCCCTGGCTGGCCAAATTTGTACCTGGCCTCTGCTGTTGCAAAAATCCTCTTTCTGAGCCACTTCTAAAAGACTGGCCTGAAAGTGTTAGAGAAGACCCCTCTTCCTCCTCGTCATCCTGGACCACATCCTCTTCCATCATCGCCCTAAGTGTTTTCTCAAGGAGACATAGAAGTGGTATTGTAACGCTGATAACGGCATCATCGCCACTGGCCATGTTGGTGGGGTACTCAAAACAGCGCAACAGGGCACACAGGTCTCGCATGGAGGCCCAGTCATTGGTGGTGAAGTGGTGCTGTTCCGCAGTGCGACTCACCGGTGCGTGCTGCAGCTGAAACTCCACTATGGCCTGCTGCTGCTCGCACAGTCTCTCCAGCATGTGCAAGGTGGAGTTCCAACTGGTGGGCACATCGCATATGAGGCGGTGAGCGGGAAGGCCGAAGTTACGCTGTAGAGCAGACAGCCGAGCGGCGGCAGGATGAGAACGCCGGAAGCGCGCTCAGATGGCCCGCACTTTACGCAGCAGCTCTGACATGTCGGGGTAGTTGTGAATGAATTTCTGCACCACCAAATTCAGCACATGCACCAGGCAAGGAATGTGCGTCAAACCGGCTAGTCCCAGAGCTGCAACGAGATTTCGCCCATTATCGCACACCACCAGGCCGAGCTTGAGGCTCATTGGCAGCAACCACTCGTCGGTCTGTTGTTCTATACCCCGGCACAACTCCTGTGCGGTGTGGGGCCTGTCCCCCAAACACATCAGTTTCAGAACGGCCTGCTGACGTTTACCCCTGGCTGTGCTGAAGTTGGTGGTGAAGGTCTGTCGCTGACCGGATGAGAAGGTGGTAGAAGAGGAGGAGGAAGCCGAGTAGGAAGAGGAGGCAACAGGAGGCAAAGAATGATGCCCTGCGATCCTTGGCGGCGGAAGGACGTGCGCCAAACAGCACTCCGCCTGGGGCCCAGCCGCCACTACATTTACCCAGTGTGCAGTTAGGGAGATATAACGTCCCTGGCCGTGCTTACTGGTCCACGAATCTGTGGTTAGGTGGCGTTGCGCAGTGCACACTTGATTTTATCCGATACTTGGTTGTGCAGGGAGGGCACGGCTCTCCTGGAGAAGTAGTGGCAGCTGTGAACAACATACTGTGGGACAGCAAGCGACATGAGCTGTTTGAAGCTGTCCGTCTCCACCAGCCTGAATGACAGCATTTCAAAGGCCAGTAGTTTAGAAATGCTGGCATTCAGGGCCAGGGATCGAGGGTGGCTAGGTGGGAATTTACGCTTTCTATCAAAGGTTTGTGAGATGGAGAGCTGAACGCTTCCGTGTGATATGGTGGAGATGCTTGGTGACGGAGGTGGTGTTGTTGGTGGCACATCCTCTGTTTGCTGGGCGGCAGGTGCCAACGTTCCTCCAGAGGCGGTGGAAGAGGCCGAGGCAGCAGCAGAAGAAGGAGCAGGAGGGGCCTGAGCCCTTTCTTGGTTTTGAAGGTGCTTACTCCACTGCAGCCCGTGTCTCGCATGTAGATGCCTGGTCATGCAGGTTGTCCTAAGGTTCAGAACATTAATGCCCCGCTTCAGGCTCTGATGGCACAGCGTGCAAACAACTCGAGTCTTGTCGTCAGCACATTGTGTGAAGAAGTGCCATGCCAGGGAACTCCTTGAAGCTGCCTTTGGTGTGCTCGGTCCCTGGTGACGGTGGCCAGTAGCAGGCAAACTGTTTTGGCGACGGCTGCTCTGCTTTTGCACCCTGCTCCCGCTTTTGCTACGCTGTTGGCTCGGTCTCACCACTGCCTCTTCCTCCGAACTCTGAAAGTCAGTGGCACGACCTTCATTCCATGTGGGGTCTAGGACCTCATCATCCCCTTCATCGTCTTCCACCCAGTCTTCCTCCCTGACCTCATTTTCGGTCTGCACACTGCAAAGACGCAGCAGTTGGCACCTGTGTTTCGTCATCATCAGAGACGTGCTGAGGTGGTATTCCCATGTCCTCATCAGGAAACATAAGTGGTTGTGCGTCAGTGCATTCTATATCTTCCACCCCTGGGGAAGGGCTAGGTGGATGCCCTTGGGAAACCCTGCCAGCAGATTCTTCAAACAGTATAAGAGACTGCTGCATGACTTGAGGCTCAGACAGGTTCCCCGATATGCACGGGGGTGATGTGACAGACTGATGGGCATAGGTTTCAGGCGCCACCTGTGCGCTTTCTGCAGAAGACTGGGTGGGAGATAATGTGAACGTGCTGGATCCACTGCCGGCCACCCAATTGACTACTTGCTCAGGCCTTACCATCCTTAGAACGGCATTAGGCCCGACCAAATATCGCTGTAGATTCTGGCGGCTACTGGGACCTGAGGTAGTAGTTTCAGTAGGACGTGTAGTCCTCACCCTGCACCAGAGGCTCCACCAACACCACCACCATGACCGCGTCCCTTATTAGATGTTTGCCTCATAGTTAGCGTTCACAAAGCAAAGTAAAAAGTGGTTAAGTCTGTTAAAAATAATTACTGCAAAAAAAAACAACGTGATGTAGGGTATTGCACTAAAACCTTTTTTTTTTAACTCTATATGACAGCGGTATTTCTGGCCTAAATGTGACAGTCACTTATGCACGTCTAATCCCAGATGTGCAGTATATTAGAGGGTTTTTTCACCCCAGTAACCAAAAAGCCGTATTTCTTGCCTAAATGTGACAGTCACTTATGTACATCTAATCCCAGATGTGCAGTATATATCAGAGGGCTTTTTCACCCCAGTAACCAAAAAGCCGTATTTCTGGCCTAAATGTGACAGTCAATTATGCACGTCTAATCCCAGATGTGCAGTATATTAGAGGGTTTTTTCACCCCAGTAAGCACAAAGCCGTATTTCTGTCCTAAATGTGACAGTCACTTATGCACGTCTAATCCCAGATGTGCAGTATATATCAGAGGGTTTTTTCACCCCAGTAACCAAAAAGCCGTATCTCTGGCCTAAATATGACAGTCACTTATGCACGTCTAATCCCAGATGTGCAGTTTATTAGAGGGTTTTTTCACCCCAGTAAGCAAAAAGATGTATTTCTGGCCTAAATGTGACAGTCACTTATGCACGTCTAATCCCAGATGTGCAGTATATTGGAGGGTTTTTTCACCCCAGTAAGCAAAAAGATGTATTTCTGGCCTAAATGGGACACTCACTTATGCACGTCTAATCCTAGATGTGCACTATATGAAAAAAACTTTTTTTTAACCCCAGTAAGCAAAATGCTGTATTTCTGGACTTGCAGACATACAGATAGCCTGTGCTGGTGCACTATCGTTAAATGGCTGCCGATTATGTATTGATATTGACAAACTGAAGTAAAAAAAGAGCAATGACCATCTGGCCTGCCTAGGGTTCAGACACTTAGCTGATTGCAGGTAAGCCAGTTTCTTATGGTCAGCAATTACTGTAATCGGATCGCTCCTTCTAGCCAATGACGCCATTCCTCAAAGGCCAATTTGATGGCCAACAACTCTTTATTCCCAATATCATAATTTCTTTCGGCAGCAGAGAGTTTCTAAGAGAAAAAAGCACACAGACGCAATTTGCTAGGAGCGGGACCCTGCGACAAAACTGCTCCGACTCCCACTTCTGACGCGTCAACCTCCACAATGAAGGGTTGAGACACATCAGGTTGCATCAGAATGGGAGCGGAAGCAAAAGATTCCTTAATTGCCAAAAAAGCCTGTAATTAGGGTTAAGCGAACCCGAACTGTAAAGTTCGGGTTCGTACTGAACTTTAAGATTTTTGGACCCCGAACTCGAACCCGAACATTTCAGTAAAAGTTATACATACAGCTTTCATATTCTGTTACCAAAAAAAACACTTTTTTGGCAATATACAACATCTGGATTAGTCAGTGTGCAATTTAAGCTAGAAATACAGCCATCATTTTCTGGAGTTTTAAAAACACACTTTTTTGCCAAAAAACTGTATTTTCCTGATCTGCAAGTGTTAAATTCAAGTTTAATATACACTCACCTAAAGAATTATTAGGAACCCCTGTTCTATTTCTCATTAATGCAATTATCTAGTCAACCAATCACATGGCAGTTGCTTCAATGCATTTAGGGGTGTGGTCCTGGTCAAGACAATCTCCTGAACTCCAAACTGAATGTCAGAATGGGAAAGAAAGGTGATTTAAGCAATTTTGAGCATGGCATGGTTGTTGGTGCCAGACGGGCCGATCTGAGTATTTCACAATCTTCTCAGTTACTGGGATTTTCATGCACAACCATTTCTAGGGTTTACAAAGAATGGTGTGAAAAGGGAAAAACATCCAGTATGTGGCAGTCCTGTGGGCAAAAATGCCTTGTGGATGCTAGAGGTCAGAGGAGAATGGGCCGACTGATTCAAGCTGATAGAAGAGCAACGTTGACTGAAATAACCACTCGTTACAACCGAGGTATGCAGCAAAGCATTTGTGAAGCCACAACACGCACAACCTTGAGGCGGATGGGCTACAACAGCCGAAGACTCCACCGGGTACCACTCATCTCCACTACAAATAGGAAAAAGAAGCTACAATTTGCACGAGCTCACCAAAATTGGACTGTTGAAGACTGGAAAAATGTTGCCTGGTCTGATGAGTCTCGATTTCTGTTGAGACATTCAAATGGTAGAGTCCGAATTTGGCGTAAACAGAATGAGAACATGTATCCATCCTCTGATGGCTACTTCCAGCAGGATAATGCACCATGTCACAAAGCTCGAATTATTTCAAATTGGTTTCTTGAACATGACAATGAGTTCACTGTACTGAAATGGCCCCCACAGTCACCAGATCTCAACCCAATAGAGCATCTTTGGGATGTGGTGGAACGGGAGCTTCGTGCCCTGGATGGTCATCCCTCAAATCTCCATCAACTGCAAGATGCTATCCTATCAATATGGGCCAACATTTCTAAAGAATGCTATCAGCACCTTGTTGAATCAATGCCCTGTAGAATTAAGGCAGTTCTGAAGGCAAAATGGGGTCCAACACCGTATTACGGTAGTATGGTGTTCCTAATAATTCTTTAGGTGAGTGTATACAGCTTTCATATTCTGTTACCAAAAAAACGCTTTTTTGGCAATATACAACATCTGGATTAGTCAGTGTGCAATTTAAGCTAGAAATACAGCCATCATTTTCTGGAGTTTTAAAAACACACTTTTTTGCCAAAAAACTGTATTTTCCTGATCTGCAAGTGTTAAATTCAAGTTTAATATATACAGCTTTCATATTCTGTTACCAAAAAAAACTTGTTTGGCAATATACAACATCTGGATTAGTCAGTGTGCAATTTAAGCTAGAAATACACCCATCATTTTCTGGGGTTTAAAAAACACTTTTTTGCCAAAAAACACTATTTTCAGGCGTTGCAGCATCAGCACGTGTGAAATTACAGGCTTATATACTGCTGTCAAATTCAGTTGTTAAACAAACACTCGTTTGGGCAAAAAATACAGGGCTTATATTCTTTCATTAATAAAACACCCTTTTTGGGGAAAAATACACAATATTTCAGGCCTTGCAGCATAAGCACGTTTCAAATTCCTGGGTTATATACTGTTGCCATATTGAGTTATTAAACAAACACCCGTTTGGGCAAAAAAAGTTTATTTGGCATATGTCATTGTGAGATACACCCTTAATACATTTGGTGCACCAATATTTGATTCTGGCCTACAGTGGTTCAGGCCATGTGAGATACACCCTTTACATACAGGGGTTTGATTCAGGCATTTGAAATACAGCCATTTTGGGCAAAGAAATCTTTAATTTAGGCCTACACTGGTTCAGGCCGTGTGAGATACACCCTTTACATACAGGGGTTTGATTCAGGCATTTGAAATACAGCCATTTTGGGCAAAGAAAGCTTTAATTCAGGCCTACAGTGGGTCAGGCCGTGTGAGATACACCCTGTATATACAGGGCTTATATTCTTTCAATAATAAAACACCCTTTTTGGGGAAAAATACACAATATTTCAGGCCTTGCAGCATAAGCACGTTTGAAATTCCTGGGTTATATACTGCTGCAATATTGAGTTTTTAAACAAACACCCGTTTGGGCAAAAAAAAGTATTTTTGGCAGCCTTTGCTGCATATGTCATTGTGAGATACACCCTTAATACATTTGGGTTAGATTCGGAGATTTGAAATACCGCCATTTGCTGCACCAATATTTAATTCAGGCCTACAATGGTTCAGGCCGTGTGAGATACACCCTTTACATACAGGAGTTTGATTCAGGCATTTGAAATACAGCCATTTTGGGCAATAAATCTTTAATTCAGGCCTACACTGGTTCAGGCTGTGTGAGATACACCCTTTACATACAGGGGTTTGATTCAGGCATTTGAAATACAGCAATTTTGGGCAAAGAAATCTTTAATTCAGGCCTACTCTGGTTCAGGCCGTGTGAGATACACCCTTTACATACAGGGGTTTGATTTAGGCATTTGAAATACAGCCATTTTGGGCAAAGAAATCTTTAATTCAGGCCTACACTGGTTCAGGCTGTGTGAGGTACACCCTTTACATATAGGGGTTTGATTCAGGCATTTGAAATACAGCCATTTTGGGCAAAGAAATCTTTAATTCAGGCCTACACTGGTTCAGGCCGTGTAAGATACACCCTTTACATACTATCTTTCTATTCTACTATTAATTAAACACCCATTTAGGGCAAGATCCTAAATTTGAGAAATATGAGGAGAGCGTCAAATAAGGGACGTGGCCCAGGTCGTGGTGCTACTGGTGGAGCTCCTGTTGCAGGAAGAGGATGTGGTCGATCTGTGCCAGCTACACGCACAAGTGAAACCCCTTCCTCAGGTGCGAGTAGGCGACAGAACCTGCAGCGGTATTTGGTCGGGCCTAATGTGGCTCTACGAATGGTGAGGCCTGAACAAGTACAGGCGAAAGTAGATTGGGTTGCTGACAGTGGATCCAGTTTCTTCACATTGTCTCCCACCCAGTCTCCTGCTGAAAGACCACAGTTGGCACCTGCAGCCGATGTCCATCAGTCTTTCACCTCACCCCCTTGCAAATCAGCCAAGCAGTCTGAGCCCCAAGTCATGCAGCAGTCTCTTCTGCTTTTTGATGACTCTGCTAGCAGGGTTTCCCAGGGCCACCCACCTAGCCTTGCCCCAGAAGTGGAAGAGATTGAGTGCACCGATGCCCAACCACTTATCTTTCAAGATGAGTACATGGGAGGACCATCGCAGCACGCCTCGGATGATGACGAAACACAGGTGCCAACTGCTGGGGCTTTCGAAAGTGTGCAGACCGACAAGAAAGGCAGGGGTGAAGACTGGGTGGAAGATGATGTGGAGGACGATGAGGTCCTCGACCCCACATGGAATCAAGGTCATGCGAGTGACCTATTTAGTTTGGAGGAAGAGGCGGTGGTCGCACAGAGCCACCAGGATAGCAGAAGAGGGAGCAGGGTGCAAAATCGGAGCAGCCGTCCTCTAGACAGTACGCCTGCTACTGCCCACCGCAGTAAGGGACCGAGCACACCAAAGCCAGCTCCAAGAAGTTCCCTGGCGAGGCAGTTCTTCAGACAATGTGCTGATGACAAGACACGAGTGGTTTGCACGCTGTGCAATCAGAGCCTGAAGCGAGGCATAAACGTTCTCAACCTAAGCACAACCTGCTTGACCAGGCATTTAAGTGCAAAGCACGAGCTGCAGTGGAGTAGACACCTCAAAAACCAAGAAAGGTCTCTGGCTCCTCCTGCTTCCTCTTCTGCTGCAGTCTCGGCCTCTTCATCCACTTCTGGAGTGACAGTGCCACCTGCCACCCCGCAAACAGAGGATCTGCCAGCAACACCAACACCTGGGTCACCAAGCATCTCCACAATGTCCCACGGAAGCGTTCAGCTCTCCATCTCCCAAACGCTGGAGAGGAAGAGGAAGTACCCCCCTACCCACCCGCGATCCGTAGCCCTGAATGCCAGCATTTCTAAATTACTGGCCTTTGAAATGTTGTTATTCCGTCTGGTGGAGACGGATAGTTTTAAAGGCCTTATGGCAGTGGCTGTCCCACAGTACGTCGTGCCCAGCCGCCACTACTTTTCAAGGCGAGCCATCCCTTCCCTGCACAACCAAGTAGGGGCCAAAATCAGGTGTGCACTGCGCAACGCCATCTGTGGCAAGGTGCATCTGACTACGGATACGTGGACCAGTAAGTACGGTCAGGGCCGTTATAGCTCCATAACAGCACACTGGGTAAATGCAGTGGCGGCTGGGCCTGAGGCGGATAGCAGTTTGGCGCATGTCCTTCCACCACCGAGGATTGCAGGGCGCTTCAGTTTGCCTCCTGTTGCTTCCTCCTCCTACTCTGCTTCCTCATCCTCTACCAGCTCCTCATCCGGTCAGCGTAACATCTTCACCACCAACTTTAGCACAGCCAGGGGTAAACGACAGCAGGCAGTTTTAAAACTTATCTGTTTGGGGGACAAACCCCACACCGCGCAGGAGCTGTGGACGGGCCTTGAACAACAGACCGATGAGAGGTTTGTGCCAGTCAGCCTCAAACATGGCCTGGTGGTGTGCGATAATGGGCGAAATCTCGTAGCAGCTCTGGGACTAGCCGGTTTGACGCACATCCCTTGCCTGGCGCATGTGCTGAATTTGGTGGTGCAGAGATTCCTTAAAAATTACCCCGATATGTCAGAGCTGCTGCATAAAGTGCGGGCCGTCTGTGCGTGCTTTTGGCGTTCTCCCCCTACTGCTGCTCGCCTGTTAGCGCTGCAGCGCAACTTCGGCCTTCTCGCTCACCGCCTCATATGCAACGTGCAAGGTGGAACTCCACCTTGCACATGCTGGCTAGACTGTGCGAGCAGCAGGCGATAGTGGAGTTTCAGCTGCAGCACGCACGGGTGAGTCGCTCGGCGGAACAGCACCACTTCACTAGCAATGACTGGGCCTCCATGCGAGACCTGTGTTCCTTGTTGCGCTGTTTTCGAGTACTCCAGCAACATGGCCAGCGCCGATAACGCAGTTCTCAGCGTTACTATCCCACTTCTATGCCTCCTTGAAAAAACACTTCTGGCGATGATAGAAGAGGATGTGGCACAGGAGGAGGAAGAGGGATCATTTCGTAGGGTTTCCGGCCAGTCATTCCCAAGTGGCTCCGAGGGTGGGTTCCTGCACCCACAAACCCAAGGTACACAATTGTCCAGCCAGGGCACAGTTCTGGAGGATGATGAGGTGGAGGAGGAGGAGATGGAGGAGGAGGAACGATGTTCACAGCAGGGTGGCACCCAGACCAGCTTATGGCCATCACTGGTGCGTGGATGGGGGGATACAGAGGACACAGACGATACACCTCCCACAGAGGACAGCTTTTCGTTACCTCTGGGCAGCCTGGAACACATGAGCGATTACATGCTGCAGGGTCTCCGCAACGACCGCCGAGTTGCCCACATTCTAATTTGTGCTGATTGCTGGGTGTCCACGCTGCTGGATGCCCGTTACAAGGACAACGTACCGTCCTTAATTCCCTCACTGGAGCGTGATCGTAAGATGCGCGAGTACAAGCGCACGCTGGTAGACGCGCTGCTGGCAGGGGCACAGTGGAAGCACAAGGCGAAGGCAGAGGATGAGGAAGAGGTCGCCAGCGCAGCTGGTGCACCGCCAGCCCCTAAGAAGGCAGGGTTAGCATGGCCGAAATGTGGATAAGCTTTGTCAGCACGCCACAACAACCAGCACCACCAGCTGATATGGAACTTCTTAGCAGGAGGCAGCATTTCACCAACATGGTGGAGCAGTATGTGTGCACACACCTACACGTACTGAATGACGGGTCTACCCCCTTCAACTTCTGGGTCTCCAAATTGGGCATATGGCCTGAGCTTGCCCTTTACGCCTTGGAGGGGGCGTCATCACAGACAAGCACAGCCGCCTTTCCACAGCCAATGTGGACAAGCTCACGTTCATTAAAATGAACCAGGCATGGATCCCTCAGGACTTGTCCGTACCTTGTGCAGAATAGACATGTATATCGGTACTAACCAGCCATTGTTATACTGCAGCGCAATTGCTCATTCTTGTTTTTTGGATATTTCACACTCTTTTAGAGTGTACCCTAATTTAAAAAAATAAAAATAAAACCAAAAACCTGTGTTGGCTACCTCGTCCTCCTCCACCGCCGCTTCCACCTACACCGCTACGTCCACTGCCTCCTCAAACTCTTTATTATTTTTATTATACTTATTTTATTTTACAAACCGGATTCCAAAAAAGTTGGAACACTAAACAAATTGTGAATAAAAACTGAATGCAATGATGTGGAGATGGCAAATGTCAATATTTTATTTGTAATAGAACGTAGATGACAGATCAAACGTTTAATCCGAGTAATGTATCATTTTAAAGGAAAAATACGTTGATTCCAATTTTCACGGTGTCAACAAATCCCAAAAATGTTGGGACAAGTAGCAATAAGAGCTGGAAGACCAATTAACACTAATTAGGTCAATTGGCAACATGATTGGGTATAAAAAGAGCTTCTCAGAGTGGCAGTGTCTCTCAGAAGCCAAGATGGGTAGAGGATCACCAATTCCCACAATGTTGCGCAGAAAGATAGTGGAGCAATATCAGAAAGGTGTTACCCAGCGAAAAATTGCAAAGACTTTGCATCTATCATCATCAACTGTGCATAACATCATCCGAAGATTCTGAGAATCTGGAACAATCTCTGTGCGTAAGGGTCAAGGCCGTAAAACCATACTGGATGCCCGTGATCTCTGGGCCCTTAAACGACACTGCACCACAAACAGGAATGCTACTGTAAAGGAAATCACAGAATGGGCTCAGGAATACTTCCAGAAACCATTGTCAGTGAACACAATCCACCGTGCCATCCGCCGTTGCCAGCTGAAACTCTACAGTGCAAAGAAGAAGCCATTTCTAAGCAAGATCCACAAGCTCAGGCATTTTCACTGGGCCAGGGATCATTTAAAATGGAGTGTGGCAAAATGGAAGACTGTTCTGTGGTCAGACGAGTCACGATTCGAAGTTCTTTTTGGAAATCTGGGACGCCATGTCATCCGGACCAAAGAGGACAAGGACAACCCAAGTTGTTATCAACGCTCAGTTCAGAAGCCTGCATCTCTGATGGTATGGGGTTGCATGAGTGCGTCTGGCATGGGCAGCTTGCATGTCTGGAAAGGCACCATCAATGCAGAAAAATATATTCAGGTTCTAGAACAACATATGCTCCCATCCAGACGTCATCTCTTTCAGGAAAGACCCTGCATTTTTCAACAAGATAATGCCAGACCACTTTCTGCATCAATCACAACATCATGGCTGCGTATGAGAAGGATCCGGGTACTGAAATGGCCAGTCTGCAGTCCAGATCTTTCACCTATAGAGAACATTTGGCGCATCATAAAGAGGAAGGTGCAACAAAGAAGGCCCAAGACGATTGAACAGTTAGAGGCCTGTATTAAACAAGAATGGGAGAGCATTCCTATTTCTAAACTTGAGAAACTGGTCTCCTCGGTCCCCAGACGTCTGTTGAGTGTTGTAAGAAGAAGGGGAGATGCCACACAGTGGTGAAAATGGCCTTGTCCCAACTTTTTGGGGATTTGTTGACACCATGAAATTCTGATTCAACATATTTTTCCCTTAAAATGGTACATTTTATCAGTTTAAACTTTTGTTCCGTGATTTATGTTCTATTCTGAATAAAATATTAGAAGTTGGCACCTCCACATCATTGCATTCAGTTTTTATTCACGATTTGTATAGTGTCCCAACTTTTTTGGAATCCGGTTTGTATATCATTTCACTACCTTGTCAGTTAAATTTTCTGGTGAAATTCAGCAATTTTTGGGTGTATAGTACCACTGCTAAACCAAGCAGACAGGTTTAAAAAATAAAAAAAATTGTCATTTACATTTTCGGATGAAATTCACCAATTTTTGGATGTATAGTACCACTGCTATACCTAGTAGACCGGTAAAAAAAAATATATAATTGTCAGTTACATTTTCTGGTGAAATTAACAAATTTTTGGGTGTATAGAACCACTGCTATACCTAGTAGGCCGGTTAAAAAAATAATAATTGTCATTTACATTTTCGGGTGAAAATAACCAATTTTTGGGTGTATAGTACCACTGCTATACCTAGTAGACCGGTAAAAAAAAATTGTCATTTACATTTTCGGGTGAAATTAACCAATTTTTGGGTATATAGTACCACTGCTATACCTAGTAGACCGGTAAAAAAATTTAAATAAATTGTCAGATATACCTAGTAGACAGGTTAAACAAAATAAAAATTGTCATTTACATTTTCGGGTGAAATTCACAAATTTTTGTGTGTATAGTACCACTGCTATACCTAGTAGACCGTTAATAAAAATAAAAAAAATTGTCCGTTATATATTCTGGTGAAATTCACCAATTTTTGGGTGTGATGTACCACTCCTACACCTAGTAGACAGTAAAAATATATTTAAAAAATTGTCAGTTACATTTTCTGGTGAAATTCACCAATTTTTGGGTGTGATGTACAACTGCTATACCTAGTAGACAGGTTTAAAAAAATAATAATTGTCAGTTGCATTTTTGATGAAATTCACCAATTTTTGCTATATCTAGTTGACCGCTTAATAAATTTCAATAATTTTTCTGTTACATTCTTGGGTTGACATAATACAATTTTAGACGTGAATAAACACCTGCTATGCATAGGTGACAGGGAATAAAATGTAATAAATTATTCAGTAATTAATGCGCGCCACATCCTTTCATTCAATGCTTAAACTTTGAAAAGTTGTCACACTTTTATGCTTTAATAATTTCTCCCATATTTCAACTCTATCATTTTAAATTTGAAAAAATTAATCCTCCCTTGGATGTGGTCTCTCTTTCTTAAGATCCCTCTCTGGCCTGGAACCCTGATTCCCCCCCACCCGTGATCACCATGGTAGGCGCATAAAAGAACATCGAAAGTTGATAGAGCAGATATCAAATTGGATCGTGAACATCACGGGGACGTGCGACATGGTGGGGCAGTAAGTGTGCACACGCCTACATGAACTGGCTGACAGGGGTCAGCCCCTGCAACTTCTGGGTCTCCAAATTGGGCACATGGCCTGAGCTTGCCCTTTACCCCTTGGAGGTGCTGGCCTGCCCTGCAGCCAGTGTATTGTCTGAACGTGTGTTTAGCATGACTGGAGGGGGTTATCACAGGTTATATTTCCCAATGTTTTGGGGTGTACCCTAATTTTAAACATAAAATTTAAAACCAAAAAGCAGTGTAGGCTTCCCCCTCCTCCACCGCAGCTTCCACCTACACCGCCACATCCACCGCCTCCTCAACCTCCTACTCCAAATGGACCTCGTCCTCCTAGATCCGTGATGGCGAACCTATGGCACGCATGCCAGAGAGGGCACGCAGAGCCTTCTCTGTCGGCACGCGCGCCCTAGCTCATATGTATAAAGAGGAGGATCGCGGTCCCGGACTCCAGCGGACTTACATCATGTGCGCCGAACACAGAGGGGAGGGGCTGGCATCAGCGCTGCAAAGACTGAGGGGAGTGAGAGGGGAGGGACTCACATCACTGAGCGCCTCCTGCAATCAGGAAGCAGAGAGGGCGCAACATGTGATATGGGAGGGGCGGACACAGAACCAGAGGACCGAACGGAACATTGCAGGGGAGCTCACTACCCTGCAGTATTCTGGCAGTGACTGCTTGTGGGTTTCAGGAAGAAGCATAACGCTGAAGCAGAAAATAAGTAACCCAGAAACTGCAGTTCCTGAACAGCAAACACACATTTTCCCAACTTAGCATACAATTTATTCTCCCGAAGGATCAATAATACTTGTCTTTAATGATCCTGATGAGTCTCCATATCGGGTGAGTGAATCAGTATGTCATCGAGGTAAACAACGATAATCCTCCCCACCAAATGATGAAAAATGTCATTGATAAAGTGCTGGAAGACTGCCGGGGCATTAGTTAAACCAAAGGACATAACCAGGTTCTCGAAGTGACCCTCAGGGGTATTGAAGGCCGTCTTCCATTTATCCCCTTCCCTGATTCTTATCAGATTGTAAGCTCCTTTTAAATCCAACTTAGAAAACACTAGATCCGGAATCAAGGGAAGGGGATTCAGTTCTCGGAAATCTAGGCATGGTCTAAGGGACCCGTGTTTTTTTTTTTAACAAAAAAGAAGCCCGCTGCCATAGGTGATTTAGATGGTTGGGAAAGATTATATTACTGAGATTTTGGCGATTTTGGAATAAGATTGATCAGACAATCATACTCTCGGTGGGGGGGGGGGGGGCAACCCCTGATCTCCACCCTCTGAGAATACGTCCAAAAAATCTGAAAGAAACGGAGGTAACACCTTAGTGGATACCCCAGAAATAGATGCGCCGAGACAGTTGTCCATACAAAATTCACTACAATAACTGATTTGTCTAGTTTGCCAGTCAATTGGTCGGATTATGTTTGGTCAACCATGTTATACCCAGAACCAGCGGAGCAGGCAAACCTTTAAGAACAAAATAAGAAATAGACTCAACATGAGAATCACCCACCCTCAAATGAATATCCTGCACAATATGACATTTTTGCGAGAGAGGAGCGGAATCTATAGCAAACACTTATATCTCTTTGCTTAATGTGCTAGTTCAAAAACCATGACTCTGAACAAATTGATAATCAACAAGATTAACCCCTGTGCCAGGGGTATTTTCAGAGTCTAGCTGTCACGGATGAAGTTAGCAGATAGCTGGAACATATAAATAAACGAGCGACTGGCTTGATCCCAAACTAAGGAGCTTATAGGTGAGCCCTATAAAACCCTAAGAGCTCTCCCTGACTGCTATGCACATGCAAGGGTCTGTATGGTAGACGATTGCATGCCCGTGCACCTAATACTGTGTGACACCTGAAAACCCTATAATAGTGAGGGGACACGACCACCGGCTCCCTGCACGTAATATGGACGGAGTCAGGGTCACCTAGAATCAAGCCAGCAAGGAAACACAATAAAGTAAATGACTTATCTGAACAAACAGCAGACGCAGCCTCCAGCAGTGAACACCTCATCCAAAGTGAGGCAGTATGGGAGGGATTATAAAGGAAGATGATTAGTCGAAATAAGTGACACCTGGCAGAAGGAAAGGAGATGAGAAAGTGAAACCAAAACAAAGAACATCATACAAGAGGTAGAGAAGAACGTCTGCCAGATCTTCTCACTGAACTGGCGGTGACAGTACCCCTCCCTCTACGGGTGGACTCTGGACACTCAGAGCCCACCTTCTCAGGATGAGACCTATGGAAAGCCCTGATGAGACGAGTGGCCTTAATGTCCGCCACTGGGACCCACATCCTCTCCTCAGGACCATAACCCTCCCAATGAACGAGGTACTGAAGAGAACCGCGGATAATGCAAGAATCCACAATCCTAGAGACCTGAAATTCAAGATTACCATCAACAATAATCGGAGGAGGAGGCAAAGAGGAGGGTACAGTGGGTTGGACATAAGGTTTTAATAGGGACTCGTGAAAAACATTATGGATCTTCCAAGTCTGAGGAAGATCAAGACGGAAGGCAACCGGATTGATGACGGACAAGATCTTGTAAGGCCCAATAAACTTAGGACCCAACTTCCAGGAGGGAACCTTCAGTTTGATATTCTTTGTAGACAACCACACCAGATCACCAACATTCAGGTCCGGACCATGCACACGTCTCTTATCCGCCACATGCTTATATCTCTCACTCATCCTCTTCAGATTACCCTGAATCTTTTGCCAAATAAATGACAAAGACGAGGAAAATCTCTCCTTATCAGGTAAACCAGAAGACCCCTCTCCAGAGAATGTCCCAAACTGCGGATGAAACCGATATGCACCAAAAAATGGTGACTTATCAGTGGACTCCTGGCGACGGTTATTTAAAGCAAACTCAGCAAGGGACAAAAAAGAATACCAATCCTCCTGATTCTCCGCCACAAAACAGCGCAGATATGTCTCCAGATTCTGATTGACGCGTTCGGTCTGACTATTCGACTGCGGGTGAAAAGCAGAAGAGAACGACAACCGAACCCCCGAGAGAGAACAAAAGGCCTTCCAGAATCTGGAAACAAATTGCGTGCCCCTATCAGAAACCATGTCTGAAGGAATGCCATACAATATGATCAACAAACGCTTGTACCAGCGTCTTAACATTGGGTAACCCAGGAAAAGGAATGAAAGGTGCCATTTTGCTAAAACGGTCCACTACCACCAGAATCACAGTCTTCCCCGAGGAACGAGGCAGGTCGGTAATGAAGTCCATGGACAGATGCATCCAAGAACGGGAAAGAATGGGTAACGGGAGGAGAGAACCCTGATGGCCATGAATGAGGGACCTTGGCACAAGCGCAGGTCTCGCAGGCTGCCACAAAACCCTCAACTGTCTTACGAAGAGCCGGCCACCAGAATCTCCGAGCAATGAGATCCACTGTGGCTCTACTCCCCGGGTACCCAGCAAGTACAGTATCGTGGTGCTCCTTAAAAGCCTTGTGTCATAAAGCGAGAGGCACAAACAACCTCCCAGGAGGACAAAGATCAGGAGCCTCTGCCTGGGCTGCCTGAACCTCTGCCTCCAAATCAGGATAAAGTGCAGAGACGACCACCCCTTCAGCCAAAATAGGACCCGGGTCTTCAAAGTTCCCCCCTCCCGGAAAACAACGTGACAGGGCATCTGCCTTCACATTTTTAACCCCAGGGCGGAACGTAACAACATAAGTAAACCTAGAAAAGAACAAAGACCATCTGGCCTGTCTCGGGTTCAGACGCTTGGCCGATTCCAAGTAGGCCAGATTCTTATGGTTGGTAAACACGGTAATAGGGTGTCTGGCTCCCTCTAACCAATGGCACCATTCCTCAAAAGCTAATTTGATGGCGAACAACTCCCTATCTCCCACATCGTAATTTCTCTCTGCAGAGGAGAGTTTCCTTGAGAAAAAGGCACACTGTCGCCATTTGGCAGGAGAGGGACCCTGAGATAAGACCGCACCCACACCCACCTCAGAAGCATCCACCTCAACAATAAAAGGTAGAGAGACATCAGGTTGTACCAAAATGGGAGCGGAATCAAAACTCTCTTTAATACTAGAAAAGACATCTACCGACCACGAGGAAAAATCCACCCCCTTTTTAGTCATATCAGTGAGTGGCTTAACAACAGAGGAATAATTCAAAATGAACTTTCTGTAATAATTGGCAAAACCCAAAAACCGCATCAGCGCCTTCTGATTCTCAGGAAGCTCCCAATCAAGCACAGCGCGGACCTTCTCAGGGTCCACCTGAAAACCAGAAGCGGAGAGAAGAAACCAAGAAATTGAATCTCTGGAACCGCAAACCCACATTTTTCCAGTTTAGCGTAAAATTTATTCTCCCGCAGAATCAGCAAGACCTGACATAGGTGGTCCCGATGAGTCTTGAAATCAGGAGAAAAAATCAAAATGTCATCTAGATACACCAGTACAAATTTCCCCATTAAATGATAAAAAATGCTGTTCACAAAATGTTGGAAGACGGCCGGAGCATTTATCAAACCAAATGGCATAACCAAATTCTCGAAATGACCCTCAGGGGTATTGAATGTCATCTTCCATTCGTCCCCTTCCCTGACCCTGACTAGGTTGTATGCCCCTCTTAAATCCAACTTAGAAAAAACTTTAGTCCCAACAATCTGGTTAAACAGGTCCGGGATCAGAGGAAGCGGATATGGGTCACGAATCGTGATACGGTTCAGCTCCCTGAAATCCAGACAAGGTCTTAAAGAAGCATCTTTTTTCTTAACAAAAAAAAAACCAGCGGCAACAGGTGACTTCGAGGGTCGGATGTGTCCCTTTCTCAGGCTCTCAGAGATATAAGTACGCATAGCGACTCTTTCAGGTTGGGAGTGATTGTATAGTCGTGATTTTGGCAGCTTGGCGCCTGGGATGAGATTAATAGGGCAGTCATACTCCCGGTGAGGGGGCAACTCCTGGACACCACTCTTGGAAAACACATCCGAAAACTTAGAGAGAAAAGATGGCACAGTCCTGGTAGAAACCTCTGAAAGAGACGCCGTGAGGCAATTCTCTCTGCAAAACTCACTCCAACCATTTATTTGCCTTGCTTGCCAATCAATGGTGGGGTTATGTTTAGTGAGCCAGGGTAGCCCCAACACTAGAGGAGTAGGTAATCCGCTTAAGACGAAACATGACATATCCTCAACATGAGCGTCACCCACAGTCAAACGGATATTGTGAACTATGCCCTTTAACGATCTTTGAGAAAGTGGAGCAGAATCGATAGCAGAAACAGGTATATCCTTTTCCAAAGTGCATACCTGGAAACTATGCGTTGTTGCAAATTGATTATCAATGAGATTGACAGCTGCTCCACTATCTACAAAAATCTCACAAACAATGTTCTTGCTGTCTAGCGCCACCCTGGCAGGTAGGAGAAAACAGGAACTACAAGCAAACGGCAAACCTTCAATTTCCGCATCAACCTTGCCAATAGTAGCAAATGGAAAGTTTTTAGAGGTTTTTTTTTTTGTTTTGTTTTTATTACCCTCAGAAAACGCCATGAATCTCTTAGAGGGGCAAACATTAGCCAAATGATTTATACCCCCACAACAGAAACAAACCCTCCTCTGAGAGCTGAATTCTCTACTATCAGAGGCAAGCAAACCCAGCTGCATGGCCTCCTCCTCAGAGGGGATTGAGACAGACTGAGACCCCTGCGCACTGAATGAGACAGCCCCACTGTCCTTGGGCTGAATATGACAGGAAAGAGTAGTCTCTTCTCTCTCTCTAAGACTCCTGTCAATACGAACAGCTAGAGTCATGGCTGACTCTAACGACGCTGGTCTCTCATGAAAAGCGAATGCATCTTTCAATCTTTCCGAAAGACCATGGCAAAATTGACTTCGGAGTGCAGCATCATTCCAACCAGTATCAGCTGCCCATCTCCGAAATTCAGAACAATATATCTCTGCGGACTGTTTACCCTGGCATAAAAGACGCAGTTTAGATTCAGCCAGAGCAATACGATCCGGGTCATCATATACAAAAAATTCATCCACCGATTGGAGGGGTCGTGCCCCCACCGGCAGCGAAAAGGCCCAAGACTGAGCGTTATCCCTGAGCAGCGAGATGATGATCCCCACCCTCTGCTCCTCATCACCAGAGGAATGGGGAAGTAGGCGAAAATGGAGTTTGCAAGCCTCTCTAAAGTAAACAAAATTCTCATTACCCCCGGAGAACGTATCCGGGAGCGAGATCTTAGGCTCGGAACAAACTCCATGAACACCAGCAGAACCGGTCACCTGAAACTGAGACACAGTTTTGCGGAGATCTGCTACCTCCAGCAAAAGACCTTGCATGCAGTCAATCAAGGCTGAAACCGGATCCATGCTTAAGACGGTTATGGCGGTTTATAATGTCATGGATGAAGTTAGCAGATAGCTGAAACATATAAATAAACGAGCGACTGGCTTGATCCCAAACTAAGGCACTTATAGGTGAGCCCTATAAAACCCTAAGGGCTGTTTCACACGAGCGGATGCCATGCGTGACATCCGCTGCGTGAATGACAGCCAAGACCCGATGCGGACAGCAGAAGCACGGAGCATTAACATGACTGATAATGCTCCGTGCCTCTCTGTGGTCTCTTTACTACAAAATCACAGTGAGATAAAGTTGTCATTGACATTTCGTAGTAAAGAGATCACAGAGACGGAGCATTATCAGTCATGTTAATTCTCCATGCTTCTGCTGTCCACATCGGGTCTTGGCTGTCATTCACGCAGCGGATGTCACGCACGGCATCCGCTCGTGTGAAACAGCCCTTAGAGCTCTCCCTGACTGCTATGCACATGCAAGGGTCTGTATGGTAGAATATTGCATGCCCGCGTACCTATTACTGTGTGACACCTGAAAACCCTATAATAGTGAAGGGACACAACCACCGGCTCCCTGCACTTAATACGGACAGAGTCAGGGTCACCTAGAATCAAGCCATCAAGGAAACACAATAAAGTAAATGATTTATCTGAACAAACAGCAGAAGCAGCCTCCAGCAGTGAACACCTCATCCAGGAAGTAGTATAAACCGCAAAGTAAGGCAGTATGGGAGGGAATATAAAAGAAGACGATTAGTCGAAATAAATGACACCTGGCAGAAGAAAAGGAGATGAGAAAGTGAAAACAAAGAACATCATACAAGAGGTAGAGAAGAACGTCTGCCAGATCTTCTCACAGAACTGGCGGTGACACTAGCGCCACCATGGCAGGCAGGAGGAATCGGGTACTGCAGGTAGAATACACATATACCTGTTCTGACTCTTCATTCATGCCACAAAGAGTAAGGGAACTTGTTTTTTTGAAAGAACCCTCATTTTGTTTTTTGTTACCATTTTGAGGCTTAATAAAAGGACACACATTAACGAAATGTCCTTCTTTACCACAGAAATAACACAGTCTTCTCTGCACACTAGAGTTCCTATTACCAAGGCAAGAAGAGACCTGACCTAACTGCATAGGTTCCTCTCCAGTCCCAGGTTCAAGTGTCACTGTACCCCGAGGGACAGGAGGAACCGATTCCCCAAATGACAGTGCCTCCTGCCTGAGGGGAACCTTGCACCTCTCCCTCAGACGTCTATCAATCCTTACAGCTAGAGCCATGGCCGCCTCCAAAGAATTGTGATTTTCATGAAACGCAAGGGCGTCTTTTAGTTTCTCAGACAGCCCCTGACAGAATTGACTACAGAGTGCAGGGTCATTCCACTCTGAGTCAGTCGCCCATCTTTGAAATTTAGCACAATATGACTCAGCCGTATGTTCCCCCTGACACAAGCTATGCAGCTTAGATTCGGCCAGACAGACTAAGTCCGGGTCATCATAAATCAGGCCCAGGGCTCTGAAAAACTCTTCCACCGATCAGAGGGACTGCGAACCGATCGGCAGAGAAAAAGCTCAGGACTGAGCATCACCTTTTAGTAGAGAAATCATAATCCCCACTCTTAGATTTTCGTCTCCAGATGAAATCGGACGCAGACGAAAATATAATTTACAAGACTCCCTGAACTGAACAAAGTTATCACTTCCCCCGGAAAACCAATCTGGGAGAGCGACCTTTGGTTCAAGGCTGACCTGATTCCCACCAGCGGCGCCAGACGCCAGATATCTCTGACACAGTGCAACTGAATTACGGAGGTCTGTTACCTCTCAAGATAATTCCTGCATGTGATCAACCAGAGTATCAACAGCTTCCATTTTGCAAGGAGCAAGGAAAAAAAATTACGGTATGAGCGGTTTATAATGGGGAAGCAAACCAAACACAACAAAATTACACAAAACAGCAGGCTAGGATTACAGGGAAAGGTCACCTCCTGACAATCCCTGAGCCTTTCCCTGACTGCTACCAACATGAACAAATCTCGATGGTAGAAGTGTTCATGCACTCCAACCTAAGCCCTGCTGCAACTGATACAAACGCTCAGCTAGGGAGCAGGCGAAAAGACAACCGGTTCCTTGCACTACCTAAGGCCTAGCCAGTACAAACAACAGAAGGGAAGGAAGGAGGACTTAACTGAAGACGAATTGGGAGCAGGAGATCCACAAAACACCCGCAGAGAACTCCAGGAGAAACTATAAACCGCAAGGGCTATAGTGAGAGGCAGGTATAAATAGCATAAAACTAATGAGCAGAACCTGTGAGGGGGTGGGATCCTGCCCAAAGCCACAATAAAGCAATCTGTCAGATAGATTCACGTGCAGTAAGTCTGACAGATCTTCTCAGATCACTCACAGGGCAGGGCGTGACACCCTTACACCCAGGACTGCTTCTGCCTTGAGGCAGCGTCTGACCTGTCTCTGAGGGGGCATCATTTTATGGCGGAACTTAGGAGCCTATGGATTCTGTCCCACCATTTAGCCTCATGGGTTTGAGGACACTAGGCCTGAAGCCTATGAGGCAGTAGAATGATGCAGGAGATCTCAATGAAATCACCACACCAATGACATGATGACATCACCACAAACTCCTGTGCCTTGTCTCGCTGGATGATGTGATGACGCAGGGATTTGTGATCACGTCATTAAGCAAGACCTGCTCGGACGCGATGACATAGGCAGGGTGTGTCACGCCCTCCTCCTCTCCTGCTGCTATGCTCCATTGCGTCTATCACCCCTTGTGTTGCCCGGCGTTTGGAGCTGCTCCGGGGCTCTGAAACGATTTGTAGATCCGTCTAGAAGCCGTTCTGTCTAGGCGTGGCGGATGGCTGCGGAGGCTACCTGCCTGGTGACCCCGGATTTCCGTGAATGTTGAGCTGTCCGGAATTATGAGGAGGTTTTCTTATTGTCTGCTGCCTCTTCCGTATGACGATCTCGCCTGACCTGACTGGACCCGAGTCGAGTATTGGAGCCGCCGAGTTCCTCCCTGTTTTGTTCCCCCTGGGGATTTCTCTGGTATCCTGCCTGCCGCTTATTTGTGCTGGAAGAAGATGAGACCTGTACACCCTTTAATGGTGGGTGCTAATAGAGGACAAAACGTCAGTCAATTCCAGTGGAGAAATATATGGCACACCGAAGATTCTTTTCAAGTGATGCTTTAATATATAATGTGCAGTTTTACATCATTTTGTGTTAAATTTTATCCAGAATATATATCAATGTAACGGGCCTTGAAAGTAGTCCCAACGTTTCGGTCGAATAACGACCTTTATCAAGGGATCTAGAGAGAATATAAAACAATATATGTAGGGTATATTGAAAAGAATCTTCGGTGTTCCATAGATTTCTCCACTGGAATTGACTGCCGCTTATTTGTGTCTCTCAGATCCTAGAGATTGTACCACGGTTTGCACTCCGGCTATTGCTCCATCAACTCTGCTAGTTTCCCACGTGGAGTCTTCTACCCGCTCCTCTTCCCTGCTCTCTGTGCTGCGTCTTTCTGAGTTGCTGCATCTTGGTAACTGGTGAGATTTTTCCTTTTTGGACTTGTTATTGTTGATTATTTTTTTTTGTCTTTTTTTTTTTTTTCTTGTTCCTTGTTTTGTGCTAAAGGCACCTCCTGCAACAGACCAACATACAGGTTGCATCCTCAATAATAGATTAACATATAAGTACCCTATTTGCTAAAAGGAAAAAGTGAAGGGAAAGAAGGAAAAATAAAAAAATTCTATAAAAAAAAGTAAGAGAAGAGGGAGAAGAAAAGAAGAAGAAAAAAAATCTAAAAAAGGGCCCTAAGCAAAATAGGCACTCAGCTGACTTTTCTGGGGTAAAATCAGCACAGAGACCTATGGAATCAGGAAAAATTGATCAGTTCTTGAATTTTCCAAAGATCAGTACGAGAGCAGGACAAAAAGGTCTTCAGGATATTAATCCCAAAAGAAATAATAATTCTGCAGTCGCGGTCGAGGAAACACTGAATGAATTCTCTCAAGTTGAGGGGATGGAGAGAGTGGAGAAAGGAGAATTATCCAGTGTTGAATCTTCCCCTATAAAATAAATAATGCTGGCAGTAAAAAAAAATGGGGAATTAATACAGGACATCTCAATGCAGCTCGGGTCAATCCAGTCTGATGTAGCCCTGATAAGGGATGATGTATCGAAGATTCGGGACAGAGTTAATACTATAGAAAAATCTGTGGGCGCTTTACAGAAGGAACTTAAAATATCAAAAACTGACATTTCTACTCTAAAGACAGACTTTAACCTGCGTTGGAAAAAAGTTGTAGATCTGGACCACAGGTAAAAAAGATGCAACTCGAGAATCCTGGGGCTACCTGAGGGTGCTGAGGAAAAAAATCCTGCTGAAATGATACAAATGTTGATCTTGGAGAAGTTTGGAAAGGAACACTTTTCTCCATTGTTCTTAGTGGAAAGGGCACACCAGGTCCCCGGGGGTAAACCAATTCCTGGAAGACAGCCATAGACACTCTTGATGAAGATATTGGTCTCACGAGACAGAGATATGTTATTGAGAAGGGCAAGGGAATGCTCCCCTATCTTATACAATGGGAACAAATTGGCTTTTTTCCGGACTTTTCCAAGGAGATTTAAGAAAAGAGGCGTACTTTTACTGCGGTTAAAAATTGTTTGCAGGAAAAGGATATTAAGTATTCATTTGTTTATCCATCTAAACTTCGGATTATCTTTAACGATGGAACATTTTTTTTTTATTCTTCGGATCTTGCTATGAACTGGCTTGATCGGAATAATATCTGATTAGTTTTATTTTCCTTTTCTTGACTGGTAGCAGTGGTGGGCCTATGTGGTAGTGAGAGGGGGAGGGACGGTCTGAGTTGAGAGATACGTTGCAGAATGTCGTGGATCAAGTGGATTGGGGGCTAAGCTTGCTTTTTGGGGAGGGTGGGGGGGGAGAGGGTATTTGGGGAGGTTTGCGATGTGTCTCATAGGTTAAGGAAAGAGGGGTTGGGGCTATTGGAAGCCCCCATGGTTTGGGACTTTTTTGGTTGATTTAATGTCAGTTAGAATTTTAACTTGGAATGCTCGGGGTCTTGGTGATAAATTAAAGAGACAATCGGTCTTTGATCTGGTACAGAGACATCTTCCAGCTGTTGTCTGTTTGGTGGAGACCCATCTTACTGAGGAGACTTCCTGGCGTGTTGACAGAGGTTAGGCTACTCAGACTTACCATTCTACTTTTATTAGTTACTCTAGAGGAGTGACAGTTCTTATTCATAGGGCAATTGATTATGTCTGTGAGGCATTCTCTGTTGACAGGCAGCGGAGATATGTTTTTATATGGTAAACTTGCTGGAAAATTATTTTTTTTGGCCTTTGTCTGTATTTTGCCTCCTTTCTCCTTATATGTACAGTGGATATAAAAAGTCTACACACTCCTGGTAAAATGTCAGGTTTCTGTGATGTAAAAAAATGAGACAAAGATAAATCATTTCAGAACTTTTTCCACATTTAATGTGACCTATAAACTGTACCACTGGGAGGCGCATGCGCAAGGCTCGCATGGCGGACGTGTTCCCCTGAGCTCCGCTCCTCGCGCCGAACTTTTCCCTCATTTAGCGCTGTTTATTCAGTTCCACGGGCTTCAACCTACATGCAAGGGACTCCTATGATGACCCGCAACAAAGGGAAGACAAAGTCGACGGGAACACCCGTGCCTTCACAGTCCCTACCGGAGCTGTTCAGAAACTTAAGCCGCAGCAATATGGCGGATCAGGCCTCTGCATCCCGGAACCCAACACCATCTGAAGCCAGCAACATCTCGCTGTCACCGGACATTCAAGATCCAGGTCAGGCTGAACTTTATAAAAATATAGCCTCCCTATTCCGCTCAGAACTGTCCCAAGCAGTGGACGAGTTTTCCCGCCAGATCCATGACCTAGGCACCCGGGTCTCTGACTTGGAGACACGCACCGATGATCTATCGGACGCCCTGCACTCAGATAAGGCGGATATTCAGTCTCAGGCAGCACAGATTGCAGCTATGGAGCTCAAACTAGAAGACCTAGAAAACAGAACCAGGAGGGGTAACCTTCGGATCAAAGGTCTGCCTGAAATTTTCACCGACCTCTCGGCCACTTTGTCAGCATTGTTCCAGGCCTTGCTCCCACAAGCTGAACCAGCGAAACTCCTGATGGATAGGGTTCATAGAGCCCTGGGGAGGCCACGCTCAGATGCCTTACCGAGAGATGTTATTCTTAAATTTCATCATCCGGGCACACGGGATCAAATTCTTGCAGCTGCTCGTAACCTCACTGAACTCCCTGGTCTCCCCTCCACAGTGCACCTATATGCCGACCTGGCCCCTTCCACCCTCTGCAGTCGCAGGGATATGAAGCCGGTGACCTCGGCTCTACAAAACGCCCAGGTGCGGTACAAATGGGGATTCCCTTTTTCCCTCTCTTTTCGTCTCAACTCTCGGGATCATGTTATACACTCACCCAGAGAGGGAATCGAGATCCTTCGGAAAGCAGGAGTTCCTTGTGACCAAGATCCAGCTCCAGAAGCCGCTCCAGAACCGCAACGGCCAGCCAGAGTCTGGACGAAGGTGCTCTCGACTTCGCGGAGACCGACTTCGTCATCCTCTACTTAAGTCCGGGACTTCTGCCCCTGATCTTCTAGCCTGTCATGGCACTCAGGAACGTTGTTATCCTACCTTAAGGTTCCACTTCATACCCATATTCCCTTTGTCAGTATTACAGGACACTAGCCTTCATAATATAGTCCTTCTATTATTATCTGCTATTTTCCCGAAGCATATCATCTTTTAGGGATTCGGCGTGAAGGACTGTCATGTTTGCCCCCATGTTTGGGTTCTCTGGGCTGTATTGGGAGACTCCGTTAGAGTCCTCACCCCGCTCAACTGCACCCACCTATTTTTCTCAGGCCTATTTAGGCTTAGTTACATATTGTTTTATTTGTTCTCAATTTTTTACTCCCTTTTCTTTTTTTTCTTTTTTCTTTTATTTCTTTTCTTGTTTATGTCAGGGGAAATGCTCGTGTAGTTTTCATGTATGGGCGACGGCTGGAGGTGGCGCTCCTGAGGCGGATCACACGGGTTCACTTCGCTTTTCCTGCATACTCCTTACTTCCTGGTCATGTGTAAGATACTATCGCACAACGTAAGGGGATTTAACTCCCCCAGAAAACGTAAGTCTGCTTTTTCTACATATATCAAACATACGCCCGATGTGATCTGCCTGCAGGAGTCCCACTTCACGCCCACCTCTCATCCCAAATATTTCCATCCGCATTACACGCGTTTCTTTTCGTCCACCTATGTCTCTAAAAGTAGAGGAGCTATCATTTTATTGCGTAACTCCTTTCCTTTTACACTACTACGCTCTATAATAGATCCTAATGGGAGATTCGTAATCCTTCTAGGCACCTACAAGGAAGAAACCCTGTGCATTGTAAACGTGTATGCGCCTACTGAAGATCCTATTGCTTTTTTTGTCTCAATGCACTCCATTATTGCACCTCTCACCTATCACAGATTATTGTGGTGTGGTGACTTTAATTTTGTACTCAACCCTGTACTTGATCGCTCCACCCTCCCGGCTCAAATGCGCCCTGCATCCCATAATGTTAAAGTTAAGCATGTGATGGAATCCTTGTCCTTGGCGGATACCTGTAGGGAGCACAATGGCCCCCAAAGGGGATATACCTATTATTCTCCTTCTCACCAACTTTACACCCGGATTGATTTAATCCTAGCCTCCACCTCCTACCTCCCCTCACTAACCTACTCCAGACATGTTGTGTCCTCTTTGTCAGACCATGACATGGTTATAGCCGAATTCGCTTTAGTCAACAATTCTAGTGTCCCTTTTACTTGGCGCCTGAATGAGTCATTACTGACTCGACCGGTTGTGTTTAATTCGATATTAGACGAGCTTAAACAGTTCTTCTTGCTAAACAACACTCCGGATGCCGACCCTATGAACTTGTGGCTTACTCACAAGGCTTTCATACGGGGCAAACTCATTCAGGTAGCTTCAAGGCTCAAAAAGGACAGATCCGCAGCTCAGGTTGCACTAGAGTCTAAATTGGCCAAACTGGTGAGAGCCCATCAACAAACACCAACCCTTTACCTATTGAAGGAAATAAAAGATACTAAAACCCAGCTGAATGCCCTACTTTCAAATAATACTGAAAAAGCACTCCGCTGGACGTCCTCCTACTATTACAAGTATGCCAATAAACCGGATAAGATGCTGGCACGCCAACTCAAAGCCACACAGAGACTTAACCAAGTCTACCAGATCCGTACACGGTCTGGTAGAACTACCTCCCACCCAGACATCATATATGACACCTTTCAATCCTTCTATAAACAATTATACTCAGAACAAAAAGGTGACTCCAACACTAAGGCAGATGACTTTCTTTCCTCTGCTTCCCTCCCAAAGGTCTCATCTGCAGCACTAGAAGAGCTCAATAGCCCCATCACACCTGAGGAGGTGACTTACACAATTAAGGCCTTGAAACTGGGAAAAGCCCCTGGCCCAGATGGCTATACAGCACTTTACTTTAAAAAATTTGCAGACCAGTTAATCCCCTTCATTACTAAATACTGTAACCATTTATTGCAAGGCTCCACACCCCCACCCGAGTTCTTAGCAGCCAAAATTACTGTGATCCCCAAACCTCATAAAGACCCTCTCCTACCCTCCAACTATAGACCCATTTCACTTTTGAATATAGATAACAAGTTGTTCACCTCCATTTTAGCGTGTAGACTTAATAGAATTCTCCCTAGCTTGATACACAAAGATCAGGTGGGTTTCATCCCCAGCAGGGAAGCCCCAGATAATATACGAAAGGTCTTGGGGTTAGTTCATGAGGCGAACAGGACTTCAACTCCAGTAGCTTTACTAGCGCTGGATATAGAGAAGGCCTTTGACACAGTCTCCTGGACCTATCTCTGGCGGACTCTCTCCCATTTTAATATTAGAGGCCCTTTTCTCTCCGCTATTCAAGCTTTGTACTCTTCGCCTCAGGCTAGTCTCAAATTACCTTCCTCACATCCGTTATCTATACCAATTTTTAGAGGAACGCGCCAAGGTTGCCCCCTCTCCCCAGCCCTTTTTGCACTAGCCATGGAACCATTAGCGTTAAAAATTAGATCTCACCCAGACATAACAGGAATCTCGGTTGGGGGTGTGGAATATAAATTGAGCCTTTTTGCTGACGACCTTTTGTTAACAGTCACCAATCCTATCATTTCATTTCCCTCCCTTTTGTCCCTACTAAAACTTTTCTCAGATGCATCAGGCCTACTAGTCAATCAATCTAAGTCGGAGCTTTTGTTAGGTAATGTCACCTCCTGGGTTTCTGAGATTCTTCAGCGCGAGTTTCCATTCCAACACAACACGCATTTCCTTCCATATTTAGGCATATCGCTGACCAAAACACTTAACACCCTGTATAAATATAATTATCTTCCCATGTTCACTCAAATACGGAAGGACCTGCAGTCATGGGAGTCTCTTCCAGTTTCCTGGGTGGGTAGGATCCATATAGTAAGAATGGTGGTCCTTCCACGGCTACTATACCTATTCCGCACCCTACCGATCCCAGTCCCAGCGTCAGACCTGGGGGCTCTCCAGGCGGACATCCTTAAATTTATTTGGGCCCATAAACGAGCTCGTATCTCTAAGCTTGTTATGTGTCGTCATAAGGCTTGTGGTGGCCTTTCAGTGCCGGATTTAGCTCAGTATTACAGGGCTGCCAGATTAGCTCAACTATTTCTGACTCATCTCCCTGCACAGGCTCAGCCTATTTGGGTTTCCCTTGAACAATCGCTGCTGGGGCCGTTCTCCTGGAGAGCCCTTATTTGGACCACCTCCTCATTACCCTCCTCACTCCGTACAAAATCCCAACTTTCATATTACGCTTTGCTCCTATGGAGATCCATTAGGTTCAAGCGCTCCCTCCAATCTAAACCGTCCCCCTTAGAATATCTTTTGGGTAATCCAGCTTTCTCCCCTGGACTCCAATCTGGGGCTCTCTCATGGTGGGTCGAAAAAAAATTGTGCTCCCTCCGGGACTTCCTGGTACGGGGTAAAATTCTAACTATGTCTGATTTTCTTGAGAAATTCTCCCCTCCAGTTCGTGAACAATTCAATGTCCGAAGAGTATTCTCCTTCCTTCATTCTCTAAAGAATGGCTCACATGATATTGATTATACACCTTTTGAAAGGCTAATGTCCTTCTCTCTACATAAGCAGGGTTTATTGTCCCGGATTTACTCGATTCTCACTGCACCTCCAGAGGATTCTAAGCTTCGTTATATGTTGGAGTGGGAGGCTGATTTGTTAGAGGAATTCAGTGTATCTAGGTGGCACCAACGCTCCCAGACACTCTCTAAAGGTTCGTGGCAAACTACCCTGGCAGAGACCTCTATTAAGATTCTCCACAGGACTTATTTGGTACCTGCCAAATTGCATCACTTCTATCCAGAAGTCCCCTCTACTTGCTTCCGGGGTTGTGAGGAGGAGGGCACGATGTTCCACACATGGTGGACGTGTCCCATGGTATCCAGGTTATGGAGTCGCATTTGCGATCTGCTCTCATCCTTGCTGGGACACACCCTCCCCCTTACACCCCCGGTATTTTTACTTGGAGACAAGCCATCTAAACTAACGAATGCTAGGTTCAAGTTGGCCCAATTCATTCTACTTGCTACTAGAATACATATTGCTTCTCAGTGGCGTTCCTCAATCTTGAGCTACCAAGCGGTGATTGATAGAGTTAACAGGATTTACCAATACGAACGGATGTCAGCTATCCGCTCTGATACATTTCCTTTGTTTGAGACTGTCTGGGAACCTTGGTCATCCTCTCCTCATTCTGCCAATCTTTCGCTCTGCTCTGAACTTTGATAAGTTTCTGTATATGATGTTTGCAACTAAGGGATGGAGGTTAATATGGGCCTGCTTTTTGCTGATCGCCTTCCAAGACTTAACTCATGTAACTTTGAACTGCATGACTACTGACCCTGACTACTTGAGATTTTCCTTATTTTTGATTAATTTAATCTTTGTCTTTTGTTCTTTGTATTATTTGCTAATGTCTACTTGACTGGACGCTCAGTCCTTTATTTTATGCACAATGTACTGTGTACCTTATTAATATGAAAAGACTTTAATAAACATCATTGAAACATAAACTGTACCACTCAATTGAAAAACAAACTAAAATCTTTTAGGTGGAGGGAAGAAAAAAAAAACTAAAATAATGTGGTTGCATAAGTGTGCACACCCTTATATAACTGGGGATGTAGCTGTGTTCAGAATTAAGCAATCACATTTAAACTCATGTTAAAGAGGGGGCAGCATACACCTGCCATCATTTAAAGTGCCTCTGATTAACCCCAAATAAAGTTCAGTTCAGTTCTAGTTGGTCTTTCCTGAAATTTTCTTAGTTGCATCCCGCAGCAAAAGCCATGGTCCACAGAGAGCTTCCAAAGCATCAGAGGGATCTCATTGTTAAAAGGTATCAGTCAGGAGAAGGGTGCAAAAGAATTTCCAAGGCATTAGATATACCATGGAACACAGTGAAGACAGTCATCATCAAGTTAAGAAAGCATGGCACAACATGATGATGAGATTCTATATAAAGCTTTAAAATCAGGCTGTAGAATTGTTTCCAGGAGGGCTACCACGTTGTCCTGCTCGCTGTCTCCATCCCTCTTCTCTTCCAACAGAAAGGAAGCCAACACTAAATCCAGTTGGCTTATTTACAGGGGTTTCTCCAGATGTGGGGGCCACCCCTGTAAAAGCTGCAATTACGTGACCCCCTTACAGTCATTTGATATATTCTGACCATTCCTGCAGTTTTCCCATCCAAAGTTACATTAACTGCAACACAGAGGGAGTGGTCTATATCATAAGGTGCACTGATTGTGACTTGATGTATGTCAGGAGTACGATCCGTAAATTTAGGAATCGACTCCTGGAGCATCTCAATTACATCCAAAACCCGAATGCCCTAAATGTCTCCAATGCAGCGAGAGATTTTATACAAATACATGCACGTCAGGTTAAAACATTCAAAGCCTTTGCAATTGAGAGGGTTTTTGCACCTAGGAGGGGGGGGGATCATTGTAAAAAACTTCGCCTACGAGAAGCCTTCTGGATTTTCAGACTCAATACCAGAGTTCCCAATGGCTTGAATCTGAAAAGAGAACTAATGTATGTATATCAGTAATTATGACAGATGCCAGAACCAGAATGACCAATGCTGTGAATGCAGCAATTTTCTGCTATTTAATATATGCTATCCCCTTATATATGCAGTTTCTGGGGAGCGATGTGACCATCCTGGTTTTGCCATCTAGTAGTTTTCTCACTTAATATATATCATTTCATTTACATGCATGCTTCTAGTGCTAATGCATAGTGCCTCATTCACACTGTGCGGTTACTCAGTCTTTTTTGCATATGCCTGGGAAGCCGGGAGCACGGTTCCCAAGGACTTAATTTTGATGGAGTGTGTATAACAAATCAGGTATGCATTCAACCAACACACATTTACCAACCACGCAAAACTAAATTACCCAGACAAATTATTTTCATTTTTGTATTTTATTTCATTTTATTTTATTTTGTTTTCTTGCGTAATAAACTGTACATGTATGTAATCTTCAGGATCTGCACTCCACGGAAGTGCATAGTGCCATATTGGTTTTGTCATTCATATGTCTTTACAAGTTGTTATATGGAGTATGCTGTTCACACTGTGTGTTTTTTTTTTTGTCCTTTCCCTGTATGGGTTTGGAACATGGGATTTGGTTCCATAAGGGTTAACTCAGAAGGAACACTCCCGCACAGTGTGCAACTCATCTTATATGTGATTAGCAGGTTGTAAGAAAGGTGTGACACATAGTGGGACAACCAATGGAGCGGGTGCCTTGTCTCTCAGAATTTTGGAGGGCTGGACATCATGCTCCTTTAAATTGTGGGGTCACACTATGAAGCACCGTTACGACTAAGGGTCTAGCACCCGAAACGCGTCAACGTTTGTATTCCGTGTACCCAGTGGCCATGTCTGATGTTTTGTATGTTCAATAAAAGAAGAAGCTTTTAAGAGGATTTCCAATGTTTCCGAGACCTTTCCTTCCAAATTACTTACAACAGTGACATTACCAAGAACTGGACATCCCTCCAAAATTTATGAAAAGACGAGAAGAAAACTGGTCTGGGAGGCTACCAAGAGGCCTACAGCAACATTAAAGGAGCTGCAGGAATATCTGACAAGTACTGGCTGTGTGGTACATGTGACAACAATCTTCCATATTTTTCATATGTCTGGGCTATGGGGTAGAGTGGCAAGACGAAAGCCTTTTCTTACGAAGAAAAACATCCAAGCCAGGCTACATTTTGCAAAAAAGACATCTGAAGTCTCCCAAAAGCATGTGGGAAAAGGTGTTATGGTCTGATGAAACCAAGGTTGAACTTTTTGGCCATAATTCCAAAAAATATGTTTGGCGCAGAAACAACACTGCACATCACCAAAAGAACACCATACCCACAATGAATTATGGTGGTGGCAGCATCATGCCTTGGGGCTGTTTTTCTTCAGCTGGAACTGGGGCCTTAGTTAAGCTAAAGGGAATTATGAACAGTTCCAAATACCAGTCAATATTGGCACAAAACCTTCAGGCTTCTGCTAGAAACCTGAACATGAAGAGCAACTTCATCTTTCAGCATGACAACGACCCAAAGCATACATCCAAATCAACAAAGGAATGGCTTCACCAGAAGAAGATTAAAGTTTTGGAATGGCCCAGCCAGAGCCCAGACCTGAATCCGATTGAAAATCTGTGGGGTGATCTGAAGAGGGCTGTGTACAGGAGATGCCCTCGCAATCGGACAGATTTGGAGTGTTTTTGCAAAGAAGAGTGGGCAAATCTTGCCAAGTCAAAATGTGCCATGCTGATAGACTCATACCCAAAAAGACTGAGTGCTGTAATAAAATCAAAAGGCGCTTCAACAAAAGTATTAGTTTAAGGGTGGGCACACTTATGCAACCATATTATTTTATTTTTATATTTTTTCTTCCCTCTACCTAAAAAGATTTTAGTTTGTTTTTCAATTGAGTTGTAGAGTTTATAGGTCACATTAAAGGTGGAAAAGTTCTGAAATGATTTATCTTTGTCTCATTTTTTTACATCACAGAAACCTGACATTTTAACAGGGGTGTGTAGACTTTTTATATCCACTGTATACTACCAATACAGGGGGCTATTATATATATTACCAGTATAGGGACATCAATATGAAAATCACAGAAAACTCTGTTAAAATAAGAAGTAAGCCATTGTGAACTTCCTGTCACGATGCAGTGATGCTGAGAACAGGGAATGGAAAGTGCTGACATGAAAAACAGCATTGACAAATATCACTAAAGTATCTGGCTGCCCCACAGAAGCTCTGTGTGGGTGGGGAAAACAGAAGTCAAAGACTTTCATTATGGGCCCTGGTAGCGTGTACACAGCTTTTAGATTAAAATACTGACTCAGATACTAGAAAAAGATGTACTCCTGAGCTCAGCATCTTCTATGCTACTTTCAGAACAGGTAGCCAAAAAGATCTAAAAGAACTGCTTTAAAAATTACCAAGTGAATGGAAATCAGACTTATCTTAAGATCAGTTAGATTTAGTAAATAAAAATCCTCGTCTCTAAGTGGAATTGATAAGCAAACTATGGAAGCAGTGTATATTGTATTTGTAATTTTGCTTTGTTAGATTTCTGAATGCTCCTTTCTCCTCTCTGATTTGGGCACGTTTTGATCAATCAGCTATAAAATTAAGGTTATGTCCATGTGTGTAGCGAAAGTTCTGCAGATTGTATGCAATCAATTTTCATGTGGGAAATCTACAGAATTTTATGAAAAAAGGGTATGGGATTCCAACAAATCTCATCCACATGCTGTGTAAAAAATCTGCTTAAAAATTAACATGTAGATTTTTTGTTGCATTTTATGTTCTGTGTGGATGTACACCCAAACTGCTGACAAGTAAAGTGAATAACTTTATGTTGATACAATCCCACTGGACCTCTCAGTCAGTGTGCAACAAACTCCCCACTATCCATGACTTCTTCCTTTCAAAATCTCTCTATCTTATGGTGGTCTACACTTTTCCGATACCCCCAGATCTGACAACAAGCATGGTGGAAGAGTAAGCATGCTTCTTTCTCCAAAATGAATGTTTCACTTTGCCCTCCTATCACTGCCCTGGCCCTAGGAAGGATTATTTTGAGGATTGCCACTGTGAATAATTATTTCAGTTAGAACAACTACCACTCCCATCCTCTGCTCCTGCTCCTCTGGGGGTTACGTAGTTAGCAACACCTGCTACTTCCTCAATCTGTGTAACCTTACAGCTTGTCCATCTTGGTGTTTCAAGTTTAATGTTCAGGGGTGTAAATGGCTGCTCATTAATATTCATTAGAGGTTTATTTGTGACCTCGAATCAACAGCTGGTCAACTGTGAATAATGAATTCTTTACCTGTCTTACTAAGAGACAGATAACTCTATTATAGACTGATCTTGTCCCAAATGCATTTTTTCTTCTTTGAAAAAGTGAGATATATTAATTGAAATTTCCAAAAGGAACATCTATATATATATATATATATATATATATATATATAAAATCTTCTTTCTATATATACAAAGAACGTATATATGTGTGTGTGTATGTATGTTCCGCGATTACTCAAAAACGCAACCATCGATTTCAACAAAACTTGGTATACACTTGCTACCTGGAAAGAAATCTTGTGGGGGGGGGGGGGGGGGTCATACGCCCCTACACAGCAGCTGCATGGAGTTTGTATGCTCCAACTGTTTTTGCTACACACATATTGCTCTGTAACTCAAAAACTCATCGATCAATTTCTACTAAACTTGGTACACATATCACTTACTATCTGGGAAAGAATACTGTGGAGGTAACATGCCGGTACACAATGAGTTTCTGTCTGTCCCGATGTCTGTCTGTTCTTTATGCGCGCCCAACGACTGGACCGATCTTCACCAAATTTGGAACACAGGTACATCAGGTGTCCGGGAAGGTTTTAGACCGGGTCTCAGCTCTCTAGGACGTACCGCTCCAGAGATATTCCCAAAAAATGACCTGCATAAGCCAATACAAGCCTGCAAGTCTTTCTCTTCATAACCCATCTGCCATGCACACGGTCACATGTCCCTTATCAGCCAATAGAAGCTCGCAGGCCCTTAGTCTCCACATACACACAGTTTTACTCCAGGTTTCCATAACAACCCAGCCATTTTTCTTCACTGCTTAGGTCAGCTTTAGGCTAGGGCTAAACGACATGTGTCACATGACACATAGGGCACAGATACACTGCGACATTGAGATCGCACGACAAATTTTATAATGATAGTCTATGGTGTTGCACTGCAACATGCTGCGACTGTGACGCGACAGTCACTGAAAAATCCACCTTGGATGGATTTTTTGCGACTGTTGTCGGAGTCGCAGCATGTCGCATGTCGTAGAGCGACACCATAGCCTATCATTATAAAAATTGTTGCGCGACATTGGTGCGACAAAATGTTGCGCGACACATGTCGTCGTGTAGCCCTAGCCTTGAAGGAGTGGGGCGCTGTGGAGGTCACTGTTAAGGGGGCAGGGGCCACTAATAAAAGGGCAGCTGCTGTGGAGTTCAATGTTAAAGGGACGGGCACTGTGGAGGTCACTGTTAAAGGGGCGTTTACTGTGGATATTACTGTTAAGGGGGCAGGCCGCTGTGGAGGTCACTGTTAAAGAGGACCTTTCACTGATCCTGAAATTGTGAACTAAGTATACAGACATGGAGAGCGGCCTGCCAATCGCAGCGCAGAGCTCACAGCCTGGGAGAAAAGAACCTCCCAGGCTGTGAGCTCTGCGCTGCGATTGGCCAGCGCTACAGCAGAACAAGGGCAGACTCCGCCTACCATAACTTAGTGACCAAAATCTCCGCCTACCATAACTTAGTGACCGAAGATACCGGAGGGCATAGCGGGAGAACGGAGCGGCGCCCAGAGATAATAGTAAGTGCAGTGAGATCCCCGGGCGCCGCTCTCCATGTCTGTATACTCAGTTCCCAATGTCAGGATCAGTGAAAGGTCCTCTTTAAGGGGGCAGGGTATTGTGAGGTCACTGTAAAGGGAGCGGGTTACTGTGGCAGTCTCTGTTAAAGGGATGGGTGCTGTGGAGGTCTCTGTTAAGGGGGCAGGGAACAGTGAAGGTCACAGATAAGGGGACGGTCCCCTATGGAGGTCAGTGTTAAGGGGGCGGACCCCTGAGGAGGTCACTGTCAAGGGAGTGGGGTGCTGTGAAACTCACAGTTAAAGGGGCGGGCTTCTGTAAAGGTCAAAGAAAAGGGCATAGGCTGCTGTGGAGATCCCATTTTAAGTAGGCAGGGCACTGGTGGGGGGGGGGGGTCAGTGTTAAGGGGCTTCTGCTAGTATTGTAATAAAACATTAACAGTCAAGGACATAGCTAAAGAGGTTCAGAAGTAGCAGTTGCTCCCATACTCTGATGCATGAGGTAAACCCAAGGCCAGGATGCTATCTCTTGAAATAGTCTCTGTTCAAATGACTGCAGATCCACAGGCCCAAGAGACACCAATGCGGATCACAGAGGGATCAGGCAAAACTCGTCAGGTACATGCTGAAGTCAAGGCAGGCAGAGTTCTTGTGATCTGATAAACAGTCTGAGGTCAGGAGAGGCAGCTCAGGGTCAGAGATGAGCCAGAGGTCAGGCAGCAAAGTGTCAAATATGGGAAACAAGAAGAAGTTTGTACGCAGGTCAACAAACATATAAATAGCACCCCTTTGGAGGACACTAGTGAACAAGAACCCATTACTCATACAGGAAGGTGCCTTAAAGGAAATGTGTCACCAAAAATGTAATTTGCCAGATAAAACCAGATAGTAACACATCTCATTTTTTTCTAATCTGTTTTTATTTTCTGATTGTAGATTTTTTTATTGCATTTCCTGAACATTATCATGGGGGCGGCCATCTTGCCGCCCCCATAATAATGCCATACAGCATTTACAAAGCATTAAAAAATTGCTTTATGGCAGCCCCCTGGGTCATTGACACAATGGACAGGAGGGGACCCTATTGACTTCTATGAGAGAACACAAGGAAGAAATAGATAAGATTTGACAATCATTGTGAATGGAGGATCCTGTCTTATCTATACTGTGGGGATTCGCTCTGGTAGACAGGATAAACGGACGCAGTAGAGAGGCACCAACCAGTTCTTAAATCAAACAGTTCAGTGTTTATTCACACTCTTGGCAAGTTCATAAACAAAAAGTCACATTCAACACAAAAGTCACCTTTTGGTTTCGGTGTTAGTTTACACCCAGCTGGAAGTTCTGCCTCAAAGTGTCCATGAACAGACTTTAGGCGGCCTGTTTCCCCTCACACTGGTCTCAGACCAACAAGCCCAGCACAAGCCTCAGATCCCAATACAGAGATCTTTTCTGCTGAACCCAGCTGTCTTTTAAAGGCAGCTAGGTGTTGTCAAAACAGGGACGGGCATATGAGTCCAGTGTTTGACCCCATCAGGCCGCTAATCAGTCCAGCAGGACGCACTGGGAGGAAAATACCTGCCTCCACTTACAACTCCCTTTACTGTGTCACATACACCGCCCCCCCTTTGTTCAACCTTTAGAGGGTGAACACATGCAAAACAGTGGACCCGGAACAGGGCATCCGCGTTTCCCTGCAACCGGCCTGCTCTGTGTTCTACCGAGAACTTAAAGTTCTGTAAGGATAAGAACCCGGGCATTTCTCTCTTTGGCCTGGCTCATCCACTTGAGAGGGGAGTGGTCGGTCACCAGGCGGAACTTTCTCCCCAACAAATAATAGTAGAGAGACTTGAATGCCAGGCACTCTCTCTCCACTATACTGTACCTGGTCTCGGCTGGGGTGAGCTTGCAGCTTTGCAAGACAATGGGATGTTCCTCCCCGTTGACTTTCTGAGACAGTACAGGACCGAGGCCTACTTCGGAGGCATCCGTTTGTACCACAAACTCCCTTTTGAAGTCAGGCGTCACCAAAACCGGTGACCCACACAGGGCCAATTTCAAAGCAGAAAAAGCCTCTTCCGCCCGATCATCCCAGCGAACCATAACTGATTTTTGTCCCTTCAAGAGTTCTGTCAAAGGTGCGGCTAAAGTAGCAAAGTGGGGTACAAACCTCATATAATAGCCCACTATTCCCAGGAATGACTTTACTTGCCTAGTGGTGACAGGTCGGGGCCAGTTCCGTATCGCCTCTATTTTGTTCAATTGGGGTTTGATGAGTCCACACCCAATGACATATTCTAGGTATTTAGTCTCCTCTAACCCTATCGCACATTTTTTTGGGTTAGCGGTTAGTCCAGCCTTCCGAAGGGAGTCCACTATGGCCTGCACCTTGGGCAGGTGACTCTCCCAGTCGGTACTATGAATGACAATATCGTCCAGGTAAGCCGAGGCGTACCTACGATGGGGACGAAGTACAATGTCCATTAATCGTTGAAATGAGGCGGGGCGCCATGAAGGCCAAAGGGTATTAGATCTACTGGGCTGGCCCACTCACTTTTAGACTCCTCGATGACATCCAGCCTCAGCATTAGCTGCACTTCCTCCGAGATGGCTTTTTGCTGAGCCTCGGACACTCAGTACTTTTGCCTGGGGCTCAGTGACAATATCATGCTGGATTATGAAGTGCGTCCAGGGAGTTCCGAGAACACATCTGTGTTCCGAATAATGAACTCCATGGCTTCCTGAGCGTGCTTAGAGAAGAGGCTGTCAGCAATTCTTATTCTAGCAGACAGAGGGGCCTACACCTCTTCCCCTAGACAAACCGACCGCGGTCTTTCCTCAGCGCAGGTCTCCCTATCCTTCCAAGGTTTTAGTAGATTAACATGGTAGACCTGCTCTGGCTTTCGCTGCCCGGGCTGGTGTACCTTGTAATTTACATCTACAATTTTCTCTATTACCTCGTAGGGCCCCTGCCACCTAGCCAAGAACTTACTGTCCACTGTTGGTACCAGAACCAAGACCCGATGACACGAGTTAAAGCTCCGGCCTCAAGCCTGCCGGTTATAGACTCGACTCTGGGCTCGCTGAGCCGCCTCCATATGTTCCCGAACCAGAGGAAACAAGGTCTCTATCCGTTCTTGCATCTGTGTGACGTATTCAATAGCACTTTTATACAGAGTGGGCTGTTGTTCCTATGACTCCTTGGCTACATCCAACAGCCCGCGAGGATGTCTGTCATATAGCAGTTCGAAGGGTGAGAACCCAGTAGAGGCCTGGGGCACCTCTCTCCCTGCGAACATGAGATAGGGCAGGAGGAGGTCCCTTCCATCTTTGGACACTACACTTTTTAACATATTTTTTAAGGTTTAGTTAAACCTTTCTACCAGCCTATCCATTTGCGGATGATAGACGGACGTCCGTAACTGTTTTATGTGCAGCAACTTGCACAATTCCCTCATGACCTTGGACATGAACAGGGTCCCTTGGTCCGCCAAAACCTCTTTGAGTAGTCCTACGTGGGAAAACATCTCCATTAACTCTTTAGCTATGAGTTTGGCCAATGTATGCTGCAGTGGCACCGCCTCCGGGTACCGGGTGGCGTAGTCTAGGATGACTAGAATGTGTTGGTGCCCTCTAGCGGACTTTGGTACTGGTCCTATGAGATCCATAGCGATTCTTTAAAACAGGACCTCGATGATCGGGAGAGGTACTAAAGGACTACGAAAATGGGGCTGGGGGCTAGTTATCTGGCAGGTCGGGCAAGACTTACAAAACTCTTCCACCTCTCTAAACACACTGGGCCATTAAAACCGCTGTAGTATATGGTCCTGTGTTTTCTGCAATCCCAGATGACCCCCGAGAATATGTTAGTGCGCTAGATCTAGTACCAGTTTGCGATAAGCCTTGGGCACCACCAACTGTTCCATTTTTCCCCACCGTAGTTAATTGACCTGATACAGCAAATCATGTAAAACCACAAAACGAGGAAATATAGACTCCGCCCCCGGTTGTTGTGGTTCTCCATCGATCATTAACACATTCTCCCAGGCTCGGGATAATGTTGAGTCCTGAGTTGTGATGTACCGAAATTATCACCGGAGACATTCAAGTCTGCCAATTCAGGGCCCGGCGGCAAGTCCTCCACCTCCCCAACCATCACATTCAACTGGGTTATTTCCCCCTCATCCACCAAAGTGGCAATCACCCCTACCGCTGGCCCTTCGTCCTCGGGTTCCCAGGGTTCTGGCCTCCCACTTGAGCAAGGCTAATACCCTGGGGTTATCTATGACTCTTGAGGACCGGTAAGTCTCATAGCTTGCCACAGTTCCGGGAAGCCCAGGAAGTCTCTTCCTATTATTAGTTCATAGTGTAGATTTGTGGCGACGGCCACTTCATAAATCCTCCTGCCGGCAAACGTGGTTAAAGTCACCAGAGCGGTGGGGTAGTATTTTAAGTCACCATGTATGCACATTACCTCGACTTTCCGGCCAGTAAACTCAGCAGGTCGCACTAGGGTAGCCCTTACCAGGGTCACCAGACTCCCCAAGTCTAGCAGAGCCACCGCTGGAGTGTCTCCCACTTCTAGCTGGCACAGGTGATCATTATCTAGAGATTCCTGAGTCCCTGTTGCACACAGATTCCTGGCATATAGCGACCGACGGTAGCCATAGTTAGTGTCCATGGGCTCAACCCTATGGGGACAGTCGGCCCTTACGTGACCCGTCTCATGACACCACCAACAGATTACCAGAGCCAGGTCCGCAGTGGGTACCTCCCAGCAGGGCTTTTTTGGCTCCAGTCTCTGGGTCTGGGGTGGGCATTGTCGGGGTTTAACTGTCCCATTCCTGAAAGAGCTCCCCTTTAGTTTCCTGGTAGCCTCATATCGTTCAACCAGGTCCACCATCTCAAGGGCATTAACAGGAGACGCCTAGCCAATCCAATGCTGAAAAGGGTATGGCAACGCTCTCCAGAACATGTCAGCTAAAATACGGTCCAGCATAGCAGTGGGACTCAGTATGTCCGGTTGTAGCCATTTTTGCAAAAGATGGAATAAAGCATAATAATGGGGTCTCGCAGGCTTAGCCGGGTTAAACTCCCACTGGTGCACCCTCTGGGCCCGGACCAACACATTCACCCCCAGCCTCGCCAGGATCTCACCCTTGACTTTCTGGTAATCGGCCGCTTGCTCGTCTGGCAAGTCGAAATACACCTGCTGGGACTCAGATGCCAGGAACGGAGCGACAGCCTCATCCCACTGATCTCGGGGTAGATTCTCCCTCACAGCCACTTTCTCAAATACTGCCAGGTTGGTTTCGACTCATCCATGGGTGCCATCTTGGGTATCGCCGTTTGAACCGCTTTCTGGGCATCGTGAATGCTCCTGCCATCTGTAGAGCCATCACGTATTGCAGCAGCAGTTGGTTTGTTTCTTGCTGCTGTTTATTAGCCTCCCGCTGTTGCAGGTTAGCCTCCAAGAAGGCCTTTATTACAGCTTCCATTTTGCTGAGTAACACGGGTTGAAATATAGCTGGTTTAATCCAGGACATACATCCGTGCCCAGAAAAAAATTAAAAAAAATATTTCGGCTTTTACTCCAGCCTCACTGCAATTGCTCGCACCCTCCACTATTTGTGGGGATCCGATCTGGTAGACAGGATAAGCGACGCAGTATAGAGGCATCAACGAATTCTTAAATCAAACAGTTCAGTGTTTATTCACACTCTTGGCAAGTTCATAAATAAAAAGTCACATTCAATATAAAAAGTCACCTTTTGGTTTTGGTGTTAGTTTACACCCAGCTGGCAGTTCTGCCTCAAAGAGTCCATGTGTGAAGAAATACCAGCAACCGTATCTTGCTTCAGAGTATATTCTTTTATTTCTCAGTCATTCAATATATATATTGAATGACTAAGAAATAAAAGAATATACTCTGAAGCAAGATACGGTTTCTGGGATTTCTTCACACATTCCACGTGGAGCTTGCTCCTTCCCGCTGCAACGTGAGCACAGGATTGAGTGCCGATTGGATTCCATTCAAAGAGTCCATGAACAGACTTTAGGCGACCTGTTTCCCCTCACACTGGTCTCAGACCTCCAAGCCCAGCACAAGCATCAGATCCCAATACAGAGATCCTTTCTGCTGAACCCAGTTGTCTTTTGAAGGCAGCTAGGTGTTGTCAAAACCCGGACCCGCACATGAGTCCAGTCCGGTGTTTGACCCCACCCGGCCGCTAATCAGTCCAGCAGCACACACTGGGAGGAAAATACCTGCCTTCCCATACAACTCCCTTTACTGTGTCACAATACACAGAGGTAATCTCGTTACAGTCAGGATTAGAATGAGTTTACTGCAGTAAAGTGATCTGTACAAACCAAGAAGAAGCCCCAATTATAAGACATAGTGGCCAGTGCAAAAGCTGTACAATTTTTGGTTTTAGTTTAAATATAAAAAGTGACATTAAGTGAAAAATAAAAACATCAAAAATTTAATATGTTAAACATAAAAAAGTGATTTTAATAAAAAAGTGATTTAAACAGCAGGTCATTTCCTTTAAGTACCCCACAGTGATCAGCCATTGGCTGGGAAAGATCAGGGTTCATCTATAAGAGATCATCTATCTCAGAGTTCAGCCTAAATTTGCCTTTACACTTCCAGAACTTTGGGCAGATCATTGCTAACAAACGTTTGTAGGAAAGCTCGCTAGCAATATCCTGCCAGTGTAAAGGTGTCGCTAATTACCCGCTTGTTCATTGGGTAATAGGATTGCTTGCACAGTCACCTAAATCAGCGTTTGCCATCTAAACAGCACTCTGATGCCAGCAAACAATGACTTTACTGTATATGGGGACGAGCGATGACATTAGCATCGCTCCTCCCCATACGGCGGTCTTCTCCACTGACGAGCAGGTGAATGTCGGGAACAAAAGCTTCCTTCCCAACAATCATAATGCTCAGTTTAGCAGTGTAAAGGGCCATTTAACCACTATTGCCAACTATTCCCTCATGTAACATACAGAAGATATAAAAGGTGCACACTATATTGTTGGGGTTTATACAGACGGAGGTAATCTGTGTCATTTGTGTCTGTAAATAGCAACCGAAGGATCTCCAGATCACTATCAATTCTTGTAGATGGCTGATAGTTTCTTCACCATGTTAGCTCATAATCTCTAAACATAGGAAATCCAGAAGCCAGAACTCATTCATATCAGTAAGGGTCCATTCAGACGTCCGTAGTGTTTTGCGGTCCGCAAATTGCGGACCGCAAAACACTAAGGCCGCACATCGCTGGCACTTAATAGATCATTCCTATTCTTGTCCGCAGCTGCGGAACGGATCAAGACCCATTCAGCGGACGTCTGAATGGACCCTAAGTCTTATCAGTAGTGAATGATCAGAGCACAACATTGGTTTAGTCATCTAGTCATCATGTCATCCTTAGTAAGGTTGATGTGACCTCCAAGAGACTATATGGCAGGGATGGCCAACCTGAGGCTCTCCAGATGTTGCAAAACTACAACTCCCAGCATGCCCAGACTGCCTACAGCTATCAGCCTACAGCAGGGCATGGTGGGAATTGTAGTTTTACAACAGCTGGAGAGCCACAGGTTGGCCATGCCTGCTATATGGGATGAGTATATCTGATAGCTGGTAATAAATGCTGCAGTACTATGTTAACTCAACAAAATCTTTTATTACTTAAAGCGGTTGTCCGGTCCCAAAATCTAAATTCTTTTTATGTGCTCCTAACACCCCTCACCATGCATACATATGCCCCTAATACCTGTTTTTCATGTCCAAGCTTTCGTTTCTCCCTAGAAGACATCAGATTATCCTGGCAGATCTGTTTACTTTCTCCCCTTCTTGTTTTGTTGAATACATAACTTTATTGATACATAAGCCTGGCTGCACTGCACAGATATGAGCCATAGGCTGGACACGCCCCCCACTCTACTCTGCCTGCAGCAGCTCCACCCACTACAACTCCTGTGTCCATCTTTCCGCACACAGACATGATTCTACTTCTCACTCAGTGTCTAAATCCCATCACTGACAGTCCACAGGCTCTTGCCTCACCATCTCCAGAGTGTAATAAACAGCTGGAATCGGCAAGCACGTCCAAACACATCTGTATCTAATCCTAACATGTATGTGTGCCTGATACAGAGCCTGTTTTGTGCGATACTGCGAAATTATGGATATGTCCGGATTCAGCTCTGAACTCGGGCAACCCCTTTAAACAAAGCACTGTATGTATCTGCGCCATTCCACTCCAACCAAGGTTCATGTTTGAAGTGAAGGAGCGCTGATACATCTAAACATACATTGCAGTCTTGTCTGTGATGGTAATGAGATGACTGCCGAAAAGTCATCTCAACAGAAAAAAAAGTCTCCATATACTATAAGGATATAGGCATGTGCGTTGGAGGCTCCCTTCGGACCTCTGTGACAGATTTTGTTAAAAATAGCAGAAAGAAAACTCCTGTGTGCAGAATTTTTTCTACCCTAAATTTTTTTGTCCCAAACAGAAACTGAACCGATCACATTATAGGCAATGGGATCTGTTTAGCTCCATTTGATCTGTTATGTTTTAAATTCGACACTTCTGTTATTTTCATTCTTATGCTCCTATAACAGAAATTATTAATGCTGATGTGAAAGATCCCTTAGTGGCCAGTATGAAAACTGCAGGAATTTAGGATTTTTTTAAATATAGACAGTGGATTAGAAAATTCAAAGAACCACCAAAAATTCTTAAGAATATGTTTAAAGGTGTTGTGCAGTGGCTTAATATTAATGACCTATCCTCAGGATCGGAGGGGGTCTGAATCCTCATACCCACGCCGATCAACTGTTTGAAGGGTCAGTGGCGCCCATGCAAGTGCCGCTTCCTTCTCAAAATTATGTGCGCGCCATCTCTTGTGCGGTTTAGTGTAATTACAGCTGCTCATCCCATTCACTTGAATGGGATGGAGCAATTGGAATTACACTAGCCACCTCTGCAGAGGAGACAACGTAGTAGTCGTTTTGAAGAGGAAGTAGCGCTCACACGGGCTCCGCTGCCCCTTCGAACAGCTGATTAGCAGGGGTGCCAGGAGTTGGACCCCTGCCAATCTGATATTGATGACCTATTCTGAGAATAGGTAAGGTCATCAATATTAAGCTACTACACAACCTCTTTAACGTCAAAACTTGATTTAAACCATAGGTCATTTTCTGATTGCACATTCCCTTTAAGTCGACTCTGTCTAATAATAGACAACTATTGTATCTTGTCGGCATAACTATGAGGGTAGCCAACACAGTAGCTGCTTTGGGGCCCAGGAACTAATGAGGCCATCTCCTATTAGTGATAATTGTGGATGGTGAAAGAAGAGAATTACCGGTAAGCTGCCTAGGTCCATGTGATTTTGTTGGAGTCAGGCAACAATCTCATGTCTATGGGGGCCTCCCTCTGTCGTCGTCCCCCCCCCCCCCCCCCCCCCAATAAGGTTGCTACTAGATATATTACAGAGGTCTGTTACACTTTTCCTATTACAATAAACATGATTTCTCATCAGCATGATAGAGTCACCTGAAATCTCAAGTGTATGTCCAGATTTTGAAAACGAATGTACTGGTTACATTTGTATAGATTAGGATAAATGCATTCAATTTATACATGATTTAACAAGTATCTGGTCATATTTTTTACATTTTAAAGTTGTACTTAGTTATTCTTAAGTACAGACGTTTGCAATTCCCCTATATATTGGCATGACTCAAACAGTAGTCAATGGGAGTAATTACCCATGCCTTCTTCTCTCTGCTCCTTGTAGTCGTTTTTTTATGACTACTTTATACAATCAGAACTCTTCTATTAGTACAATCATTAGACTAGCACAATGCAAACTGAACACTGAGGAGGAGCTTTAGACATCCATAGCTCTGCTTGCCTGCAAGCAAAACAAGCATTAGGCTAGCTTAAACCCTTGCATGGTTAGTTATGCATCTGTATAATGAGCTCTTCTTCTGAACATCAGGCTCAAAATCTGAAAGCCTATGCCAGCATGCCATACAACAAATACGTCTTTTCCCAGTATTTACACGGGCTTATTTTTTATATGTGTGCCGTAAAATTGTAATTAACAGTATCTACAGTCAGAACAGAATAAAATTATAAAAATCGAAAAGCTTTTTTTCTGTAATTCCTTTTGTTGCAGCATTTTCGAATTCTTTATGAGAAATATTCAGATTAATATAGTGTCTTTGAGCAATTTCACAGCAGTGTTTTAAGTTATTACATATCGCATATATACACAGATGAATAAATGACTTCGCTGAACCATCCACATAATAAATATGGTTGCAGAAAGAGAGATACATACCTCATTTTCTTCAATTTCTTCCCAAAGAGCGAAAGAGCTGCCGTATCAATTTTCAAAACCTGCTTTGCTGCTTTTGGTAAGATCATGGAACTTGCATAAATAAAGCAAAATAATGATCATTCGTCATGGGGACAATGGAGCTGTCAGTCTAGCTTAGTCAGGAGTTTATGCCTTTGATCTGAAGCTTCCATTATTGGAATAAGGCGCTATTCCTAAACCTTACTGGTGTGAATAAATAAAAAGAAAAACACAAGAGACCAAACCCTGGAAAAATACTTTGAGGTGGGCGCAGGGAAAGTGTGGCTCAAGTTTCAGGAAGGCAGTAGCTGATAGTGCCTAAAATTACAAATCTCTGGTTGATGATAGAAAGCGGAGACTGATAGGGGCTTTCAGGAGGAGTCTCCGAAATATACAGTGATAAATTTGTTCAGAACATATCAACATTCATGGCAAGAAAAAGGGATTTCAAAAATCATCCCATTTATTTCTTAACTATTTTTCGAGTTGTAACAGAACATGCTTAATATTTTAGATCCATCTTGTATCTATTCTACTGTATGGATTGCCAGAATAAAGAATGATGTCTTCGTAATTTGTGAATAAAAATCACATTCTATGTAGATTCTAAAACCATGGAGTTATTACTAGGTTAGCATCAAGTCAGATGGCTGCTTAGTATTTCAAGTACTTTTTAAACTGTTGGTTTTGCACATAAGTGTATTCAGTTTTGTCTGCAATTGCATTCAGTATTTCAGTTTGTTCGCTGCTGATTCAATGAGTTTTTAATGTGTTTTTCATGCGAGTGAAGAAATACTGAAGAATAACACTCACCATCTCCTTGAAACCATCAGTGAAGAACTCATTGCACCCGGATGCCTTCCGTTTTTCACTGAAGCCCCATTCAATTCTATGGGTCCAGGGCTGCATGAAAAACGCACAATATAGAACATGCTGCGATTTTCCTGAACGCAGAGATGATCAGTGATAAACAATGATCATGTGCACAGACCCACTGAAATGATTGGGTCACATTTCAGTCCGAATGTTATGCGGGACAAGAGAAGATCTTTCTAACTCCTCACCACTCTGGTTTAGAGATAAGGATCCTGAACAGGTAAACCCACTCTAATAACTCCCTAACTACTATATTCTGGCCAGATAGCTATTATACACAGCTCTGTCACCCAAGGTTTCCATAAACATGCATGCTTTGCTTTGTTGGGTGAGCATGTTTATTTCAAAGAAGGAGACACATTCTCTGCAATTTACATTTAGATGACCTATCCTCAGGATAAGTCAGAAATATAAGATTGGCAGGGGTCCTGTAAGGTGGACCCCCGCTGATCTCATATTGATGACCCATCCTGAGGTGAGCTGTACAAAGAGGCTGTGGTGCTCTGTGACGTTCATGTTCAAGTGAATGTGGCTGAGCAGCAATAGCTGCTGTCAAATGTACGCCGTTGTGCTTGGTATGCTGCGAGGAGACTGCGCCACTCACGGGAGCGCTGTATGACCAATAACTTATATAATTTTTTTTTACTATTATATATACTATTAGCATAACAGCCAAGACATACTGTATACACAGTATAGAGTTAAGTCAACCCCTGATGCTATCTTTGTATTTTGAGCCAGGCATACATGTTTATGGTGACATTTGGAGAAAGGGCTTTCAGACAGTTTAAGAGTCTTTTTTGCTCCCTGTTAATTCAACTAGAAAATATTATTGGAACTTGATGTAATCATAGGAAATTGATCAGTTTTGGATGGTTTTGTAAATACAAACAGAACCAACTACAACTTGAAATTTGATGGTAGATGTTTTAAACCACATCATGACAACAAAATAAAATTTGGATGGATCTATTGGTCCTAAATTTCAGGATAGTGTACTATAAAATGATCATGCCTGGAGACAAAATATAGTCCTCATGCCACCTTTTCATTTATTTGAAAGGTTATCCCAATAATAAACATATAGGGGAAAATTTAACAAACTGGTGTAAAGTAGAAATGGCTTAGTTGCCCATAGCAACCCATCAGATTCCACCTTTCATTTTTCACAACTCCTTTGGAAAATGAAAGGTGGAATGTGATTGGTTGCTATGGGCAACTAAGCCATCTCTACTTTACACCAGTTTGATAAATCTCCACCATAGTTATATTTCCTAAGAAAAGGCATATTAATGCGTATTACTACTAGTCAATTGCTTCTGGTTATTTTCATAGACATTTTCATTGCTGAAAATAGTTGAAGTGCAAAAACGGTAAGCATTTAAAAGTATGTGAACAATGTCCAGCATGAAACAAAAGCACTATTTTTACATACATACTACAATCTGCTCAATGAAAACTGCAGTCAGAACTGTCTTAAGTGCAGTTTTCCTTTTTCTGAACAAGTCACCTATTGTCTGCATTCACTAATCTGGCCATGGTAGGAATGTGCTGTAGATCCTACCCTGGTCAGCTAAAGGAAACCAGGTGAGAAAGAGCAGTTCAAGGTCACTTTGATGACAGGGATGACCTGATGAGACTTTTGAGGTGCTAAGTGATTTCTGTAAGAGACTCAAAATTCTGTTAACCATCTTAGTTGCGCGGCAACAGTACATACCATGGCAAGGAACAGAAAAGTGAAAACAGGGCAGTTCTTCATATCTTTGTAAAGAAGACATCTGGCTGTGTATTTACTTGCTAATGATGCTACATGAAACCAACAGTCAAATTCAGAAAAGACTAAAACATTAAAAGGGGTTGTCAAGTTTCGAAACTGTGGGATTCATTCCTATCTCAAGAACAGGGCCCCGCTGTGAATGGAGAACCTGCTGTGCACGTAACAATGTCCCATAACAGTCCCATAACAATGAAAGCAAAACGTTGCTCATCTGTGGCTTGGTCTCCATCCATGGCAGGGCCCCATTGTTGACCTAGATGGGAATACTCCTTTAAGGAATGAGTTAGTAGAGAGGGGAATGTCCATTGTTAAGGGTCCCATAAATGACCTACATTTAAATAGCAAAAATCAGGACATTTAAAGCAAACCTCTCACTATGAAATGCAGTGCAAAGTAAGAGAGCTGCAGAAGCTGAGCATACTTATATATACATGTCAGGGGCTACCTTTGGGTAGTGTACCTCTTGGTGAGAGATTGTTGAATGACATGCCTCTTTGACACACATGAAGACATTTTGCCTAGTTGATAGATTTTGAGAGGATGAGCATTATTGGACTGAGAGAAGCAGGATGGTCATTTTGATGAATTTCCTGCCATTTAGGCCATTCCATTCTGACCTAGCTGTGTTGGGAGCAGTGGTTATACTGTATGAGCACACACAGTGAATAGGCTCTGGATGGCCTAGACCAGGAATGGGCAAACTGCGGATCTCCAGCTGTTGTAAAACTACAAATCCCTGTATGCCCAGTCTGCCTACAGCTATCAGCCTACAGCAGGGCATGATGGGATTTGTAGTTTTACAACAGCTGGAGAGCCGCAGTTTGCCCATCCCTGGCCTAGACAGACCAACAGTAGAAAGAATTGTTTGATCCACCAACAAGCAAAAGCAGCTCTCACAGATTTGTTGTCCACCATGATTATACAACGATTTCCAGACACTTAGCAGAAACGAATTTGGTGTCACTGCGCCCATTACATTTCCTGCCATTGTCAGCCAGCCACCGTCGCTTTCGTTTGCCGTGGTGTTTTAAACAAGAAACCTGGACTGCTACAAACTGGAGCCATATTATTTTAGCAATTAATCCAGGTTCTGTTTGGGATCTAATGACAGGCATGGTTATGTGAAGTTGTAATTTGCTCCAAATTTACTATTGGCATATGCTAGTTTTTAGGCATAAATTAATGGTCTAACATAGGCCAACTAGTTGGCATAAGTAGAGAAAAGTGCTTAACTTTTAGCAAGATGCACCAAATCTATCACACAAACTGTGCCACTGTTATAGATTTGGTGCATTTTGTGACTGTCCGATCTAAATTTAGACTGGCTAACTATCAGACAGCACTGGTAAATGTGGGACATTGTTTTTTTTCTGGATTGTTATAGGCCAGTTTACTATGACAACTTCAAGTGTGGCAAAAAGGAACATATTTTCTGATATACACTCACCTAAAGAATTATTAGGAACACCATACTAATACGGTGTTGGACCCCCTTTTGCCTTAAGAACTGCCTTAATTCTACGTGGCATTGATTCAACAAGGTGCTGATAGCATTCTTTAGAAATGTTGGCCCATATTGATAGGATAGCATCTTGCAGTTGATGGAGATTTGATGGATGCACATCCAGGGCACGAAGCTCCCGTTCCACCACATCCCAAAGATGATCTATTGGGTTGAGATCTGGTGACTGTGGAGGCCATTTTAGTACAGTGAACTCATTGTCATGTTCAAGAAACCAATTTGAAATGATTCGAGCTTTGTGACATCGTGCATTATCCTGCTGGAAGTAGACATCAGAGGATGGATACATGTTCTCATTCTGTTTACGCCAAATTCGGACTCTACCATTTGAATGTCTCAACAGAAATCGAGACTCATCAGACCAGGCAACATTTTTCCAGTCTTCAACAGTCCAATTTTGGTGAGCTCGTGCAAATTGTAGCCTTTTTTTTTTCCTATTTGTAGTGGAGATGAGTGGTACCCGGTGGGGTCTTCTGCTGTTGTAGCCCATCCGCCTCAAGGTTGTGCGTGTTGTGGCTTCACAAATGCTTTGCTGCATACCTCGATTGTAACGAGTGGTTATTTCAGTCAACGTTGCTCTTCTATCAGCTTGAATCAGTCGGCCCATTCTCCTCTGACCTCTAGCATCCACAAGGCATTTTTTCCCACAGGACTGCCGCATACTGGATGTTTTTCCCTTTTCACACCATTCTTTGTAAACCATAGAAATGGTTGTGCGTGAAAATCCCAGTAACTGAGCAGATTGTGAAATACTCAGACCGGCCCGTCTGGCACCAACAACCATGCCACGCTCAAAATTGCTTAAATCACCTTTCTTTCCCATTCTGACATTCAGTTTGGAGTTCAGGAGATTGTCTTGACCAGGACCACCCCCCTAAATGCATTGAAGCAACTGCCATGTGATTGGTTGACTAGATAAGTGCATTAATGAGAAATAGAACAGGTGTTCCTAATAATTCTTTAGGTGATTGTATGTACAAAACAAAGAATTACAAATTGAAATCACCTATCTAAAATGAATCTAAATCTAATTTAAATATAAACAATACTAATAAACATACTGTAATCAGTGTCACTGCGCCTTAAAAAATGTCTGAACTAGTAAAATATAAAAGTATTCATCCTGTACGGTGGATATATTAACGGAAGAAAAATTCTATGTTTTTTTGTAATATCAACGCCTGATAAATAATTGAATCAAAAGTTAGAAAAAATTGTAAGTACACCAATAAAAACTACAACTTGCTTCATTAAAAAAATCTTAGACAGTAAGCGTTTTTCTGTCACTTTTTTCTTGTGTGATAGGCGGCCATTTTGTGTCTTGTGGTGCGCCAGCACAAGCTGCCACCAAGTCCATTTAACCATCAATAGCTACTGTGCATTTCCAAGTTTAATTCTGTCCTGAAACGTATACCTGTCACCCAGCGCCGAAATAATAGGCCTAAAATTTATATTCAGCTAAATCTGTGTTTATTGCTGAGGCTGGTCAATTCATTTAGTGTCCGCCAAAGCACAGTTTTTGCTCTGGTTTGAAATACAATTCCCAACTTAGCAATTCCCTAAATCAGTGGTTTCTGCTGTATCAGGCCAACTTTAAATCTATCCATAAAAGGGTATATTAGATTGATGGTGCGGATAGGGTCATCCTCAATAACTTCACACGCTACCGTGCATTTCCAAGTCTAATTCTGTCCGTAAACGTATACCTGTCATCCAGCGCCTAAATAATAGGCCTACAATTTATATTCAGCTAAATCTGTTGTTACTGCTGTGGCTGGTCAATTTATTTAGTGTCCGCCAAAGCACAGTTTTTGTTCTGGGTTGAAATACAATTCCCTAAATCAGTGGTTTCTGCTGTATCAGGCCAAGTTTAAAACTATCCATAAAAGGGTGCCGGGGCCTAAAAATATCTGACAATGGCCTGTTCCACTGGTGGGTGACATGAAGCCTGATTCTCTGCTATGGGACCTCTCTCCTCTGTCTGGGTGCCGGGGCCTAAATATCTGACAATGGCCTGTTCCAGTGGTGGGTGACGTGAAGCCTGATTCTCTGCTATGACATGAAGCCTGATTCTCTGCCATGAGACCTCTCTCCAATTGATATTGGTTAATTTTAATTTATTTTATTTTTATTCATTTCCCTATCCACATTTGTAGAGAAAAAAAGGGGGTCAGTCAGCACATCCCAAAGCACCACATAATTGCAAATGCTAAACTAACAAGTTAGAGATACTTGGCAAATCGTTTTGTACAAAATTATTTGAGCCCGTCAAGGCAATCTCTAGTTAGACGGGTTCCTAACACTAAATATACCTGTTATGTGCCATAGCGGCTATCATATAATTCAGAAAGTGTAGGTTCCACTCACATGCTGGGCCCACCTGAATTTCTCTCATTTTCGGTGCCAAAATGGCCTCCATTGATTCCAGGGAAGGCAGTTACCAGCATGCACGCCGGGCCCACTCCACACCACCCCTGGCGCCACATGGTCACCAAGGACTGCAATGAGAGTCCACACACTATCTCTCTCCTGGTGCCAGATGGCTTCAGTGAGTGAGGGGGAGTGGGCCAAGCTATATACTAACACTAATTAAAATCAACCTGTGAGACAAACGAGCTGGTCAGGAGTGCACGACTAAGGAGGCAGCCACGCCTCCAGCACAAACTGTAGAGAAAAAAAGGGGGTCAGTCAGCACATCCCAAAGCACCACATAATTGCAAATGCTAAACTAACAAGTTAGAGATACTTGGCAAATCGTTTTGTACAAAATTATTTGAGCCCGTCTGCCGAACGTCAAGGCAATCTCTAGTTAGACGGGTTCCTAACACTAAATAAACCTGTTATGTGCCATAGCGGCTATCATATAATTCAGAAAGTGTAGGTTCCACTCACATGCTGGGCCCACCTGAATTTCTGTCATTTTCGGTGCCAAAATGGCCTCCATTGAATCCAGGGCTGTCTCACAGGTTGATTTTAATTAGTGTTAGTATATAGCTTGGCCCACTCCCCCTCACTCACTGAAGCCATCTGGCACCAGGAGAGAGATAGCGTGTGGACTCTCATTGCAGTCCTTGGTGACCATGTGGCGCCAGGGGTGGTGTGGAGTGGGCCCGGCGTGCATGCTGGTAACTGCCTTCCCTGGATTCAATGGAGGCCATTTTGGCACCAAAAATGACAGAAATTCAGGTGGGCCCAGCATGTGAGTGGAACCTACACTTTCTGAATTATATGATAGCCGCTATGGCACATAACAGGTATATTTAGTGTTAGGAACCCGTCTAACTAGAGATTGCCTTGACGTTCGGCAGACGGGCTCAAATAATTTTGTACAAAACGATTTGCCAAGTATCTCTCCGATTTGCCAAGTATACCTCCTTTTTTTCTCTACCCTATCCACATTTGTTTGCAGGGGATTTACCTACATTTTGCTGCCTTTTGCAGCCCTCTAGCCCTTTCCATGGCTATTTTACAGCCTTTTTAGCGCCGAAAAGTTCGGGTCCCCATTGACTTCAATGGGGTTCGGGTTCGGGGCGAAGTTCGGGTTGAGTTCGGATACCGAACCCGAACATTTCCGGGAAGTTCGGCCGAACTTCTCGAACCCGAACATCCAGGTGTTCACTCAACTCTACTCACTACTCCTCTCAGTTACAGCAGGATGATGTGGAGGTCACTTCTGAATTCTGTGCCTTGGAGCTAGCGATCACAGCATTCCTCCTGCTCCTACTTCTGGAAGAGAAGCATTTTTGTGGCGTCCTCTCTGTCTTCACTGCCCCCTCCTAGTAGGCTCCTTCTTTTCTCCTAGCAAGTGACAACAAAACCCCACCGTGCCCTATGACAGATACTCAAGAGGGTATCCCTGTTGATGACTTGTGTGAGAGCAGTCAGCATTTGGACTTCCCTGAGGAGGAAGTTCAGGGGTAGGTGGGGGTATTCATAGCTCTGTTAGTGGTGGTAGTGGTAATAGTGGCACCTATAGCCACAGTATTGGTAGTGAGGTCAGTGGTAGTGACAGCAGCAGTCAGGGCAAATATAGAGGGAGACTATCGGGAGCAGGCAATGAGCCCAACATGATATATCATAATCTGATAAAAGTGACAGGGAGGGTGAAAATTCTGATGCGGGAGTATCTCCCATCTGGCAGTCTTTCTCCTTGCTGTCGGAAGACAACAGCATTGCTCTGTGCAAGATCTGCAAGAGTAAAATAAGCTATGGGCAGTCAAGCACAAAATTTACCACTTTCACTACGGAATGAGCGCTGTGTATACAGGTGAGGAAGCAATGTGCCACTTCCTGTTCTGGCCTAGCAGTCATGTGACTGCTGGGCCCGTGGTAGTGCAGGAGCTGTAATGTCTTCTTTAGACCTCGATCTGCCCTCCATTTTGCTTTAATTCCAGTGGAGTACCTAAACAGTTAACAACATTTCTAAAATCAGTTTTGAATAGTTTGAGGTGTGATTATGGGTGGTTTCTATTATGTGAGCTTCTCAAAATGACTTCAGAACTGAATTGGTGTATAAAAAAAGTGATTTTAGAAATTCTCTTGAAAATTTCAAAAATTGCTTCTAAAATTCTTAACCTTTTAATATCCTAAAAAAAAGAACATTACAAAAATAATGCCAACATAAAGTAGACGTATGGTGAATGTTAATTAACTATTTCATGAGATATCACTACTAAAGATCCGCGAATTTCATGTTATGAAATTCATTCACGCTTCTTTTGGTGGTAAAAGCAGAATTGCGTTATGGATTCTGTTACCATGGACCAAAACGCAATTCTACGACGGAATGCATAACAGAATGCCTTTAGCGGCATTCCGTTATTCATTCCGTCATAATAGAAGTCTATGGCTTGCATAACAGATCCGTCCTGTATCCGTTATGCAGCAGAGGACTCTACTGCATAACGGAAACTGGACGCATTCCGTTATTCATTCCGTCATAGAATTGCGTTATGGTCCGTGGTAACTTAATCCATAACGCAATTCTGCTTTTACCACCAAACTAAGCGTGAACGATTTTCAAAATATTAAATTCGCTCATCTTTAATCACTACCTTACAAGCAGAGAAATTCAAATTTAGACTATAGTCATTTTTTAAAAATTTTCAGCATGTTTTGGATTTTTTTTATAAATAAAGATAAAACATATTGACTTAAAATTACCATTAGCATGACGTACAATGTGTCACGAAAAAACAATCACAAAATGGCTTGGATAAGTAAATGAATTCCAAGGTTATTACCACCTAAAGTGATACATGTCAGATTTGTAAAATTAGGCCTAGTCAGAAAGGGGGCAAAAGGCCTGGTCTGGAAGTGGTTAACTATCACAGCTCTATTGAACCACATGAAGCGGCATCATCTGATCCGGTGGGAAAACAGAGGTATCCGCCAGCAAACACAACAAGAGTTTCTTCTTACTCAAGGTCTTCTTTGCAGCAGCCAGGCCATATCCACGGGCAGTACATTGTTTTTCTCACTGTCATCTGTTCCCTTGCTTCACCCACTCAAAATCCTCCTCCTCCTCTGTGTCATCAGCCATCAATAACGGAATATGTAGCCAGGAAACAATTCTACACGCCCAGCAGTCCGCTGCCCATCTGGCCAAGTTGCTGGCAGTGTGGTCGTTGCCTTACAAGTTAGTGAAGTCTTCTGCTGTTATAGAGCTGATGGCATGCCCTCCGCCTCACTGGAAGATACATAGGCTTTATTACTCAGCATTATTTCTACCAAAAAGCCATCCCTGCCTGGTACTCTCATGGTAGAGAATGTCAACTGCTCCTTGCAATTGTCACTGCGCAGCCGGGTGCAAGCCAAAGTGGACACCTGAAGCAGTTGTTATGGGCAGGGAGAATACATGTGTTTCACAGCTCACTGTTTCTATGTTTTTTTGCAGAAGAGGCGAGGCAGCACCCCAGCAACAAGGCTACATCCTTTTGGAACCTCCATGTTTGTTTCAGCCTGGCTCCTACGCAAGGCAGTTTTCTGCCTTCTCCTTCTTCTCCTCCATGGACATTCTCCTGTTCCCTAAAGTAGCAGGCAGAGTGTTGCTCCCACTCCCCCTCCCTCCTATGGCATGTGTAAAGTCAAAGATTGCTGTTAGATCTGATTGGCTTGGGTGGGAGCAGCCACACAGCCGATCACTTGCTAAATTACACTTTGCATATGCTAGAACGTCTGTACGATACAAGCAGCGTAAAGCTGTGAATTATTTTGCCATGCACCTCAGCAGGGAGCATTTGATGTTTTGAGGTCAGACAGTGGCAGCTCATCAGAGACATTTGTCGTATGTTAAAACCCTTCAAAGAAGTCATAAAATTTATCAAGAGGGACAATTCTAGCAGGAACGACATCGCCACCATATTTTAGAACAGATGCTCTCGCTCATGCAATAGGGACAATGAAAGAAGAAGAACAGCTAACACATCTTGCTTCCTATCCTGTAGCTGTTAGGGACCCAAAAGAAGAAAGTTCCATGGAGGAAGAGGAGGTAGAAGAGCAAAAAGATGATTACCACTTCAGTCACGACACCTAATCATCTCAGTGGGGTTCAGAGCTGGAAAGAGCTGGCTCCTCAGGCACACTGGCCAGAATGGCAAGCTCTGTGCTTGCTTATATAGTGACAGGCGTATCCATTTACATGAAGCAGTCTGATGATTACTGGATAGCCATGCTTTTAGACCCTTGCTATTTAAGAAAAATAGGGGAATGTTTTCCTCCTGCCAACAGGGAGGCCAAAGTACTTTATTACCAGGAAACACTGTTTACGCAGCTAGTCTCACCTTTCACAAAAAGATGCCTGCCACCATGATGTCTGAAATGGAGGCCCCTCTCCTTCCCCACAAAGGTACCCACCTCCCGCCATCTCCACTGCCACAAGGAGCAGAAGCTACAGCAGCAGCCGCTATTAATGTCCTCAACATGATGGAACAGTTTTTTTATGTGCCGCGCCAGGGTAAGGCAAATCAGCAAGTCTAAACCTACCGCCTCAACACCCAGGTTCAGACCTACCTGGATTCTGGCCTTTCTCCAGCATATATCCTGACCCCTGACCCCATGGAGTCTCTGTGCACTAATACAAATAGACTCATGGGTTGACCGATGTGTATTTTTTTAAGTATATAGTGTGCCTTACTTTGCAGTTTCTGTCCAGAGTCAAGGTAAGGCTGTCTTCATATCTGCATTGTAGCTGCCCTTACAGATACAGTCAAAAACAACTGATTAGCACGTGATTATTATGTGATGGATCCAGCACTGCTGTCATTTAGACGGTTCTGCTCCATCAAGAAATGAACAATACAGCGCTAGACCTTAGCCTGTCGTATAAATACAGTATACACTAAAGTCATTGGTACAGTACTAAAGCCAAGCACAGGCATATCAGGACCATGCTCTGTACATAAATATATACATATAGTGTATATATCAGAACTACACTCAGTGTATAATACTGTAAAAGAAAAATCAGTACATAGCTATCGTACAAGAACCAAATTTATCACACAGATGCAGTTAGAGAACCACCATTATATTGACAGAACCAAGCACATTGCATAGACTTGTTACTAAAATCTCTGCACACAGAAATACCAATAGAACCAAGCTCAATGCACGGTTATTACAATAGAACAAAGCTCAGCACATTGCTACAAACATAGCTATGATAAAAAAATAAACTGCTTAAACAAGGCCATCCTGTGAAATTGCCATCCTGTGAAATCTTACATAGTATATATACAGTATATATGTGTTAAATTAGGAACAAGAATTAGTGTGTGTGATGAAAATATTTGTACAGGACTATGGTCTGTGTTGGTGCTATTTAAATAATACAAATGCAATGAGCCAAGGAGTAGCCGGAGTGGAGGATGGGAGTGGTTGTGGCTCTGGCTGTCCCAGGCAATTACAGTTATGCCTCTTGCAGACGAGCGTGTCCGGATTAGGTCCGGATGCGTTGCGTCTGCGATCAGGGAAAATCGTGCGAGTAGCTACACAATTGCAGTCAGTTTTGACTGCGATTGCGTTCCGATGTTCAGCTTTTATTGCGCGGGTGCAATGCGTTTTGCACGCACGTGATGAAAAACTAACTGTGGTACCCAGACCCGAACCCGGACTTCTTCACTGAAGTTCGGGCTTGGGATCGGTGTTCTGTATATTTTATTATTTTCCCTTATAACATGGTTATAATGGAAAATAATAGCATTCTTAATATAGAATGCATAGTAAAATGTAGTTTGAGGTGTTAAAAAAAATATAAAAATTACTTACCTGTTCCAATTGATCACGTAGCCGGCATCCTCTTCTTGCTTCTTCTTTCAGGACCTGCAAAAGGCTATATGGTGAAGAAATCTTCTATCTTCATTCAGCAAGACCTGCGCTGACGTCACCGCGCTCAGATTACGTCACCAAAGGTCTTTGTGCAGGTCCTGAAAGAAGAAGCAAGAAGAGGATGCTGGCTGCCCAATCAATTGGAACAGGTAAGTAAATTTTTTTTATTTTTTAACACCTCAATCTACATTTTACTAAGCATTCTGTATTCAGAATGCTATTATTTTCCCTTATAACCATGTTATAAGGGAAAATAATACAGGGAATACACTTTAATGGGGTCCGGGGTTGATTTCATCCCTATCATCTCCTAGCAACCATGCATGAAAATTGAATTTCATCCGCACTTGTTTGCAGGTGCTTGCGATTTTCACGCATCCCCAATCATTTCTATGGGGCCTGCATTGTGTGAAAATCACTGCTCATCTGAACAGCCCCATTGAAGTGAATGGGTCTGGATTCAGTGTGGGTGCAATGCGTTCACCTCACGCATTGCACCCGCGCGGAATTCTCACCCGTGTGAAAGGGGCCTTACTTTCTTCATACAATTGTTCCCTAGGGCCGTGCAGTGAAAGAAGGGCACACCCTTTCTTTCCTCGGGGCACAACCCAGTTCTAGGGCTCCTGCCTGATGGTAGTTGGGGTGCCTAGCTTGTTAAGTGCTTGTATGAGTGCAAGGCGGGGGTGTAGAGGACAATGATTGGCATATGGTGCTGGAGTCAGAAAATCTGGCCATATATAGTAGAACAAAGTTTTTTACCTAAGCGCAAAATGGGAGTTGTAGTACATCCAATTATAGCAGATATAGTTCCAACTGTACACCACAAGTTTGGCTCGTTTTGTAACTTTCATAGAATTCAATGTAGATATGCACAAATTTGCATTGACAAATAGGGGTTAGAGGCTATGAAACAACATGGCAGCTTTCATAAATGACACCAGAAGGAATAAGGATGACCTAAAAAGTACTTGTATTGTATGGATGCTGAGTGTTATAAGAATGCACTGTCCCTTTAAATTGTGCATAAATCACCATAGCATCAACCAATAGAATTGCAGGATTTGAATTGAAAGGAGGAAGAAAACTGACAGTTGGTGCCAGTCTGCGATTTCTCTATTAGAGATACGACAGGCTCCTTACTTCTGCGAGCAGGAGACAAAGCGACTAATTTTTGGAGAGAGACGAAGATGGGGATCTGCGCACTGAAGAACCACCTGCTAAGTGCGATTCAACGGAGGTAAAAAACCGTCATCTGATCAGTGGAATTGCTGATTTATGTCATCCCCGAAACCGACCGTTGGTAAACCAAAATCTAATGGACTTTATTGATAAAACACAAAGGTTTCAATATAAATATCCAAAATATGAAGAATCAGAAGTTATTATGTAAAAATACAGAGAAACTGAGGTTGTTGTATAAAATATGGAGAAATGAAAGTTATTGTGTAAAAATATGGAGAAACTTTGGTGCCAATCTTTATTAATATGGAGAATTTTCAATAAATATGGTACAATATAGAGGACCTTGTTTTTCAAATTCTTCATAGAAAAAACTACTTAATAAACACCAATCATATATAATGGGCTAAACCATTGCTCCGGCACATGCCCTAATATCAACACCTAAAATAGCTGCCAGAGTCTCAAAGTCATAATCGCAAAATATTATGATACAATATTAAAATATACATAAAACACAATAATTAATGGTGGTGACGAAAATCAAGGATAAGATGCCCTGACAGGTCACGTGGATCAATTATAAGGGTGATCACATATTACAGGCTACACATATTGAAAACATAACATATATACATATATACTGGATATAAAGTGCTTAGTGCAAACAGATAATAACCCCAATGGCTATGTCATCCCAGCAGCAGCAGCCGTATCACGTGTCCTGTGCCTGTATCGTATATATGGTGAATATAATACTTGTTGAATATACATACAGGTGGTAACATGCTTTTACCATGTATCTCAGTGGTACCATGAAGTATAGTTTGGGGGTCATTTACTAGAAAGCCAGAGACAGGATATACAGTCATAGGCTCACATTTATTAATGTGTGTGCACCTAGATTCTGGCATAAACTACACAAAAATACAGCACAATTTGAGACAAATTGGCAAATCTAGGTCCACTACAAGTTTGACAAGTTTACTATGTAATAACGGTGCCAAATTTCTTGAAACGGCTACACCAGAACAGTTGTTCTATGGAGGTGTGCGGTGTTAGACCCCTCCTGATCCGTGAGTGACGGCCAAATCTAAAGATAGGATTTTAATTATTAAAGGCTGGACATCTCCTTTAGTAAAAAAAATAATTAAAATTGCCCTTGGCCTCATTCACCCTGCATATTATTAATTTATTTTTGTTCTCTTCAAGCTTCCAGGAAGAACGGGAGAAGCGACCATGAAGAAGAGGAAGAGAGAGGAGTAAGTGGAGGAGTTTATATCCCTGCAGGCACCATAGCTTATACCCTTACACCAGCAAATCCATACTAAACATTACACAACATCACTACATATATTCTAATCAGATATGAGTATGTAAGGAAATCCTTCCGTAGGACTATGAAACAGGGGTGTACACATAGGGCCCTATAGCAACAATTACTAAGGGCCCTCCTCCCAATAAGATTGATTCCAAATTTAGGATTTTTTTTTTATTAAGTAGAAGAATTGAAACAAAGTTTAAAAAAGTGAAATAGGTAATTTAAAAATTTTCACCAATTCTGTACACCATATTTCTCAATGTATGGCTTAAATACTAGACATAGATGAATCCTCCCCATACAGCGTATGTCTCCTGCTTCTCTCATATAATACATGATAACACTGTCACCTGCAGCAACCACTAAGGGGAGCTCAGGGGATAGGAGTTTATACAGTTACTATTGAACTCAATAGAAGCTGTAAAATGTTTATACACTGAGTTCCCTCTAGTGTAGGTGCAGATAAATGCCATGGTGTCATGTTGAGAACATAGGAAGCAGCTCAGTGCTGGGCCCCTTAGCAGTGACATGATCCACCTACATGGTGAGGACACCACTGTTATGAAATATAGAAGAACTGAGGTGCAGCATAGGCCGACATCTCCTGGTGCCATAATACAGCGCCCAGCAAATCAGAAGTAATGCTTAATGTAGTCATGTGCATGAGGCCTAATCCTGCAATATCTCTCTTCTATCACAGTTCACTGACTGCCACCCAGGAAGAATCCATGAAGAAGAGGAAGATGGATGATTACATCCTTCATCCAGAAGAGCGGGCCGCGTTCTTCACACTCCTTGGTAAGACTGAATGCACCTTCCAAGGATGCCAACCAGACACTATGGACACATTTACTAAAGACTGGTACTTTATATGCCCGTCCTAATAAGAGGTCCTTTGTAGTAAGATGCACTAAATTTATTAAGGCACAGGACTCTTAAAAAATGTGCTACATCTTGTGCCATCCGTGCACCATAAACTGTAATCTACATCATGTACAGGCTGCCATAGATTTCATTTATTATTTACACCAGTTTTCTGGCGTAAATTATTATAAAAATGCCTCGTCTTTTTCCATTAATCTCTGACCATTTTATTTTTTTAAAGAGAAGAATGGGAATTGGAAAATCATTAAATAAAATTAACTTTAGAGCAAACTATGGCTTGCTCAAAGCACTGAGACTTTTATACGCCAGAAAACTGCCATATAGCTTCAGTAACTGTGCCGCACTGGTCACTGGTGAATTCACTGCTCAGGTGCTGATTATAATATGATGTCTCACTGAGGTTTATCAGCATGTTTCTGTACTGTATATGGAGGTCATACTGTTATAGTTCAGAAGATATCAATTACACGGTTAAATAGTGAAATAATCGTATTTTTATTATTTTGTAGAAGACGAGAACATCCAGTCATTTCTTATCAGGGACAGCTGCTTTAAGATCTCGGACAAGGTATTACTATATTGAGGGACAGAAATTCTTCTAGATTTCAGAAGACAGACTGGGGATACACTGCACTGCATGACCTGGTGGTATTATCGTCATCAGTAGATGCTGCAGCCCTTATGTCTGCAGTAGGATTGTGGACAGGAATATAAGGAACATACTGAACACATATATGTACTGTATAATATAATATATTTACATAGGAAGTGTATCACCAGCCTCTAACTCTGCTTCTCACCCTACTAGTATCTCCTGGCCATGGTCCTCACTTACTTCAGAAGAGCAGGCCTGCCTACTGAAGAATATAGAAAATATTTCTTTCCATCTCTGTGAGTTTCTTTTATCATGAACCAATATGTATATATTTACTATTCATTGTGTAAAAACCCTACATATTATCATCCATGTAATATTACTATCTGTGATATCAGTACTGGTTCTTCTCATTGTCTTCTGACGTATTCTTTCTTCCAGGTTTTTGGCCAACCAATTTGAAGAGGACGAGCCATTTCGAAAGGAGATCTACCCCTGGGCCTTCGGATGGACGTGGACCGTACAGCGGGAGCAGCTTCACCAACTGCGTAACCTATTGTTCATCCGGATGGGATTGAGAGCTTGGGTGGACCGGGCCACCTGTGATCTGGTTAGTAACATAAAAGCTATAAACTGTGATTAGAAGCCAGTAGTAATTATAATAATGTATAAGATATTTAACTCCAGATAATGGCAGAAGACCTTGGACATTGGGCATGGAAGAGAGAGAGGAAAGTCCATCACAGCTGGGCCATACGCCGATTCAGGAGGAAAGATACAGAATTCACCATCAAAGGCCCATGGATCAGCCCTGAACCCTGCTCTCTTTGTAACCGCCTTGCCCATTGAAGAGGAGAACATCTACTGCCAGACAGACACATAGGAACGCAGTACAGCAGACTGACAAACATCTGTGGTAAGCGTAACTTTATTGTGACAAACAACTTTGTACATGTATGTAGGTCAGGAAGGGGGGAGTTCTTGGATGCTAAACTTTTCTCTAAGTAATGTGACCTTTATAGAAGAGCATTATAAAATGTTTATGTTTATTCCCACAATGAACATTTTTATAATGTTTCTACTGTGGTTTCTATTAATAATGTAGATGTGCTGCTGCCAGGATGGGGAACATGGCTGCTGGACCTACAAGGAGAAGAAGATCGAGAGGACAGGATGGATGAAGACCTGGATGATGGTATGTATCATTCATAGTCACACACTCACAAAAAAAACAGATAAATGTACACACTTAGGGCTTGTTCACATGACCCTGGATTTGGTCCGCATCCGAGCTGCATTTTTTGCGGCTCGGGTGCGGACCCATTCATTTTAATGGGGCCTCAAAAGATGCGGACAGCACTTCTATAATGGGCCTCCTGTTCCGTTCCGCAAATTGCGGAAGGCACACGGGCGGCCTCCGTGTTTTTCGGACCGCAAAACATGGCACGGTCGTGTGAACAAGCCCTTAAAGGGGTTTTCCGAGACTTAAATACTGATCACAATACATACACGCACACACACACACACACCAAAACGTATGTTATAGCGGTAACCTCCCTTAGTATGCCTGGAGGAAGGGCAGTACAGCAGCCTTGGCTTCCCACAGGTTTCCTCCACAGGGGGTTTTTCCTGTCCTGAGTGCTGCTGTACGCTCTTCGTGAGTGATGGGAGGTAACCAGCACATATACAATACACATATTCTCATAATAAACTTCACATTATTTAACACTCTTTACCGTCTCTGAGTCATTTCTTCCATTTTTGTGTGTGAAAGAAAAACATTATTTAGAAAATGTGGATGATGTGGGATTTGCCTTTTGAGATAAAGAGACAAACTGATCTCCTGGTTTTGGTGACTGATCAATTAGTATTTGATGTTAATGCTTGTTTTTTATGCAACCACTGCATAAAAAATAGGCAATTCATGCGGCACACTGAAATAAATGAGCATCTGTGGATTTCACTGGTCACCATTATTTCTCCATTGAGACCTATTCGCAAAGAACCACCATCAACTATGGTTCAGAGATGGACTCTAAGGAAAGCAAAAGGTGCAGTTGTCCACAAGTTGTCTTTGGGTCTCAACCGCCCAGTTCTGTGCATTCCAGACCCTCCAAGCAGCAAGATGTAGATGTCAGAACTTCTTTATGTTTGGAGCTCCAGTGCCTTATCCCTGACATGCTCAATGCTGATAGGGTATTGGGTGCTGGCATTGATTCAGCAGAGGTCAATCAGCTACCCAGGAGCACACAAGACTGATGAGTGGGACCTCTTCTTCCCACAACCTCTATGAGGAACGTGTGCATGCTTCACTGCAAATGAGTTATTCCTCACTTTGATCATTACTGTGCACTTAAAGGGGTTTTCCAGGCTCCTGGTATTGATGATCTATCCTCGGGATAGGTCATTAATATCCAGCCACTGAGGGTCTGATGCCTCACAATATCACGGATCAGCTGTACCTTGCAGCCTCGAATGCTGGAACTAGCTCTTTAAAGGGTTTCTATCACCTGAAAAATGGGTATTAAGCTAGCTGACATTAGTGATGTGCTAATGTCAGCTGAACATAACTATATTAGCGCCATCTCATTGTCTGCCGCCGTTATTGAGAAAAACAAACTTTTATAATATGCTAATTAGCCTCTAGGAGCAGGCGGGGCGTTGCACCTGCTCCTAGAGGCCCACCTAGAGGCCCACCACGCCCTTCTTCTCTTGATTGACAGGGCCAGGGCAGCGCTGCTCCCCTCCCGCCGGCCATGTTTGCAGTGTAAATCTTGCGCTGTTCAGTATTCGGTGCAGGCGCAGTGAGGGAGCCAGCAGCCGCCGAGCGTCTTCCCTCACTGCGCCTGTGCTAAATACTGAACGGCACGAGATTTACACTGCAGACATGGCTGGCGGGAGGAGAGCAGCGCTGCCCTGGCCCTGTCAATCAAGAGAAGAAGGGCGTGAAAAGAGGTGGGCAAAAGGAGCCTCTAGGAGCAGGTGCAAAGCCCCCCCCCCCTAGGAGGCTAATTAGCATATTATAAAAGTTTGTTTTTCTCAATAAAGGCTTTAGGCAGTGAGATGGCACTAATATAGTTATGTTCAGCTGACATTAGCACATCACTAATGGCAGCCAGCCTAATACCCATTTTTCAGGTGACAGAAACCCTTTAAAGGTGTAGGAAACAATGCTAAGTTCAAAGTGTAGTGTCCGTGATGGGTTACTGCAGCTCATATCCCTATGAATTAAATAGAAGCTGAGCTCCAGTAACCCAGCATGGCCACTACATTTTGAACTGAGCCACACTGCCTATTCCAAAGTGCTAGTTCTAGTGTCAAGGCTGCAGGAAACAGCTGATCTGTGAGGTTGCGGGGTGTCGGACCCTCACTGATCAGATTTTTTTTTTCCCAACTTAAACTTTATTAAGTTTTATTAAGTTTTACGATCATGCATGATATATTGCCATATGTACGGTCCCAAACAGATGGACCCATAAAAACAACAATTCACACAAAAAAAACCTAAGTAATACGAAAAGAGAGAGCCAAAAAGAAACAAAAAGGAGATGTAGGTAGACGAGTGTACCATGGCTGCCAAATTGTCAGGAACTTTGCCACCGTAACCCGCTGGCGGGCAACTGAGTATTCCAAGATCTAATATCTAGTATTCAGGCATACAGATCAGATCTAGAAGGAAGAGCCGGACGTCTCCATTAAAGAGCAATCAGGCATTTAGCAGTTATCAGTATGTGGAGGAGCAGCCTGGCATCTCGGTCCCTAAATGTCGTAGGGATCAGATTCGAAAGAAGCACCGAAGGGTCCCTAGGAATGCGTGTACCTATTATTTCCCTAACAACCTGAGTCAGCTGTAGCCAATAAGGCTTATTCACTGGGCAAGGCCAACAAATTTGGTAAAGGGAAGCCTTCATCTGAGAACAGATATCCGGTAATATAGGGTTAAAAGTGTGCAATGTTTCTGGTGTATAATACCAGTGTGTCAAAATCTTTAACAGATTTTCTCTGTAAGTTGTACTAGGATCTAGAGTGCGCCCTCTGCCATATGGATCGCCAGGTTTCTGTCGAAAGCTCGCTCTTTAACCAGTCTTCCCATTTTTGCATGTAGAGGTACTTAAAATCTACAGGGAAGTCCACGGAAGCCAGTATCTGGTAAATATCGGAAATAAGACCCTTAGGGTCCATTCACACATCCGTGTGTGTTTTGCGGATCCGCGGATATGCAAAACACGGACACCGGCAATGTGCGTTTTCCGCATTTTGCAGACCGCACATTGCTGGCACTTAATAGAAAATGCCTAATCTTGTCCGCACTTGCGGACAAGAATAGGACATGTTCTATTTTTTTTTCGGTATCGGAATTGCGTACCCGGAAGTGCGGTTCCCATTTCCGGGTCCGGGCAGCACATCGTGCAGCCCCATAGAAAGGAATGGGTCCGCGTTTTGCGGAACAGAATTATGGACGTGTGAATGGACCCTTAGATGAAGGGCCGCGAGTACATACACGTTCATAAGAGGTAAGAGACAGTACCTCTAATGAACCCAACACGCTCCTACAATAGTGTAGAATGCTGCAGTACCGGAATGCTAAAGTGGTCGGCAATAAAAAAAAATTCTGAAGCTCTTCAAAGGGCAACATTCGAGCAGAGAGGGGGTCCTTCAAGTCTATAAAGCAGTAGAGTTCTGCAACCATCCACGGTCTAACCATCCCCGCTGCCGAGCTCCCCGGAAGGTTAGGAGAAAAGAGAAAGGAGGTAAGAGTTGAGCAGAGCGTTGAGAGACCATACCTAATTCTATTTCTATATCAGATCTCTCTGGTAAACAGTATGGGGCTGAGTAGTGCAGAAGCCAGGATAGATGGGGGAGGGCCCCAAATTAAGGTCCCTGGGTGAGTTTGCACCAGCCACAACTGCTTGATCTCAGTCCAACGGTTGAATGAGTGAAGCGTAGACCAAGAGGCGATATGTCTCAGATGAGTCGCTAGGTAATATAAAGCAATACTTTGAAATGCAAAGCCTATGGCGTTTATAGTTCCATACAAAATTAAGAAACGCAGACTGTATTGAGCGAGGGACCATGGCTGGCACTCTCACTGGAAGAGTCTCAAATAGGTACAGGAATCTAGGGACAATGGACATTTTGATCACTGCAATGTGGCCTAAGAGAGAGATTGGAAGGGATTTCCACTTCAAGAATAGGGTAGACATTTCTGATAACAATGGAGGGAAGTTTGCTTTATAGAGAGAGGAGTAATTGGCGGTAAGGTGTATCCCTAGATATTTAATGGAGGGTGTACACCAGGTATAGTTAAACCCCTAGTTTAAAGTAGGTGGAGACGGTCTGCGGGAATGTTAATCGGTAAAGCCTCAGTCTTTGAGGTGTAACGTTTATATCCGGAAAGTTTACTATAGCGACCTAAAACCGCATGGAGATTGGGGAGAGAGAGAGAAAGGGATTTGTTAAAGAGAGTAACACATTGTCTGCAAAAAGCGAGACGGAAAATGATTTATCTCTAACCGGACTGCCCTGTATGTCTGGACTGTTACGTATTAAGGCAGCTAGAGGTTCAATGCTAAGCACGTAAAGTAGGGGGGAAAGCGGGCACCCCCATTGCGACCCGTTACAGATCGCAAGTGGGTGAATGGGCATGTGGCAACCTGATCTTCGCTCCAGGGGAGGAGTATAGGCCCCGCAAAGCAGCTACAAAGGGGCCTTTAAAGCCAAAATGGTGTCCGGAACATAAATTCCTAATTTAAGCGGTCAAAAGTTTTTTCTGCATCTAAGCTGAGTAACAGGGCCTCCGAACACTTTTATAGTGTTGTCTCCCGCCTGACGGAGACGAACAAAGCCAACTGTATCTTTGGGAATAAAGTGATAGAGCGAGAAGTTAAGGTGATTCGCTGCCAATTTTGTGAATATCTTCAGATCCGAGTTCAGGTTCAGTAGGCTAATAGGAAGGTAGCTCGAGGAATCCGTTGGATCCTTGCCTGGGTTTGGGGATAACAGTTATATATGAGCGTAGTATAGAGTAAGGGATTTGTTCACCTAGCAAGAATCTGTTGAATAGCCGAACCATGTGGGGAAGTAGTCAGTCTCTGAAGTATTTATATGAAAGCCAGTCTGGACCAGGTGATTTGCCGCCAGGCAAGTCTGAGATAATATCCCTAACCTCCTCCACTGTAATAATCTGGTTCAGGTGGGCTAAAGCCTTAGGGGATTGCGAAGGCAGGTGGCATTCTTTAAAGAACTTGTCCAATATCACGTTCCGCTGTGTCGCGTCCGCAGGGAGGTAGGAAGGTAGGGAGTATAGAGCCGAATAGTAGGCATGGAATGATTTAGATATTGCGTCAGGGTGGTATTGGAGGATGCCTTGGCGATCTTTAATAGCGTGAGGGGTGAAGGTCGCCGAACGTTATTTTAATTGTCGGGCTAAAAGGGTGTAGGGTTTGTTACTAAATGTGAAGAAGCGCTGTATGGTTACTGGATTTAGGGCTGCAGCTATCGACTATTTTTGTAATCGAGTATTCTATCGATTAATCCAACGATTAATCGAGTTCTCTAATAACAATAAACTAATTAAAATAACATTTTTCTTTATAAAAACTCATCATTCCCCATGCCATCAGCTGCTCCCCATGCCATCAGCTGCCCTCCAGTGCCACCAGCTGCCCTCCAGTGCCACCAGCTGCCCTCTCAGTGCTACTAGTTTGCCCCCAGTGCCACCAGCTTGTCCCCCAGTGCCACCAGCTTGCCCCCCAGTGCCACCAGCTTGCCCCCAGTGCCATTAGCTTGTCCCCCACTGCCATCAGCTGCCCCTTCAGTGCCAACAGCTGTCCCCTCAGTGCCATAAGCTGACCCCTCAGTGCCACCTGCTGACCCCTCAGTGCCATCAGCCCCCCCAGTGCCATCAGCTTCCCCCCAGTGCCATCAGCATCCTCCCAGTGCCATCAGCTGTCCCCCAGTGCCATCATCTGCACCCCAGTGCCACCAGCTTGCTCCCCAGGGCCATCAGCTTGTCCACAGTGCCATCAGCTTGCCCCCCCCCCACCCTGTGCCACCAGCTTGTCCCCCAGTGCCATCAGCTTCCCCCCAGTGCCATCAGTTTTCCCCCCAGTGCCACCAGCTGTCCCCAGTGCCTACAGGTTCCCCCCAGTGCCACCAGGTGCCCCCAGTGCCACTAGCTTGCCCCCGAGTGCCACCAGCTTCCCCCCCAGTGCCATCAGCTGTCCCCAATCAGCTGTCCCCCAGTGCCATCATCTGTCCCCCAGTGCCATCAGCTTGTCCCCCAGTGCCATCAGCTGCCCCCTCAGTGCCACCAGCTGCCCCCTTAGTGCCATCAGCTGACCCCTCAGTGCCACCAGCTTTACCCCAGTGCCATCAGCTGTCCCCATCAGCTTCCCCCCCAGTGCCATCAGCATCCCCCCAGTGCCATCAGCTGTCCCCCAGTGCCACCAGCTTGCAACCCAGTGCCATCAGCTTGTCCTCCGGTGCTATCAGCTGCCCCTTCAGTGCCACCAGCTGCCCCCTCATGCCATGTCCTGACCATGTATCAGGGCTGAAAGTGCAGCGTGGTGCGGGCCGGCGGGTGACCATGGAAGGGTGAGTAATAGCAAGCACTTCACATACGCTTCGTGGTCACATGACACAAACAAATCCTCGATCCCAAAAATTTGCATCAAGGATTTTTTTGTGTCGAACTACTCGATTCAATCGAGTAATCATTTCAGCCCTAACTGGATCAGCCTCTCAGTTGCAGAAACAGAAAGCGTTATTGATTTAAGACGGGATCTCAATTCAATGATTTGTCTTAATAACCATTTCGAAGGTCGGGATGCGAGAGCTTGTTCTGCTGCTCGTAAAGAGTGTGTGCATTCTCTGTATTCGGCATCTTTATCTTTTTAATCAAAAGGAGAGGCATATGCAGGCGCCACAGAATACCCAAAGAAGGAGCGGTGGGTGCATTTTCGTCATAGTACTGAATCAGGGTTGTACGTAACTCTGCACTAGTCGCTGGGTTAGTTAAATTAATTTAAACGCCAATGAGTGTGTCTCAGGGGAGCTGAAGCGAAAATAGGTTCTAGGAATATGGGAACGCGATCTAACCATGTGATCAGGCCGATATGTGCAGTGGTCCCTAGGGAATAGGAGAATAAAAAGTATATTGACGGGAGGAGGGATTGTCTACCCTCCAAAAGGTCATAGAGGGAGTGTGTACGAATAAGTCTACGAAAGCCTCTAGCTAGGCGTTTGACTTGACAAGAAGGAGGGGCAGAGGTTGTCAAAAGCTTATGGAAACTTTCTGAAAATTGAGCATTGAAATCCCCTCCTATCAGTTGGATCGCCCCACGGACAGAAGAGGGAGTAGTAAGCAGAGAGGACAGGAAGGTAAGTCGTCCGGAGTTAGGAGCATAGACTGTACATAGCTGCAGTTGGACGTCATACAGAGTACCTTGCAGAATGAGGTATCGTCCCATAGGGTAGGCATATACCTTGTACACTTGGAGTGGGCAGTGTTGTGCTTTTTCATAAGTGTATAAAACATTTATCTAAATATCCTAGTTATATAGTAGTTTTGATTATATATACTGTGGGGGATTAGCTCTTTTTCGAGGGTTGCATCCACACACTTCTTCACAGACACCAGGATTTAGGGGCCAAACTGTGCTTTATTGTGGCACATGGCATAAAGAAAAAAAACACACAAAGCCAAAATAAAATTCTTTGTCCTAATATAGTCAATGTTGAAAGTGATTTGTCTGATAATGAGAGATTTTTGGATCCTCCAGCTCTCAGATCCCAAAATATAAATATGTCATCATCACGTGCTCTTAAAACCTTAGTGACCACCCATACGTGTTTTTACGGCGGTCACTAAGGGGCCTTAGGCTGGGCTGCCGCATTTTTACGGCGGCCCAGTTTAAGCGCTGCACAGCTCCCCCGTGCAGCGGGGAGCGCGGACCTGGCTCTCACATGAGAGCCGGGTCCCTGCTCTAACACCCCGGAACGGCAGGAGTGCCGATCCGGGCTGTTTAACCCTTTACATGCCGGGCGCAATGGCGCCCGCTGCATGTAAAGTGGTGACAGAGGGAGCGGACTCCCTCTGTCTCCCATCGGCACCCCGAAAATGCGATTGCGGGGTGCTGATGTGCTGGGAAGCTTACCTTGCTTCCGATCAGGGCCCCGAGCCTGTCTTCCGTTACTTCCAGCAGGCTGTGCCTCTCTGGCTCAGCCTGCTGGTCAATGTTCGAATAGCATTGCTATTGAAATGCAATGCATTATAGAGATAATGCATTACATTTTAAAAGCAATCAAAATACTGTATATTATAGTCCCCTTGTGGGACTATTAAGTAGTAAAAAAAATAGAAAAAAAATACACATTTATTAAATAAAAAAAATTCCATAAAATAAAAAAATATGTTTTTTTTTCCATCGAAAATACGCTTTTCAATGAAAAAAATTGCAAAAAGAAAATATCCCCCATATGTTTGGTAACGACCGGGACTACATAAATATTACATAAATTATCCCCTATGGTGAACGCCGTAAAAAATAAAAAATAAAAAAAGACAGAATTTCGAATTTATTCTTAGTTTCCACCGAAAAAAAACGTAATAACAAGCGATCAAAAAGCGGCATTTACTCCAAAATCATACCAATGAAAAATACAAGTCGTCTTTTCAAAAATCAAGCCCTCACACAATTCCATATAAAAAAATAAAAAAAAGTTATGGGTCTTGTGAAGTGGCAATGCAAAATAATTTTTTTGGTTAATAAAAGGTGTTTTATTGCAAAAAAAGTAGTAAAACGTAAACAAAATTATAAGTATTTAGTATCACTGTAATCGTACTGATCCAGAGAATAAAGATATTATGTTATTTGTACCGAAAAATGAACGCCAAAAAATGTATAATGTAAAAACGCAGTGGCAGTATTGCTATTTTTCCCTATCTCCCTCCCAGAAAGAGTTAATAAAAGTTAATCAGAAAGTTATGTGTACCCCAAAATGGCGCCATTAAAAACTACAACTTGTCCCGTAAAAAACAAGCCCTCATAAAGCTATATAGATGAAAAAATAAAAAAGTTATAGCTCTTGGAACGAGACCATAAAAAAAGGAAGAAAAAAACGCTTGGTCATAAAGGCCCAAACAGGCTTGGTCACTAAGGGGTTAAAGCGGAATCCATCCGAGAAAGATGGCATCGTTTCAAGCTGTAACCGCGTTACTAAGTAATAGAATATTGAGGCACTCAGGTTGAAATTTTGCAATTCAAGTATAGCTTTATTTCATGATATCTGCATCATCCATTTGCCCAGTGGTACATATCAATCAGTAGCAGAATATTTCTGACCGGACGTTTTGGTCACATGGACCTTCATCAGCGGTCATATTATCTGTGAGATGAGTGGAGGCATTCCTAGGGCGCTGGTTATCACCAGGGACACATTCTTGAATTGAGTGCGGTTCCTCACTTTACTACAGTAACCGCCACTTACTAGGCGCTAGCGACACCAAAGGCCACAGAAGTGTTCCCCCACACCTTCCCCTAGAAAGGGATGTTAGGGTTAAGTCACCTGTGCCAAGTAGGTACGATAGAAGTGATTGGAGTATGAATGATTATGTGTGGTTCATTCCTTACTGCGCAGGCATGAGTTTGCCCAAAAGGGGGATGAGAGTTCAAGGCGACCATCATATGCTGAAGTGGTCTCTAGAAAGAAAAAAGCTCAGTGTTCAGAAGGGGATCAGAGTTCCTCAAGTATCATTACATTTCTCAATGTCACTGTAGCAAAATTTAATAAGAAAGGTTATCCTGAAATTGCTCAGAACTGTACCAGTCCACCATGGATTCTTTAAAATTGTATTCTGATGCAGACAGGATCAGATTCCTACCATGGGCATTTGAAAATAAGTATCGCCATTACTTTATTTCCTTTAAGGACAGGGGGATCCGGGATTGTCAGGATGTTTTGCACAATTTGTAAAATTAGAATTTGGCCCTTACCGAACTATTACTTCTGCAAAACAAGATATTTATAAACTCACATGTAGACCCAATCAAAGTCCCCGGGAATTCCTCTCTATCCTTAAAAATGACTATGGGCTAGCGTATAGGTCCCCAAATTGGGAGTCTGGGGAATTCAAACAATTGTTTTATGATGCAATGCCTATGCAAATTAAATTTAGCCTAGCTAGAGATCTCAATCCCTTGGACATATTGGTGACGGCTGCCACTTCCATGTATAACATCAGTGAGTGCCATGCTACGGGTGAGAGGAGATACAAAAGGTCCCCAAAACAAAACGTAGCAGAAGCTAAAATAAACCCCAACCAGGGATTTGAAACGCAGCCACGCAGGTACCCTCCGTCTACAGGACCTTACCAACAAGCCCAGCGACAACAGGTAAGACCCAAGCAAACAAAGCCTCATAGCCCCAACGGGTCAGAGGGGGATAATAATGGAGACAACAAAAGGTCTAATTACCGTCCCCAATATTACAATAGGGGTCCTCCTGGATACAGGCGCTGGAATAACAGGCCCAGACAACAGAAGGAAGGTAGGCCTAAACCCTCTTCTTCACCTAGAAAATCGGTCTCCCACTTCTAGTAAGGGTACATCACAAAACCAAACTGTGCTCAAATCCAAAGATCGGTTTGATCAGTTGGCAGATCAAGTGGCTAAATTAACTGAAATAGTTAATGAGTAGTGATGATCGAGCACCAAAGTATTCGGGTGTTCGACCCGAACACATTGCTATATTCGTGTGCTCGGCCGAGCACCCGAGTATAATGGAAGTCAATGGGAGACAACCAGGCACCCCCTGTTCTAAAGAGGGGAGGGTGCATGGTCCATTGGAAAAGGTAAGAAAGCGACAGAAACACCACCGAAATGGATCGGGAACACCATGGGGAGGATGTCTGGATGCATCTTGAACTCCCAGGTCACTGCTGGGAACCATGTTGTCCGAGTTGTACGCCACTTTTACATACTGACAAAAATTTGCACACAACCCCCCAAAAAATAAACTTTACATGAAAAATTGCTCGGAAACATGCTTTCCTGTATATTTAATTGTATATAAAATGCAAATGCTTAAAAAAATTACAAGTAAAAGGCACTCCGAAACAGCCTGTATATCACATAAAGGAGGACCTCATTCACATTGTGGTACAATTGTTCAGGTAGTGGGACTCCTACACTCATAAAGCCTATGCACTAAGTGAAAGGGCTGCCAAAAATTACAAGGAACCGGCACTCCAAAACACCCTTTGTTACACATAAAGGATAACATCATACACACCCTTTAAAAAATTATGATTGATGGCCTGCTGGTGACCCTCAAAAACATTTGAAGCAAGGGCCTGCTGATCTGACCATCTAAAACCTCTGGGGGATTGCATGTCCCCGTGATGGCGACGATCCATTTGGATGTCTGCCCTATCAACTTTCGATGTTCTTTTCTGTGCCTACCATGGTGATTTTGGGTAACGGGGAATCAGGGTTTGATGCCGGAGATGGAGCTTGAGAAAGGGATACCACATCCAAGTGAGGTCAATGGCTTAAATCTGATTGGCTGTTGTTGCCTTTCCACTCTTTTTTCCTAATTGTGAACCATCCAGAGAGGGTGGGTCAAGTTATTAAAGCACAAAATTCGAAGGAAGGCAGCAGGCGCGCGGCAATTACCCACTCCCGATTCGGGGAGGTAGTGACGATAAATAACAATACAGCACTCCTAAGCGGCCCTGTTATTGGAATGAGTACACTTTCCGTTAACGAGGATCTATTGCAGCGCAAGTCTGGTGCCAGCAGCCAACTTGCTCCCAGCCTCTACAACGTTCACCCAGTGTGCCATCATGTTGAGGATTGTGTTGACCAGACTCTTGGCTACTAAGATTGGACTTGTAGGTGAGGGCCTGCTGCCACCTTGCTAACTCTAGATAACTTCCAGGCGATTGTACGTCCTCGTGACGGCGACGATCCATTTGGATGTCTGCCCTATCAACTTTGGAGCAATTTTTTAACAAGGACCTTCTGGTATAGCATCGTTTTGTTTGTCCTCCCCACCAGAGGAATGAGAGATGAGAAGTTCTCTTTGTAGAGGGGGTCGAGAAGGGTGAACAACCAGTAATCCGTGTGGTCTGAAATGCGTATAACACGCAGGTCGTGGGAAAAGCAGCCTAACATGAAGTCAGCCATGTGTACCAACAGGCAAGACTTTGCTGTCATCATCAGAAGGTGAGCTGACCCTGTAAAAGATTTTAGGTGAGGGCCTGCAGGTGAGCTGACCCTGTAAAACATTATATGCGAGGGCCTGCAGTTGAGCTGGCCCTGTAAAACATGATGATAGGTGAGGGCCTGCAGTTGTGCTGACCCTGTAAAACATTACATGCAAGGGCCTGCTGCTGAGCTGACCCTCAAAAACAATATATGCGAGTGCCTGCAGGTGAGCTGACGCTCTAAAACACGCATGCTCAACCTGCGGCCCTCCAGCTGTTGTAAAACTACAACTCCCACAATGCCCTGCTGTAGGCTGTTCAGGCATGCTGGGAGTTGTAGTTTTGCAACAGCTGGAGGACCGCAGGTTGAGCGTGCCTGCTCTAAAACATTATATGCTAGTGCCTGCAGTTGAGCTGACACTGTTAAACATTATATGTGAGTGCCTGCAGGTGAGCTGAGGCTCTAAAACATTATATGCGAGGACCTGCTGCTGATCTGACCCTCTAAAACATTATATTCGAGTGCCTGCTGGTGAGCTGTCGCTGTAAAACATTAGGTGCGAGGGCCTGCTGGTGAGCTGACGCTGTAAAACATTATATGTGAGTGCCTGCAAGTGAGCTGACGCTCTAAAACATAATATGCGAGTGCATGCTGTTCATCTCACCCTATAAAAAAATTTGAGTTGAGGGCCTGCAGTTGAGCTGAACTTATAAAAAAATTAGAGTGGGGGGAATATATACAATCTGGATGAGGAGGAAGAGCAGGAGAAGCAGAAAACAAGATTCAACCATATACTCTTTTTTGTGGTGGAAAAAATGCATGGGAATACACTACAGTAGATTGAGTACATTATAAATGATAGATTGAAATTGCCTTTATGTACATCATCAGCTCAGCTCTTCTCTGGTGGAGTTGAGAAGTCAGGGGCAATCCAGGCCTTGTTCATTTTTATCTGAGTCAACCTGTTAGCATTGCCAGTGGACAAGCGGATATGCTTATCTGTTATAATGCCACCAGCAGCACTAAATACATGCTCAGACAAAACACTGGCGACAGGGCAGGCCAGCACCTCCAAGGCGTAGAGCGCAAGTTCGTGCCACGTGTCCAGCTTGGACACCCAGTAGTTGTAAGGCCCCTTTCACACGGGCGAGTATTCCGCGCGGGTGCAATGCGTGATGTGAACGCATTGCACCCGCACTGAATCCTGACCCATTCATTTCTATGGGGCTGTGCACACGAGCAGTGATTTTCACGCATCACTTGTGCATTGCGTGAAAATCGCAGCATGCTCTATATTGTGCGTTTTCCACGCAACGCAGGCCCCATAGAAGTGAATGGGGCTGCGTGATAATCGCCAGCATCCGCAAGCAAGTGTGGACCCGATCATTATTATTTTCCCTTATAACATGGTTATAAGGGAAAATAATAGCATTCTGAATACAGAATGCATAGTACAATAGCGCTGGAGGGGTTAAAAAATAAAAATAAAAATTTAACTCACCTTAATCCACTTGATCGCACAGCCCGGCTTCTCTTCTGTCTTCTTCTTTGCTGTGTGCAGGAAAAGGACCTGTGGTGACGTCACTCCAGTCATCCATCATCACATGATCCATCACCATGGTAAAAGATCATGTGACGTCACTCCGGTCATCACATGGTCCGTCACATGATCTTTTACCATGGTGATGGATCATGTGATGATGGATGACCGGAGTGACGTCACCACAGGTCCTTTTCCTGCACACAGCAAAGAAGAAGACAGAAGAGAAGCCGGGCTGTGCGATCAAGTGGATTGAGGTGAGTTAAATTATTTATTTATTTTAACCCCTCCAGCCCTATTGTACAATGCATTCTGTATTCAGAATGCTTTTATTTTCCCTTATAACCATGTTATAAGAAACGAGACGCTGAACTTTACGTCCAACGTGTGGACCTTGGGAGGCGCACTGACACAACCGGTCATAGACAGTATTTAGGGTTCAGCTATTTTCATTTTTTTCATAGACAACGCGTTTCGGGGTACTAGGGACCCCTTTATCAAGTCTAAAAGGTGGATTAGTAAAAAAGGACACATATGGAAAGTCACAATGCAGGTGTACCCATCCATATAGGGAAACGATAATATAATGATAATTAAAAAATGGTATATAAATAAATATATACGTGTATATAAATAAATATATATAAATACATGTGAGGATGAAAATAAAAATTGATCAATACTAATGTATAAAAATAAATGCATAGAATAAAATCAGATTATGAAACACATATATATATATATATATATATATATATATATATATATATATGAGGAAAAAATAGTAAATAAATAAATGAATAAAACAACAGAAAAAATGCATATATATAAAATTTGTCTAATGACCATTAGCGCACATATTTAGGGGATAGTAGTTTTAGAGACCAGTGGTAAATAATTGTCCGCTGCTGGAATAAGAAACTACTATATTATGCCAGGAATAAACAAATAACCTAGACAGATCTATACTAGATTAGTATCATGTTCTGAAAAGGTGATATGGGCCCCAAGGAAAAAAAATAAAATAATAATAAATATAGTTTCTACTTAGAGATGAAAAACGACACATATCTGAGTATTGTTGCCAACAGAGCAAGAGGCTAGAAGAATATAAATAAATATGAATGGATAGATGGACATGTATGTATATATAATTAATTCAGGTAGGCATAGGGACTGACAAGCAGGGGCTAAAGATGTAGTCATATGTTCGGTAGACCATAGTGAAATTTGAGGATATAACTGCTGGAATTGAGGAAATGGACTCAAATGCCAGAGTGTAACATACCTGGATCGGATCAGCAGAGCAGTTGCTGCTGCTGAATCCGAATGACACGAGGAGGACGCTGACCTGTTGTAGCGCGCGCTGCTGTAGGTAAAAAAAGGCTTGTGTGGGAGGGCCTGACACACTTCATTGGAGGAGCGTCCCTGGAGGGGCGGAGTCACCAGCGGCGCACGGAGAGACAGAAGGGGGAGAGCTGGACAGCGGCAGGGAGGGGGAACGAAGTTCAGTTGCGTGGATAGAAAATGAAGCTGGGATCAGCATGTGTGTGGCTGTCAGAGAAACGCAATGCCAAAAGATTCCAGATAGATGTTAAAACCAAATAGTTGTAGCTGTGGGTTCAAAGGGAAGTGATGTGGAGAAGGATTTATTTTGCAGGATGAAATGATAACAGCGGGTGGGAGGGAGGGAAGGACGTGAAGACATAAGCATCCTGCAAGGGGGAATGGGTTTTAATGTAGGTGTGTAAGGAAGGGGATAATAAGTGGACTGAGGATGGCATTTATCGTAGATAAGCCCACTGAGTGTGGGATGAAGGGGGGGGGGAGGAAGGGCCAGAGGGGTATGCCAGGAGTGTATATGTGGCAAGTGGTTGGGCTGGGTGGGGGGGGGGGGGGGGGGGGATAAGTGTAATGGGGGGCACTGGGATGTTCAGGATGATGTCATTTGAATCGGGCCAATTAAAAGCATTTGCTCTCTAAGGACTCGTTAAGTCCATATGGTTCCAGGGTTTGGAGTTTGAATATCCAATACATCTCTCGTTTCTGCAATGTCCTGAATTTATCAGATGCTGTTTCCAAAACGATCTCAATTGTTATTAGTTTTGAAGCATCTTTGTTATGGGTAGCCTCGTGAGATATTCCATCGATGCTTATTCAATCTTTCTCTTAGCGTCTGGATGGTGCGGCCTATATATTGTAGCCCACATTCACATTTTATCAAGTATATGACATAGGTTGATGAGCAATTCATGAGGCTTTTGATCGGATGTTCCTCTCCCGTTACGTTGCTCTTGAAGGACTGGACACGGTTTGAAATATTATCGCAGCATTTGCATAGTTTGTGATTGCATTTATAGCTGCCTTTAAATTTCAGCTGGCACGTTAGACCGGCTGAAATTGTATTGATGTTCTTTTTCTTCTTGAGTTTACTTGGTGCGAGTATGTTCTTCAGAGTTTTTGCTCTCCTGAAGGTGATACGGGGTTTTGATGGTATCAAGTCTTTCAGATATGGATCATCTTTCAAGATGTGCCAATGTTTTGATAGAATGGTTCTCAGAGCTGCATGGTTGGGATTGAAGGTCGTGATGAAAGATGTCTTGTATTTAGCACTTTTGGATGTTTCGGTCCTTCCGTTTTTCTTTTTTATATTCAGGCATTCTTCCTGGCTTTGATTTTTTGCCCGCATAAATGCATTTTATATAATTCTTTCTGGATATTTTTTCTTAGTGAACCTAGATTTTAATATATTGCTCTGAGAGAGAAAGTCGTCCTCATCCGTACAATTCCTTCTGATGCGCTTGAATTGGCTGAACGGGATATTGTCTTTCCACTTCTTATAGTGGGCACTCCTATAGTCCAGGTAGCTATTTCCGTCAACCCTTTTGAAATATGTCTTTGACTTGATGGTCTTGTCCTCTGAATAAAGCATCAGGTCTAGATATTCTATGGACGTGGTTGTCATATCCATCTATCCATTCATATTTATTTATATTCTTCTAGCCTCTTGCTCTGTTGGCAACAATACTCAGATATGTGTCGTTTTTCATCTCTAAGTAGAAACTATATTTATTATTATTTTTTTTTTTTTCCTTGGGGCCCATATCACCTTTTCAGAACATGATACTAATCTAGTATAGATCTGTCTAGGTTATTTGTTTATTCCTGGCATAATATAGTAGTTTCTTATTCCAGCAGCGGACAATTATTTACCACTGGTCTCTAAAACTACTATCCCCTAAATATGTGCGCTAATGGTCATTAGACAAATTTTATATATATGCATTTTTTCTGTTGTTTTATTCATTTATTTATTTACTATTTTTTCCTCATATATATATATATATATATATATATATATGTATTTCATAATCTGATTTTATTCTATGCATTTATTTTTATACATTAGTATTGATCAATTTTTATTTTTATCCTCACATGTATTTATATATATTTATTTATATACACGTATATATTTATTTATATACCATTTTTTAATTATCATTATATTATCGTTTCCCTATATGGATGGGTACACCTGCATTGTGACTTTCCATGTGTCCTTTTTTACTAATCCACCTTTTAGACTTGATAAAGGGGTCCCCAGTACCCCGAAACGCGTTGTCTATGAATAAAATGAAAATAGCTGAAACCTAAATACTGTCTATGACCGGTTGTGTCAGTGCGCCTCCCAAGGTCCACACGTTGGACGTAAAGTTCAGTGTCTAGTTTTTTTCTACCGTTACCCGAGTGGCAGGGTGGCTCCTGCCCAAGGCGACCAGACGAATCCAGGCTGCACCAACCGTTGCAATTCTCTGCTTTTTGCCTTCATTGTGGTTGCACCCAAAATTGGTGCAACCCCAATAGGTGAGCAAACTACCTCCTATAATAGATTTAATCTTTTATTGAACATACTCACCCTATGAGCGCCTTTCTCTAATTTTATCGCCACAACTTGCTGAACCATGTTATAAGGGATAATAATACAATCTACAGAACACCGATCCCAAGCCCGAACTTCTGTGAAGAAGTTCCGGTTTGGGTACCAAACATGCTGATTTTTCTCACACGGGTGCAAAACCCATTACAATGTATTCCACTCGCGTGGAAAAATCATGCATGTTCCCGCAACGCACCCGCACCTTTTCCCGCAACGCCCGTGTGAAAGAGGCCTAAGGCACGGAGGGATCATTTAGGACGCTGACACGGTCTGGTATGTATTCCTTCACCATCTTCCAAAACTTTTCCCTCCTTGTACCACTAGGCCACGCTTCAGGGTGAGGTTGCAGGCGGGGTATCATGAAAGTGTCCCATGTCTTGGAGAGTGTTGCCCTGGCTTTGTTGGAACTGCTGTGTGTTCCCATTGTCTCCTTTCCCCGGTTGCCTAAGGAAGTACGGACTCTGCCGGTCGCATTTTCAGATGGAAAATTTTGGAGCAATCTCTCAACAAGTACCTTCTGGTATTGAACCGTTTTACCCGTCCTCTCCACCACAGGAATGAGAGATGAGAAGTTCACTTTGTAGCGGGGGTCGAGAAGAGTGAACACCCAATAATCCGTGTTATCTAAAATGCGTATAACGCTAGGGTCTCTGGAAAGGCAGCCTAACATGAAGTCAGCCATGTGTGCCAGAGTACCAACAGGCAAGACGTCAATGTCGACATCAGGATGACTCTCCATCTCATCCTCCTCCTCTTCTGCCCATCCACGCTGAACAGGTGGAATTTAAGTTCCAGGGTACTACCCTCTGTAGCAGAGGCAACTGTTTCCAGCTCCTCCTCCTCTTCATGGTCCAATTCTAGCTGAGAAGACAAACTGCGGGTGGGCTGGCTATCACCCTGTGTAATGTCCTCCCCCATTTCTTCATCTGCCACATTCAGAGCGTCGTCCTTAATTGTGAGCGGCGAACGTTTGAGTAGACACAGCAGTGGGATGGTTACGCTGATAATAGCGTTATCGCCACTAACCATCTGTGTGGATTCATCAAAGATTTTTAAAACCTCACAGAGGTATGACATCAATGCCCACTCCTCACTGAATAGTGGCAGTTGATTCGAAAGGCGACTACCATGTTGCAGCTGGTATTCCACAACTGCCCTCTGCTGCTCACAAAGCCTGGAAACATGTGGAACGTAGAGTTCCAGCACGTGCTCACGTTGCAAAACAGTCGGTGAGTTGGAAGCCCCAAGCACTCCGCTCTGGCAAATTGGGGTTGGTTTTGAAAAACCGCTGAACCACTAAGTTTAAGAAGTTGGCTAGGCATGGGATGTGTGTCAGGTTGCCGAGCTCCAAAGCCGCCGCCAAGTTATGGCCATTGTCAGAAACAACAATGCCTGGTTGTAGGTTGAGTGGTGAGAGCCACAGCTCGGTCTGGTCCCTTATACCCTGCCAAAGCTCTGCGGCGGTGTGTTGTTTGTCCCCTAAGCAGATCAGCTTCAGCATGGCCTGTTGACGCTTACCCACAGCAGTGCTACACTGCTTCCAGCTAGCGACTGATAGCTGACTGCTGCTGGAGGTGGAAGTGGAGGAGGAGGAGGCGGCGGCGGCGGAGGAGGAGAAGTGGGGGTTTGCAATCCTGGGCGTGGGTAGCACCTGTCCCATCCCAGGGTACGACTCACTTCCGGCCTCCACAACATTCACCCAGTATGCGGTTAGGGAAATGTAGCGTCCCTGGCCACCAGCACTTGTCCATTTGTCCGTGGTTAAGTGGACCTTCCCAGTACCTGGGTTGGTCAGGGCACGGATGATGTTCTGGGACACATACTGGTGTAAGGCGGGCACGGCACACAGTGAAAAATAGTGGCGGCTGGGGACTGCGTACCGAGGAACAGCCGCTGACATCAGGCTGCGGAAGGCCTTAGTGTCCACAAGCCTAAATGGCAACATTTCAATGGCCAGTAATTTCGAAAGTTGCGCATTTAGTGCTATGGCCTGTGGCTGGGTGGGTATTTGCGCTTGTGTTCAAATGACTGTGTTATGGACATTTGGACGCTGCGCTGGGACAGGGAAGTGGCTATTGCTACTGATGGTTCATGCGAAGGTGCAGGGCGAGGGGCATCCGGGCCTGCGCCTTCGACTGGGGATTGGCCAGCAGTGCGTAACACAGGGGAAGAGGAGATAGTGGTTTGACACACAGACCCAGATTGTGGACCCAGTTGTTCAGACCACTTATTAGGGTGCTTGGATGCCATGTGGCGGATCACGCTGCTGGTGGTGAGGTTGCTAGTGTTCACGCCCCGGCTCATTTTGGTACGGCACAGGTTGCAAACTACCACTCTTTTGTCGTCTGCACTTTCATCCAAAAAGCGCCATACTGCGGGACACCTACCCCTTGGCAAGGGTGCTCAGTGTAACATTGCGGGCCTGTTTGGTGTGGGCTGACTTCTCCCTTTTGCAACCCCACTGCCTCTTCCAGCCTCTTGCGGTGCTGCGGATCCCTCCTCTGTACTGCTATCCTCACTCGGCTTTTCACCTTCCCATGTTGGGGCCGTGACCTTCACGATGGGGAGTGGGGGAAACCCCCCACTGTACAATGTCAGGTATAATGGGGAAGCAGCTAGGCCAGGATACCGGAATCAGGGAGCAGGTCACCTCCTAAAGAGTCCCTAATCCTCGCCCTAACTCCTCACCGTATGAGCGGACCTGGATGGTAGGACGGCTTATACCCAGGATACCTAGGACCCTGAGTCGCCCTGATAAAACCTCACATAGGAGCAGGGGAGAGACGACCTGTTCTTCCACGACTCGGATGAAAAGGAGTCTTAACCGGCCTTGTTGCAGAGAAATGCCAAGTGGAACAGCAGGTAAGTCCAGTGGCGGGGAGAACCACTGAACCTAGAACCCAGGAAGGCATGGTAACTTACCCCTGGCAGCTGCTGGATGGCACAAAAGAAGACCACACCAAGGTAAACTGGAACCCATAAAAACATACTGCAATCCAAACACCAAACAGATGCAGTATGTACTGACACACATGAACCAGCTCTCCAGCAACAGCTCACAGACTTGACATTTGGTTCACCCCTCCGGGAAACCATGAGACCCCCTTCCGGAGGCCACGACAGACAAACAGGGGAACATCTAGCATCCATGCCGGACAGGATAATACACCAAACACTGACCAGACACAGAACAACAACTAGACGAACAACCACCCCAGAACATATACCCACACCAAACATAACCACAGGTAAGGTAGGGAAAATGGAGAGGACATAAGGAAGACATCGCTGGAGACATCGATGTCCCACTAGGTGGCCGTCACACTGAAAGATGGACCATCCAGACAAGGAGCATAACTCCAGCACACACCAAGGCTGGAGTACAACTGACTCCTGACCTAAAGCCACAGGTATAAGAAGCACAAGTGACCACACCCAGCAAGGTAGTTAACCCTTACATCACCAGACAGGTGAAGGAAGCCACTTAAAGGGGAAGTGCACACACAAGCATACCAAACCACGTAACCACCGGCAACAGCATGCGTGGCAGCCATGTCACGGCAATCACCCAGAAGGCCGAGACACTGCCACCGCATGCTCTCACAGCAACACGTTGCCGCTGGCAACCGCAAGTGTGACAACATTGTCACAGCGTACACCATAGGCCGTGACACCATGTCTGCCAATATATAAGATGATGCCCCCATAGTGCTCCTCTCCCCCCTTCTCCATAGTACCCCCATGTGTGCCAGTAACTAAGATAGGGCCCCCCATAGTGCTCCTCCCCCTCCATAGTGCCCCCCATGTGTGCCAGTACATAAAATAGGGCCCCAATAGTTCTCCCCCCCTCCAAGTGCCCCCATGTGTGTCAGTATTTCAAATAGGGCCCCCCATAGTGCTCCTCCCCCTCCATAGTGCCCCCATGTGTGCCAGTATATAAAATTGGGCCCCAATAGTACTCCCCCCTCCATAGTGCCCCCATGTGTGTCAGTATTTAAAATAGGGCCCCCATAGTGCTCCTCCCCCTCAATAGTGCCCCCCATGTGTGCCACTATATAAAATAGGGCCACAATAGTACTCCCCCCACCATAGTGCCCCCCATGTGTTTAAGTATTTAAAATAGGGCCCCCCATAGTGCTCCTCCCCCTCTATAGTGCCCCCCATGTGTGCCAGTATATAAAATAGGGCCCCAATAGTACTCCCCCCTCTATAGTGCCCCCATGTGTGTCAGTATTTAAAATAGGGTCCCCATAGTGCTCCTCCTCCTCCTCCATAGTGCCCCCCATGTGTGCCAGTACATAAGATAGGGGCAGGGCCCCTAGTAGATGCCTCCATGAGTGCCAGATAGGGCCCCTAGTAAAGTGTAAATAAAAAATAAATTTACATACTTACCTCCTTGCCGCTTTCAGCGATGCGATGCAGGCCTCTTCCGGCCTGTGTCCCGCTCTGTATGGCTCAGGCGGTGTGATGATGTCATCGCGCCGCCGGCACCGCCCTCTGATAGGTTGCAGGCCTAGTGCCTGTAGCCTATGAGAGGACTGGGGAAGGGAGATGCCTCTCCCCTGCCCTGCCGCAGCATCCATCCGTATCGCCGTCCTAAGGACAGCGATACAGATGAATAGAGATGAGCGCTTCCACAATGGAAGCGCTCATCTCCCCCTGCTGCTGGTAAGAAGGGGCACCCTCCTGGTCTGGGCCCCTGTGCAGCCGCATCGGCTGCACATGTGGTATGTCCGCCCCTGTTTCACATGACATCATACTTTCATTAGGCACTGCAGACGACTGGGCACCTTTACTTTGCACCCTAGGGTTTCCACTGTTTTCAATGGTCACTTCACTTAACGGGGACAGTACCGATTCTTCAGGAGTTTCATCAATAGTTGTAGAAGGTTTTCTATTTCCCCACAGTCCCCATGCCAAAAGGACGCCGCGGCTCCACTTCACCTCATGTATGCGCACTTTAACCTCACAAAGTTCACAAGTCCCAGTTTTCACTGGAGTCTCGCACTCAGTGAGAGCCACCGGACAGTTCATGCTATCCCCATGAATGTCCCGCACATAGTTCTCAGCAACCGGGCTGGTCTGAACCAGGTTCACCTTACCCTCTGCAACACACAGAATTATTAGAACACACTTACCTATTGTTATCATGGGTTCGGCAGTCCCGGGAGATAAGGAGTCTCCAGGATTCTTCATCCCACGATCACCTGCAGACTACTCACTGCAGTGGTTACCGCGAGAAACGCTTTGACTCCGGCCTCCTTCCAGACGGGGAGTCACACTCTCTGAAGACCTTTCCTTGGGATCTCCAGCCGCAGAATATGAAACACTTTCTCCGCTCCATAACTGCTGGACAGCTGCATGCTGTCGTGGTTGGTTGCACCTAGTAACCGCCTCACGGCTCCTCCGCACATCCTCTCCAGGACTCGGAGCACACTGGCCGTAAACACTTGTACTCTTGAGAGCCGCACCGCTCTCCATCTTACTTTCCCTTGCCCTTGGCAACTGCACACATCAGCTTTTCCTCCAAACCTCCAGGTCCATCACAGACACCTTGGACTTTAACAAACTGTCCACTCAGCGTTGAAGACTCTCTCTCCAGTGCCATCTGCAGCTCTCCCTCCAAAGCCTCCAGCTCTAGATTCAAGCACAGCAATTTCCATGGGGCATATCCCATCTCCTTGGCCAGGGTTTCTTGACGTTTTATATGCGACCACCATCTGGCATATTCCTCCACGAGACCCATGGCAACAGACTTTCAGCACGTAAGTCCACAATTTTTTTTTAACAGGTCAGTCTTTCACTTTTCTGTTGCCCCTAGCAACACTTCACTTTTCCGTTGCCTTTTTGCACAGACACGACCATTGCTTGTGTCCGCATCCTCCACCAATTGTGAGGGGTAGCTTTCTTTCAGGGGATCAACCTCACAGATACGGTTTCAGGACACCAGGCTTATGGTCCAAACCACAAAGCATTTATTGTGGCATTTATTTTTTTTTACTTTTGATTTCTCCTGTAACTGGGGCTGACATAATTGCCCCAGTTATAGGGGGAATACAGCCCGCAGAGAGGCTGCAACACAGTATACAGTGCTGTACAGCCTTACTGCAGGGCTGATCGTGGTCTGCGGAAGACCCAACAGCTCCTGTGTTCTGGCGGTCACTGAGCCGACAAACGACGCGGAACATCGCTTCCTGACCTGCATACGTAGCACTCGTTCACTGCTGTGTAAACAGCGATCCAGAAGGCAGGGGCACCCAGGAACAGTTCCTGCCCTTTCTCTGGGGTGCCCTGCTGTCACTGACTGATCTCTGAATAGATGTTCCAGAATGTCCATTCAGAGATAAACCCTACCGCTCAGGACGTTTATAGTCAATGGGCGGTTGGGAAGTGGTTAAGAGGAATAAATCTTTAATTATGATTTTACACTGATTTATTTGACAAGTAGAGCAATACTCAAAACACAATTTCTATTGTTGAAAGTCCCTGTGGTTGGTTATTCCAGGATTATTTCTCCAGCATGTGTAGTAAAAGAATTAAAGATATCACCACTGCTGTAGTAGAGTCACAAGAGCCATACATAATTTAAGCACATTTTGCAATATAAAAAGTTTGAGCATTGAATAGTTTGCTTGCAATTTACTTGATGTTCTTCATGCTTATATAGAAAAAATGTCCATAATATTAAAATGCTGAAAAGGCGAATGAATGACATTGACTACCTGGTGACAAAGCAGGGAGGCGAAATAAGTCAGGTACCACCAGCAGTTTCTACTGATGTGCTGCCTGATGAGCCTCTGTACAAGACATGGATTCTGTAAGTAAAATAACGGAGTGGAGAAACTGCATGTTTTTATTGTAATCCAATCCACCCAGGTGTTTTTCTCCCTGCATACCACTAAGGCCTCATGACATGTCATATTTTTTTGCGGTGCGGAACCACGGTAAGAAACACCACGGAATCACTCGATAGTGCTTCCGGTGTTCCGTTCCGTGACTCCGTTCAGCATCTCCGGAATTGTGGACCCATTCAAGTGAACGGCTGTGTGCATGAGGCCTAAAGCAAAAAAGGATCAGTTGTCTGTTGGACTTAGATACATTGAAAGCTTGACCCAACAGAATGCAGGCAAGCACCTGGGCTTAAGATGTCAAAGACAAGGAGACGGAAAGGACTATCCTGGAGAAGTGGGTAATGTGAAAAGCATATCAACATGAGCTTGAAAATTACCATAATGGACCTTGTAGCAGCTTGATACTTGATGCATTCTCTTATTATTCTAGGTGTGGATAATGGCACCTGTCATGGGATTGGATATAAGTGAACAGTTGGTTCTTGAAGAAGTGTTGTAAACAGGTAAAATGGGAAAGTGCAAAGCTGTGAGTGACATGGTTCAAACAGCTAAAGCTAGACGACTGGGTTAGATCATCTCCCGAAATGTAAGGTTTGGGGTGTTTCTTGTACTTAGTGGTTAGTATCTACCATAAGTGGTCCAAGGAAGAACAATGGTGAACCCAAGACAGGGTCAGCGGCACCCAAGGCCCATTAATGCACATGGGAAAAGAAGGCTAGCCCATCTGGTCAAATTTCAAAGAAGAGTTGTTGTAGCACAAATTACTGAAAAAAAGGTTAAATGGGTTGTGCCAAGTTTAGCAGTTATCCCCTATACACAGGATAGAGGATAACTAACTGATCGCTGGGGGTTCGACCACTGGGACCCCACCGGATCTCAATAACAGGGGTCCCTTTCCCCTGAGCTGATGAAGTGCCAGGTCGTGCATGCTCCCTACCACTTTGTTCATTCTCTATGGGACTGCCAGAAAAAGCTCTGCTTTCTCCAGCAGTTCCATAGTGAATGAACAGAGTGGCAGGGCACATGCCTAACCTGCCGCTCCATCAGCTCAGGGAAATGGAACCCCATTCTAGGGATGGGAAAGGGGGGGGGGGGGGGGGGGTCCTAGCAGTCAGACCACCAGCAATCAGTTACTTATCCCTTTTCCTGTAGATAGGGAATAATGTCTAAACTTGGCACAACCTCTTCAATGTTGGATATGATAGAAAGGCTTCGGAATAAACAGGGCCAAATTTCCTAATCCTGTTTAAAATGTAGGCAGCATAAACTTAGGCAAGCTATAGACACACCAAATTTATTACAGTGGCTCGTGTAGGATGATAAACTTGGTGTCTGACTAGATACTTTTGTCTCAGGTGTCAGTCACACTAGTGCTATCAATCTCTGTTCTGCTCCGTTATGCTGGTCCGTTATAGAAGCAGAACCATGAAAATAATAGAAATGCTGGATCAAGCACAAAGCTGAACAGACACCATTGACTATAACTGTTTACGTCCAGCGGTCTGATCTTTAGCGGGGAAAAAATGTCCTCCATGCAGGACCTTTTTGTCTGCTGGTTTTAATTGAATTTGTGATTGAGGCCCCTACTTTCGCCTCAGACATAGATGTCACCTAAGCCTTATATGACACCAAATATAAGAACGTTGTTTAATCTTCAATCACACACTCTTGTTGAGCTGAGAAACCAGTGAATTAGGCACACCTCTTTGGTGAGTTAGAGGTTTTCCAGTTTGCATTGACACACTTTAACATCATTTATGAAGGTAGCTGTCATTTTGTAATGTATTTTCCTTCGGGGCTGTGGTCACATGACCATGTCCATGCAGCTCTTTCTTATTTCCTGTCATGTTATGTCCATCAGCGTGTGATAGAAGAGTGTCGATATAACTAGCTGGGTGGAAGGGGCTATGAACTAGGGGTAGTGCTGGAGCAGCGGTAGAGAAACGAGAAATGCATCACAGATTTGTTTGGATACAGCAACGGGAAGTGCTACATACATGATGTCATGAAACCAGAGTGATTTGGTAATATGGTGAAAAAGGGTCTGGAAAGTCCAAATTAAAAAAGAGAAAGTATGAGGAAGATGTACATGAGATTAGCAACTACTACATGCCTATCTGTTAAAAACTATATTAATCCCGTAAAACCCCTGTAATATTTTTTTGTTTTCACTTTCTGTGATTTCTCCTGTTTGACCCAGCTTACCCAACTTCACTTCTGCTACTGTCTTGGTGGGAGATACCACACAACGTCTTCAGAGGTCTTGTGGACCTGTTTTGGGAACAAGAGGGACCTACACCATATTAAGCAAGTGGTTTTAATGTTATCACTGGTTGGCGAATATGTAAACCGTCACTAGATGGCAGTACACCCCAATTGAATAATCCACAAAATAGGTGAAAAGGAACAGTTGTTGCTAAAATAACGATATAAAGTAAGCCAGTCTCTAGCTGAGTAAGGAATAGTGTCTAAGGAAGGCTTAGGGTCAGATATTAGGGAGGCAACAAAGGGCAATTGCGTTTACCCAGTGGCCTCCACTACATAGGACCTTGACCTCTCTGATCGATGAAAGGCATTCCAGACAAGACATTTGAGCTTTATGTTTACCTCAGTTTTGCAATGATTTTCTGGTCTTGTGCATCAGCATATATGCTGTCTGTCAAAATGAATGAGATGTACGTCGCTCATCCGACTGTTTCACCTGTAAGCATTGGGGCACATTTACTAAAGACTGGTGTTTTATATGCCAATCTTTATAAAAAGTCCACCTAAGATGCAGCACATTTATTAAAAGGTGCATGCCAGCTATGAGCCACCGTAAATTTCCACAATTTATTTGCATAATCTGCAGTTTAAAAAAAGTTTTAATTTTTGTATACCAGAAAACGTAATGTAAATGTGCGCCAATATGAGTAATGGTAAATCACACTCTATAAATATAGTCTACAAACCAAACTTAATACATACGGTGTGGTTCTAGAGGAAAAGAACAGTCCTGCATATGCAATACCCTAGACCTGGGGGGATCTGTAAATGCACCGCCTCCTCAGCGGCTTGCTGCACATACACAATAGAGGGAAAAAAGAGTGCATTTCCAATTTCAGAGCAATCCCCGGAAAAAAAAAGCCTGCAGGTAGTGCCTATCAAATATATTGTGCTGTATTGAAACAGGGATCAGACCCTGAAATGCTGAAGTCCCATAGTGGGACAAAAAATAAAGTGAAAAAAGAAGTTAAAAAAATTAAGTAAAAAAAATAAATAAAAAAAACTATGGCTCTTAGACTATGGAGACACTAAAACATGATTTTTTTTGTTTAAAAAATGCTTTTATCGTGCTAAATGTAAAAAAAAGAAAAAATGAAGTAGACATATTAGGTATCGCCACGTCCGTAACAACCTGCTCTATAAAAATACCACATTACCTAACCCCTCAGATGAACACCGTAAAAAAAAAAAGAAGCTATTTTTTTGTCACCCTACATCACAAAAACTGTAATACCAAGCGATCAAAAAGTAATACGCACCCCAAAATCATACCAATCAAATCGTCATCTCATCCCACAAAAAATGAGACCCTACCTAAAACAATCGCCCAAAAAATAAAAAAACTATGGCTCTCAGAATAAAAAAAATATTTTTTTTTTCAAAAACAACCAAAAAATGTCATATTTGGTATTGTCGCGTTTGTAACAACCTGCTCTATAAAAATATTACATGATCTAACCTGTCAGATGAACATTGTAAATAACAACAAATAAAAACTCTGCCAAAACAGCTATTTTTGTTACCTTGCCTCATACCAAAAAAACTGCCACCTTATCCCATAGTTTCCAAAATGGGGTCATTTTTTTGCAGTTTCTACTCTAGGGGTGCATCAGGGGGTCTTAAAATGTGACATGTCAGTTTAAAATTATCCCAGTGAAATCTGCCTTCCAAAAATCATATGGCGTTCCTTTCCTTCTGCGCCCTGCCATGTGCCTTTACAGCAGTTTACCACCACATATGGGTTGTTTCTGTAAACTACAGAATCAGGGCAATAAATATTGAGTTTTGTTTAGCTGTTAACCCTTGTTTTGTTACTGGAAAAAGTGGATTAAAATGTAAAATCTGCCAAAAAAGTAAAATTCTGAAATTTCATCTCCATATTCCATTAATTCTTGTGGAACACCTAAAGGGTTAATTTGTTGTTAATTAGTTGTTAGTATTTTAAACTAAATTCTCTGGGCAATGGGGAGCCAGTGGAAGAACAAGTTGAGTGGTTGGATTAACCTGGCAGCAGAGAGTTTAGGATAGATTGGAGGGTACCGGAGTGTTAGATGGGAGGCCACATAGGAGGAGGATGTTGCAGTAGTCTAGGTAGGAGATGACAAGTGTACACTAGAATTTTAGTTGACTCAGGGATGAGAAAGGAGGGAATATTTGAAGTGTTCTTGACTTGATGTGTGGCCTGAAGGACATGGCAGAATCAAATGTTGTCCCAAGGCAGCAGACCTGGAAGACTGGAGAGCGCATGGTGCTGTTAACTGTAATAGATAGGTTTGGTAGGGCGCTGTTTTTTCTATGTTGAGTTTTAAAAACTCAACATGTTGAATTTTTTTTTTTTAACACCTCAATCTACATTTTACTAAGCATTCTGTATTAAGAATGCTATTATTTTCCCTTATAACCATGTTATAAGGGAAAATAATACAGGGAATACACTTTAATGGGGTCCGGGGTTGCTTTCATCCCTATCATCTCCTAGCAACCATGTGTGAAAATCGCACCGCATCCGCACTTGCTTGCGATTTTCACGCATACCCATTCATTTATATGGGGCCTGCGTTGTGTGAAAAACTCATAATATAGAACCTTCTGAGGTTTTCACTCAACGCACAAATGATTGAAGTGAATGGGTCCAGATTCAGTGCGGGTGCAATGCGTTCACCTGCACCCGCGTGGAATTCTCGCCCGTGTGAAAGGGGCCTAAGAGGAGATCCAGGTCTCTTATGCTGAGCACTTACCTTCCCAGTCCCCTCCGATCCAGCAGGAGAAGGCCAGGTCTCTGATGCTAAGCACTTATCTTCCCAGTCCCCTCCGATCCATCAGGAGAGGGCCAGGTCTCTGATGCGGAGCACTTACCTTTCCAGCCCCCTCCAATCCCCCAGGAGAGGGCCAGGTCTCTGATGCAGAGCACTTATCTTCCCAGTCCCCTCTGATCCACAAGGAGAGGGCCAGGTCTCTGATGCAGAGCACTTACCTTTCCAGCCCCCTCCAATCCCCCAGGAGAGGGACAGGTCTCTGATGCTGAGCACTTACCTTCCCAGCCCCCTCCGATACACCAGGAGAGGGCCAGGTCTCTGATGCTGAGCACTTACCTTCCCAGCCCCCTCTGATCCACCAGGAGAGGGCCAGGTCTCTGATGCGGAGCACTTATCTTCCCAGCCCCCTCCGATCCACCAGGAGAGGGCCAGGTCTCTGATGCTGAGCACTTACCTTCCCAGTCCCCTCCGATCCACCAGGAGAGGGCCAGATCTCTGATGCTTAGCACTTACCTTCCCAGTCCCCTCCGATCCACCAGCAGAGGGCCAGGTCTCTGATGCAGAGCACTTACCTTCCCAGCTTCTCCAGTTCACCACCACTGTTCCTTACTTTTTCCTGGGCTGGAGCCAATCACTGATTAGAACCAACATATACCTCAGATATAACAGTATAAGATAACAAGGGGGCAGTACCCGAGGCAGAAGTTGTGCCTATGCCCCAACGCGCGTTTCGCCACCCTACTGGCTTCGTCAGTAGCCAGTATGCGTTGGGGCATAGGCACAACTTCTGCATCGGGTACTTCTCTCAACATGGGTAATTGACAATGTTCCTCACAGTATTATTGTTTTATTTACATGCAATGGTTGTGTGGTTTGTGGGTTCCCCACTGGGCCATGACATATGACCTTATAATTGGATACCCTTCTCACAGGCCACTGGTTTTCCCAAACCACCTGCATGCAGTTTTACCTTTACTGTATGTTCACTCATATATCCACCGTGGTTACTTTGTTGTTGTATATTGTATCAGTGTCTATTGCAGCCAGCAGCTGTGGTCACTAGTAGCCCTTGTATACACACTCTGATATGCGGACCCATTGACACACTATTGTGTCATCTTTGACTGGACACGGCTCCGGCCTGTTATTGGTCCCCATTCATTGTGTGTATATACTAGTTGTATTATCAACCTTCATTCCTTTTTTTGCACAGTGTTAGTTTAAGGCCTCATGCACACGACCGTTGTGTGCACCCGTGGCCGTTGTTCCGTTGAAAACTCGGAAAATGCACCGTTTGTCATCCACCTCCGTGATCCGTGTATCCTGTCCGTCAAAAAAATAGGACATGTCCTATTTTTTTGACGGACAACGGTTCACGGACCCATTCAAGTCAATGGGTCCGTGAAAAAACACGGATGCACACAAGATTGGCATCCGTGGGGACGCTTCAAGTTAGAATATACTTCGAACTGTGTACATGACTGCTGCCTGGCAGCCCCTGATCTCTTACAGGGGGCTATGATACGCACAATTAACCCCTTCAGGTGCGGCACCTGAGGGGTTAATTGTGCTGATCACAGCCCCCTGTAAGAGATCGGGTGCTGCCAGGCAGCAGTCATGTACACAGTTCGTAGTATATTCTAACTTGAAGCGTCCCCATCACCATGGGAACGCCTCTGTGTTAGAATATACTGTCGGATTTGAGTTTTCACGATGTAACTCAAATCCTATGGTATATTCTAACATAGAGGCGTTCCCATGGTGATGGGGACGCTTCAAGTTAAAATATACCATCCGATTGGAGAAAACTCCGATCCGATGGTATAATAGGGACTCCTGACTTTACATTGAAAGTCAATGGGGGACGGATCCGTTTGCAATTGCACCATATTGTGTCAACGTCAAACGGATCCGTCCCCATTGACTTGCATTGTAAGTCAGGACGGATCCGTTTGCCTCCGCACGGCCAGGCGGACACCAAAACGACTTTTTCCTTCATGTCCGTGGATCCTCCAAAAATCAAGGAAGACCCACGGAAGGAAAAACGGACACGGATCACGGAACTACGGAACCTGTTTTTGTGGACCGCGGGAGGCCTAAATCATCCCCACTGTGTATCTTGGGGGCTATATATGCATGTTGGGCTATATATGCATGTTTTACCCAGGGATATTTATACCATCATTAAATTGAGCTGAGTACCTGTGCGATTCCCTCTATCAGATGTATCAGGAGTGAGGAGATTAGCTACCTCCTCCTCCTCTTCTTTTGTTTTCACCTTGTCTATGAATTTTTGTATTAATAAAGATATATTTCATATTACATGTTATATTTTGGTATCATTTATGGGGGCTATTGGGGTGGTCTGGTTAGGCGTTGCCAATCACTGATTGCCTGCAGTAGTTTACCAGACACCACTGCTGCAGTCAAAACAATACATCACTAGCTGCAGGGGGGAGCGGAGGTGCTGTATTGGAGGGGGCTTGGAAGGTAAGTGTGCTTATTTACTTGACAGGTCCCTGACAGTTTACAGAAATAAGAATTCGTTTGGACAACCCACTCCCAATAAGGCCTCATGCACACGACTGTGCCGTTTTTTGTGGTCCGCAAACCGCGGATCCGCAAAAGCCGGAAGGCGCCCGTGTTGCCTTCCGCAATTTGCGGAACGGAACGGGGCGCCGGCAATATAAATGCCTATTCTTGTCCGCAAAGCACGGACAAGAATAGGACATGTTATATTTTTTTAGCGGGGCCGCAGAACGGAGCCACGGAAGCGCACACGGAGTGCGGCGCCATTGAAATGAATGGGTCCAAAATGGCGGCTCGGATGCGGACCCAAACAACGGTCGTGTGCATGAGGCCTAAAAGCCACACTACAGATGTGTTCATGAAACAACCAGAAGGATAAAATAAAGGTATTATAACACATAATAATAAGACATACAAGGGGCGCTCCCTAAAATGAATAAAAGACAATTTAATAAAAAAAAATTCAGTGAAAACCACAAAAATACTGTTTAGTTTTACGTTTTTAAGAAAAATGTCATTTACAGCTGTAGGTAACGTCTCACTAATGTCGCGCAACAATTTTTATAATGATAGTCTATGGTGTCGCACTGCGACATGCTGCAACTGTCGTGTCGCAGTTGCAGCATGTCGCAGTGCGACACCATAGACTATCATTATAAAAAATGTTGGAGTGTAGTTGTGCCCTATGTTTCGCGCGACACATATCCTCATGTAGACCTACCCTCAGACGCTCCTCTGTGAGGGCTGTACCTAGGCTAGGGCTACACGGCGACATGTCGCGCAACGATTTTTATAATAAGGCTAGGTCTACACGACGACATTTGTCGCGCAACATTTTGTTGCACCAATGTCGCGCGACAATTTTTATAATGGCAGTCAATGGTGTCGCACTGCAACATGCTGCGACTGCGACGCAACAGTCGCAGAAAATCCATCGAGATGGATTTTTCTGCGACTGTTGCATCGCAGTCGCAGCATGTCGCATGTTGCAGTGCGACACCATTGACTGCCATTATAAAAATTGTCGCGCGACATTGGTGCAACAAAATGTTGCGCGACAAATGTTGCGCCCTAATTGCCGTGTGACAAATGTCGTCGTGTAGACCTAGCCTTATAGTCTATGGTGTAGCGCTGCGACACTACAGTAGCAAAAAATCTATCCAAGATGTGGCAGTGCCACACCAATGACTATCATTATAAAAATTGTCGCGCGACAGGCGACACATGTCGTCGCCCTTGCCTCACAATCCACTCCACTCCACTCCACACCGGTGTTCTGCCAGCCCCGCCCCCTTGCCTACTAGCCGCGCACTCAATAGAAAGGAAACGGCAGAGGGGCGTCACGTGACCGCTCGACACCACGTGACTCCTACGTCACCACTACCAGGTGCAGCTCCATTCTAGACGCGGCCGAGCACCGAGTGAGGGAGCGAGTAGACAGTTCGCGGCGTCGTGGGACACGGCTCACGTGAGTGCCCTCCCCTGCCACTGCCCCCGAGAGAAGCTGGCTGGTGCCCTCAGCCCCCACAGTGGCCGGCATGTCCCCGGCGCACATTTCACCCAGTAACCGCGGTGTGTGCTTGTGTGAGGGCGCTGCTGGTAAGGAAGTGTGTGCTCCTTAGTCACCGGGTGACTCTCCCTACCACTCCTTGGCGGGGGCTGACAGTGCACCTTGTCATTGGGAGTACCCTGTAACCAGGGTGCTGTTCATTGGGAGGAGGAGGGCGATGTCTGTAATCTCCTAAGTATCCCCGTGATGCGTCACATGGTGAAAGTTGTCATTTTGTCCCATCCTGAACTGTCCTGCATGGACACCATCATGTCACCGTCCATTGCTTGCACTCATACAGCACTGTATTATACAGGTCGCCGGTGGGATTAAGACCCCCCCCCCCCCCCCATTATATTAGTCATTATGAGATCTATTAAAAAAAAAAATCTGAATTTGTACCGTGTGCATCAGTGTCCAGCACTGTGCTCTCCAATGGTGGTAGAACTACAACTCCCAGCAGGTGGCTGTCAGGAAGTTGTAGTTTTAGAGCCACAGGTTGTTTTGATACAATCCCACCAATGCGAAAAGTAATATTTCTGAGCATTTGGCGCATTTTCAGGCAGCACTGGCAGTGAGAACTCGACCTACAGCAAAGGCCTGCCTCAATGTCTATAGGAGTGAAGGTTTGTATGTTTGTTCTCCATAGGCTCCTTCCTACGTGTCTTGATGGATCCCAACCAAACTGGGTACATATTCTCTAAATGATCCAATTTATACCGGGGGGCTGTCACGTCCATCCAACATGGCTCTGGAGGCTTATGAAGTAATGTGCTGAGGCACCGCTTCTCACTCTGCCTCCCTGTCATCCCATAGCAGCCAATCGCAGCACAGCTTTCATTTTACTACAGCGCTTCTTACTAGACTTTTCTGGTCAGGGGCCACATTGTCAGACTGAACCAATCCTAAGGGCCAAATATAAAATTTAAAGGGATATTATTAATTTAAATACTGTATAGCATACTGTACATACCATAAATGTCTGGTTACATTTTTTCATCTAATGGGAGAATACATGAAAAATACCTATGAGCAGCCGCAAGACATACCTGCCCTTTAACAGATGGTTGGGAGCCGCACAGAATGGTATTGAGGGCCACGTGGCCCCCGGGCCGCAGGGTGTGTACCTCTGCTGTAGACATATGTTTACCAACCTGTGGCTTATTAGCAAACTGTGGCTTTGTTGCAAAACGACAACTCCGATTATACCCTGATGGCTGCAGGAAGTTTTAGTTTTGCAACAGCTGGAGAGCCATAGGTCTACAGTATTTATAATCCCATAGCGCCCCCTACACAGTATTTATAATCCCATAGCGCCCCCTACACAGTATTTATAATCCCATAGCGCCCCCTACACAGTATTTATAATCCCATAGCACCCCCTACACAGTATTTATAATCCCATAGCGCCCCCTACACAGTATTTATAATCCCATAGCGCCCCCTACACAGTATTTATAATCCCATAGCGCCCCCTACACAGTATTTATAATCCCATAGCGCCCCCTACACAGTATTTATAATCCCATAGCGCCCCCTACACAGTATTTATAATCCCATAGCGCCCCCTACACAGTATTTATAATCCCATAGCGCCCCCTACACAGTATTTATAATCCCATAGCGCCCCCTACACAGTATTTATAATCCCATAGCGCCCCCTACACAGTATTTATAATCCCATAGCGCCCCCTACACAGTATTTATAATCCCATAGCGCCCCCTACACAGTATTTGTAATCCCATAGCGCCCTCCCCTACACAGTATTTATAATCCCATGGCGCCCTCCCCTACACAGTGCTCTATATGCAGTATTTAAACCTCATTGTGACCCCCCCCTGCTCAGTAGTTGTGTTTCCTGTTAATAAAAAAAAAAAATATATATATATATATATAACACTCACCTAGCCCTTTTTTCCCTATGAACGAGGTAGATTCTGCGCTCCCAGCAGACGTGATTCGGTGACACATTGTGCCCGCTGGACTATAAAGGAGGGGCACAGAGGCAAATTCCCCAACCTGCACGATTCTATACACAATGAGAAATTCCCTGAGAAGACATTAGGGAGCATTCACACGACCGTGTTGGTTTTGCGGTCCGCCAATCACGGATCCGTGTGTTCCGTATGTCCTCAGTTATCTTTCCGTTCTGTAAGTCCGTATAATACAGATGTGGTGCTTCCGTGTGTCATCCGTTTTTCACGGTCCGCAAAAAACTGAAATGGGGTTTCCTAGAATGTTTTCAGTCCAGGGGTCCGCAAAAATTGGATGACATACGGATGCATTTCCGTGTGCTATCCGTTTTTTACGGACCCCTGACTTTCTATGGGGGCCACGGACCGCAATTTGAGGCCAAGTATAGGACATGTTCTAAAATAAAAGCAACGGACACACGGAACGGACAGCACACGGATGACCATGAAAGGCATTCCGCAATTTCTGCGGACCCATAGAAATGAATGGGTCAGTGCATTGTCCGCAAAAATTGCGGAACGGGCGCGGAAGAAAAACACGGTCGTGTGAATGCTCCCTTACAGTGAGAGGACGGTTAGATTTGTCTGCCACTGTTCCATGGCTCTGAATGTGGTATGTGAAAACCCGTGCTGACCAACAAGAAGACTGTGATGTGCATGTAGCACAGTTCTCCAACCCTTTGGCGCGGTGTGAAATACCAAGTTATTAAATGGCTATCGCTTTTAGAATAGTAACTTATGTGGAAGTTAATACTAATTCCCTTATTTTATTTTTTTTATAGGTCGGGAAGATGGTACGTGAAGAAACCATTACTGTTCCTGAAAGGATCTGTTAAACGGTAGATCGTCATTTTACCTGAGAAAAATAATTGTCCCTCATACAGAATGGCAGCAGGCCCACCGCAAAGTGGGGGAGCCGTAGGCCCATCGGGACCCCCTACAGTGACAAGCCAGTGGAATCCGGCATCTCTTGCGGTGGCTGTATGGGAATGGCAAGATGAACTTGGTAAATGGAGACCATACAGCAGTAAAGTAAGCAACTATATTGAGCAATGTATGCAGTCTTACCAGCAGCAGAAAAATGCCCGCGCTCTTGGGAACAGCAATAGTATCGCACTAGGACAAGCTGATCCAAAGCTGGCGGCGTACATTATCGATATCGCAACCCTTGCACAGTTTCGCCAAGACACAGGTGAGGTTCTGCGTTATATGGTTTTTGGTAAACGGTTGAGAATTTGATTGAATTGCTTGTCGGGAGATCCTTGAATATTTTTTTTTTTTTTTCTTTTTATCTTTTGTTTGATTCACGATGCATTACGTGTAAAATGTGTGGTCTCCTCACTAGAAAATGCATTTATATTAGGCAAGTAAGATTAGCTAGAGAGCATACAGTAATTCAGCCTGTTGAACTCTACAGAGGTGTAGTCTGGGCCTCAAAACCAGGCTCACTGTGTGCCCAGCACCGAGCTCCCAGGGCAAATCATACCCAGGCATGGCCAACCTGCGGCTCTCCAGCTGTTGTAAAACTGCAACTCCCACCATGCCCTTCTGTAGGCTGATAGCTATAGGCAGTCTGGGCATGCTGGGAGTTGTAGTTTTGCGACAGCTGGAGAGCCTCAGGTTGGCCATCCCTGCCCTAGACTCATTCATAGCAGGAACCATTTAATTTCGGCCCTTGAACTACGGTCGTGGAAGTGGTTTAGGCCGTACTCGTATCATGCTTATGGCTTCATTTTAATGTATGTGCCATACAATGTCATATATCACCCATAGGGTTCTAGTGTAAAAAATATATATGCTATTCCATACAGTTTTTTTAATTTTTTTTTTTTTTTTTTTGCAGTATTCTGATGTATACCAGCCAGATAGACATGTTTAGCTTTATATATTAGGAGCTTTCCAGTGTATGGTCCAGACAGGCCTCAAGTGATGTGGATATGGTTTTAATGGTACATGAGGGCATCTTGTAAGTATTTTAATGTAAAGGCATCTGCCCAGATGCCACATTCTCTTAAAAGGCATGTTCATGTACATGTCAAATTTGTTGCAGATTTTTTATTTTTTTGTGGATTTGCAGTGCAGCAACAGAAGTACATGTCACAGGAAGTCTATACGCATACCACAGGGAAATTCTGCATGGATTAAAGGGAACCTGTCACCTTTACTATGGCAGCATGGTGTAGTAATTTCTGAGGAATATCAGAGCTGTGATGGCAGTTCATATTTTTAGTGTACTGACCTGCTGAACCCAGGAAGCAGATGAGTCCAATGAGGCTCACTGGCCACACACACTTCCCCGTCTTTGGACAATAAGGACTCATGCACACGGCCGTAGCTGTTTTTGCGGTGTGCAAATTGCAGTTCTGCAAAACACGGATACCTGCTGTGCCTTCCGCATTTTACGGAGCCTCCTTGCCTCTACAGAACAGTCCTATCCTTGTTTGTAATGAGGACAAGGATAGGACGTTCTATATTTTTACTGGGCCATGGAACGGATGTGGACAGTACACAGTGTGCTGTCTGCATCTTTTGCGGCCCCATTGAAGTGAATGGGTCCGCATTCGACCCACAAAAATTGCTGATTGGATGCAGACAAAATACCTTTGTGTGCACGAGTCCTGACAGGTTTCTTTCCTGTAGTGCATAGAAAAGAAACCTATCATTCGGAGGTGGGAGGGCAGGGAGCCTTATCGGACTAAGGGTCCATTCACACGTCTGCAAAATGGGTCCGCATCCGGTCTGCAATTTTGCGAAACGGGTGCAGACCCATTAATTTTCAATGGGGCCGCAAAAGATGCGGACAGCACAGTGTGCTGTCCACATCCGCACTTCCGTTCCGCAGCCCCGCAAAAAAAATAGAGCATGTCCTATACTTGTCCGCATCCACGGACAAGAAAAGGCATTTCTATTATACTGTTGGCCATGTGCGTTTAGCAAAATGCGGAACGCACATGGCCAGTGTCTGTGTTTTGTGGATCTGCAATTTGCGGACGTGTGAATGGACCCTTAAAGTACTAACTGCCATCACAGCATTGACAGGCAGCTGAACTCAGCGGGTCCATCACTACACTGTGCTCCTGTAGTACAGATGACAGGTTCTCTTTAAAGGGCATGTCGCAGATTTTCAAGTATATAGGATGCCCTGCTTCTTGCAGACTTGTCTAGATTTGCAGCTGATTTCACCCATTTGGATGGTTTTACATGCAGTAGTTTTTTTTTTCAAAAAGATTGTTTTGATGTTTTTTGAACCAAAGTCAGAAGTGGATTCAGAAGGAATGGGCAATAAAGAAGGAATTATACTTCCCCTTTCCTGTTGGATCCACTTCTGGCTTTGGCTCAAAAAACACATAAAAAACACAGGCGCAAACAACTCCACTAAAAGCGCAGAAGACCAGTAAAAATCTAGGTGTCCCCCACCCTTAGGCCTCATGCACGCGACCGTTGTTCTGGTCCGCATCCGAGCCGGGTGCGGACCCATTCACTTCACTGGGGACACAAAATATGCGAACAGCACCCTGTGTGCTGTCCGCATCCATTGCTCTGTTCCGTAGTCCCGGAAAAAAAAAAATAACATGTCCTATTCTTGTCTGTTTTGCGCACAATAATATGCATTTCTACAATGGGCTGCATGTCCCGTTCTGCAAATTGCGGAAGGCACACGGGCAGCTTCTGTGTTTTGCGGACCCGCAATTTGCAGACTGCAAAAAACGGAACGGTTGTGTACATGAGGCCTTATAATGCATTTTGCCTCAGATTACTTGTAGGTTTATCCACGGCAAATCTGCCCTGTGAGAACGTGGCCTAAATGATCTGAAAAGAGCTCTTTATTATGCTGCACTGAGCGAACAAAAAGGAGGAAGGAGCAGTGCTGTAATGTTTGTATACCGCTTGTGATGTTATTTCTTTATGACTAGAGAATGAAGAGAGGTGTAAGCTGCATCACATCTTCCTTATAGGGGCTTATGTAATGTTTCATGGATATTGACTGCTGCGACCAACACAAGCAATCCTGAGGGTGGGGGTCCCGTGCTCTCTGTAAGCATAGCAATGGTTATAATCTATAGGATAGGTAACACCCAAGTATGCATGCTACAGCAGTTTGTGTATAGCCCTAACCTGAGTTAAAAGAACATATCCGGTTATCAGTCTTAAAGGATAACTGTCATATTGTCATCAAAAAAATCTATTTTAGCATATGTTACTGCTGCAGCAGCATTATGCATAAAGCAATCTTTAGTTTCTTCACTTTACCACTGTTTTCCTTGAGTTTTCCTTTTAGTTATGGCTGTTTTGAATCCTACATTATGAGGATCTTCTCAAGATGGCTCCTCTGCCAGTTCTCTGAGGCCAAAACTGCATTCCCTCAGGTCACATACAAACTTGATGTAGTCAGCGGCTTCCTGCCAGCCAATCAGATTGGATTACTGAGAGACACGCCTCCTCACTCTGAAGACTAATGCAGGCATGCAGTGTGAAGGACCGCCCCTCTGTCTTCCTAGCCGGAGACAGATGAGCCATAGCAATGGTCTTTTAAGGGAGCAGTGGAAAGGGACAGAGGACGTTAACCACCTCAGCTCCGCTAGCTTAAACCCCCTTAATGACCAGACCACTTTTTACAATTCTGCACTACACTACTTTCACGGTTTATTGCTCGGTCCTACAACTTACCACCCAAATTAATTTTACCTCCTTTTCTTCTGACTAATAGAGCTTTCATTTGGTGGTATTTCATTGCTGCTGACATTTTTACTTTTTTTGTTATTAATCGAAATTGACCGAAATTTTTGCAAAAAAATGAAATTTTTCACTTTCTGTTGTAAAATTTTTCAAACAAAACTACATTTCTATATAAATTTTTCTCTAAATGTATTGTTCTACATGTGTTTGATAAAAAAAATGCAATAAGTGTATATTTATTGGTTTGGGTAAAAGTTATAGCGATAACAAACTATGGTACAAAAATGTGAATTTCCGCATTTTGAAGCAACTCTGACTTTGTGAGCACCTGTCATGTTTCCTGAGGTTCTACAATGCCCAGACAGTAGAAACACCCCAAAAATGACCCCATTTCAGAGAGTAGACACCCTAAGGTATTTGCTGATGGGCATAGTGAGTTCATGGAAGTTTTTATTTTTTGTCACAAGTTAGCGAAAAATAATTATTTATTTTATTTTTTTTCTTACAAAGTCTCATATTCCACTAACTTGTGACAAATTTTTTTTTTTTACATGAACTCACCATACCCCTCCCGGAATACCTTGGGGTGTCTTCTTTCTAAAATGGGGTCACTTGTGGGGTATTTATACTGCCCTGGCATTTTAGGGGACCTAAAGCGTGAGAAGTAGTTTGGAATCCAAATGCGTAAAAAATACCCTGTGAAATCGTAAAGATACTCTTTGGAATTTGGGCCCCTTTGCGCACCTAGGCTGCAAAAAAGTGTCACACATGTGGTATCGCCGTACTCAGGAGAAGTTGGGCAATGTGTTTTGGGGTGTCTTTTTACATATACCCATGCTGGGTGAGATAAATATCTCTGTAAAAGACAACTTTCCCCTTTTTTTTTTATTAATACAAAGTTGTTAGGGCCCCTAAAATGCCAGGGCAGTATAAATACCCCACAAGTGACCCCATTTTGTAAAGAAGACACCCCAAGGTATTCCGTGAGGGGCATGGCTAGTTCCTAGAATATAATTTTTTTGGCACAAGTTAGCGGAAAATTATTTTATTTTTTTCTCACAAAGTCTCCCTTTCCGCTAACTTGTGACAAAAAGTTCAATCTTTCATGGACTCAATATGCCCCTCAGCGAATACCTTGGGGTGTCTACTTTCCGAAATGGGGTCATTTGTGGGGTGTGTTTACTGTTCTGGCATTTTGGGCGGGGCTAAATTGTGAGCAACCCTGTAAAGCCTAAAGGTACTCGTTGGACTTTCGGCCCCTTTACGCACCTAGACTGCAAAAAAGTGTCACACGTTGTATCGCCATACTCAGGAGAAGTAGGGCAATGTGTTTTGGGGTGTATTTTTACATATACCCATGCTGGGTGAGAGAAATATCTCTGTAAATTGACAACTTTGTATAAAAAATATTTAAAAGTTGTCATTTACAGAGATATTTCTCACATACAGTATGGTTATATGTAAAAATACACCCCAAAACACATTGCCCTACTTCTCCTGAGTACGGTGATACCACATGTGTGACACTTTTTTGCAGCCTAGGTGCGCAAAGGGGCCCAAATTCCAATGAGAATCTTTACGATTTCACAGGGCATTTTTTACGCATTTGGATTCCAAACTACTTCTCACGCTTTAGGGCCCCTAAAATGCCAGGGCAGTATGAATACCCCACAAGTGACCCCATTTTGGAAAGAAGACACCCCAAGGTATTCCGTGAGCGGCATGGCGAGTTCCTAGAATATTTATTTTTATTTTTTTTGGCACAAGTTAGCGGAAAATGTTATTTTTTTTTTTCTTACAAAGTCTCATATTCCACTAACTCATATTCCCTCACGTAATACCTTGGGGTGTCTTCTTTCCAAAATGGGGTCACATGTGGGGTATTTATACTGCCCTGGCATATTAGGGGCTCTAAAGCGTGAGAAGAAGTCTGGAATATAAATGTCTAAAAAAATTTACGCATTTGGATTCCGTGAGGGGTATGGTGAGTTCATGTGAGATTTTATTTTTTGTCACAAGTTAGTGGAATATGAGACTTTGTAAGAAAAAACAAAAAAATATTAATAAATTTCCGCTAACTTGTGCCAAAAAAAAAAAAAAAAACTTCTATGAACTCGCCATGCCCCTCAAAAGTGATCTTTATATAGCGCCGCAGCGATTTTACGGTGTTTTTGCAGTGATCATAAAAAAAATTATTTCTGTCACTGCGGTGGGGCGGACTGAACGCAAGTGTGCACACAAGATCAGGCCTGATCGGGCGAACACTGCGTTTTTTGTAGAGCCTATAGAACATGTCCTATTCTTGTCCGCAATTGCGGACATGAAAAGGCATTTTCTATATAGTTCTGGCAATGTGCGGATCCGTGCCGGTGTCCGTGTTTTGCGGATCCGCGGTGTCCGTGTTTGCGGATCCGCAAAACACATACGGATGTCTGAATAGAGCCTTACAGGGGGGTAATCAATGACAGGGGGGTGATCAGGGAGTCTATATGGGGTGATCACCCCCCTGTCATTGATCACCCCCCTATAAGGCTCCATTCAGACGTCCGTATGTGTTTTGCGGATCTGCAAAACACATACGGACGTCTGAATGGAGCCTGACGGGGGTGATCAGGGAGTCTAATATGGGGTGATCAGGGGTTAATAAGTGATGGGGGGGGGGGGGGGGGGGGGGGGGGGGGGAGGTGTAGTAGTGTTTGGTGCTACTTACAGAGCTGCCTGTGTCCTCTGGTGGTCGATCGATCCAAGCAAAAGGGACCACCAGAGGACCAGGTAGCAGGTATATTAGACGCTGTTAACAAAACAGCGTCTAATATACCTTTTTGGGGTTAAAAAAAAATTGCATCTACAGCCTGCCAGCGTTTGATCGCCGCTGGCAGGCTGGAGATCCACTCGTTTACCTCCCGATCCTGTGTACGCGTGTTGACAGGAAATCTCGCGACTCGCGAGATGACGCGCCAATGCGTATAGGAGGAATAACCCGGCCTCCCGCAGGACGCATCCCTGCGTGAGGTGGTTAAAGAGGACGTTTTGACATAGGCTAATTATAGTATTACCTTGTAAGCCCCCCCCCCCCGATGATTTGGCGCGCTGTATTATATTGAGCAGTAAACTCGCAACGGGGAGGAGACGCAGTCTTCTGCTGCGGGCCTCTCCTTCTCCCTGGCTGTGAGTGCGATCCAATCAGAGCCGACCGCTCACGGCCAGGGAGGAGACGGCTGCAGCAGAAGACTGCGTCTGCTCTCTGTTGTGAGTTTACTGCTCAATATAATAGTGCGCCTAAATCATCGGCGGAAGGGGGGGGGGCACAGCATACGAACGGGGTGCTTTTGAAAAAAATAACACACCCATGGCATCAGTGGTGGGCCGTCCTACAAGGTAATACCATAATTAGCCTATGTCAAAACTGATGAAAGGTCCTCTTTAATAAAAGCTGTTCTTATAAGGCAATTACAGATCTTTTGACAGTCATTGACAGACTAACTCAGGTATACATGCCTAGCTCTAATAAACTAGCAAATAAAAGAAATATGACAGTTATCCTTGAAGTTCTTGCAAAGTCGTGAAACAGTTTTGCTGACCTCATGAGGTAAAGAGAATTTTCACATGAAGAAACTTCCCTGCAGGAAATAAGACTACATAAATCTTTAAAGCAGAAGTATCTAGCGAGTGGTGAATGCCTAAGATCAGTGGATTTCCAAGATTTTGTGTAGTGAAATGTTGCAGTACCTTAGCAAGAGGCCAATTGGAGCTAAATGGGGCTGTCCGTGAATGAGGGGCGAGCAACTCTTCAGTAGGGAAACCCATAAATGTGGTCACTCTTGGACTTCTACCAGGGCTGTGGAGTCGGTAAGCCGGAGTTCTAACTCAAACTCCTGCATTTTATCCAACCCTTCATAAATGTATTGTAATAAAATAGTAACATCTGCCTTTTTCTGACCATTTTGTAAGTGATCAGGCTACTTAGATGGAACTTAAAGGGGTTCTCCGGCTTTTTTCTATTGATGACCTATCCTCTGGGTAGGTCATAAATATCAGATTGGCCGATTCGCTGAGCAGCTGTGTGGGGAGACTGCGTGCGCAGTGTGCTTTGCCATAGACAGCAGCGGTGAACAGGAAGAGATAAGGGAGACCGCACGTACGCACTTCGCGTACCGTCTCTCCCCCCCCCCCCCCCCCCCCCAAATCTGATATTGATGACCTATCCCGAGGATAGGAATGCTATTCCATGCATCCACTACTCTCTCAGTAAAGTAATACTTCCTGATATTACTTTTAAACCTTTGCCCCTCTAATTTAAAACTATGTCCTCTTGTGGTAGTTTTTCTTCTTTTAAATATGCTCTCTTCCTTTACCGAGTTGATTCCCTTTATGTATTTAAAAGTTTCTATCATATCCCCTCTGTCTCTTCTTTCTTCCAAGCTATACATGTTAAGGTCCTTTAACCTTTCCTGGTAAGTTTTATCCTGCAATCCATGTACTAGTTTAGTAATAATTTTAAGAAATCTAAGAATGTGTCCTCCAGAAAAAGTAAAAAAAAACAAAAAAAAAAAACTATATATGAGTGTCCTGGAAATGCACAGAATCATGTGCAAGTCTAAATGAGAGTAATAGAAACCTGTAAAAAGTTCAGCTGCTATATTCGGTGTCCTAAAAAAGGAGCCTCCGCTATGGAAAGACTCATACTTACCTGCAGCTCCGTTCCTGTACACTGGCTCCTGTGTGTCCATCTTCCTCTCCGCCATGGGCATGATCGTCTGCTGTGCTGCATCCAATGTCTGGACTCGTAGCCACAAAAGACACATCACCACTGATGCCAGTTATTGGCTGCAGCAGAGTAGATTGACTGTGTCGGGGATGAATTAAATAAGCTGTGGACCGGAAGATGGGGACACTGGAAACGGCAGCAGAACCAGAATGGCGGGGTGTAGGAAAGTAGGATTCTTTCCATAGAGGAAGCAAGCTGTGAGCACATGTGAAAAGTTACTTCTACTCAGACAGCCCTTTTAGGGTCCATTCACACGTCCGCACTTTGAGTCAGGATTCGTTCCGCAATTATGTGGAACGGTTGCGGACCCATTAATTTTCAATGCGGACGGAAAAGATGCGGACAGCACACAGTGTGCTGTCCGCGTCCGCATTTCCGGTTCGCGGCTCTGCCAAAAAATAGAACCTGTCCTATTAGGCATAGTTAGTAGTAAGTAGTACAGCGCTGGATTTAAGAGGATTTAAATACTTTAACAATACCCACAAGTTAGATATGATTATACTACAGTGAGCGGGGCCCGGTGTAGTAGAATACAGTGACTGCATCGGGCCCCGCTGCCATTACAGAACCAGATGCCAGCCCCCATTCACTACACAGGGACATAAGATGCTATATATATGTGTCATCCACAGATGCCCCCATAACAGTGCCATCCACAGACCACCATTAGTTCAAAACCCACCAAAAGCAAACATTTTGGTTAAAAAAAAGTTTTTTCTTATTTTCTATTTTCTTATGGGCCGGTGCGTCTTATAGGGCGAAATATACGGTAAATAATTTTTTTAAAAAAAAATCTAGAAAACCCAACAATATTTGAATTTGTTTAAACACATCTAAAACAAAGCAAACTTTCAAATTGTCTTTATTATTTCCAGCTCGTATGGAGATTCAGATGTTGTCATGGTAACAGACTGCACACTATCTCTGTGTAGTCTGAACCTAAAGTCACTTTGGCATCCATCTCCTGCTTCTTGTTAACTTGCTGAATGTACTGTATGTTTGAACACATGGAGGGGCATATGACTAAAGGATCAGACTACAGGGCTTGTTTGTTGTCTGTTACCATGGAGACACAGATCTGCATAGGAGCTGTAGAGGCAGCAGTAAATGGTGTAGACTGGCATGTCTCAGCATGCTAACTATTTCCTGGTGCCAGATACCATTATGTTAATATGAATATATTCTGACATGCTGCTGTAGTTTATAGACCTTTCCTTTCAGCTTTTCATCATGATTCAAGCACTGTCTGTGAATTCCCCTAAACAAGCTGTGAGCTGGTCACTATGCTGGTTTCCTGCGAGGCAGTGAAGCGATATGGAACAAGTGTGGTATAGATCATTTCATTCTGTAGAGAAGACTTCATGTGCACTAACCTATTTTCATTTCTATTAGAAAGGTAACAAACACGTTTTGAAAGGTTGTAAACTATTAGTGTTGACAATAGGTGAATGTTTGTGTTGACAATAGTTGGCAGCATATCAAGGCACATTTATATTAAACGGTTAGTGCAGGCATACTATCCCACCTGATCTGACAGGGTGTGGATAGACGCCACTGCTGGGAGGGATAACTTCCGCAGCAACCAACCGATGCCCAACGAATATCGTGTACTGGTCTTATTAATTTGAATAGGACTCGTACATAGTGCTCACTGGATGGCAAACTGTTTCCTCTGTCCTGCTCCAGTGGTGGATGAAATGGAAGAATATGCCCAAACCCTTTTAACGTTTTTCCTTTTTTTTTTTTTTTTTTTTTTCTTCTGCCTGTAGCCATAACTTATTTACTTTTCTATTTTTCCGTTTACAGTCCTATGAGGGCTTGTTTTTTGCTGGCCAAGGTGTACTTTCTAATGGCAGCGTTTACTATTACATACAATGTAGTGTAAAGCTGGGGAAAAAATCCAAATCAGTTAGAATTGGGGGGAAAAACATATTTTTTTATTTATTTATATACTAACGTCATCGTATTTCTATTTAGCAATAGGTTTTAATGCATTGCTGAATAAAACATTTAGTATATTACAATTGTAGTGCTGCCACCTGCAGGCCTACATTGTAATAGGCATTGGAGCCTCCAGTAGGCTCTGTCCTATCATTACCAAGGAACAGCTTCCCTGATCTTGGCAATGGGGAAACTTTTCCAGGTGCAGCAGCGCAGCTCTCTGATTTCCACCACTCATATGATGTGTACAGCGCTCGTTGTCAAGTGGTTAAAGGGAAACTATCCATATTTTTATATACAGCAGCATATTCCACAGTGCTTTACAGACATTATCATCACTCACTGTCCCCAGTGGAGCAGTTTAAGTTTCCTATCTGTATGTCTTCAGAGTGTGAGGGGGAAACCCATGAAAACACAGATGTTGTCCCTGATTGCAAGACTCTGTAAGGCACCATTGCTAACCACTGAGCCACCATGCTGCCCAATGATGAAATGTATCCCATTGTTACTTATTAGGGAATACTTGGAGCTCCTAAACAAGTAATTCCAGCTACTACTTCTGTTTTTGCAGTGCAGCCCATATAAGTTTGGTTAGCTGCCTACCCGTGTGAAAAATCACTAGATCTATTTGCAGCATTTGGAGCCGCTACCATCTGAAGTCAGGTTTCACGCAGTATAGAGCCAAAGAGACTGGTGGTACACAGGCTGCCAGCACCTTCACCCCTTGCACTGTTCAAACTCTTGTTCTGCTGACAGCTATCTGATTTCCCCATAAACATGCATGCTCAGATTGCATGTTTATTTCAGTAGGGAATATGCTGCTGCCCGGCACCTCCAGCGTATATCTCATGGAAACAAGTAATTGGAAATGTTGAAATCCAGCATGTTCCAGATGTCAAGGAACGGTCAGGCTGCCCTCATACTGATTGTAATAGGAGCTGGTAGCATAGACATGTAAGTACTGACAGGGAAAAGTTTTATGCCTAAACTCATGCAGGTTTTATAAATGTTATCTATGCCTGTAACTATGCTCCTGGTGTGAGGAGTTGGAGTCCTTGTACAGAGCTGTAGGCTGCAGTTCAGTAAGCTAAGGAAATATATCATAATGGTCCATTAACAAACGGGCCTGCATATACAGTGCCTTGCAAAAGTATTCACTCCCCTTGACGCTTTTGTATTTTGTTACATTGCAGCCTTAAGTTCAATGATTTGTTAATCTGAATTTTATGTGATGGATCAGAACACAATAGTTTAAGTTGGTGAAGTGAAATAAGAAAAATATATAAATAAAGCTGTTTAGAAATAGAAAACAGAAAATTAGCATGTGCGTATGTATTCCCCCCTCTTTGTTAGGAAGCCCATAAAAAGCTCTGGTGCAACCAATTATCTTCAGAAGTCACATAATTAGTGAAATGACATCCACCTCTATGCAAACTAAGTGTCACATCATCTGTCATTACATATACACACCTTTTTTTAAAGGTCCCAGAGGCTGCAACACCTAAGCAAGAGGCATCACTAACCAAACACTGCCATGAAGACCAAGGAACTCTCCAAACAAGTAAGGGACAATGTTGTGGAGAAGTACAAGTCAGGGTTAGGGTATAAAAAAAAATATTCAAATCTTTGATGATCCCCAGGAGCACCATCAAATCTATCATAACCAAATGGAAAGAACATAGCACTACAGCAAACCTGCCAAGAGACGGCCGTCCACCAAAACTCACGGACCGGGCAAGGAGGGCATTAATCAGAGAGGCAGCACAGAGACCTAAAGTAACCCTGGAGGAGCTGCAGAGTTCACAGCAGAGACTGGAGTATCTGTACATAGGACGACAAAAAGGTGTACGCTCCATAGAGTTGGGCTTTATGGCAGAGTGGCCAGAAGAAAGCCATAACTTTCAGCTAAAAACAAAAAGGCACGTTGTGAGTTTGTGAAAAGGCGTGTGGGGGACTCCCAAAATGTAAGGAGGAAGGTGCTCTGGTCTGATGAGACTAAAATTTTGAACTTATCAGCCTTCAAAGAAAATGCTATATATGGCACAAACCCAACACATCACATCACCCAAAGAACACAGTGAAACACGGTGGTGGCAGCATCATGCTGTGGGGATAGGACTGGGAAACTGGTCAGAGTTGAGGGAAAGATGAATGGTGCTAAATACAGGGATATTCTGGAGCAAAACCTGCACCACTCTGTGATTTTAGGCTAGGACGGAGGTTCACCTTCCAGCAGGACAATGACCCCAAACACACTGCTAAAGAAACACTTGACTCATTTATGGGGAAACATGTAACGGTGTTGGAATGGCCCAGTCAAAGCCCAGATCTCAATCCAATAGAAAATCTGTGGTCAGACTTAAAGATTTAAAGACTTTTTCTGTTATTTTGTCCTATTGTGTTTTCTTCACAATAAAAAAAACAAAAAAAACATCTTCAAAGTTGTGGGCATATTCTGTAAATTAAATGATGCAAATCTTCAAACAATCCATGTTAATTCCAGGTTGTGAGGCACCAAAATACGAAAAAAGTCGGGGGGGGGGGGGGGGGGGGGGGGTGAATACTTTGCAAGGCACTGTATGTACTAGAACAGAGCTACCCTTCTTATAGCTTTGAAGTCAGGTGTCCACTGTTTTCAATGTGAAATCACTGGGATCTCCTAAGTGATTCGGATGCTGAAGACATGATAGAGTGCGGGTTATATTGAGACATGCTCTGTAAGTGCTTGTGGAGATACTGGAGCAGACTTTTTTTCTGCTGCCAGTCAAGTGTATATAAATATAGGAATTTTTGTCAGTGTCATCACGGATGGGTGTGTAGTACCTGTTTTTGTTATTCCTTGACATGATTATCATTTCTTGGAATGTGATCACTTAGCAAGGCGTTGTTCATTTCCATTCCCAAGGGACATTCTACTTGGTTCTTCCTCACTTAAAAGGAAATATCACACGTATGCACTCAGACATTGCAATCTTGTTCACTTGGGAAGAAGAAAAAAGATGGTTTGCATATAATTGTCACCTAAAGATTAAGCTTATATAGAGCACTTTTATTCTAACTCTATTTTTATTATAATAAGTTTGTTAAAAGGGGGTTGTCAGAGATTGATTAACTCCGGCAGCTGCAGTGAATATCATAAAATAAGTCCTACTCGCCACTTCCAGCGTATGAGAGCGGTCCTGTAGTGCTGACATCATCGTCTTTGAGGCTGCAGCAGTGATGTTCCGTACACCCCAGGTCCTTGTGCAGCAAATCACTGGCCTCAGCAGTGACATCACGCATAATGCTGAGGTGATTGCTGTAGCCAGGAAAACAAACACCTGCAGGGAGGACTGGAGTGCCATGCTGGAAGTGGCAGGGGAGGAAAGGGGTGAGCATGACTTTCTCCTTTGCATGCTGTATCTGTTATTCTCAGTTGTCTCTGAGCTGGTGGGTAGAAACTAGCGGCAATAATGTCTGTCTATAGACTACGCTTGGCGTCAGCAGACTCTGCTCAATCACTCACAAGCACCATCTGGGACATTATATAGTACTGAGGAAAGTAGGTTTAGAAAGGTGTGTGGGGAAGGGGGGGGTTTGCATAGGGGGCTGCAGCCAACAATTGGCGAACAATGAATTTTTCTCTAATAGGATAACAAAGTTCCTTATTTGCCTATTCTATTCAGTTACTACCAAGTGCTTTCATGCACTTCCTACCCCATCCTGTAGTCCTAGGAGAATCCGAGCATACACTACATAGCATAGTTGATATCTTTGGATCACCTCATACAATCTGTTGCTGTTTTACTGCACAGTTCTCTTGACTATTAATATTATTATTCTAAAATGTGAATAAAATCATAAATATAAAAACTCACTTTGAGCAGGTGTGTGCCCATACATTTGACTGGTAATGAAGCTGGGCGTCAGTGGCTGATCCTCTTGAAAGCAGACCTCCAATGCACATATCCTGTGAGCATTTTATGTATTGACTGCGGTTAATATTAATCCCCTACACTTGTTTAACCTTTTTTGCCTACCACCGATCGACTTTTTAGATGTCGCAGCATTCGGCGCAGGCGCAGTAAGTGAAGCCGTCGGCTGGCGAGCATCCTTCACTCACTGCACCTGCGCGGAATACTGAATAGGACTGCGTAGGCGCGAGATTTCCATGGCAGACGGGGCGGGCAAGAGGAGACCAGCGCTGGCTGCCCCTGTCAATCTAGTGTAGCAGGGTGTGGCCAGAGGTGGGAGAACGGAGCCTCATTTGCATATTAAGTTTGTTTTTGTTTTTCTCAATAATGGCGGCAGGCATTGAGATGGCACTAATATAGTTATGTTCAGATGACATTAGTACATCACTAATGTCAGCCAGGTTAATACCCATCTTCCTGCTGACAAACCCTTTGAGAAGAGTGAATGTTGTCGTGATGACTGCTTGTGACTTCACATCTGGACGTTGAGCCTTCAGCAGCCACTAATCTCTGACAGCGTCTGATTAAATGATCTAATGTATTGTGGAGAACTAATCCTGGCGTGCAGTGAACGAGGTACCGACTGCTGCTTGTGCATCTTTACAGAGCTGAAATCAGACCAAGCATGTCTGTGCTTCCTTCCTGTCTAAAGAAGATATGGTAGATTTATTTCCGCACTGCGTTCTGTCGTGGTTTACGGTGTGTATATATATATTGGTCAGTAATTTCGATCGTGTGATATTTCTATGTAGCTTACAAAGAACCTGTGCATGGAGGTAGACCTCCCTGAAAAGCAGTTCATATAGAGACCATCCAAGTGGTTCTCAGGAAACCATTGTACACGATACAATAAAATATGAGGTCGTATTTCTATGATCTAGTGTGTGGTATGCAGCATGTGTCTGACAAAGCTGAGGGTTTGTTGGAGATATGTCTCGGTCGCTATCGTAATAATGGCATTGTTTCTGGACAAAGCAGCCTTAGGTTTCTCTGCTTTTGTGCTGATAGGATCCTGAGCGCTAAATAATCAGCTTCTGTATGCTGCGGCACCATATTACAGCTATCTGAATGTGACCTTAAAACCAGATCACTGTGCAGCAGAGCAGCCATTGAACTGAGTGGGGTCACAGTGTGACGTGAAGTTACTACAACTCCAGAATTGCTGCCACCCCATTAGCTTCAATGGCTGTATTGCTCCACAGCGATCTTTGGTCGTATGATCGTGTTGCAGCCAAGATACCCGCTAACAGCGGGTCCGCAGTATATGGGCACTGGCCATGTGCACTCTGTGGTGTAGATGCGCTCCCACTGACTTGAATGGGGCCACAAATATGAAATGTCCTATCTTTTGTGGAACAGAGGCACAGATCAGAAGCCCATGGAAGCAATACAAATTGCTAGGCATGTATACCTGAGTTAGTCTGTCAATGATGGTCAAAAGATCTGTAATTACCTTATAATAACAGCTTTTATTAATGTCCTCTGTCCCTTTCCACTGCTCCCTTAAAAGATCGTTACTATGGTTCGTCTGTCTCCAGCTAAGCAGACAGGAAGACTAAGGGGCGGTCCTTCACACTGCATACCTGCATTAGGCTTCAGAGCGAGGAGGCGTGTCTCTCAGTAATCCAATCTGATTGGCTGCAGGGAGCTGCTGGCTACAGCAAGTGTGTATGTGAAGTGAGGGAAAGCAGTTTTGGCCTCAGAACTGGCAGAGGAGGCATCTTGAAAAGGTCCTCATATTGTAAATGTTTAAACAGCCGTAACTAAGGGAAAAACTCAAGGAAAATAAGTGGTATGTGTAGAAACTAAAGATTGCTTTTATGCATAATGCTGCTGCAGCAGTAAGGTGCTAAAATCGATTTTTTGATGAAAACATGAGTTGCCCTTTAAAAAAATAAAATAAAAGCCATGCATGTGGTGTGGTGTTTTTTTTTTTTTTTTTTTTAAATACAGGTAAAAACACCAGAGCAAATTTGTGTGTGAAGGAAGCCTTAACCACCTCCGGAACGCCTAACGCAGATTCGCGTTCCGGAGGTGGCAGCCCTGCGCACAGTCACGCATATATGCGTCATCTCGCGAGACGCGAGATTTCCTGTGAACCCGCGCACACAGGATCGTAAGGTAAGCGAGTGGATCTCCAGCCTGCCAGCGGCGATCGTTCGCTGGCAGGCTGGAGATGTGATTTTTTTAACCCCTAACAGGTATATTAGACGCTGTTTTGATAACAGCGTCTAATATACCTGCTACCTGGTCCTCTGGTGGTCCCCTTTGTTTGGATCGACCACCAGAGGACACAGGTAGCTCAGCAATATGTAGCACCAAGCACCACACTACACTACACCCCCCCCCTGTCACTTATTAACCCCTTATTTGCCCCTGATCGCCCCTGATCACCCCATATAGACTCCCTGATCACCCCCCTGTCATTGATTACCCCCCCTGTCATTGATCACCCCCCTGTAAAGCTCCATTCAGATGTCCGCATGATTTTTACGGATCCACTGATAGACTGATCGGATCCGTAAAAATCATACGGACGTCTGAATGGAGCCTTACTGGGGAGTGATCAATGACTGTGGTGGTCACCCCATATAGACTCCCTGATCACTCCCCTGTCATTGATCACCCCCCTGTCATTGATCACCCCCCTGTCAGGCTCCATTCAGACATTTTTTTGGCCCAAGTTAGCGGAATTTTTTTTTTTTTCTTACAAACTCTCATATTCCACTAACTTGTGTCAAAAAATAAAATCTCACATGAACTCACCATACCCCTCACGGAATCCAAATGCGTAAAAATGTTTAGACATTTATATTCCAGACTTCTTCTCACGCTTTAGGGCCCCTAGAATGCCAGGGCAGTATAAATACCCCACATGTGACCCCATTTTGGAAAGAAGACACCCCAAGGTATTCCGTGAGGGGCATATTGAGTCCATGAAAGATTGAAATTTTTGTCCCAAGTTAGCGGAAAGGGAGACTTTGTGAGAACAAAATAAAAAAAAATCAATTTCCGCTAACTTGTGCCAAATTTTTTTTTTTTTTCTATGAACTCGCCATGCCCCTCATTGAATACCTTGGGGTGTCTTCTTTCCAAAATGGGGTCACATGTGGGGTATTTATACTGCCCTGGCATTTTAGGGTCCCCAAAGCGTGAGAAGAAGTCTGGTATCCAAATGTGCAAAGGGGCCCACATTCCAAAGAGCACCTTTCGGATTTCACAGGTCATTTACCTACTTACCACACATTAGGGCCCCTGGAAAATGCCAGGGCAGTATAACTACCCCACAAGTGACCCCATTTTGGAAAGAAGACACCCCAAGGTATTCCGTGAGGGGCATGGCGAGTTCCTAGAATTTTTTATTTTTTGTCACAAGTTAGTGGAAAATGATGATTTTTTTTTTTTTTCATACAAAGTCTCATATTCCACTAACTTGTGACAAAAAATAAAAACTTCCATGAACTCACTATGCCCATCAGCGAATACCTTGGGGTGTCTTCTTTCCAAAATGGGGTCACTTGTGGGGTAGTTATACTGCCCTGGCATTCTAGGGGCCCAAATGTGTGGTAAGGAGTTTGAAATCAAATTCTGTAAAAAATGACCAGTGAAATCCGAAAGGTGCTCTTTGGAATATGGGCCCCTTTGCCCACCTAGGCTGCAAAAAAGTGTCACACATCTGGTATCTCTGTATTCAGGAGAAGTTGAGGAATGTGTTTTGGGGTGTCTTTTTACATATACCCATGCTGGGTGAGATAAATATCTTGGTCAAATGCCAACTTTGTATAAAAAAAAATGGGAAAAGTTGTCTTTTGCCAAGATATTTCTCTCACCCAGCATGGGTATATGTAAAAAGACACCCCAAAACACATTCCTCAACTTCTCCTGAATACAGAGATACCAGATGTGACACTTTTTTGCAGCCTAGGTGGGCAAAGGGGCCCACATTCCAAAGAGCACCTTTCGGATTTCACTGGTCATAATTTACAGAATTTGATTTCAAACTCCTAACCACACATTTGGGCCCCTAGAATGCCAGGGCAGTATAACTACCCCACAAGTGACCCCATTTTGGAAAGAAGAGACCCCAAGGTATTTCGTGATGGGCATAGTGAGTTCATAGAACTTTTTATTTTTTGTCACAAGTTAGTGGAATATGAGACTTTGTAAGAAAAAAATAAAATAAAAAATCATCATTTTCCGCTAACTTGTGACAAAAAATAAAAAGTTCTATGAACTCACTATGCCCATCAGCGAATAATGGGGTCATTTGTGGGGTGTTTGTACTGTCTGGCCATTGTAGAACCTCAGGAAACATGACAGGTGCTCAGAAAGTCAGAGCTGCTTCAAAAAGCGGAAATTCACATTTTTGTACCATAGTTTGTAAACGCTATAACTTTTACCCAAACCATTTTTTTTTTTTTACCCAAACATTTTTTTTTTATCAAAGACATGTAGAACAATAAATTTAGAGCAAAATTTATATATGGATCTCGTTTTTTTTGCAAAATTTTACAACTGAAAGTGAAAAATGTCATTTTAATTTAACAATTGTCATTGTTAAATTTCGATTAATAACAAAAGTAAAAATGTCAGCAGCAATGAAATACCACCAAATGAAAGCTCTATTAGTGAGAAGAAAAGGAGGTAAAATTCATTTGGGTGGTAAGTTGCATGACCGAGCAATAAACGGTGAAAGTAGGGTAGGTCAGAAGTGTAAAAAGTGGCCTGGTCTTTCAGGGTGTTTAAGCACTGGGGGCTGAGGTGGTTAAAGGGGTTTGTCAGGGACATAAATGGGTCACCAATTTTTGATCTGTGGGAGTTTGACTCCTGACACCCGCATCGATCAGTTCTTTTTGGTTAGTGCTGGGGCCTCTTGTCCATCTGTCAAATGGCCTTTGTGCAGCTCATTCCCATTCAAGTGAATAGTATTCACCTGTAATACCAAGCACATCTGCTGTACAATGTATGGTGCTGTGCTTAGTATGCTATAAAGAGGTCACAGCGTATTGTCAAGCAATGCAGCCCTTTCAAACAGCTGATTGGCAGGGGTGCCTGGAGTTAGGGTCCCCCGTGAGCTGATATTGGTGAACCAGCCCGAGGATAGGTAATAAATAATTATGTAATGGGATGGCGACAATTTTCTGGCAATTTTCTTTTGTCCCATATAATTTTTATTTTCAAATCGCAGCATGCGTTTTTTTTTTTTTTTTGGGCATTTTCACATAGACTTCTCTGTAGGAAAATCTGAACAAAAGCAGGTTAAACGCTTTGGGACTAAAGTTTTTATTTATTTTTTTAAACTAAAATCTGGTATGGATCATAAAAGAGAATGTATTAAAGGGGTTATCCCATGACTGATGTAAAAAATGAAAATCTGACATCTTATAGTACAGCACAACCTCTTCTAACAAAGCTAGAACCAGCCCTGTACCTCACATGGGTCCAGAGATCTCCCCATTCATTGCTCGACTAGATTTACAGTCCGGTCCATAAATATTGAACATGGACACAATTCTAACATTTTTGGCTCTATATACCACCACAATGGATTTGAAATGAAACAAACAAGATGTGCTTAACTGCAGACTGTCAGCTTTAACTTGAGGGTATTTACATCCAAATCAGGTGAACGGTGTAGGAATTACAACAGTTTGCATATGCGCCTCCCACTTGTTAAGGAACCAAAAGTAATAGGACAGATTAATCATAAATCAAACTTTCACTTTTTAATACTTGGTTGCAAATCCTTTGCAGTCCATTACAGCCTGAAGTCTGGAACGAATAGACATCACCAGACGCTGGGTTTCATCCCTGGTGATGCTCTGCCAGGCCTCTACTGCAGCTGTCTTCAGTTTCTGCTTGTTCTTGGGGCATTTTCCCTTCAGTTTTGCCTTTTTAGCAAGTGAAATTCATGCTCAATCGGATTCGGGTCCGGTGATTGACTTGGCCATTGCATAACATTCCACTTCTTTCCCTTTAAAAAACTCTTTGGTTGCTTTTGCAGTATGCTTTGGGTCATTGTCCATCTGCACTGTGAAGCACCGTCCAATGAGTTCTGAAGCATCTGGCTGAATATGAGCAGATAATATTGCCCGAAACACTTCAGAATTCATCCTGCTGCTTTTGTCAGCAGTCACATCATCAATAAATACAAGAGAACCAGTTCCATTGGCAGCCATACATGCCCACGCCATGACACTACCACCACCATGCTTCACTGATGAGGTGGTATGACTAGGATCATGAGCAGTTCCTTTCCTTCTCCATACTCTTCTCTTCCCATCACTCTGGTACCAAGTTGATCTTGGTCTCATCTGTCTATAGGATGTTGTTCCAGAACTGTGAAGGCTTTTTTAGATGTCGTTTGGCAAACTCTAATCTGGCCTTCCTGTTTTTGAGGCTCACCAATGGTTTAAATCTTGTGGTGAACCCTCTGTATTCACTCTGGTGAAGTCTTCTCTTGATTGTTGACTTTGACACACATACACCTACCTCCTGGAGAGTGTTCTTGATCTGGCCAACTGTTGTGAAGGGTGTTTTCTTCACCAGGGAAAGAATTCTTCTGTCATCCACCACAGTTTGTTTTCTGTGGTCTTCCAGGTTTTTTGGTGTTACTGAGCTCACCGGTGCGTTCCTTCTTTTTAAGAATGATCCAAACAGTTGTTTTGGCCACGCCTAATGTTTTTTTTAGCCTAATGATGGCTTGCTTCACTGATAGTGACAGCTCCTTGGATCTCATCTTGAGAGCTGACAAACAGATTCCAAATGCAAATAGCACAGTTTAAGGCCTCTTTCACACGGGTGTTGCGGGAAAAGGTGCGGGTACATTGCGGGAACACTAGCGATTTTTCTGCGCGAGTGCAAAACATTGTAATGCGTGATTTTTCTCACGAGAGTGCAAAACGCATGTTTGGTACCCGAACTTCACAGAAGTTCGGGCTTGGGTTAGGTGTTATTATTTTCCCTTATAACATGGTTATAAGGGAAAATAATAGCATTCTGAATACAGAATGCTTAGTAGGTGATCAATTGAGGGTTAAAAAAAAAATAATGAACTCCCCTTCTCCTCTTGTTCGTGTAGTTCCCGGTCTCTTCTTTACTTCTTTAATGATGAGCTGTGGGCTAAAGGACCTTTTGTGACGTTGGAGCATGTGATCTGACGTCACCACAGGTCCTAGCCGGTAGTTCATCATTAAAGAAGTAAAGAAGAGACCGGGAACTACACGAACAAGAGGAGAAGGTGAGTTCTTTTTTTTTTTTACCCTCAATTGATCAACTACCAGGGTGGATAAAAATAAATGATTTTTAAAAATAAAAAATAAAAAAATAAAAAAAAATCAGATTTTTTTTGATTTTAAATCATATTTTTTTTTTTTTTATATAAAATGCTTTTTTAAGGAAAATATATTACCATCCAAAGGTTATTCCATCATGAAATAAAGATTAGTTTTTTAATTATGTAGAATAAGGCTGTACGTAGACTCCCATATTGTTGAATGGATTAGGCAGTGGCTGAGGGACAGACAACAGAGGGTTGTAGTCAATGGAGTATATTCAGACCATGGTCTTGTTACCAGTGGGGTACCTCAGGGATCGGTTCTGGGACCCATATTGTTTAATATCTTTATCAGCAAAATTGCAGAAGGCCTCGATGGTAAGGTGTGTCTTTTTTTCTGATGACACAAAGATTTGTAACAGGGTTGATGTTCCTGGAGGGATACACCAAATGGAAAAGGATTTAGGAAAACTAGAGGAATGGTCAAAAATCTGGCAACTAAACTTTAATGTTGATAAGTGCAAGATAATGCACCTGGGGCGTAAAAAACCCAAGAGCAGAATATAAAATCAGTGATACAATCCGAACCTCAGTATCTGAGGAAAGGGATTTAGGGGTCATTATTTCAGAAGACTTAAAGGTAGGCAGACAATGTCATAGAGCAGCAGGAAATGCTAGCAGAATGCTTGGGTGTATAGGGAGAGGCATTACTAGTAGAAAGAGGGAGGTGCTCATGTCGCTCTACAAAGCACTAGTGAGACCTCATTTGGAGTATTGTGCTCAGTACTGGAGACCATATCTCCAGAAGGATATTGATACTTTGGAGAGAGTTCAGAGAAGAGCTACTAAACTGGTACATGGATTGCAGGATAAAACTTACCAGGAAAGATTAAAGGACCTTAACATGTATAGCTTGGAAGAAAGACGAGACAGAGGGGATATGATAGAAACTTTTAAATACATAAAGGGAATCAACAAGGTAAAAGAGGAGAGAATATTTAAAAGAAGAAAAACTGCTACAAGAGGACATAGTTTTAAATTAGAGGGGCAAAGGTTTAAAAGTAATATCAGTAAGTATTACTTTACTGAGAGAGTAGTGGATGCATGGAATAGCCTTCCTGCAGAAGTGGTAGCTGCAAATACAGTGAAGGAGTTTAAGCATGCATGGGATAGGCATAAGGCCATCCTTCATATAAGATAGGGCCAGGGGCTATTCATAGTACTCAGTATATTGGGCAGACTAGATGGGCCGAATGGTTCTTATCTGCCGACACATTCCATGTTTCTATATGTGTAATTTTTTTGGTAAATAAATTCCATTAATCCATTCACAATGTCATGCTCTTCCAGAGGTTTTTGTAAGATTATTGGGCAGTTTCTCTGCCTACAAGATATCACAGATGCTTGGTTTACTTTTGCAGTTCTCAAAACTGAATTTGACTCAGCAGAGATCACATGCCTCTTCTTCACAGCAAAAATGTTATAACATGAACAGAGTTGAGAAAAATACCTTAATCCTAACTTCTACAAACCTATGAATGCAGAATCAACCTAATCAAACTAATATGAAAAGTTGTTTAAATCTTCATCTACTTGCATATTATAAGTTATACCAGCAAGAATTAGTCTTTATGTAGAAAACTATGATTTAAATCAAATCCACCCTGTCACCTACTAAGCATTCTGTATTCAGAATGCTATTTATTTCCCTTATAACCATGTTATAAGGGAAAATAATACAGTGAATAGACTGTCACCTAGCAACCATGCGTGAAAATCGCACCGCATCTGCACTTGCTTGCGATTTTCACGCAACCCCATTCACTAAGAATATAGAGCATGCTGCGATTTTCACACAACGCACAAGTGATGTGTGAAAATCACCGCTCATCTGAACAGCCCCATAGAAATGAATTGGTCGGTATTCAGTGCGGGTGCAATGCGTTCATTGTAATTGGGATAATGAGGGGATAACACACCTGGCCATGGAACAGCTGAGAAGCCAGTTGTCCCATTACTTTTGGTCCATTAACAAGTGGGAGGCACATATGCAAACTTGTAATTCCTACACCGTTCACCTGATTTGGATGTAAATACCCTCAAGTTAAAGCTGACAGTCTGCAGTTAAAGCACATCTTGTTCATTTCATTTCAAATCCATTGTGGTGGTGTATAGAGCCAAAAATGTTGTTGTGTCGCTATCCCAATATTTATGGACCTGACTGTATATAAAGCTGACAGCTCAAGGGGTGTGTGTTTTCTGCTGCTGCTCAGGGGCCGTGTCTCAGCTCTCCCTATCACAGCTCAGGAGGCAGTTGAAGGATGAAACTGAGCATGTGCGGCCTTCTCATTGAGCAGGTCAAAGAAATAAGGAAAAAACAAACAGCAGGTCGCGCTATACAGATACATTTTATTGAATAAATCAGTGGCTATGCTAATTAATTACAAGATTACAAAAGTATTCAGATCCAAGGTGCTGGTTTAAAAACTGTAGCATATTTTACGTGGGACAACCACTTTAAAGGGACACTGACAGGCCGTTAGAGCATATAAAGTCACATATATTCTTCTTTTGGTCTTAATATGATAAATTAAACTATACCATTATCACCCCTCACTGCCTTTCCGTTACTTATAAAAAGTGTTTTTATCAAAATGCTAATTACCTTACTTTGCGCCCAAGGGGCTGTCCCTCATTCAGTGCTGTGCCCAGCCGTGCCCCAACTGCCGTCTCCTAGTGCCGCCCAGCTCATTAGTATTCACTGCACTGGGCGGCTTTTTTTTCTCCCGACGCGGCGAAATCCTGCGCATGCCCAGTACTATCTTCTACTGGAGCTAGAGGGTGCCGGGGACCTTATCCGGCGAAGGCACTGAGCGACAAGATGAGGCTGATGCCAGGAAGATAGTACTGGGCATGCGCGGGATTTCGCCGCGTCGGGAGAAAATAAAGCCGCCTAGTGCAGTGAATACTAATGAGCTGGGCGGCACTAGGAGACGGCAGTTAGGGCACGGCTGGGCACAGCACTGAATGAGGGACAGCCCCTTGGGCGCAAAGTAAGGTAATTAGCATTTTGATAAAAACACTTTTTATAAGTAACGGAAAGGCAGTGAGGGGTGATAATGGTATAGTTTAATTTATCATATTAAGACCAAAAGAAGAATATATGTGACTTTATATGCTCTAATGGCCTGTCAGTGTCCCTTTAAAAACAGATACTACTACTGCTACTACAATTTTTTTAAAACTGCATAAAAAACAGAATGAGGCTGTTCCCTGAATTTGGAAGTACCCTCAGGGTATATGTACACTGAAATTTCACCCCATTTGGAATTTTTTTCGCTGCTTCCCACTACATCAAATGCAATATTAACCCCTTAAGGACTCTGCTATTTTTCACCTTAACCACTTGAGGACCGGGCTCATTTTCACCTTAAGGACCAGGCCATTTTTTGCTAATCTGACATGTCACTTTATGTGGTGATAACTTTAAAACGCTTTTAAAGTTGCACCCCTAGAGTAGAAACTCCAAAAAAGTGTCCCCATTTTGGAAACTACGGGATAAGGTGGCAGTTTTGTTGGTACTATTTTAGCGTGCATATGATTTTTTGGTTGTATCTATATTCCACTTTTTTTTTGGTGAAGCAAGGAAACAAGAAATGGCTGTTTTGGCACCGTTTTTATTTTTTGTAATTTACAACATTCATCTGATAGGTTAGTGGCGGGCATACGCCTTTTTGATCACTTGGTGTTCTACTTTTAGTGATTTAAGGTGACAAAAAAATGGTTTATTTAGCACAGTTTTAATTTTTTTATTTTTACAGTGTTCATCTGAGGGGTTAGGTCATGTAATATCTTTATAGATACGGACGCAGCGATACCGAATGTCTACTTTTCTTTCCATACTTTTTAAAACCTTTTTTTTCCTTTATTCGGGGGAAAATGCCGTGTGTTTGAATTTTTTATTTTTTATTTTCGTGTTACTCTATTAAAAAAAAAATAATAATAATAATAATCCGGCAGCTTTCACACTTGCCTTTAGGCCTAAAATATTAAGATTTCCTTTTCCTTTCTTTTGAGAGCAGCTACATGGGCCATAGACACAATGGGCAGGAGGAAATCCTATAGACTTTTGTAGGTATGCCCTGTGACATGTGCAGAGTTCAGGAGGGAGCCGATAAGCTGTTATATCACCTATTTTGAATGGCGGATCCTTTATCGCTATAGAGGTGTTAATTGTCATTGTAATTCTGCCTGTGGTGATAACTATAATAACTACTGAAAAGTTTCTTGTACCATGCAGGCAATCATCATAACCGATGAGACCTAGTGGCCAGTGTAAAAGTTGCAGTATGAGATACATTTAAATAAATAGAGACAAGGGGGAAACTCATCTAAAATTCAACACAAAAAAATTCAACACAAAAATGTGATTTATACATTAGGTAATTTTTTTTTTTTTTTTTTTTTTTTTTACCGACATTCCCTTTAAGTCTCTACAAATAGAAGTGTAAATGTCATGCCATATGGCTGTGACTGCTCAAATTATTGATAACTTAAATGGCTACTAAACCTATAATCTTAAAGAGGCACTGAGGTTTCACAAATCTTTTTAAGTGTCATAGCAACATATCAAAAGTTTTGATTAGTGGGGATCTGATTGCTGAGACCCCCACCATCAGTAGAACGAGAATAGAGAATCGCTTCCACACCACGATCTCTCTCCTCGCTGGTGGAGACTGAAGTGAGGCAGACACCTAAACTTTATAATGAGTCAATTTTGCTTCCCTTTCCTGCAGCGAGTGTGTATGCTATGCGAGAGCTTCTCTGTCCTCGTTCTAGTGATCAGTAGGGGTCTCTGCACTCGGACCCACAATCAAAACTTCTGATATGTTGCTCTGACATATCAAAAGTTTTGTGAAGACTCAGTGACACTTTAAAGGGAATGTGTCATAAATCAGAAAATGAACTGTTTAAATTTTGAACGTATTATTTTTTTTCTCATTCTATCTGTATTAAAAAAAAAAAAAAATGGTGCAGTTTTCGCACTAACATAAAGTGTTGAATAACAGCTGCTAACATCATTCACATGATGTGAATATTTCTGCAGATATGCGAGAAAGTAGTGCTGCAGAGATCAAGATTTCATTTGGATGTCTTGAGAGTAATCCAATTGAAGAACATTACCGTCGGGCTCAACTACACATGAATGCACAATGCGAGTGTTGTTCGTGTTTTGAAGAGTGTTTCCACTGATGCTTTTCAAATGTTTTGGGATGGGAAGCTCAGTATTTAAATGCTAGTTTCTTATCTAGAATATAAAAATTATTGCTCTGTGCTGTTTCATTTACTTGCAGACTTTACATTCATTTCAATATGGGGCATAGGAGGAGACTTGAACCACACCATCACTTTACTTCCTGCTGAGAGAGAAAAAAAAATAACTTTTAACATCTTACCCAGACAGTGAGTTAAAAGTGGTCTGAAGAGAGAATTTAGGCTATGGCTACACGGCAACATGTCTCGCACAACATTTATTGTATGATAGTGTACAGTGTCGTGCTGTGACATGCTGCAAGTTGGATTTTTGTACTACTGTTGCGTCGCAGCGCGACACCATAGACTATCATTGCAGTAGATATCGCGCAACATTGGTGTGACACATGTAGCCCTAGCCTTATTGCCTAATAAAGTCCTGTGATCACAGCAGCATCTGCACTGTTTTAAGCAGCATGGAAAAGGAATATATGAATAGGTTAGGGATAGTAGGCTTGTAGAGCTAGTAGTCGTCATGCCTGGTCTCTGTAAGATGACAGCCAGTGATAAATTAGGAAGGAGAGTCCTGCGGCACACCCTGCTCAGCTTTCAAAGGAATGACTGTACAAAGACAATGTGGATCGAAGCACAAACTATAGGTAAAATGAGAATTAGGGCAGTCAAATCAGCTAGTCTGCTTGTGCTCTGTTTCTACCTGCTGGTACATTTGTGGGAACAATTGTTGCTAAGTATAATTGAAAAATGAACGTAGAAACGTATTCCATAAATTTGCTGACAAAATCAGTTCAAATTTGAGCTTCACATTAAGTAGGAACAGCCAAAATAGTCTGGTTCCTGGATTAATCTGTCTCCTGACCTACATTATTTTGTTCACCACTGGTATAAGTAGTTAGGGAAATATATGAACCTAATCACCCCCCCCCCCCCCCCTTCCCCTTCCTTTTCCAGCTGTCAGGATCCTTTTGTACAGCTGCTTAGCTTGTTAAAAATATTACATCCTGTTATTCTCATCATCTTCCTGGGAAGCGTCTACTGTCTGTCTAGCATTATTATATGCATGGCTATGGAGCGTAAACTACTTGATGCACGTGTAAACAGTGTTTTAAATAGTTACGTGAAGTAAATAAACCATATTTTACGACTTATTGTAGAAAAGTGAACTTTCAATTGTCTTTCAGCAGTTTGTTTAGATGAGTCTTGCTCTGTTAGCCATCTGTGTGCAGCTGTTGCCAACAGCCAGACTATGTAACTGAAGGCTCATAGAGACTCATCACTGTCACTAGTAAAGACTGATTCTGAGACCAGATACTTTCCTAGAGCAGATGCTGAACTCGAGATTAAATAGCCTCTTTTGAAAGTTTAAGGGGTTGTCCAGGTTCAGAGCTGAACCTGGACATATTCCCTTCTTCACCCAGGCAGCACTCTGAGTGAAGCATTTCATGCTCCGATGCTCTCCCTTGCCCTGTGCTGGATTGCGCAGGGCATGGGCTGTTTTGTTTATATTTTTACACTGCTAGGTGGGGGCATCCGCCTAGCAGTGTTCCCTCTAGCTGTTTTACAGGCTAGGGCAGTGCTAAACCCGCCCATTGACCTCACCGGGAACACTGCTAGACGGAAGCATCCCGGTAAGTTTCCGGATCTAAAGAAAAATCCCTTGCCTTGCAGTGAATGGCATAGCGGGGGAAAAAAAAATGGCCAATTTGTCTTTTTTATTTTTTTTAATTATTTTTTTCATTTCACCTCCAGAAAACCAAATTGGATAAATTTGAGCCAAATAAAATTAAAACTGCAGATTGACCCACAAAAAATGAGCCCTCACACAGCTCCGTAAACATAACTATAAAAAAGTTGAGTCAGAATATGGTGATGAAAAGAAGAAAAATTAATTTGGCCAAAGTATTTTTACCGTATTAAAATACAAGAAAAGCTATATAAATTTGGTTATCGCGGTAATCCTACTGACCTGGAGAATGAAGAGCACAGGTCACTTACTGCATGCTGAATGCCATAAAAACAAATCTACTTTTTCATGCGTTGGATGTGGACCCATTTATTTCAATGAATGCGCGATGACTGCTGTTTTGGATTTCCGTCCTGCTAAAAAAAAAAGTCTGTTTTGCAGACAAGAATAGGCATTTTGACAGTGGAGCCCATGGAAATTGTGGGATGCACAAGGCCTGTTCTGTATTTTGGGGATCCGCTGCTTCCAAACTGTAAATTGCATATAAACGTGTGCATGAGGCCTTAGTCATACACTGTAGATTGAGGCTGTGTTGCAGTTCTGCTGCTGCCGCCTAAGGGTTCATGCACACTAACGTGTGCCAGCTGGGCCCGTGCTGTGGACCGCAAATTGCAGCCTGCGATACATGAGCACCGACCGTGGCTGCTGTATGCGAACACAGGACTGATTCACTTGAATAGGATCTGCGTTCCGCACCGCAAAAAAGTAGTGCATGCAGTACATTTTTGCAGTGCAGAGTAGGGTTGCACCGGGTATCGAATTATCGATACCCAATCGATACTTTTGTACCAGTATCGATTCGATACCCGGATTTGCCTTTTACCGATACTAGACTGCGCTGCGCTGCTCTTAGCGTGTGCCATGTTGCCTCAGCAGAACAGTGGAGAAGATAAGTCTCTCCCTCTGCTGCCAGTAATGAGGGGAGGAGGGGACCCTGTGGCCACTGCCACTAATGATTATTATACTGGGGGTGTTGGAGGGAGGGGGCGCACTGCGCCACCTATGAAGATAACTCGCCCATTAATACAATTACAGGAAGCAGGTGCCGGCTGCAGAATCACATAGCCAGCACCCGACCTCTGACAGGGAGCTGCGATCAGCGGCTGCCATGGTAATTTCCCTGCTGCTGTGTGCACAAAGCCCAGGGAAGCAGGGAGAGTGTTAAGTCCTATTCACCTGAGGGGTTAACTGCCGCTGATCGCAGATCCCTGTCATAGAGGTCGGGTGCCGGCTATGTGATTCTGCAGCCGGCACCCACCTCCTGTATCTTTATTAATGGGTGAGTAATCTTCATTGGTGGCGCAGCGCGCCCCCCTAGTATTATAAATCATTAGTGACCGTGGCCACAGGGTCCCCTCCTCATTGGTGGCAGTGGCAGCTTCTGATCGAAGCCCCAGCAGTGTAATCCTGGGGCTCTGATCGGTTACCATGGTAAACTCCCTGCTGCTGTGTGCACAGAGCAGCAGGTAGACTGTGAGGTCATATTCACCCTAATAGAGCTCTGTGTATAGGTGAATAGGACAAGATCCCAGGTTCTAGCCCCTAAGGGTGAAATAGTTATTAAATAAAAAGTAAAAAACAAAATATTAAGTATAAATCACTCCTTTTTTTTCTAATTTTACTTTTAAAATATCTAAACAATAAATAAACATATCACATCGCCACATCCAAAAAGTCCAAACTATTAAAATATAAAAAAAATCTGGTATGGCGTAAAAAAATAAATAACTGTGCGGTTTACCTTTTTTTTTTTTTTTGGTCACCTGGTACCCCAACAAAATAGGATAGGACTGTTCGATTATGGGCCGGACACTCCATAAAATGTGGAATGCACGCTTGTTTTTATATCGAGTATCGCAATACTTTTTTATGGTATCGAAATAGAATCAAAATTTTATCGTGACAACCCTAGTACAGAGGCACGGACATAAAACCCTCTGTCCGCATGGGTCCGCATCAGTGATGCAGTGCACAAATGGACGGTGCCTGTATATTGCGGACTCGCTGTTTTGGGTCGCAATATCTGCACCGGCCGACAACAGTTGTGTGCATGAGCCTGGAGGATAAGTGCTATCTAGGAAAAAATCTGAAGAGACTTTACCTAGCACTGCGGCTCTTTGTTCTGTGGATGTCTCAGATACAACTTGACTTCAAATATCAATTTGATATTTCTGGAATACTCTAACAATATGCCATAAACTTCTGTGATGTCAAAACCCCTTTAAGTGTCCTTATATGCTTTATTATTGTTTCATGTTCCATTTCTTCTACACAGCGAGCAGCAATGGTCTGCTCCCAGATGACATTTAAGTGAGGAAACAGCATGGGAATTATGAAAATTATAGATCAGCTAGGACTAGACCAACGGCGCTTTTTAGATTTGAAATAGAACACTAAATCCTGACGATGCGTCTTGCAGACGGAACACGAGGCATGTATGAGCTCTCCACTGAAGACAAGAAACCCCAATAACCCACCAGTACTAACAAGTAGCCATTACCTTGTAGGTGCCTAAGATCCAGTTTTCTTGCCCCTGATCATCCTAGGAGTGAGCAGTCCATTTAGCAAATTTGAATGTACTGTATTCCTATAAAAAGCAAGGGTCTACCTCCCTTTTTTTTTTTTTATCCATTCTGCCCTTTGTTCAAAAGTTGAACACCCCCTTAAATTCCCCTGTCTGGCCACCATCATAGACATTAATGCATATTTGGGCAGTTTAGAATTGAAAGCATACATTAGATTTTTATTTTTATCCGCTCTCATCTTAGTGGTAAAGTTATTTATTTTTTTTCTTCTTTTGAGTGCATTTTCTAAGGAAAAACTTTTTTCCCATGCCAGGCTGTTACGTAAATAGGTGTCTGTTTGAAGGATGAGCCTTGGGAATAGTAAGCAGCATGCCTCAGCTGTTTCACTGAAGGAGCTGAGTAAGCTTGGATATTAACTGGCATGAACCATTGCACTAACAGCAATGATGGGAAATTCTGCATCACATCTGCACTTCTGAAGTAATGAGTCTTGGAAAAGTTGCCAAGAAAACTGGCTGTGTGCATCTTTGTTTAAATTTTACATTTGGGATTGTTAATTAGTTTCAGGCATCAAGAAAACGGGTTCCTCATGTAACAGCACATCATAAGGCAATTCAGGTCACATCCTTTGGAAAAGTTGTCCACGAAACTTTGAGGGCATGCTGTCGTTTTAATATAAAGCAGCAGAACCACATAGCATTACAACTTATGATGATGCCGTGCACTCCTACAAGTCCAGAACGGAGGATCACACTCACACATGGAGCATGACTCCCACATTGGACTCGCTAGTGTGATACAGCCCTAATAAGTTACCCCCTATCCTGTGGATAACTTAATCTAACCGGAATACCCCTTTAATTCTACACCAATCTACTCGATCAAGAGCAGTTGGAGTCTACCTATCGTATGCTAGTGGCCTAGGTGCAGCCTTCACCAGCACTTCTCCGTGTTCACAATGCAATTTGAGCCTGCTCTTTTTTGATACACAAGAAGAGAAGTTGATTTCCTTTTTTTTTGTCCTCTTTGAACTCCACGTTACACTTGTGCGCTGGAACCTTTTATGCTGTAAAGTAGGCCAGAATCAGCACCCTATCTGATAGTTCTTTCATGGAGAAATCGACATTTGCTTACTGATACCAGTTTGTGTTTCACACCCTACAGACATAGTCTATGTAACTCTATGGGGTTTCCAGAATTACCGCCCAAAAGAAGGAGGAGGAAACACTCTGTTTCTATGTGACCATGTGACTATAATAGCACTTCTACGAGGGCTAATTTGCTTGATGGTATCTGACAGTTACATACTTCCAGTCCTAGAAACTGGAACTATATAAGTGACTGAGAGACTGTACACCACTACTGCATTTGGGATCTCAGTCAAGTTTTTTTTAAATTTTAACTTTTACCATAACTTCACTCGACTCTTAATAGCCCATAGGCATTGCTCTGCTTCTTTGAACTGGAGCTGGCTTTGGTTGCTTTCCAGGGTTCATGTAGCCTTCACGCAATTGTTCCTTATTTCTTTGTGCCTACAATATCTTTGTACTAATCATGGTGTACACATAAGGCTTAGTAGTGGGAAATATCAGAGAGGCATGAACTGAGTATGAGGTAAGGGATGGAGGGAATTGTGTGCGTACTTAAAAGCACCTTATATTACTGAGCAGCAAATAGCCTCCCAAACAGCTACTTATGGTGGCAAATTCTGTACTTGGTTATAGACCAAGAACTGTGAAGCCCTCCAAGGCTTGACAAAGGCTCCACTGAGATGAGCTGAAATGTTGCATTGGGTGTAATAAAGGATCCACTTTCCTTCACTAAGACCGGGGTGCTGCCTTGTTTCATTTTACATTAGTCTGTGGAATCTTTTCCCAATTTCCATTTGGTGTGTAATATGCTCATGAGAGAACTTGCATTTACAGTACCCCAAAGTTTATTTTATAGGATCATGCCTAGTCGCAATGCCTTCAGTCATTTCCTTGGAAGATATCAGCTTGCAAAATATAGCACATTGGAAACTACACTCATACATTGGCACAGAATGATTGCAAATGTCTATTTAAGAAATGGGGATTTTCAAGGAGATAGAAATGAGGCTGTGGCGCTGATAGTATTACAAAGCTGATTAAAATGTGAGTAAAAGGACAGCGGCTAATCTGGTGGGAAACTGATCTGTCCTCACAGTACCAGTCAGTGGAAGGTGGATGGGAATGCTCTTGAAACTCAGGTAATTAAAATGACTGTTTGGTTTCTGTAGCACGATGGCACCCATTTAGTAATTCTGTCCAATGGTTAGATTGTCTAAACCTACATCAGACAGTCAGTGGTCCACACTTCATGATAGATTTGGTGCATCTTGTTAGAGGTTAAGCACTTTACGCTTGCCTTCTCTTCGTTTAGGCTTACTTTAAACCATGTATTAGGTTACAGTGATACATTGAACACTTAATTATGATTTCAAAAAATTATTTAGCGTCAAGCTTTCTGCACTCTGTAGTATCCAAAGGATGGGTCATCAGTATAGGTCTCTGAAAACCCCTTTAAGCTGTTTGAACCCACTCTTAAACCTGGGGACTGAACAAAGAAAATTGGTGTCCCAGTGTGCATCTTTAATAAGTATTATAATCAGGGACAAACTGACTGGGCATTATGACCGTGTATGGCGGCCTATGCCTAGCCCCTAGTGAGTTAAAGGAGTCTTTAAAGGGGTTGTCTAGCCTAGTAGCTCACAATCCCAGTGGTCCTAACGTGCACATTAAAAAAAATCAATCTACAGTCCCACTGTGCTTGTGCCGCTGCCCCATTCCCTGGCACTTCTGGTCCCTGCATGACCAGTAAGTAGATTGACACCATTCTCTGCGGTCGCATCTGCTTGAATGGCACATCACACTTTGGACAGGGTTTAAACCTCAGATGACATGCATCATCAATCCATTGGAACCTCCACCTTCCTCATTAGACAACTGCATTGAGATGTTCAAATGGAGTCAAGCATGTGTGGTGCCACTGAATTCAATATCTATGGGACTGATGGAGAAAAGAGTACAATGCTCGGTTGTTTGTCAGCTCCATAGATGCTGAATGGAACAGAAAGGAACATGTTAGAATGTCACCCAGAAACTTGGACTTGTATACAGGATGATCTTGCGAAGCTTCACATAAACAAATAATTATAAATAAATCTAGGTTCTAAGCATCGGACATTAAATATCCCTAAAATGTTCTTTTCTTTTTTTCTTCCCCCCCCCCCCCCCTTTTAGGAACCATGCGGTATGTAAGAAAAAGCCTTTATTCACTAAACTCTGCACCAGCCAAGGGAATTTGTTGGGAGTGGTTGAATGACGATGGCCGTTGGACAGCTTATGAAACACAAATTTGTATGTTTCTAGAGGAAAACTTTAGCAATGGCAATCCAACCGTAGATCTTGGAATATTTGGACTCTGCTATCATGTTGACTTTCTCACACTCATTCAGACAAATCAAGTGACTGGTTTTCGACGGCAAGTCCAGAGACGTCTCGATACACCTTATCCAGTAACTACAAAGGTGGGACCCGCACATAAATCTTCTGCCTGTGCTTGCCACCAGTGTCTTGCAAGTAGCGGTGCAGGACCTATTCCCGTTCGGTATAGACACTCAATGATTAACTTGTCTGCTTCCTCTAATTACCCAAACGCCAGTCGGACATCAAACAGTAGTACTAGTTACCTACCTTATCCAAAACCAACAATAACTAGTGCAAAATCTGCACCAAAGCTCAACAACACTTGGTTACCCCCATCAACATCAATGCAATTTCCTGGTCCCTCTTCTGCCAACGGAATGCAATTTCCTGGTCCCTCTTCTGCCAACAGAATGCAATTTCCTGGTCCCTCTTCTGCCAACGGAATGCAATTTCCTGGTCCCTCTTCTTCTGCCAACGGAATGCAATTTCCTGGTCCCTCTTCTGCCAACGGAATGCAATTTCATGGGCCTCCACCTCCTAATGGAATAAGGTAAACACTCCATTGAAAAATGCTACTGTATATCTGTGAGCCTGACACTTCTAGTGGCCAATCTGACTTTTCTAGCATGTTTTGTAGACTCTAACAGAAAGTAGTGTGCACCAAGAAGGCCTCTGTGGCAAATTTTTAAGCATATTAACTTCTGGGATTTGTCTAGCCTCCCTAAAGGAAGACTAGCTCTAAATTGTCATACTTTTTTTTTAAAAAAAATATTTTTTTTTTCCCAAAAGAACCTTAACCGTTTTGTCATAGAATGATATTTAAAGCCCGAGCAATCTTCAGGAGATGCTGGAGCAAAGTGCATTTACCCACGCCAACTAAGCAAGCAGTGTTTGGGAATAACTGCCTGCTTGTCAGAGGAGGTGAGAGCTGCATTCATGTGGTGCAATCTCTCATCTCCATACAGAATCATTGTTTCTGTTTACACAGCACGTTTTTCTGCCCACAAAAATGTTTTTTGTCAGTATAAAAGATGAATTTACCTAAAAGGGGTTGGCCACTATAATTTTTATAATGAGCTCAGCCCAGGCTCTGCGTGCAACCAGTTCGTCCGTGGCTGTACGCGACATGGAGGAGCTTTAGAGAGAGCTCGTCCATGGCTTTATTCTAACTGCACATGCGCTGCTTTTCCTAATAAGAGCAGCGCATGCCCAGTCTTCCCCTGCCACTGGTGCGTTCCCTGCTCCGACTGTCTCTACAACCGGCTTATTCCTGTCAGAGTTCGGAGCGGTAAGAAATAAGAGCGCGTAGGGGATCAGATGCACTCTTACTTTTCTTCCCGCTCTGAACTATGACGGGAATAAGCCGGTTGTAGAGACAGTCTGAGCAGGGAACGCACCAGTGGCAGGGGCAGACTGGGCATGCGCTGCTCTTAAGAAAAGCAGCGCATGTGCAGTTAGAATAAAGCCATTGACGAGCTTTCTCTAAAGCTCCTCCATGTCGCCTACAGCCATGGACTAACTGGTTGCACGCAGAGCCTGGGCTGAGGGGGCGGGGCTCATTATAAAAACATTATAATTACATTATAATTTTGGATTTTTTTAAATAAAGTGTGTGTGTGTGTGTGTGTGTGTGTATGTGTGTATATATATATATATATATATATATATATATATATATATATATATATTTTTATAACCCTACCTCCCACTATATAGTGGAAAGTACTTGTATAGTGGCCAACCCCTTTAATAACTGATTATCAGGAATGAGATTTAGCTCACTGCCAATAATAGTCCTGTGTAAAGGTACCTTTAAATAGGCTGTCTAGACATCCATTGCATTTATCTCCGTGTTTCAGGTTGGGTAATAAATGTGGTGCATTCCAACTATTGGTTGGCCTACTTTGCAAGAGAATTTTATGACAGGATTGTGGTGCAATTTTGTCATGATATAGGCCACACCCTCTTGGCAAGTTGGGTGTTGTAATTTGGAACATCTAATTTAGAAAAATCCACAACAGTTTGCAGCAAAATTTGGTGTAGTTTATGGTAAGATCTAGGTGTACTGACATTAGTAAATGTAGGCCATTGTGTTTGTGAACTGTAGTTTTAGGCTAGATTTATAATTTTTTTTATTTTTTTATTCTGATGGATCAGTAGAACGAAAAACAAAACTGATGTGAACATACCTTTTAATAATGAAATCTGCTACTTCAATTTTTGTTCTGTTTTTGTGGTTCTCTTCTGAACTCTCTAGTCTGTGTGGAGGAGACCTTACAAGTTAAGATTTTAAACAAATGGAAGTACAGGCAAGACTTTATTCTTTTGTCTTTAGTAACATTCAGTTTTTGTTTCAATTTTGGACTTCTAGCATGCCGTCCCTTCCTGTACAGGTTGCGAAGAACAGTTCCTTGAAGCAGGCTCTTGCAGGTAACATAATACTGTTGGTCGAAACCTAAAGGGATTGGCCATTCTCAGACATTGATGGCATATTGCAAGGATATGCCATCAAGTTCAGATGGGTGTGGGTCTCCAGAACAGAGCACACCTCGCATACACGGCACGCTTTCTACTCACTACTATGGGAATTCAGAAAACTGCTGCAGAAGCAAGCTGAGCTATTTTCAGAAGTAATCTATAGAGGTGAATGGAGAGCGCTCTGGCCACCTCTCTTTTCACCACTATGGAACTTTGGAAATAGCCGAACTTACTCATAAATCCCATAGCGGCGGATGGAGTGCAGTCACGCTTGTGCAGTGCATTCTCCTTCACTTCAGGGACCCGTTCTGGAGATGGGTGCAGTTCCCACCTTTGGGACCCACTCCTATCTGACATTGATGGCATGTGTTGGTGACATACCATCACTGTCTGAGATGGAAATGCCCCTAAAGTTTGAGTATTAAAATGTTTAGTTTGTGTGATTCAGCTCTTTACATTAGACATTTCTCTTAGGGTCCTGTTCACAAAATGATGTAGCATGTTGCATTATTCTGCCCAATTAAAAAAAGATATAAAAACACAGAAGCTTTAAAAAAAAAAAAAACACTTTGTAAGGCTACATGCACACGACCGCATGTGTTTTGCGGTTCGCCAAAAAAAAGATGACATCCGTATGCCACCCGTGTTTTTTAAATGTTTTTTTGCGGATCCATTGTAACGCCTAAAATAAACAAGAATAGGACATGTTATATTTTTTTTTGCGGGGCTGCGGATCGGACATACGGATGCGGATAGCACACTGTGCTGGTCGCGTTTTTTGCGGACCCATTGAAATGAATTGGTCCGCATCCTATCTGCAAAAAAAACTGAACGGCCACGGAAACAAAATACGCTTGTGTTCATGTAGCCTAATTCTCACTGGTGTCTGTGACATAAGGATGATAGCAGATCATAAACAAAAAAGAAGAAAGAAATGCAGTGATACCAGTGTGAGCAGAGCCTTTTCTGCTTCTAAGCGGTCTACTAGTATTTGGTTTATGTTCTTTAAAATGTTTGTATTTCTCCTTTTATTAAATGTCTGCTTGCCTAATATCTGCCTTTACTAAACTGCATTGTTGTGTCTCGGCTCATTAAAGTTTGATACATCTCTGGGTTACTTTTGAGTTGTTTTGGGGAACTGTAGAACAACTATTCTTGACCTAAGGTTATGACTGCTTTGATACCATTTATGAAAAAAGTGACCATATCTCTGCATCTTTATCAAGTAGTTGGTTCCAAAGCAACCCCAAATAGTTCTACTGTCAGTCCTGCAGCGTTAGCTTGTGGCACTGCTGGCAAAGATTATCGAGCTAGGTTTGTATCAAGAAAGCTTGACCTTCTTAGAAGTGGTATTAAGATAGGTCTGTTTCACCTTCCCTTCTACTTGTAATATATAAAACTGAGGCTACCTGCACAAGTTGCAGATATTGTACTACACTGGTTTTTCCGCATGAAAATCCACACAGAATATGCAAAGTGAATATTTGCCAAATCTCATGTACCCTTTGCGTATTTTTTGCTTACGGAAATTGACCTCTGTGGATCTTTAAAATCCACAGCATGTCAGTTGTTTCTGCACCTTAATCGTATGTAAAATACAGCGGCTCACCCCTATCACGTATGGATAGGTGCTCACCCTCCGGTCCTACCCTCAGGACCTAGAAGGAAAAATGGAATATGTACGAAATGAGGGGGCACTCACATACGGGAAACACTGGACGATTAGGTAAATGTAATTTAATATTCTAAAAACAGACCCCTAAAATATACATAAAACATATACTGTAACAACCTATAAATTACATATATGTGAATCCTAATAGCACATTGGTATAGCGTGCTGGCGTAAAATGCTGTCATGCGTGGTATCACATACGGTCCATATAGACAATCTCCCAATTCAGATATATATTCGCCAGTCTATAGATTTATAAATACACTGGCGTGCAGTTGTGAGTATAGTGAAATAAAGTCCATACAAACAATGTCTCAATTGATATGGAAGAATGACCGCACAATGTGTTCCAATAATAATAGTGGTGTGGGATATCCGGAAAATCACACCAGTGATTTAGAACACTATGTCCAATTACGATAGACCATGGGAGTCCAATATTCAAAGATCAGTTGAGCACGTTGGGATGAACTTCCCAGTTACTTACAGTGTCCAGCCGCTTATGCTGACCCAGTCTCTCCCCTCCTTACTGCTAGGCCGCAGTGTATAGTTACCCAGGTGGCAGTGCCTGGCCGGCCGTGGCGTCCCACGTGACCTGGTGATCTGGGGTTCCGGGCGGACGCTTTGGTGACGTCACTGCTGTGCGGCGGCAATTTCAAATTCGGAAGTCAATCTTTGGCGCTTACAGCTAGATATCCAATTTCTTTGGTCTTTTGCTTGAATCCACGCTCACTCTGTAATGCCAGACGCGTTTCAGGGTCTTACACCCCTTCCTCAGTGGCCCAAAGAAATTGGATATCTAGCTGTAAGCGCCAAAGATTGACTTCCGAATTTGAAATTGCCGCCGCACAGCAGTGACGTCACCAAAGCGTCCGCCCGGAACCCCAGATCACCAGGTCACGTGGGACGCCACGGCCGGCCAGGCACGGCCACCTGGGTAACTATACACTGCGGCCTAGCAGTAAGGAGGGGAGAGACCGGGTCAGCATAAGCGGCTGGACACTGTAAGTAACTGGGAAGTTCATCCCAACGTGCTCAACTGATCTTTGAATATTGGACTCCCATGGTCTATCGTAATTGGACATAGTGTTCTAAATCACTGGTGTGATTTTCCGGATATCCCACACCACTATTATTATTGGAACACATTGTGCGGTCATTCTTCCATATCAATTGAGACATTGTTTGTATGGACTTTATTTCACTATACTCACAACTGCACGCCAGTGTATTTATAAATCTATAGACTGGCGAATATATATCTGAATTGGGAGATTGTCTATATGGACCGTATGTGATACCACGCATGACAGCATTTTACGCCAGCACGCTATACCAATGTGCTATTAGGATTCACATATATGTAATTTATAGGTTGTTACAGTATATGTTTTATGTATATTTTAGGGGTCTGTTTTTAGAATATTAAATTACATTTACCTAATCGTCCAGTGTTTCCCGTATGTGAGTGCCCCCTCATTTCGTACATATTCCATGTTTCTGCACCTTGTATATCTAGTGTAGGGCTGCAGTAAACGATTATTTTAGAAATTGAGTATTCTATTGATTATTTTTTACGATTAATTGAGTACTCTAATAAGAAAAAATGAATTAGACTGTTTTCCTTTATAAAAACTCATCAGACCACCTACCATCAGTCCCCAACACCCTTCTCCCCCCCCCCCCCCCCCAAGTGCCATCAGCTCCACTATCCCCTGGTGCCATCAGCATGCCCCCCACCCTCCCTTGCGCCATTGCTTCCCCCCCCCCCCCCCCCTCCTGACACCCGGAGTGCACAGCGTCATTGGTTGCTATGACCCTGTGCACTCTGGGTGCCCGGCCTTGGTCGCATTAACTTACTTTTCCAGCAGGGGCGCCGCCGACACTCCATCGTTCTGCACCTGGCGTCACACAGCACGTCAGGTCATGGCGTGCATATGTCAGAAGGTCAGTGCAGCGCGGGAGACCATGAGTATTCCGAGCGCAGCGGGAGACCACGGAGCGGGAGTAATAGCAAGAGCTTCACTCCCGAGGATTTTTTTTTTTGTGTCGAATTACTCGATTTAGTCGAGTACTCGTTGCAGCCCTAATCTAGTGTTTTTTCCATGGACTTCAATGGGGTTGTTAACTTAAACAAAATCCGCAAGAAAAACAGCACAAATATTGCACCAAAACCGCAATAAATATTGTGGATTTATGTGGTTCTGTGCAGTTTTCATGTGGATTTTCTCCATACAAATCCACTCCGTATGCAGGTAGACTATTGGTCCTTTTACAAATATTAACCAAATGTTCCCAATAATTGCCTGATCCTGTGAGGAGGTGAAAGCTGCATTTACATGGAGGAGTGATTGGTACTGCAGTATCTCATCACCATACACCTTCATTGCTTCTGGGCAGGAAATTGCTGTTTACATGGGAAATCATCTGCGCAGAGGCAATGATTTTGGTGCCAGCTGAAAGACATGATCACCCGATAACCTGCATAAGTCAGCTAGCGGCAAGTCTGTATTTATCAAATGTACCCACAGAGTCTTGGGGGGCTTTCAGTTTGTTAAAATGTCTGTCCTGCCATAAAACAGTAGGAAACTGTAAAGTTTCCTCTCATATTTACAAGGAAGTAGATCTGAGACCAAACCCAACAAGCTTCACATGTCAGGGAACCTGAACTTCTAATTCAGAAAGCTATGAATATCCCACCAGTCTCCCTGTATAATGGGGCATAACCACACCATATGAAATAAAAAAAACTTGCGCACACAGGGCTCGAGTCGACACATCCAGAATAATCTAAACAGTGTGGGGTAGATAGACCCTATGTAACCACTTAGTCTGTGTAAGCTGGTCCTTGACAGTAATTGCTGTGGACCTCCACATAGATATTACTTCCCTCGTCTGCCATATCCCCTTTCCAATTAGTGAAGGACTTTGCCATCGTGGAGTCCTGCTCTGCCAAGATGAAAATATAAGACTGGTTTGTGAAGATTTAACCCTTTGTGCTACAGTGTCTACTGCGCCACACTCCAGATTTACGGTCCCTCTCCCACATGCGTGCAAGGTAAATTCCGACCTCAGACTAGCATCTGAGCGAAAGAGTCCCCTATCATAGTCGAGCAAGATACTTCACCCCATGACGTGGTCAAAATTCAAAATCAGACAAGTATTCCAACTTCCCTTTGTAGCTGCTATATTGATTGAAGGTATTTTTAATTTTTCCATCTATACTGAGATCCATAACTGTTATATTTCTGTCGACGAATTGGTTCTTGTTTGAGAGCCGAGTTTTCTTAAAAACATTGTGGTACATATAAATTACTGTTTCACTTTTACTATATTTTTTTATGGAGGGAGGAGGTTCCGCCATTGTTTTTTACGGGAGGTTTATGTACAACCCTAATTCCCAAAAAGTTGGGACAGGGAAGTGAGAAGACTAATTGCTGGAGATTTGGCAGAGGAACGTTGCCCCTTTCGTGTCTGATGTAGGATTTTAGCTAGTGATTGAAGTGGGCTTTGGATACTACATGCAAAATCGCTTCGTTCATAACTTCGGATTAATACTGTGCAGAGATCCATCTCCATACAGTATTAAAATGTATGGGCTCCAATGAGCTGAAGTTAGTTATTCGCAAAGTCACGTCAGACTTTGTTGAATAACTTTGGTAGTTGAAGTTCAAAACCACTTTAAAACTTTGAACCGAACTCTGCTTCAGTTTTGAGGTACCGGAGTTTGGTTCCAAGTTTTATTGTGATAGATGCGGTATGTGATTTATCATTGTCTTGCTGAAATATGCAAGGCCTTTCCTGAAGCAGACATCTGGATGGAAACATGTTCTAAAACCTGTTTATACTGTTCAGCAGTGATAGGCCTCATGCACACGGCAGTTGTGCAGCAGTTCCGTGCATTGGGGACCGCAATTGCGGTCCCCAATGCACGGGCAACATCCGTGCAGCAGGCCGGACCCATTAAACTTGAATGGGTCTGTGGTCTGTCCGCACCGCAAAAAAACATTTCATGTCATATTTATTTGCGGTGCAGAACAATGGAAAGAAACACCACAGAAGCACTCCGTAGTGCTTCCGGTGTTCCGTTCCATGACTTCGTTCCACATCTCCGGAATTGCGGACCCATTCAAGTGAATGTATCCCCATCCGTGGTGCCGCGGATTGCCGACCCTCCGTTTGCGGGGGGCAACGGTGGCCCAACGACCGTGTGCATGAGGCCATAGTCCTTTTTTGGATGTATAAACTACCCACACTATAGGCACTAATGCAACCCTATACCATCAGAGATGCATGCTTTTGAACCATAGACTGGTAACAAGCTGGATGGTCCCTCCAACTTTTCATTTGGCCTCAGTCTATTTTAAATGAGTTTTTGCCCAGCGCTGTTTCTGGATCGTTTTGACATATGTCTTCTTCTTTGCATGATACAGCTTTAACTTGCATTTGTGGATTGCACGACTAACTCTGTTCAGACGGTGGTTTCTGGAAGCCTTCCTGAGCCCATGAGGTGATTTCCAGTACAGATTCATGGCTGTTTTTAATTCAGTGCTGCCTGAGGGCCTATAGATGACAAGCATCCAATATTGGCTGTTAGCCTTGTCCCTTTCACGCATGCATTTCTCTGATTCTTTTCAGATTATTTACTGTATATGGTGGGATATTCAAAGCACTCGCAATTTTACATTAAGGAACCTTTTTCTGTAATTGTTCCACAATTTTAGATGCATTGGTGAGCCTCTGCCCATCTTTGCTTCTGAGAAACTCTACTTCTCGACCACCACTTGCATTTCCAGACCATTGTTGCTCCAGTTTGGTCCCAACTTTGAGATGCGTTGCTGCCATCAAGTTCTAAATTAGTTAATTTTTTTCATGAGATGGGAAAATGTCTCACTGAAAATATGGGTCTGTGAGACTTGGAAATCATTGCATTAAAGAGGACCTTTCACTAGTTTAAAAACTATCAGTGGGCAGAGCGGCGCCCAGGGGTCCCCCTGCACTTACTAGTATGTCTGGGGAGTCCCAGGCTATGAGCTGTGCGCTACGATTGGCCAGTGCTGCAGCAAGGGACAACCCTAATACAAAAACTCCGCCCAGTACAATAGAGGGAGTGCAGACACCGGAGCCTATACCGGGCGAACCGAGCGGCGCCCAGACATACTAGTAAGTGCAGGGGGACCCCTGGGCGCCGCTCTGCCCACTGATAGTTTTTAAACTAGTGAAAGGTCTTCTTTAAGTTCTTATTTATATCTTACAAAGCATCCCAACCTTTTTGGAATTGGGGTTGTATTATTTTATATATCCTGGTAGTATGAATTAACACCTTATTATACACTGTGACAGCTGCATGTTAGGCCTTTTCTTTCAGATCTGACACTACAGAGTTACTGCAACAAACTTTCTCTGTGATTACCATTAGGGATGAGCGAATTTCATATTTTGAGTTCGTTTGGGGTATGAGCTGAATTGCATTATGGATTCCGTTACCACAGAGCATAACGCAATTCCATAACGGAATGCCTTTAGAGCAGGGCTTGACAAATTTCTTTGGAATCTAGGACCCAGCTAACAAAGTTAGGAGCCAGGCGGAGCCGCGTCATAAAGCCCCCATAGTGCTCCCCCTTCCACTTCTCCATAGAACCCCCCAATAATGCATGCCAGTACATGGGGCCCCCAGTAGATGCCCCCATAGTGCTCCTCCCCCTCTTCTCCATAATGCCCCCCATAATATGCCAGTATATAGGGTCCCCATAGTGCCCCCCATAATGTGCCAGTATATAGGGCCCCCATAGTGCTTCCCTTCTTCTCCATAGTGCCCCCCCATATTATGCCAGTATATAGGGCCCCATAGTGCTTCCCCTCTTCTCTATAGTGCCCGCCCCCCCATATTGTGCCAGTATATAGGGCCCCATAGTGCTTCCCCTCTTCTCCATAGTGCCCGCTCCCCATATTGTGCCAGTATATAGGGCCCCACCCCCCCCTTCTTGCCACAGTATACTATAAATAATAAAAACAATAAACTCATATACTTGCCTTATGCTGCTGTCAGTGATGCAATAAAGGCCTCTTCAGGCCTGTGTCCCGCACTGTACGTCTCAGGCGACGCGATGACATCATAGCGCTGCCTGCACCGGCCTCTGATAGGCTACAGGCACTATGCCTGTAGCCTATCAGAGGAACGGGCAAGGGAGACTCCTCTCCCCTGCTCCTCCGCACCATTCATCTGTATCTCTGTCCTGAGGACGGTGATACAGATGAATTTGGAGATGAGCGCTTCCACAAGGGAGGCGTTTATCTCCACTCCTGCTGCCTCTGGATAGAACGGGCCCCCCTCTGGCGCTCCGCACACATCACCCGTGCACCTTTTGAAAACGGGCTGACAAATACCCAAGCGCCAGGACCAAATTCCTGATCGCCATGGCGACCCGGCGCCTGGGATTTGTCGATCCCTGCTTTAGAGGTATTCAGTTATTCATTCCATCATAATAGAAGTCTATGGCCTGCATAACTGATCCGTCCTGTTTGTTATGCAAGAGAGGACTCCTCTGCATAACCGAAATGGGACGGATCCGTTATGCAGGCCATAGACTTCTATTATGACTGAATGAATAACGGAATGCCTCTAAAGGCATTCCGTTATGGAATTGCGTTATGCTCTGTGGTAACGGAATCCATAATGCAATTCAGCTTATACCACAACACTAACTCTGAGTTCAAAATATGAAATTCGCTCATCCCTAATTACCATGAATGGTTCCTTCCTGGTGATCACGTCATCAGCACCTGATTAATTCAGGAAGAAACCAGTCAAGATAATCTCAGGGAAAGCTGGTTGTTAACTGGGAGCAAAGTACAAGAGGGAGACATTTTTTCTCGCCCATATTCCTTGGGGGACACAGGAAACCATGGGTATAGCTCTGCTCCCTAGGAGGCGTGACACTAAGTGAAAGCTGTAAGCCCCTCCTCCATCAGCTATACCCTTCAGCCTGGAGAAGAGACTGCCAGTTTTTTGCTTAGTGTCCAAGGAGGCAAGACACCCCCTGCTTATGCAGGGTTGTTTTCCTATGATTTTTTATTTTTGCGTTATTTGTTGTTTTTAATTCGATTTTTTTCTACCTACAGGGACAACAGAGGCGCATTAGACCCCTCTGTTTCTCCCGGGGTTGAGTTGCGCCAGTGCCGGTAATTCCGCACTGCCGCCTCCCCCACACAAGACAAGGTGGACCAGGGCAGCCTCGCTCCCCTGCGTCCCGCCAGCTCAGGGTCGCCCGCACGCCAAGTCCCTCCCCCGGCTTCCTGCCACTGCGGTGCCAGGAGCTGAAGGGGCGACCCCCGCTGGATGGACTGAGGGCGAAGACAGCGTATGGTGAGAGTGGCTGTTCCAGCCTCCCCTTCCTCCCTCCCACCGCTGCTACATCTCCATGGCCGCTGCTACATCCCCCATGGCCACTGCTACATCGCCTCCCGCCCCCCCCGGGCATATCGGGACCGTTACCGGGCATAGTTTGGGGGGGAGTTTATCTTGCCTTACAGGGGACGGCTGGGGGCCGCTTACTTGGCGTGAACGGCGCCATTTCATGGCCGGCACTTCATCACCTTGGGGGTTAAAATCATTTTGCCGCGCGCGGCTCTGCTTCAGCTTCAGCGCGGCAGAGGGGGGGCGGAGCTTCCTACATGCGCTCCGCTACTTCCGGTTTCATCGGGCTCCACTTCTCACAGTGCTGCGTGGAATCCTCTCTGCCGTGCGATCCTGAAGCCATTCATCTCCGTGCTGCTGCCTCTCCTCCACAGCCTCCTCAGTCTGTTCCCCTTACCGCTGCCGCTTGCATCATCCGGGTCTGGTAGGACTGTTAACCCCCTCCGTGCCACAGTACTGTTGCTTGGGTGTTATCCCTGTTCCTTTTCTTTGGGGTCTCCCACTTTAAGTGCAACATCTTTTTTCCACCATGTCAGACCCTTCTGCAGCCGCCAAGCCTTGGTACCATGCCTGTACTGCTTGTAGGGAACCCTTTCCCCGGGGGCAGTCTGATCCGCACTGTACTGCATGCCGAGCTCCACCGCAGCCTCAGTTGCCCGCTGTGTCGCTCCCTGCTTCCTCTGACCCGTCTGACTGGGCTAGATCCCTGTCCCAGGCCGTGGAAAGCCTCACTCATGTCGTGGGCCGCCTAATAGACAGGCCACCTACCCCGCAGGACGCCACTCTGACTGTCGCGCCCTCCGGGTCCACTGCTTCTGCCGCTGCAGCGGGTTCACTCTCTCCTAGTGACCCCTCCCGAGCTAGGCACTCTCAGAAGCGTATTAGAGTAGAGCGAGCCTCCTCCTCTGAGGCCTCACTCTCCCCGCCACGCGTGCGCACCCAGACGGGCCTCTCCTCTCCAAGGGATTCGCTCTCTGAAGGTGAATTGGCGGTTTCAGATTTGGAAATGGACTCGGCCCTGCCGTCCAAGCTAGCCTCTGCGATGGGTCAACTCATCTCTGATATTCGTGACACCTTTTAAGGTGCAGGATGATCCCCCTAGCTCTGACGCAGCTAGCGTCTCCTTTATCAGACCCAGGCAGGCCTCAAAAGTCTTTCCAATCCACTCTGATTTCTCCTCCGTGGTGTCTAAGGCTTGGGCTCGCCCGGACGCCCGTTTTGTCAACCCCAAGAAGCTGGACATTTGCTATCCTTTTCCAGCCGATGTCGTGGCCACCTGGTCTTCCCCACCCAAGGTGGACCCCCCTGTGGCCCGGCTGTCAAAGAACACGGCCATCCCTGTTCCCGACGGATCCTCTCTTCAGTCAGCGGAGGACCGTCGCATGGAGACCCTTTCCAAGGGCATTTTTGCTGCCTCCGGTTCTGCTCTCAGACCGGTTTTTGCCTCTGCTTGGGCAGGGAAAGCAATCTCTGCTTGGGGTGCGCAGCTGGAACAGGAGTTGGACTCGGACGTCCCCATCCAGGACCTACGTTCCTTGGCCCAGCTTATTATTCGGGCTGGGAATTTTGTTTGTGAGGCCTCCCTTGATGCGGGAGCCCTTATTGCACGCTCCTCCGCCCTGGCAGTTGCCGTCAGGAGGGAGCTCTGGCTGAAGGTTTGGAAAGCGGACGCTGCCTCCAAACGTTCCCTGGCGGGGCTACAGTTTGCGGGTTCCCGCCTTTTCGGGGTCCGCTTAGACGAACTTATTTCGGAGGCCACGGGTGGTAAAAGCACCCATCTTCCTCAACCCCAAGCCAGGGGCGCCCCCCGCGGACGCCCTGGTGCGTCTCGTTTTCGGTCCTCCCGCAGGGCCTCTGGGGCTCCCACCACAGCTGCCGCTTCGGCTCCTCCCCAGGATAAGCGTAGGAAGCCGTTTTTTCGGGCGCAGCCCTCCTGGCGCAAGCCGCAGGCTGCCCGCACACCCGCAGCAAAACAGTCCTCTGCCTGAAGGCGCGCCCCCACCCACCCGGGTGGGGGGCCGGCTCCTCCTTTTCAGGGACGTCTGGATGGCTCACGTCTCCGACGCCTGGGCCCTCGAAATTGTGTCCTCCGGATACAAAATCGAATTTGCATCCTTCCCTCCAGATCGGTTCTTTCGCTCCCGCCTGCCGCGGGACCCGAAAAGCGCGGCTGCGTTCTCCGCGGCCGTTCAAGCCTTACTGGACAGGGGGGTGATTACCCCCGTTCCTCTAGAGGAAAGGTTCCAAGGGTTCTACTCGAACCTCTTTGTAGTTCCCAAGAAGGGAGGTTCGGTGCGGCCCATTTTGGACCTCAAAAAGCTCAACCGTTTTCTCCTCCTTCGACGGTTTCGGATGGAGTCCCTCCGTTCCGCGGTAGCTTCCCTGGAGCAGGGAGATTTCATGTCTTCCATCGATATACAGGATGCCTACCTCCATGTTCCGGTAGCCCGGTGTCACCATCGCTTCCTCCGATTCGCCGTGGGGGACCTCCACTTCCAATTTGTCGCCCTTCCCTTTGGGCTGGCAACAGCCCCCCGGGTGTTCACCAAGGTCCTGGCCCCGGTTTTGGCCTTACTCCGTTCCAGGGGTGTTTTTCTGCTACCGTACTTGGACGATATCCTCATCAAGGCTCCGTCCCTTTCTCAAGCGGTTGCCAGCGTGGATCTCACTCTAGAGACTCTGGCGAGGTTCGGTTGGGTCATCAACTTCCCCAAGTCCTCCCTTCCCCCCTCCAGACAACTAGTCTTCCTGGGAATGCTTTTAGACACGGGAGCGGCGGAGGTACGTCTTCCCTCGGAAAAACGTCTGATCCTCCGTGGGGCGGTTCGGGGTCTCCTTCTCCACCGTCAACCGTCCTTCCGCTTCTGCATGCGGGTCTTGGGGCAAATGGTTGCCTGCTTCGAGGCGATCCCATTTGCGCAGTTTCACTCCCGCCCTCTCCAACGGGCGATCCTCTCCTCCTGGGACAAATCGCCGGAGTCTCTGGATCATCCCTTCCATCTATCGCCTCCGGTGCGGTCATCTCTCCGCTGGTGGTTACAGTCCCCTCTTCTGGGCAGGTCTTTTCTGCCACTCAACTGGTTGGTGGTTACAACCGATGCCAGTCTCTTGGGCTGGGGAGGCGTCTTTCCTCCCCGATCCGTCCAGGGCATTTGGTCTCCATCGGAGTCCAAACTCTCGATCAATGTCCTGGAGCTGAGAGCGGCCCTTCTGTCTCTACGACACTGGACTCATCTGCTGAAGGGTCATCCAGTTCGTGTACAATCGGACAACGCCACGGCTGTGGCGTACATAAACCACCAGGGGGGCACTCGCAGCGCTGCAGCAATGCGGGAGGTCACCAGCATTCTCCGTTGGGCGGAAGCCCACGTCCCGGCCCTATCTGCAATTTTTATTCCAGGGGTGGACAATTGGGCGGCGGACTTCCTCAGTCGCACCACCGTCGACCCCGGCGAGTGGTCTCTTCACCCGGAGGTATTCGAGGCCATTTGCCTTCGTTGGGGCATACCGGATGTGGACCTCATGGCCTCAAAATTCAATCACAAGGTCCCCGCCTATCTGTCCAGGGCCAGGGATCCGGGAGCTTGCGGAGCCGACGCCCTCGTTCTTCCTTGGCGAGGCTTCGCGCGCCCATACATATTCCCTCCCATCCCTCTCCTGCCCAAGGTCCTTCGGAAGATCGCGGCGGAAGGCGTCTCGGTGATTCTGGTCGCTCCGGACTGGCCCCGCCGGTCTTGGTATGCTGACCTCATGCTGCTCCTGGCAGACGCGCCCTGGCCACTGCCCGCCAGGGAAGATCTTCTCTCTCAGGGACCGATCTTCCACCCGCGTTTAGGGTCCCTACGTTTGACGGCGTGGTTGTTGAGACCACCGTCCTGACACGTAGGGGTTTTTCTGCGGACGTCTGCACCATGATCCGCGCCCGTAAGCCGTCCTCTTCTAGGATCTATTATAGGACCTGGAGGACCTTTTTGGGGTTCTGTGCCGATCTGGGGATTCCTCCGCTCCGCTTTTCTCTCCCCACCGTTTTGTCCTTCCTGCAGAGCGGACTGGCCCAAGGTCTAGGCCTTAGTTCTTTGAAGGGTCAGGTGTCTGCGCTGTCCATTTTGTTTCAGCGCCCACTGGCCCCCCTTGGTCCTGTCAAGACCTTCCTTCAGGGCGTGGCTCACGCGGTTCCCCCGTACCGCCCTCCGGTACCGCCCTGGGACCTGAACCTGGTTCTCTCAGCGCTCCAGGCTTCTCCTTTCGAGCCTCTGCGGACGGTTTCCTTGCGACTTCTGTCCTGCAAGGTTATTTTCCTTGTAGCCGTCACCTCTCTTCGGAGGGTGTCCGAATTGGCTGCACTCTCCTGTCTGGAACCTTTCCTAGTGTTCCACCAGGACAAGGTGGTTCTTCGTCCGGTCCCTTCCTTCCTTCCTAAGGTGGTCTCCGCCTTTCATCTGAACGAGGACATCGTTCTCCCCTCTTTGTGTCCTTCCCCTTCCCACCCGCGGGAGAGGAAGCTTCATCGCCTGGACGTTGTCAGGGCGCTCAAGATTTACCTGGAAGTAACCAGCTCTTTCAGGCATACTGACTCGCTCTTTGTGGTCCCGGAAGGGTCACGCAGAGGGATGGCGGCATCCAAAGTTGCTATCGCCCGTTTTGTCAAGATGGCTGTTACTGAGGCTTATCTCGCCAAGGGCAAGGTTCCGCCCCTTGGTGTTACTGCTCACTCCACTAGAGCGGTCGGGGCTTCCTGGGCTCAGAGGAATCGGGCTTCTACGGAGCAGATTTGCAAGGCGGCCACTTGGTCCTCCTTGCACACCTTCACCAAGTTCTACAGGGTGCATACTCACGCGTCGGCTGACGCTGCTTTAGGCCGTCTGGTGTTGCAGGCGGCAGTTGATTGATGCCTCTGGTGTTGGTCTAGTTTGTTCTGGTCCCTCCCTTCTGGGACTGCTCTGGAACGTCCCATGGTTTCCTGTGTCCCCCAAGGAATATGGGCGAGAAAAGGAGACTTTTGTATTACTTACCAGTAAAGTCTCTTTCTCGCTCTTCCTTGGGGGACACAGCACCCGCCCTTCATTTGGGTTACAGTTGTGGTTCCGGCTTGGTTGCCCCCGTTGGGGCTTGACAGTTCTTTTTTCCGGTTGGTGGTTATCTTTCACTACTTGGACACGCAACTGGCAGTCTCTTCTCCAGGCTGAAGGGTATAGCTGATGGAGGAGGGGCTTACAGCTTTCACTTAGTGTCACGCCTCCTAGGGAGCAGAGCTATACCCATGGTTTCCTGTGTCCCCCAAGGAAGAGCGAGAAAGAGACTTTACTGGTAAGTAATACAAAAGTCTCCTTTTTCCAGTGGTGGTTTGGGTGCTATCCTCCTTCCCTGCTTCAGAGGGATATCTACATAATGTATAAGTAAATAAAAGCCTATGATCTGGGTTTTAGGTGCCGATGTTAGAACGATCTCCTGTACCCATCGATCCTGCACCATGGGAATGTCTGATCTATGACACTAATAGCTTCTGATCTAGGTGCTGTTTTTAGTTCCTGAACCTTTTTAGGTTCCAATGTGTGCACCTGGACTAGAGGCTGCTACTTACGGCTGTCTCTGGTCACCCCCCTGAAGCAGGAAAGTCTTTTCATGGGTATGCTAGGTGGAGGCTTCCGCTTAGCAGTGAGCCCGGTGAGGTCACCAGCACTAATGGGCAGTCTCTAGTGCTGCCCTAGCCTGTAAGATATAGACCGCCCATTAGTGCTGGTGACGTCAATGGGAACACTGCTAGGCAGAAGCCTCCGCCTAGCAGTGTGACCAGGGCTGTTGTAACCAACATCAGCCCTTGCCCTGCGCGATGCACCGCAGGGCAAGGGGGAGCTTCGGAGCATGAAATGCTTCACTCAGAGGGGCTGCCTGGGTGAAGAAGGGAATATGTCCAGGTTCAGCTCTGAACCCGGACAACCACTTTGTTTCTCTAAAGAATGGTTCTTGCCAGATTCTGCTAAGTTAAAATAGTGTACTTCATGTTTGTTAAACTCTAAATGTATCTCTGCTCTAAAATAGTCTTGACTGTTGAAATCCATCAGAGCCCAGCTTTTATTTTCTAAACTGCGCTGAAATGTAGGCTCTGGTAGCTATAGCTTACAGGGCTAATGTTCCACTGAGTCAGGTGTGATACATGAGGCTCTTTGTATCTCCTGAATGCCATCCAGTACCTGCACAGGGAATGCACTGTTTTACCATGAATAGGACTATAATAGTCAGACATTGGTTCCTGTAATAATATTTCCGGTGTTGCTGTGACATTTATAGTTTTTATCTGCTTCAGACAAGAATGCAGGCAGACCGCGCATATTTCTTCCAGCTCTTCCCGGCCTAGATTGCAGCCATGTGAGTGGGATTTGAAGCTTGGCTACACCTTCGCCTCTAATCCTCGTGTCACATGCTGCTGATCTAGGCTGTGACTAGGAATAGTGCAGTCATGTTCAAATGTGAAAATGAATCACAATGTGATTTTACATGATTAGATCAGACTGTAATAAGGTCAAAATCCCATTGGTAGTACTCCTCTAGATGGTGCCTCATGCTCTGTGCTCCCTGTATATATTGCCTCTGGGGAGTGCCGTGGCTCCCTGAAACAGCTGATTGGCAGGGATGCCTGGACTCTGATCCCCACTAATGTGATAATGTATGGCTTATCTCCTGGATAACCCCTTTAACTTTCAGACAACCTTTTGGATGGATTTCTTTTGCCATTGCTACCTATGGGCAGATCACATACAGTTTTATAGCGGTTAAAGACGACCTTTCATGGGTCTGAACATTTTAAGATGACTATCTGTATATGTAGAGCGGCGCCCAGGGATCTCACTGCACTTACTATTAGAAAAAAAAAACTCCCAGACTGTTAGCTCTGCGCTGTCCGATCGGACAGCGCTACAGCCAGGGAGAAGGAACGCCCAGGCAGAAACGGGGCAGACTCCTCCCTGGTGTTCCGATAGTAGCAATTACCATACAGCGCGGGAGAAGGTAAAGGGGCCACAGCGGGCGAACTGAGCGGCGCCCAGGGATAATAAGTGCAGTGAGATCCCTGGGTGCCGCTTTACATATACAGATAGTTATCTTACAATGTTCGGACCCGTGACAGGTCCTCTTTAACTAAAAGCTTTCTTTGTCTTATTGCAGCTGTTTGAGTTAACCCCTGCTTATTCTTCAGAAAGCTACTAAGATCTTGCCTGCTTTATGTTAATGCCATGCTTACGCATTTCATTGTATCTAACCTATCTGCATATAGCTAACTCCAAGCTCACATCTGCAACTGAGGCTATCAGTAGGATCTGAAAAATCCTTGAAAAAATTGTGCAGCAGGTTTTTTTTCTGTAGGCGGGACTTAAAACTTGCTGAACTTTTCTAACAGAAAAACTAAACTCTACAAAGAAAACTAAGTTGTGTGGGTTTAAAGAACCTACTTGTAGACTGTAATCCACCTTTTATATAGTAAGTATGATAATTCTTGGACTTATTAAAACATTTCAATTTTAAATTGGTTTTCCTGCTATTCCACGTCATTTCCATCCCAGGGTCGCATGAATACTGTATTAGCAAGTTACATATTAGTTTTAGCATGTGTTTTTTAAAAGCATTTTTTTTCTTTATTTTTCTTTATTATTATTTATTTTCTTTTGCATTTTTGTTCTGTGAGGTTTCATGCATAATTTTTCTTTAGTTTTTTTTATTTGTATTATATTATTTTTGTTTCCTACCCTCCCCATTGTTTCCTTTTTGCATGTGAATTTTCATGTATACCTAGGCATGACGGCTATTCTGATGTCTTCGGCTGGGCTCCCCGTACGTCTTACTTCTGCATCCGCACCCGCCAACCCACACGTGGCCAGTAAACGTGATAAAAACTCAGTTAGGAGATTGAGGAAAATGCCAAAGAAAGGTAGTTTATCATCCCTTTCACACCCCTTTTTTCCTTTTCTATCTTTTTTTATTTTAGGCTACTTTCACCGCAGTTTTGCTTTCAGTTTGTGAGATCCGTTCAGGGCTCTCACAAGCGGTCCAAAGCGGATCAGTTTTGCCCTAATGCATTCTGAATGGTTAAGGATCCGTTCAGAATGCATCAGTTTGCCTCCAGAGCGGAACGGAGGCAGACACCAAAGCGCTGCTTGCAGAGTTTTGGTCTCCGCCTGACGATGCAGAGGCAAATGGATCCGTCCTGACGCACAATGTAAGTCAATGGGGACGGATCCGTTTTCACTGATGCAATATGGCACAATAGAAAACAAATCCGTCCCCCTTTGACTTTCAATGGTGTTCAAGACGGATCAGTTTTGGCAATATTAAAGATAATGCAAACGGATCCGTTCTGAACGGATGCATGCGGTTGTATTATCTGTGCTGATCCGTCTGTGCAGATCCATGATGGATCCGCACCAAATGAGTGTGAAAGTAGCCTTAGTTGTTTTAATGTTAATACTGCACTACCTCAAAAATTATCCTTTTCTAGCTCACGGTATTGTCATCTCGCATACCTTTTTTAAGCTTAGAAAAGATCTTTAAAGGGTTTCTGTCACTCCAATTTTCGCTATTAAACAGGCTGACATTATAGATGTGAAAATGTCGCCTGAATTTAACTCTGCATTTCTTTTAAGTATGCCCTTGTTTTCGTGTAATTTTAACTTTTTATTATATGCAAATGAGCCTCTAGGAGCAGGGGAGGGGCGTTGCACCTGCTCCTAGAGGCTCCGTTCACCCACCTCATTTCCACGCCCTTCTGTCTTGATTGACAGGGCCAGGCCAGCGTTGGTTCTCCTGCTGGTGCCGTCCCATTCAGTATTCGGCGCAGACGCGGCCAGCAGGAGAACCAACGCTGCCCTGGCCCTGTCAATCAAGACAGAAGGGCGTGGAAATGAGGTGGGCGAACGGAGCCTCTAGGAGCAGGTGCAACGCCCCTCCCCTGCTCCTAGAGTCTCATTTGCATATAATAAAAAGTTAAAATTACATGAAAACGGGGGCATACTTAAAAGAAATGCAGAGTTAAATTCAGGCGACATTTTCACATCCATGTCCGCCTGTTTAATAGCGAAAATTGGGGTGACAGAAACCCTTTAAGCTCTGTTCAAGCTAATGAAGAGCATTTTCTCAGCGTTCATTTAAATGCTTTGCTGCCTTTTTTTTATTCTTCCTCTTTTTTATTTTAAGCATATTTTTTAAGAACTTTTGGTAATGTTTTAAATTTTCAATGTCAATATCTACTTATTTAAAGAAAAAAAAAACTTAAATCCTTCAGTTTCCACACTGGTCACTAGGCCTTATAACCGGCAACACATCTTGGTTTGTACGGATGATTATCATTACAGGCAGAATTACGAGCACAGCTAATAAAAAATAATAAAAAAAATCACTTGTGTGTTGCGTGAAAATAGCAGCATGTTCTATATTCTGCAATTTTCACGCAACGCTGGCCCCATGGAAGTGAATGGGGCTGCGTGAAAATCGCATTGCATCCGCAAGCAAGTGCGGATGCGATGTGTTTTTCACTGATGGTTGCTAAGAGATGTTTGTAAACCTTCAGTTTATCACGCACGTGCAAAACGCATTAAATCGCATTGCACCCACGCGATAAAAACTGTATGTGATCGCAGACAAAACTGAATAAACTTGCTTGCGAAATTGCGCATTTCCTTATCATCCACCATGACGGCTACCATAGAGGGATTGACCCTTGTCCTCTATAGGGGCAGGAACACAGTTTAAAAGGCCACCACCCACTCTCACCCCCCTCAGTGTTTCCTGTCCCTATGGAGCACCTACACAGAGCACCTCCGGTGGGAGGTATCGCTTTAAGAAGAAATTGTTCGGTACCTGTATCATTCCTATCTCCCTCTGCCCTCCTGCAGTACATTCCAACACTGGGCTGAGGTGTAGCACTTGAGGGAACTCGTCCCTGTTATCGGGGGCCTGCTTTCCCTCTATGACCCGGGATCTCCTTTCCCTCCGGTGAGGAAGCAGACCGCCATAAGTGCGGCACGCCGGCATCCTTACCTGCCGCAGGTCCGGCGCTGTGGCATTTCCGGGTGGGGGCGGAGCTAGGCAGCAGTGGAGAGCGCGCACATATGAATGACGTCAGTCGGCGCATGTAAGAGCGGAATATTTGAATGATTCCTGCCTCCACTGTGAGTCCTATTCAGCTCCAGGAGTCATGTCTGCTCCAGATACCCCAGCAAGCCACATGGAATCGGCGGACCCTCCCTCGGCCACTCCAACAGTGAGTTACCCTGTGGGGGATAAGAAACAAATTGTTTCTTTCGGTGTGCCTTATGCTTGTCTAATGCATAGTTGCTCCTCTCTTTTATAGGGGGCAAAAGCTAAGATCAAGGCCAGAAACGCAAGTTGTGCTAAAAGGCTACAGGAAGGCTATCCTAAAAAACTCTGTCAGCCTTGTATTAATGATCTGGTAAAAGAGGAACAGCCGCCTATCCTCATGGAGGTTAAGTCCATGATACAGAGCGAAATTAAGTCCTCCTTGGCCTCGCTTAAGTCTGTTTCCTTACCTCCGCCCAAAAAACCCAGAATATCTATTCCATCCTCCTCTGACGATGAGGACATGGACTTGGGTGCCTCCGACTCCAGACAGTTTGATCACGACGACAACTTGTCTGGGGCGAAATTGTGGAGGATGCAAGGAAATTTTACTTTTCTTCTTAAGACATTGGCGATCTATTGGGAGCCGTACGGGCTACTATGGGCATCGAGGATGTCCAAAAGCCCAAATTGGTTCAGGACGAAATGTTTGGGGGACTTAGAACAAAGAAATCTAAAGTCTTTCCTGTAAATGAAAACATAAGGGACATGATACTAGACGAATGGAGTGATCCTGAAAAGAGACTGGGGGTCTCTAGAGAATTTAAACAAAGATTGTTGTTTGACCCGGCCTAAACAAAAATCTTTAATGAGACACCAAAAATCGACATTCAGGTCGCAAAGGTGGTAAAGACTTCCCTCCCATTTGAGGACTCCTCACAATTATCTGACCCTATGGAGAGGAAAGCTGATTCTCTGCTACGGAAATGCTGGGAGACTTCCATGCTGGGTATTAAGACCAACATAGCTGCGACATCAGTTGCCAGAACTATGTACATCTGGCTTAATGAGCTTGAAAATCACTTAAAAAAAAACAAGACTCCCAGGGAAGAAATCCTAGGTTCCATCCCCCTTCTTAGATCCGCCACGGCCTTTTTAGCTAACTCCTCTGCAGAATCCATCAGATTCGCAGCGAAGGACTCGGCTCTATCAAACGCTGCGAGAAGGGCGCTATGGGTTAAGTCCTGGGGGGGTGACTGAGCATCAAAAGCCAAACTGCTCTATTGCCTTCTCTGGAGAGTATGTGTTTGTGCCTGTTCTCGACACAATCTTTGAAAAGGCAGCGGACACAAAAAAGGGGTTCCCAAAAGAGAAAAAGAAAGAGAAAAAAACTTTTCGTCCCTACTCTTCCCAGTCAAAATCCTATAGAGGTAAAGGGAAGACGGGACGATGGAGTTATCCGAAAGGAGGCAAAGGCAGGGGTTTCCTCCTCAATCCCCAAAATAAACAGTCCGATAAGCCAGCGTCAGGGGAAGATTGAGGAATTTTCTATCGCCATGGCAGAAGGTGACCAAAAAATCCCTGGGCCCTAAATATAATCCAAAGCGTATACTGCATAGAATTTTCCTCAAAACCCCCTAAAAGATTTCAGGTGACATCCCACAACCCAAGTGTGTTACAAAAGATTTGGCAGGGAGTCTCAGACTTAAAAATTTCCGGCGTCATAACAGAGGTCCCCAAGCCAGAAAGGGGAAGGGGGTTTTACTCAAGACTATTCCTGGTCCAAAAACCTGACTGATCCTCTCGTACCATCATAAATCTCAAAGAATTAAACAAGCGCATAACCTACTGAAAATTCTAAATGGAGTCGATTGCGTCCATAATTCCCCTAATCAAAAAAGGGGCATACATGACTTCCATCGACCTCAAGGACGCATACTATCATGTCCCCATACATCAAAAATCGCAAAACTACCTCAGGTTCGCGCTAATAGATCAGAAAGGCATAATAAATCATTTTCAATTCACAGCGTTGCCCTTCGGCATTTCTTCTGCCCCAAGGGTTTTTACGAAAATTATAATAGAAATTATAGCATATTTCAGACTAAAGGGTCTAAAAATTTTTCCTTATTTAGACGACTTCCTCATTGTAGGAGAGTCTTCACTGATAACATCCAGATTGACCGACTTTGTCATACAAGAGATGTCAAAACTGGGCTGGTTAATAAACACTAAAAAGTCTTGTTTAATACCAGACACGAAAATAACATTTCTGGGAGTATTGCTAGACTCAGGTTCCCAGTCATCATCCCTCCCACTAGAAAAGCTAGAGGCTTTCAGGGAAAGGATACAAAAATTCCAGGCTCAGAAAAATTGCTCCATAAGAAAAGCCATGAGCATACTGGGGTCAATGACATCATGCATTACGACCGTAGCTTGGGCCCAAGCACACTCCAGAACGACACAAACCTGGATACTGCGGAATTGGGACGGAGACCAATCCTCCTTAGACGGAAAACTTTCTATTCCTCACCATGTAAAACTAGACCTAAATTGGTGGCAAGAAAGAAAGAAAGAACCTATTAAATTGTGTAACCTGGGAGACAGTCCCAGAGGTCCAAATCATAACGGACGCAAGAGGCCAGGGATGGGGTGCGAAAGTGGACTCTTCAAACTGGCAAGGCAAATGGTCAGACGAAGTAAAAACCAGATCGTCAAACTACAAAGAGTTGAGAGCCGTGTGGGAAACCATAAAAGTATCTCACAACTTACTACTCAAAAAACATCTGAAAGTATTTTCAGACAATACAACAACGGTAGCCTACCTATAAAACACCAGGGGGGCACGAAATCTCCAGGTCTAAAGAAGCTTGCAGAACAAATCTTCTGATGGGCAGAAGAAAATGTTCTTTCCATTACAGCCGTCCATTTGAAAGGCTCAGAAAATATAGGAGCAGACTACCTCAGCAGGAAGACTCTAGACCCCGGGGAGTGGTCTCTGTGCCAGGAAATTTTTCTGAAGATCTGCAAGAAATGGGGAACCCCCCAAATAGACCTGTTCGTGTCAAAACAAAATGCAAAAGTAAATTGTTTCTGCTCTCTAAATCCCAGAGACCATCCTTGGGCAATGGACCCTTTCTCCGTCAAGTGGACGTGGGATCTAGCGTACGCTTTTTCTCCCTGGGCTCTAATTCCCAGAGTCTTGCAAAAAATATCGAGGGATCCCGTAGCAGTAATACTGGTAGTCCCATATTGGCTCAAGAGAAGCTGGTTCTCCATCCTAACTGAGCTGGCCATGGAGGATCCATGGGAAATTCCATCACAAGCGAACCTTTTATCTCAAGGGCCAATCATGCATCAGAACCCCAGCCTGTTCAGACCATCGGCATGGATCCTGAGGGCGAAATGTTAAAAAGCAAGGGCCTTCAGGAAAGGTTATCAATACTCTAAAATCTAGCCGTAAAAGTCACCACAGCTATTTATCTTAAAATATGGAAGAAATACTGCTTCTGGCTAGGGGATGCCTCTCCCAATAAATCTCCCCCTTGCATTCCGAAAATTTTAGATTTTCTCCAAAGGGGCCTGGACATGGGACTTAAACAGAGTACGTTAAAAGTACAAATTTCCGCATTGGGAGCTTTCTATGACTCTGACCTATCCAGCCACCGATGGATTAGGAGGTTCATACGAGCAGCGTCCAGAATAAGACCGTCCCTTACTCCGTGGGTACCATAATGGGACTTAAATGTAGTATTGAGAGGTCTGACGAAGCCCCCATTCACGCCTTTGTCAGACATCTCTATCAAACACCTGTCGTACAAGACAGCATTTCTAATCGCCATTACATCGGTCAGACGCTTGGGGGAAATCCAGGCCCTATCCTGCCGAGAACCCTACCTTTCGGTATTTCTAGACAGAATAGTGCTTAAAGAGGACCTTTCATCAGTATAATTTTAATTAACTAATAACCCTACCTAATAGTGCGGCTTCCACTGATGTTCCCCCTTTTTTTTTTTTTTCGATTTGAAATCGACCACCGAATGTTGAAATAATAGCCCCGTTTGTTCTGGTGCAGCGCCTGTCACTCAAGCGCTTTTTTGTATGGGGCGTTGCTAAACTTTTTTCTTTGCTATGGGCCTTGGCTGAGAGCACAGCCAATCAGAGCGCTCCTCTCTCAGCCAGGCAGATCAGATAGAAAGATCAGCGAAAGATCAGATAGACCGGCCGAGGGACGCGACGGGTGTGGAAGCAGCGGTACGAGCGGCAGGGTAAGTATCATAATCATCCCCTAGACATCGCTGCAACAGGATGTTATGAAGCTAAAGTTCTCGCGAGAACTTTAGCTCCTTCTGCCTGGCTGAGAGAGGAGCGCTCTGATTGGCTGCGCTCTGATTGGCTGCGCTCTCAGCCAAGGCCCATAGCAAAGAAAAAAGTTTTGCAACGCCCCATACAAAAAAGCGCTTGAGTGACAGGCGCTGCACCAGAACAAACGGGGCTATTATTTCAACATTCGGTGGTCGATTTAAAAAAAAAAAAAAAAGGGGGAGCATCAGTGGAAGCCGCACTATTAGGTAGGGTTATTAGTTTATTAAAATTATACTGATGAAAGGTCCTCTTTAAATTAGATCCGGCTTTCCTTCCCAAGGTGGTGTCAAACTTCCACAGAGACAAGGAAATCATTCTGCCATCCTTCCCTACAGATGTTCTTAGCCCAGATGAGACACCATTCCATCTCCTGGACGTATGAGAGGCCATTATCCTGTATCTGACAGTCATCAAAGATTTTAGGAAAGATGGTAACCACCTAGTTCAGTTTGCAGGACAAAGGGAAAAAAAGTTTCCAAGGCCTCTACCGGGCACTGGATTAAATCTACTATCTCATGCTGTTACTCCATGGTAGGTCTGTCTAGCCCGACCAACATTAGAGCCCATTCCACCAAGGCAATGGCATCCTCTTGGGCACAGAAGGCTGGCGTCTCCCTAGATACCATCTGCAAAGCTGCTACCTGGTCAAGTATAAACACGTTCATAAAACACTATTGTGTTAATGTTTCAGCTGGTGCAGACCTGTCCTTTGGTAAAAAAAAAAATCTGCAAGCTGCTATTACCCCCTCCCCCCTCCCAACCAAGTAATCTGGTCGTTCTCTGTGGTAGCCGTCATGGTGGATGATAAGAAAAACTGTAATTGGACTTACCGGTAATTTGGTTTCCTTGAATCCACCATGATTGCTCAGATATTCCCACCCTGTATATATTTAAGATCTGAGTATGACGGAACAGTCAGGTTTTTGCTCGCTCAAAAAAAAAAGATAGACCGATCGACAGACCGACATCTCTATCTATCGGTCTATACTTATTGAGATGAGCTTTATTTTATAGACACTTAGGTTGCACCCACTTTGGTAATTTGTAAACACTGAGGGTGAGAGTGGGTGGTGGCCTTTTAAACTGTGTTCCTGCCCCTATAGAGGACAAGGGTCAATCTCTCTGGTAGCCGTCATTGTGGATTCAAGGAAACAAAATTACCGGTAAGTCTAATTACGTTTTTTTCACTGAGCGCATCCACAACGCATCCGGACCTAATCTGCTCACTCTAGTCTGCAAGGGGCCTTACCTGGTGTCCAAACGAGCAGCTCATCCTGGCTCAGAGTGCAGTATAGTACATATGCAATATGAGTGTTTTACCGGTGAAATGCCAGATCAACCATGTCTGAGGCATTTTATGGTTAATCTGGTTTCAAGTTACAGTGGCATAGGAAAGACTTCTATATGTTTAAAATATTGTAGTCTGATGTCATTGTACCTTGAAGGAATACTGCACTACAATAAAAGGGTCAAGGCACTGTGGTGTGCACCCCTGCCCCTTTTTTCTCTAGATCGGAGTTCCACAATTATACATTGATGATCTTTAGTTCTGAAATACTTTGACTGTGTCTGCTCTCCTGTGCCAAACATGTATCCTGTTTCACTACAGATCCATTTAGGTATATAGACATTATTATTTATTCCAGAATGCTGTACAAGTGATAAAGGTTTATATGCATACTATAATAAATAAATAAAAAACTGCAATAAACATGAACAAACTGACTGGTAAAGAAGAAGAGGGAACACTACACTTGAAGGGATTAAAATCAACAAGGAGGCAATGGTGGAAGCTGCTAAGATGGTGGTATTGAAGTGGCAGCTGGTTACTGTAGACTATAGGCTATCTAGAAGCATTAGTTTTTCTGGTTGCTTTTAAAAGCTTGGCTATTCTGATGGAATAGTGTGCCAGATTTTGGGGGATGCACAAGAGAAATTTTTAAGATTTTATGAGGAGCAGATGTGGAGGGGATGGGTTGTAGACAACCTTGTTTTGTTGACTCTGGATTGAAGAAAGAATGGATACAAGAAATGTTTTTGAATCTGCAGAAGGTGCTAAGGGCTAGGATGTGCAGGGACATGGCCGAATCAAATGTTATCCCAACGCAGTGGACTTACGGGACTGGGAAAAGTATGGAGCCTTTAAAGGCAATGAGCTGTACCTGCACTGAACCTGCAGAAGTTTCTGAACAACGTTAGTAGAGAAGACTATACAATTTCAAGTGCCTTTTTGGATCAAAATATGCAATACTCTGAAATTTAGTAAAAAACCAAAGTTGCCAACTTGTGTTGAGTACTGAAATATAATACTCAAAATATTCATATCCTATATTCTTTGTTAGCTGGAGGCCAAGTGCTAAAGCTAGGTATAGGACCCACATCGAACAGAGCTTGCAAGTGCCTTTTGAAATGTGGAGATGAAAACCATCCTGAAGTCCAAAATAGGCCATGTCATTAAAGGGTTATTCCCATTTTGGACATTGGGGACATATTGCTAGGAGGGTGATGTCAGTGAGACTTCTGAAAAACCCATAACTTTATTATATTTCCGTTCCTATAGCCGTAAGAGCTTTTTTCAGGATGGATTATATTTTTTAATGTTTTGTTACTTAGAAAAATGTGGGTGACTGTGTGGAAAAAGCACTGCAATTCCTCTATTTTTGGGAGGGTTTCATTGTGTTCACTGTGTGCTCTAACTTCAGAATTTTATTGTGCAGGTCACTATGATTATGCCACTACCAAATTAGTATAGGTTTTTGTTTTTCTACTTTTGCTAAAAAAAAAAAATAATCTTTTTTTTTTAATGAAAACTTAATTTGTTTTTGTGTTGCCACATTCAAAGATCATAGCATTTTTATTTTTCCGTTGATGGAGCAGCATGACACGACTAACAATTTTATGTTGAGTTTTTTTCATTATTTTACTTAACAAAAGGTGTTTGTAAGCAAAAAAAGTTTTTTTTTTTTTCTTTTTTCGATGTCCCACTAAGGCACTTAAACATGCAATAGTCTGATCCTTTGTGTATTTTTGTATTGCAGTGTATCATATCAGTTACTGCTGTAAAAAAAAAAAAAAAAAAACACACAATATAATGCCTATTCGTGCCATGCCCTTGGCATCTGTACATGGCAGCCCTGGGTTCCTTTGTTGAAATCTCAACACCCTGAGATTGCATCGTGGGGGACGCAAATGAGTACATAGAGGGTGGAGGCTCCCTCTCTCAAATCACTTGGATCTAAAGGTTTAAACTGCCAGGATCAGTGTTATCTACGGTGCCAGCTGTAGAAGATGTGGTAGTGTTTTATTTTAACAATAATTTTTTTTTGCTGATTTCTCCTGTAACCATGGCTTACATATAAGCACTTGTTACAGGTGGAATACAGCCTCCAGACTGCACTGCAGAGCTCATCTGGGAGCAAAGCAGGAAGCGACATGGCCACTTACTGATCTCTATATGCAGTGCTCATTGATGAGTAAAGCAAGGACAGTAAAAAAAAAAAAATGATTTGCCTTCTCTTTGGAGAGTCAGCTACATGATGTGCAGGGATAAAAGTGGTCGTCCTGTACGTTTATAGTCTATGGGTGGTCCAGAACTCGTTCAATAACTGCCAGTACATATTTCATCCCATGGACAAGCATAGGGACTTAGAATAAACACTTTCATGTGGGACTAAAGCTGCTATCTGTAAATAACTGGATATTTTTTTCGGTTTCTTATTCCCTGCAACTGAAGCACTAACCCATAGTGCCTGCATATATATGTGCAATCTTCCATTGTCAATCACTCAAGAAAGTCACAAATGTATAGAAGCATCCTGAATGGTTATCAACTACTTAACTTTTTATGTTTGTAATGGTGACCAGTAGCAGTGGCTCCATAGTAAACCCCTGAAAAAATTTAGGCAAGTGTGAAATAAATTCATTATAGATGACATAGCTATAAAACATCTTCGTCTACAATTGGTGTACATGGGATTTGCATAATAGTTTATCTATGTCTTAGACACTTGCCCTGAAGACTGTTTGTGCGGTCACATTACTCTTGTGTAGGGCGCCTGAATGGGTTACTTGTCGGGGATCGTAAGACCAGATCTACCATCCTGCGTCATGAGACGTTCTTGATTTGGGAGGAGTGGTTATGGACAATGGGCTCATTCTGAGCTCAGATTAGCTGTACTGCCATGTTGCAGAATACGTTTTCTAATGCATCTACTTGTTCCTTCTGGAACATTTTCTGACACAAATAACCCTGACCTTTTTATGTGCTTATTCTGGAGATTGTGATTGCAATTAATAGACTACTTCAGGACGCTGGATAACATGGTATAGCTGGGGTACTTGTATCTTAAAGCTTCAACAAAAATTACACCTTGATGTTAAAAATATTTATAACATCTAGGAAAAGCACGAAGGCGGACATTTATTAAGACTGGCCTTTTCTATACTGGTCTCGAGTGCCCCTGTGCGGCTGGAGGAAGCGCCATAGTTTACTCTACATAGTTTGGCGCAACAGACTTGACTACGCCAGCATAGATTGAAGCTATTTTCCATGCCAAAAACTCATGTGATAAATGAGCTGGGGCTGCCGTCCCGCCCGCTTCCCCACCCACGAAACGCCCCCTTTTTTTGCCACTTTGGAAAAGTGTCGTGAGTGGGGGAAAAGTTGCAAGTTTTAGCGCACTTAAGCCATGCGCTAAGACTTGCAACACCTTAAGCTTCGTTCACATCAGCGTTCAGCCTTTCCGTTCTTCTACTCCGTTATAGGGGCAGGAAAAACGGAAAGGACAGATTCGGCACATAACTGAGCCGAACGAAGCCTACGGACCCCATAGACTATAATGGGGTCTGTTAGGTTTCCGCCCAGAGGAAGATTTTTGAAGCAAGATTTTTGAATCCTGCATGCAGTACTTTTTGTCTCCGCTCCAAAATAATCTTCTGAGCGTAAACCTAACGGACCTCATTATAGTCTATGGGGTCCATAGGCTCCGTTCAGCTCAGTTATGTGCCGAATCCGTCCTTTCCGTTTTTCCTGCCCCTATAAACGGAGTAGGAGAACGGAAAGGCTGAACGTTGATGTGAATGAAGCCTTACTTCACTTTTGGCATGATACATGTCCTCCTTAAGCCTCATGCACCGTGTTCCGCGGCCGAGAGCGGTCCGTGGTAACACGGCCTGGATTCCTGTTGAGAGCAGGAGCGCACGGCGTCATTGGTTGCTATGACGCCGTGCGCGTCATGCTGCCGCTGCACTACAGTAATGCACTATACGAGTATATTACTGTAGTGCAGCGGCGGCATGAAGCGCACAGCGTCATAGCAACCAATGACGCCGTGCACTCCTGCTCTCAACAGGAATCCAGGCCGTGTTACCACGGACCGCTCTCGGCCGTGTGCATGAGACCTTAGTGTGTAAGTTTAGAGCTCCACGTATGCTTTTGGTAATTTTACTACTACAAAGAGCTCTCATTTAAGATGACTAAATAGGAGATTGCAGCCTGATACTTAGTGCAACTTTCTTTCACACAATTGTATTTTTGTCCTTGTGCTTTCTGTGTGCGCAGTTGATTGCACATGGATAGCGCACGGACCCATAGAAGTGAGTGCTGTTCATACCACCATTTTTCAACATGTACTTGAGGGTCTGTGCCAAGAAGCTTAGGGCAAGTCCTGTACTGGGCTTAGTTTTACGGAACGCAGAACAATTAAAGAGACAATTAAAGAATTATTTTTTTTTTTTTGCATGTCTACTTACTCAGTGTCCTACACGGAGATGTGGATATTTTCCATGTTAAAGGTGTCCATAGCCTTTCAGATATGGAAATGAAGAGGTTTTCTTGATAGGACAGTCTTTTTTTTCATGTGCCTTTTTTAAAGGGGTTATCCAGTGATGAAAAAGATTTTATGTAAAGCAGGGATGGCTAACCTGCGGCTCTCCAGCTGTTGTAAAATTACAATTCCCACCATAGTTGTAGACCGTCTGGCATGCTGGGAGTTGTAGTTTTGCAATAGCTGGAGAGCCGCAGTTTGGCTATCCCTAATGTAAAGGCTCAGGAAATAGAAATGATACTGGATTTGCCTATCGCCACTGCTCCCTTTCCAGTGCCTACTGGATCTCTTCTTACTGATCATTATTTCCTGATCCCCACTCAACACAAAGTAAATCCCCTCTAAGCCACTCACTGACTGCACTTTTGACCCACCACAGCCCCTCTTTATACACTCATTGAAGGCTTTTGTCCTTCAAAACATCATAGTGAGGTGTATTCCACTGTCACCAGATCCAGTATGAGTTAATTTTGTTTTAGTTTTTTTGTGATATAGCGATATATTTGTGATATAGCGAGAGAGATATATATCTATATCTATATCTATCTCTCATCTCTCGCTGGTCAAAAAAATAAAGGGAACACAAAAATAACACTTCCTAGATCTGAATTAATTAAATATTCTTCTGAAATACTTCGTTCTTTACATAGTTGAATGTGCTGACAACAAAATCACACAAAAATTAAAAAATGGAAATCAAATTTTTCAACCCATGGAGGTCTGGTATGGAGTCACACTCAAAATTAAAGAGGAAAAACACACTACAGGCTGATCCAACTTTTGATGTAATGTCCTTAAAACAAGTCAAAATGAGGCTCAGTAGTGTGTGTGGCCTCCACGTGCCAGTATGACCTCCCTACAACGCCTGTGCATGCTCCTGATGAGGTGGCGGACGGTCTCCTGAGGGATTTCCTCCCAGACCTGGACTAAAGCATCTGCCAACTCCTGGACAGTCTGTGGTGCAACGTGACGGTGGATAAAGCGAGACATGATGTCCCAGATGTGCTCAATTGGATTCAGTTCTGGGGAACGGGCGGGCCAGTCCATATCATCAATACCTTTTGTATTGCAGGAACTGCTGACACACTCCAGCCACATGAGGTCTAGCATTGTCTTGCATTAGGAGGAACCCAGGGCCAACCGCACCAGCATATGGTCTCACAAGGGGTCTGAGGATCTCATCTCGGTACCTAATGGCAGTCAGGCTACCTCTGGCGAGCACATGGAGGGCTGTGTGCCACCCCACACCATTACTGACCCAATGCCAAACCGGTCATGCTGGAAAATGTTGCAGGCAGCAGAACGTTCTCCACGGCGTCTCCAGACTCTGTCACGTCTGTCACATGTGCTCAGTGTGAACCTGCTTTCATCTGTGAAGAGCACAGGGCGCCCGTGGCAAATTTGCCAATCTTGGTGTTCTCTGGCAAATGCCAAACGTCCTGCACGGTGTTGGGCTGTAAGCACAACCCCCACCTGTGGACGTCTGGCCCTCATATCACCCTCATGGAGTCTGTTTCTGACCGTTTGAGCAGACACATGCACATTTGTGGCCTGCTGGAGGTCATTTTGCAGGGCTCTGGCAGTGCTCCTCCTGTTCCTCCTTGCACAAAGGCGGAGGTAGCGGTCCTGCTGCTGGGTTGTTGCCCTCCTACGGCCTCCTCCACGTCTCCTGATGTACTGGCCTGTCTCCTGGTAGCGCCTCCATGCTCTGGACACTACGCTGACAGACACAGCAAACCTTCTTGCCACAGCTCGCATTGATGTGCCATCCTGGATAAGCTGCACTACCTGAGCCACTTGTGTGGGTTGTAGACTCCGTCTCATGCTACCACTAGAGTGAAAGCACAGCCAGCATTCAAAAGTGACCAAAACATCAGCCAGGAAGCATAGGAACTGAAGTGGTCTGTGGTCACCACCTGCAGAACCACTCCTCCTTTATTGGGGGTGTCTTGCTAATTGCCTATAATTTCCACCTGTTGTCTATTCCATTTGCACAACAGCATGTGAAATTGATTGTCACTCAGTGTTGCTTCCTAAGTGGACAGTTTGATTTCACAGAAGTGTGATTGACTTGGAGTTACATTGTGTTGTTTAAGTGTATATATCTCAATATATAATTGTTTTGTGTATTTATGCTGATTTTTATATTTTATTTTTTTACTGGTCTATCAGATTCTGGGGTCTCTGGAGTGAATTTAGTATAGATATTTATTGCCACCAGATACCACTTTTATACTTCTTGGTAGGTCTATGCTCGCTTCCCTGTGGACAGTGGGCTATCCCTAGACTACTCCTGGTTTTACGCAGCCAGATACCATACTCTTGTCTATGGGATTCCTCCTTTATCTGCTGGGACTACTGTATCCAGGGAGCCATGTTCTAATGTTATAGCATGGCTCCCCACACACATCCAGGTGCGTTTAAAAAAATAAAAATCTAAAAAAGAATTTCCTTTGGGCAAACACACCCTATATTCCCTTTGCCCAGTCATATGGTTAACAGATAACATTATCAGCTGTGTCTTGCCCTCCAGCCAATATATTTGGTGACCAGAGCTTGGATGGGCCCAGTGTCTCATTTCCAGTCTCATCAATCAAATGCAAGATGGAGCCTAACAATCCCATAATCCTCCACTTGCTTTGGAATTTGAGGCCATAAACCAGGAGGAGTTTATCAGCTGACCAACACACTCCAATTCGGCTATTAACTCTATAAATTCCTGTAAGAAACACAATTACTTGATTTTCCTATTACATGACGTAAAGTCATGATTTTATGAAGGACACGGAGGCGAGTATTGCATTAACTCTCTCTTTACTTCTACCATAGCAGCAAAGAAAAAAAACATTGAGGGTACAGAAACCATGGTAACAACCCCTCCCCTCAATCCCAGTGTATATAAGGTCTGTTCCCACTGGGATCCTCCTCTCTTTGTGTGCTGCCAGGAGTTCCAACTGGAAGAGAAATAACCTTCTGGAAACTTGACCGGATCGACTGGAGAACTTCGTCCGAGACCTCCTCAACTGGAAGCAGAAACACGGAAAACCGGAACTAGAGGCAAAGAATTCTGGAGCATGTTCTCAAAGACCTGACATCTTCAACCTATGAAGAAAAACAATTGATAAGGAAGCCTTGAGAAATCATGTGGGACAAGTATCATACATATAGCACTGTTACAGGTTAACAGGACACAAAATAGCTGAGAAGTTCAACCGACAATCAAGAAGGGCAACAAGGGTGGGGCAATACTCTCCTCCGTGTCCTTCATAAAATCATGACTTTACATCATGTAATAGGAAAATCATGTAATTTTATATCATGACATGGAGGCTCATATTTCAAGTTTAAAGAAGAGCCACCACTGAGAAAAAAAGCTTGAGACTGTGGCCGAAAATAGAATTCACTGAAGGTGGAGACCCTGGCCTGGACCAATCTGCTAGCTTCATGACTTCTTCCAAGCGCGCACCAGAGACAGTCATGGACGTGGCCGCTGCGCTCCGAACCGAGTGTGCAGTAAAAATGGAAGTATCAACCCCCGAGAGGGATAAGATCCACTTGACCCAGCGTGAGAGTGTAACGCTGGCGACTGGGGAGAAAGGTCTGCGGAAGGAGATGAACAGATGAGGATGAGCCGAAGAGCGTAATCCAAGCGTGCGCGATTCATACTCTCGTAAGCAAGCCACAGGACACCGCTGCGGTGAAGAGGGAAAGAATGGATAGGACACAGAATGGATGTTAGTTTTCGTACGTCGGGAGATATTAAACATAACTCCCTCTGGCGTAAACGCACGGGCGTCATGGTCCAAAGCCAGCACATCCGACACTCTTTTGCAAGAGATCAGGCAAAACAAAGTGACCAGTTTCGCAGACAACTGTCGTAATGACAACTGTTCGTTAGACGGCCAAGCAATTAAAAAGTTTAAAACCGTAGACACATCCCAGGTCGCCGAGAAATGCGGTCTCGGTGGCCGGGAAAGACGAGAACCTCGGAGCAGTCTACAGACTAGAGGGTGCTGCCCCGCCGGGCATCCATCAAAACCACTATGTTGAGACGAGATCGCGGACCTGTAAAGGTTGATAGTACGGTACGCTTTACCTTCTTCAAACAAAAATGACAGAAAAAGCAACATGACATTTACAGGTGCCTCAACGGGATCCAGATCCCGAGTGAAGCACCAACGAGCCCAGGAATCCCAAGCCGCTCGATAGGCTCGTCTAGTTCCGGGAGCCCATGCACTCTCCAGTAAGAATCTAGCCGTGTCCGAAACGCCCGTGACGTCCCAGGGACCCACGACACCCTGCATGCGAGGAGTTGAAGAACCCCTACTTGAAGCAACGGGTGCAGCTGACCGGCTGGTCCTTTGAGTAAGTGAGGGTGAGCGGGCTAGAGGAGCGGCTCGTCGACGAGCAATTCTAACAGGTGGGGGAACCGCGATTGGGTTCTCCAAAAAGGCAGAATCAGGACCAGATTGGCGCCGAATCTGGAGCAGAACTCTCGGGATGAGTGTGAACGGCGGGAACGCGTACACGAGGGACCCTGACCACTGTTGGAAGAACAGTCTGGCCGCCAGCTGAAAAACCTGGGATGTGCGTTCAAACGTGCCGCAAAGAGGTCGATCGAGAAAGGGCCTCATCGAGATGAAACGGTAGTGAAGACTGTCACGTCCAGTCGCTGGAGTCTGTCATGAAACGCGAACTCCAGTCCGCCTGAGTATTGTGGAGGCCCAGAAGGTACTCCGCGACCACCATGATGTTCCTAGACAAGCAATGCTCCCAGAAATCTCTCGCTAAGTGTGTCAGTACTGATTGCCGCCCATGCAATTCACGTATCGGACCGCCGACACATTGTCCATACGGAGCCTGATACAGGCTCTGACTGTCGTTGGCGAAACTCTGGATCGCTAAAGAGCCCGCCAGGAGCTCCAGAGCGTTTGATGTGGAGTCGCGACTCGTCCAGAGACCAGGGCCCTCCGGTGGAGATGCCGTTGCAATGGCCCCCCAGCCATGAAGACTGGCATCTGACTCTATAATGAGATCCGGCTGGGGCCCGAAGATCGCCCTGCCATTCCACACCGAGAGATTGTGGATCCACCACATCAATTCCTGTTTGGTTTCCTCGTCTAGAGCGAGGGTGTCGGCATAAGTCTCCCCCGCTCGTAGATGCGCAATTTTGAGGCATTGTAACGCCCCGTAATGAAGAAGAGCCAGAAAAATCGCCTAGATAGACGATGCCAAAAGACATATTATCCGTGCCAGGTGTTTCAGGGATACCTGCGGCAGCGTCAGGGAGTGTCTTAACTCCTTGCGAATAGCTCGCACCTTCGCCTGGGGGAGACTGAGTGTCAAAGCAATGGAGTCTATGGTGAACCCCAGAAACTCCATGGACGTGGAGGGAATCGGACACTATTTTTCCCAATTGATAATGAAACCCAGGTTGGCGATGAGTGCCATGGACATTTCTAAGTGTTCCTGGAGGACAGAAGGACTGTGAGCCATGAACAGAATATCGTCCAGGTAGATAATTAATCGCACTTCCCGGCTGCGAAGCCAAGCCACTACTGGACGCATCAGCTTGGTGAAGCACCAAGGAGCGGAGGAGAGTCCGAAGGGGAGGCACGTGAAACGCCACACCTGGTCGTTCCAGAAAAAACGTAGAAGATCTCTGGAGCAGGGAGCTACGGGGACCGTAAGGTAAGCATCTTTGAGGTCCAGTTTGGCCATCCAATCTCCAGCGAGAAGCATATCCCGTAGAAGGTAGATTCCCTCCATCTTAAAATGGCGGTACTGAACAAACTCGTTTAGAGATCTGAGGTTGATCACGGCCGCATTTGGCCTCCCTTCTTCTGCACTAAGAAGATGTTGCTGACAACTCCCATGTGTCCCGTGGGGGCTAGTTCTATCGCCCCTTTGTGAAATAATTCAGTCAGTTCCCTGTGAACGAGTGATTGTGCTGGGCCGGACAACACCATGGGGTGAGGAGACAGGCCGATCGGGTTGGCTACGAGATCTATCTCGAAACCTCTGACCGTGGACAGTATCCATGGGTCGGGGTGATACCTGCCTAAGCATGCGAAAATAAACTGAGTCTGCCCCCGATGCAAAGGACAGAAAAAAGTAGAGGGTTGGCACTTACCATATGGACATCTGGTACTTGGATTTCCACTGAACCATTTGGATCGACTTGGTCTGCCCCGGGATGGAAAGAAGGCGGACTGGTGGCGTTGATCCTGGAGAGATGCCCGGTATGCGTAGGAGCCTCTACCCGAAACTCGCCTATACCCGAGCCTTTCTATGGCGACCGAGGTGTTCACGTTTCCGGCTATACTGATAGCCCTCTGTATCGATCCCCTGAGTTCTTCAGTGTCTACTCGCTTGCCGTCGGCCTTGGCCATGTCAAAAATATTTGCAAGGGGGCCAGTTATGTCCAGGAGCTTGTCCTGACATGCCCTCAGCGCAGAATCTAAACCCTTGTGAGGGTTAAAACCAGTTTTGGCCAAAAATTGTACCATCTTGGGATCCACTACTGGTGTGTCGCATATCTTATGCAGGATAAGTGGCCGTGGGCATTCAGCCCGCAACTTGCTACGGGCCTCTTTATTAAGAGGCTTACGTATCATTGCCTCCATATAATGTGCCACATGTGTGGCCGGGAGCCACTCTGAGGACCGGCGATGGTGTAGTGAGTCCGGATCAAATAGCGGTTCCCCTGCCGGATCCATAAGGGAAACAACACAACCTGACGCTGCATCCGGGTAGGCACCAGTAGGCGGCCGACTCAGGGAAGGGTCAGCTTGGGGAGACGGATCCACCTCAATATCGGCCAAATCCTCCTCTGAATCATGTCGAGAATGCAATTGCGCCTCCTCCTCGGAATCACTCTGGCTTGGGCTGTGACCGCGCCGACTTCCATGACCACGCGCGTTCTGCCTGGCGTGGACAGGCTCTTTTACGCGAACCAAGCGCGTTTTCCATTGATGGAGCAGAGCCATCAGTCATGTGATTTCTGGAGGCAGATGGAGGTGGCAATTGTAAACCCTGGTGTGCAGCATGAGGCTGGGCTACCAGGACCTGGGAAATGGAGTGTGTGAGAACGGAGGACATAGAGCCCATAGCCGTCATAATAGCATTTAAAATTGACTGTTGTAATGCCAATGCCTGAGCCTCTGTAGCAGAGGGCTCCAACAGTCTCCTGGGGGATGGAGAAACCTGGCTTCTGGGAGCAGGGGCTGGTAAGGGCAGTGTAGTGGGTGGGGATGGCTGAGACATGATGCAACAAGAATCTGGAGGTAAGTCACCTCAGACAAACGGACCCTGATACAGACAAGCAAAAAAGAAGACCGGAGCCAACCTGGCAACAGAGCAGGAGGACAATGGCAGGGCCGGAAGAGGTTGTGGGCGGTAGACGAGGCTAGACGCGTGAAGACCGGGGCGTGTACACAATGCAACAGATGCAATAGAGAAGCCGGCAAGCCAAACGGAACCTGCCTCCCCCTCCCCCCTTACCCCGAGAACCCGTGAGATCTCGGACGCAAGAAGACAGCGGTAAGAAGAGAAGCCGGGGACCAAGATGGCGCCTGCGGAAAGAAACCTGAGGTAAGATGGCGCCCGTAAGGCCAGTGGCCAGTAAGTAAGCTAGACGTCCGGCCGGTAAACGCAGGAGGGGCTACAAGTCCGGCGCAGGGGGAGACAGAACAACTGAGTGCCACTAAAGATGGCGCTGATAAACTCGCAATGCCGCCAGAAGAAAAAAGGGGGGGAAAAACAACCTAATACCGATAAGTATATACAGCGAACAGTAGACCACAAAATAATCTATACTTAAAACCTGAGTACATACGATGCCCCAGCCAACTTCCCCCGGCCCAAAAAAGGAGGGGGGGGATGCTGAAGGGCAACAATATCCCCACAGAAACAGGCTGAAAAGGGAAAAAGCATAGAACATTAACTTTCTCTGTACAAAGAAAGAGGAGGATCCCAGTGGGAACAGACCTTATATACACTGGGATTGAGGGAGGGGTCGTTACCATGGTTTCTGTACCCTCAATGTTGTTTCTTTTCTTTGCTGCTATGGTAGAAGTAAAGAGAGTGTTAATGCAATATGAGCCTCCGTGTCCTGAGAAATGAAATGTTATGTATTTTTCACACCTTCCCGCTTCAAGATGAGGACTCTGTTAGTCCTTGTGGTTTGGCTACCAGGTTCACAGGCCTAAAGGGTTCTAGAATCATAGTTTTCTTGCTGAAGTTGTACCTTTTGCAAGGACAGGCTCCATATCAGCAGCTCTGCGTAGTCACACCAAGGAGTAAAGGTCAGTCTCTTCCATAAGATTATGCTGCAACTTCTTCTTCAGGACCCAAACCAAAGCTAGACCTTATTTTTCTATAGTGGAATATGCTTCTTCCCTGTGAGTTTCTTACTTGGGTACACAATTGGAAGTTCATACCCATTTTGATCAGTTTGACTGAGCCCAGCCCAGATCCCATATAAAGATGCATCAGTCTGTACTGTAAAACATTTTTGTAGTCTGGAGCAGCTAACACAGGGCCTTCAGAGCTTTCTTTAACATCTAAAATGCTTTCTCACAGGCGTATGACCATGAGACATTGCAGGGAAGCTTGCTTTGTTTCAGATCTGACAAAGTTTTCGCTATGGAGCTGTAATTGGGTACAAACTTGTGGCAATAACCAGCTGTCCATAGAAATGGACTTTAGTTTGCCAACTACCACACAATACCCTAAGTACCAAACCTTCGCCAGTCCTATTTGACATTTGCTAGGCTTGATGGTAAGACCTGCTTTTTTGAGCCGGTCTTGCACTTTAGTCAAAATGTATGAGGTTTTCTTCCAAAAACTGACTGAAGATGGCAATATCATAAAGATATGCCCTGGCAAAATCCTCAATCCCCACTAAGAGCTAATTGACCAATCTCTGGAAAGTGGCAGGTGCATTCTTCATCCCAAACTGCATTACAACAAACTCAAATAATCCAAATGTAGTGAATGCCTGCCTTTCCTGCGCTTTAGGTGTAAGTATGTTGGTATCTGCCAGTACCCTTTGCTCAAATCCAGAGTAGTCTGGTACTTTGCCCCTGCCAGATGATCTTGCAGCTCATTCATACTGAAAATAGATTAGGGATCTACTTTGGTATGGTCATTTAGTTGTTGGTAGTCTACACAGAAACATGTATAGTCATCTTTCTTTGGCACTAATCCTACTGGGGAGGCCCACTAACTGTCATTCCCAGATTATTCCTAATTTTAACATGTCCTCAGTTTCCCTCTCCTTGACGTTCTGCACCTCAGGGGACATCCGATAGCTAAATAGTTTTAGGGATGGTTGGTCGCCATTGTCCACATGGTGTTTTGCCAAATGGGTTCTGCCTGGCTTGCTTGTAAACACAGGCCTAAAGGGTTATACTGACATTCTCAACTCCTTTTCAGTATCTGCCAGATGATCTCCTCTTATGGCCTGTTCTCCACATTTTCCCATTGGCTCTGTCAAAAGACACACACAATTGTGGTTATTCAAGCACCTGACAACCTTATATGGCCCAGTCCGCATAGCTTGGAGCTTGTTCAAGTAGGCATCAGGGCAAGTAACTTTTGCCCCTTAGCAAATTCTCTATCCTTCGCTCTGCCATCATAATGGGCTTGGACGTGCCTGAGCTCCTTGGAAGGTTAGTCTCCACAAACTCCATTAGCTCTTTAAAGGGCATCTGTCAGCGGATTTGTACCACTGGAACTGGCTGACCTGTTGCGTGTATGTTTGGCAGCCGAAAGGCGCTTGTGTTGGTCGCATTTTCATATGTGCCTGCATTGCTGAGAAAAATGTTTTAATATATGCAAATGAGCCTCTAAGAGCAACAGGGGCTTTTTTGTTGCACTTTCTTGCAACGGCCGCGCCCCCGCACCACATTTTCACTGCCTGGCCCTATCAATCAAAGTGGATATGGTGCGGCAGTTGCAGAGATGGGGGAGCCTCCAGGTGTAACGGCAACACCACCATTATTCCTAGAGGCTAATTTGCATATATTAAAACGTAATTTTTCTTAGCAGTGTGGGCGTTTAAGGCTCTTTTCACACGAGCGAATTTTCCGTGTGGGTGCAATGCGTGACGTGAACGCATAGTACCCACACTGAATCCTGACCCATTCATTTCAATGGGTCTGTGTACATGAGCATTTATTTATTTTTTTCACCCATGAGTTCTTCGTTGCGTAAAAAACGCAGCATGTTCTATATTCTGCGTTTTTCACGCAGCCCTGGCCCCATAGAAGTAATTGCATCCGGAAGCAAGTGTGGATTCAATGCGTTTTTGACTGATGGTTGCTAGGAGATGTTATTTGTAAACCTTCATTTTTTTATTTTTTTTTATCATGCGCGTGAAAAAAGCATCAAAGCGCATTGCACCCGCGCGGAAAAAACTGAATGCGATTGCAGACCAAACTGATTGAACTGGCTTGCAAAATGGTGCAAGTTTCACTGAATGCACCTAATCAGTCACGCCTCATGTGAAAGGGGCCTAAGCGTTACTCAAACTTTTAGTACATACTCAGCAACAGGCACTTCATAGGTGTCAAATTTTCCCTCCCAGTCTGCACAGACCTTTTAAAGGGGTTGTCTCATCATGGACAATGGGAACGGAGCCCCGCAAGGTGGTGGCTGGAGGACTCCAGTCCGCGCATGACTGGCCACTCCTCCCATTCACTTCTATGGGCTCGGCAGAAATAGCCGGGCCAGCGCTTGGCTATTTTTGCTGGCCCCATAGAAAACAAGTGGAGGGCGGCGGCAGCTGCGCATGAGCAGTGTGCCCTCCTTCACCTTCGGGGCTCCATTTTCTATCTAGGTGCGGGTCCTAGCAGTGGGACCCACACCTATAAGACAATGGGGGCATATCCTAGCGATATACCACCATTGTCTGATGAGACAACCCCTTTAAGCCTGTATTACACTGCCCAATTTTTATTAAAAAAAAAAAATGTGCAGATAACTGGCAGTGTAATACTGCTGCCAATTGCCCAATGATCATTTGCAGGTAGCAAATTGTGGTGTCTAGTAACGATCTGCTGCAGGCAATCCACTATACAGCATGGGGATGAGTGATCGCATAGGCCCCTTTCACGCAAACTAGTTTGCCAGTGCAATGCATGACGTGAACACATAGCACCCACACTGAATCCTGACCCATTCATTTCAATGGGTCTGTGCACAAGGTTTTTTTTATTTTTTATTTTTTCACTCATTTCTGCATTGTGTGAGAATTGAAGCATGTTCTATATTCTGCGTTTTTCACGCAGCTCTGGCCCCATAGAAGTGAATGGGGCTTCAATAAAAAAACTCATTGCATCTGGATGTAATCCAAATGCAGTCTGGATGCAATGTGTTTTTCACTGATCGTTGCTAGATCTTGTCTGAATTTTCATGGATTTTTTTTCACGCACGTGAAAAATGCATCAAAACTGATTGCACCTGCGCAGGAAAACTGAAACGCTGAATGCAGTTGCAGACAAAACTGACTGAACTTGCTTTCAAAATGGTGCTTGATTACCAACTCTTTGGCAGGAGTCACAAGAGCGACAGTAGTGGCCTACCTCCTGCAAAATCTTTGGCCAGAAAACGTTCTGGGACAGACTGTGACATGGGGGGGGGGGGGGGGGGGTAGCATTTCTGAAGTTGCTCTAGAAGTATTAAGCCACACCAGTCCTCAGCAGTTTTAATCAACAACCCTCTGGCAACTTATTTGGATGAACATCCTTTGGTACAGTCCAGTTACACATTCAGTTTGACGTTGTATGCAGTGTTAATCCTGTAAGTCTCTGGGGATCACAGAATGGTGGTTTACCCCTTTCAGAGCCAGGCGATTTTTTTTCAGTTTTTTTAATTTAATTTTTTTACTTCCAGTCTTCCCTAAGCCATAACTTTATTTTTCAATTCACAGGCGGCAAATCATAATGAGGTGGTTATTATGGGGGACTTCAACTACCCAGATAAACTGGGAAACTGAAACTTGTATATCTTATAAAGGAAACAGGTTCTTGGCAATAACCATTACCTCTCCCAACTGGTTCAGGACCAGACTAGCCATACTGGACTTAGTATTAACCAATAGGCTTGACAGAACAAGAGACGTGCAGGTTGGCGGACACCTGGGAAATAGTGACCATAAAGTAATAACCTTCCAATTATCATTCAAAAGAGCGTTTCTACAGGGAGGAACAAAAATACTAAACTTCAAAAAAGCAAAATTTAGCTAACTAAGAGAGGCCATAGGCCTAACTAACTGGGACAAAGTCCTCAAATAAAAATACAACCACAAAATGGGATATCTTTAAAAGCATCCTAAAATCTCATTGTGAGAGGTACATATTGTATGGGAATAAAGGTTAAGGAACAAAAAGAAACCAATGTAGATAAATAGAACTGTAAAGGCAATAAATGACAAAAAGCATATAAATCACTAAAACAGGAGGGTAGCACGGAAGCACTGAAAAACTATAAGGAAAAAAATAGAACATGTAAAAAACAAATAAAAGCGGCCAAACTAGAGACCGAGAGATTACGGTAATTGCCAAAGAGAGTAAAACTAACCCCAAAATGTTCTTCAATTATGTAAATGTTAAGTATAAATCTGAAGGTGTCGGCCCTTTAAAGAGTAATTGGGGGGGGGGGGGGGAGTCGCAGAGGGCAACGAGGAGAAAGCAAAGCTGTTAAATATTTTTTTTTTCTCTCTCCAATGTATTCACTGAGGAAAATAAACTGTCAGATAAAATGCTGAATGTAAAAGTAAATTCCCCATTAAAAATGTCCTGTCTGACCCACGAAGAAGTACAACAGTGACTTAAAAAGATTATAATAGACAAATCGCCAGGACCAGGTGGGGCAAACTCTCTCATATCCTAAGGGAATTAAGTAATGTCATAGCCAGACCCTTATTTCTGATATTTGCAGACTATACTGACAGGGAATGTCCCACAGGATTGGTGCATAGCAAATGTGGTGCCAATATTCAAAAAGTGTCCAAAAATAGAGCCTGGAAACTATAGGCCGGTAAGTTTAACATCTGTTGTGGGTAAACTGTTTGAAGGTTTTCTGAGAGATGCTATCTTAGAGCATCTCAACGGAAATAAGCAAATAACGCCATATCAGCATGGCTTTGTGAGGGATCGGTCATGCCAAACTAATTTAATCAGTTTCTATGAGGAGGTAAGTTCTAGACTTGACAGCGGCGAATCAATGGATGTCGTATATCTGGACTTCTCCAAAGCATTTGACACTGTACCACATAAAAGGTTAGTATATAAAATGAGAATGCTCGGACTGGGAGAAAACGTCTATGTGGGTAAGTAACTGGTTCAATGATAGACAACAGAGGGTGGTTATTAACGGTACACACTCAGATTGGATCACTGTCACTAGTGGGGTACCTCAGGGCTCAGTATTGGGCCCTATTCTCCAATATATTAATGATCTTGTAGAAGGCTTGCATAGTAAAATATAAATTTTCGCAGATGACACTAAACTGTGTAAAGTAATTAACACTGAAGAGGGCAGTATACTACTACAGAGGGATCTGGGTAGATTGGAGTCTTCGGCAGATAAGTGGCAGATGAGGTTTAACACTGACGAATGTAAAGTTATACACATGGGAAGGAATAATGCAAGTCACCCGTACATACTAAATGGTAAAACACTTGGTAACACCGACATGGAAAAGGATCTAGGAATTTTAATAAACAGCAAACTAAGCTGCAAACACCAGTGTCAGGCAGCTGCAGCCAAGGCCAATAAGATAATAGGCTGCTTCAAAAGGGGCATAGATGCCCATGATGAGAACATAGTCCTACCACTTTACAAATCACTAGTCAGACCACACATGGAGTACTGTGTACAGTTCTGGGCTCCTGTGAACAAGGCAGACATAGCAGAGCTGGAGAGGGTCCAGAGGAGGGCAACTAAAGTAATAACTGGAATGGGGCAACTACAGTACCCTGAAAGATTATCAAAATTAGGGTTATTTACTTTAGAAAAAAGACTGAGGGGAGATCTAATTACTATGTATAAATATATCAGGGGTCAGTACAGAGATCTATCCCATCATCCATTTATACCCAGGACTGTGACTATGACGAGGGGACATACTCTGCGTCTGGAGGAAAGAAGGTTTGTACACATACATAGAAGAGGATTCTTTACGGTAGGATCAGTGAGACTATGGAACACTCTGCCTGAGGAGGTGGTGATGGTGAGTACAATAAAGGAATGCAAGAGGGGCCTGGATGTTTTTCTGGAGTGTAATATTACAGGCTATAGCTACTACAGAGGGGTCGTTGATCCAGGGAGTTATTGGAGTCGGGAAGGAATTTTTTTATTCCCCTAAAGTGGGGAAAATTGGCTTCAACCTCACAGGGTTTTTTTTTTTTTTTTGCCTTCCTCTGGATCAACTTGCAGGATAACCGGCCGAATTGGATGGACAAATTTCTTTTTTCGGCCTTATTTACTATGTTACATATCCATATGAGAGCTTGTTTTTTGTGTGCCAAGTTATACTTTCTAATGGCACAATTTATGATTGCATACAATGTAGTGGGAAGCAAGGAAAAACAGAATTCCGCCACAGTTTTATGGGTTTTGTTTTTACAGCGTTTCCTATGCAGTAAAACTGACCTGTTCATTTTATCCTCTAGGTCAGTACTATTACAACAATACCACATATGTATATAGATTTATTTTATTTTTTTGGCGGGGTCGTTTTTAATACCGGAAAAATAAACTTTGGAAAGAAACCTTTTTTTCTTTGCATTGCCATATTCTGACCTCTTTCCATTTCGCAGTCTAAGTGATGCAATGTCCATCTGAATGTAGGATCATGAACATATGACGTGGACTCAGGAACAGGTGCATCCAAATGAAATGGTGCTGCATGCTTTTCTCGTTCACGTGTTCACATTCACCAGTATAATGGAAACCCAACATTGGCCCCCTCAAGGGACGCAGTCACTGGGATCCCCCGACAGAGAGGACCTAAGCACAATTAGTGGTGAAAAAGTGTGACCAAAGATAAAATAAGTAAATTAATTCAAAGTAAATTAAAATAGATGTCATCAGGCATGCTTTGAGAGAGAGAAAATGGCAAAAATGACTTTATTGTGTGCAGTAATTTTGCCCAGGCGACCAGGTTCGCAAAAAAGTCCTCATGTCTGCACTCCATCCAAGCCATGAGTTTAAGTCTGCAAAATTGGTCAACTCTCTATCCAACCACTCCTAATATGAAGGGGGGAGGAAGAGCTACACCACTATTACGTTATTAACAGCTTGTCTGCCAAGATGAGAAAAGTAGCCAGTGCTGTTTTGCGTGGACAGAATGAGGGGAGTCTTCCCAGAGTAGGACCAGATTTGGAGTTATAGTAAAAAGATTGCAGCACACAGTTTTACTTGTTGCTATTAAATTTTAATTTTTCATCACATGATCAAAGTTCCAGTGCAAATTTCACAGCTTTATTTATCGAAGAAAATGACCAGACGTTTCGGCCTGTCACGGCCTTCTTCAGTGGTCTTAAATCTTAGGTGCTGTGTTTCAGGGGTATTGCGCATCCAGCTGCAATCTTTTTACTATTGTAGTGTGACCGAACAAGTCCTTGCAGGCACCAGTGAACCAAAACGGAGTGCGGTACTCCAAAACTCAACACAGATTTGGAGTTAGTGATAGAGGTTTAGGACACACCAATTTAATTATATCCCCTATTTTATCCCAAAAGAGTCAGATTTGAACACAAAACCACCAAATGTGTGATATAGTTCTATAGTTCGGGGCTGCATTGCATCTCCAACAGAGGTCCCTATCAGTCACACACTTCATGTATAGGGTGGTGGGAAGGGGTTAAGTGTTCCGTTTCCGCGGTCCTGCAAATAATGTATATCTACGTTTATATAGTGCTGGCCCTGGCAAAATGCTGAACACACATGGCCGGTATCTGTGTTTTGCAGATCCACAATTTGCCGACTGAAAAACACTTATGGCGGTCTGAATGAGCCCTTGGAGCATCTACACAACTATGTGTGCCCGAGTATTTGGTTATAAGTATCCATTGCAGTACCAGAAAGTTTACCACCTAAAATGGCTGCCCATTTATCCTACGGTAGCAGATTAACTTCTCCCACTCTCTCAAAAGCTTCCAGGTAACTGCCAATATTTCCATCTTCCTTAAGGGCTCTTTCACACTTGCGTTCTTGTCTTCCGGCATAGAGTTCCGTCGTCGGGGCTCTATGCCGGAAGAATCCTGATCAGGATTATCCTAATGCATTCTGAATGGAGAGAAATCCGTTCAGGATGCATCAGGATGTCTTCAGTTCCGGAACGGAACGTTTTTTGGCCGGAGAAAATACCGCAGCATGCTGCGCTTTTTGCTCCGGCCAAAAATCCGGAACACTTGCCGCAAGGCCGGATCCGGAATTAATGCCCATTGAAAGGCATTGATCCGGATCCGGCCTTAAGCTAAACGTCGTTTCGGCGCATTGCCGGAGCCGACATTTAGCTTTTTCAGAGTGGTTACCATGGCTGCCGGGACGCTAAAGTCCTGGCAGCAATGGTAAAGTGTAGCGGGGAGCGGGGGAGCAGTATACTTACCGTCCGTGCGGTTCCCCGGGCGCTTCAGAGTGACGTCAGGGCGCCCCAAGCGCATGGATCATGTGATCACATGGATCACGTCATCCATGCGCATGGGGCGCTCTGACGTCACTCTGGAGCGCCCCGGGAGCCGCACGGACTGTAAGTATACTGCTCCCCCGCTCCCCGCTCCTACTATGGCAACCAGGACTTTAATAGCGTCCTGGGTGCCATAGTAACACTGAACGCATTTGGAAGACGGTTCCGTCTTCAAATGCTTTCAGTACACTTGCGTTTTTCCGGATCCGGCGTGTAATTCCGGCAAGTGGAGTACACGCCGGATCCGGACAACGCAAGTGTGAAAGAGGCCTAAATTGTGGAAACCTTTCAGCCCGAACCTTTGTTTTGGGGTGAGCATTAGAAGCCGGAAATGAACTATTGAATCTGGTTCTGCTAGCTGGTCTCAGGCTTAGCTCCAGTACTTAAGGACCTCCTCTACACTGGCATGTGGCCCATCTAGCTGCCTAGTTTTGTCTTGCAGCCTTGGAAGCAAACTGATGGATGGCAGTTCACTTGAGGCTGCAGGCATTCTTGTTTCATTGTCCAGACAGTGTCTCAGCTCCATTGCTCTCAGAACTCCTCCTTTACTTCACCTTTTTTAAGGAAGTTACTGGTTAAGCCTCCCCTCCTTTTGATCATCATCATCGTGCAGAATATCTGCCAGAGTAGCTTTTGTAGCTCCAGAGCCCACATTTGGTCCTCTCTACTGACAAAGATTGTAGCCCACTTAGTCTGTACCTACTGTAGTCAGCCATTCCCTTGAACATACTCCTATCACTACTACAAATCAAACTAAAGCAGGAGAGGACCCACCACTTTAACACACTTTGCAGCTGTGTGCCCAGGTTCCACACATACAACAAAATACCCCCCCAAAAAATAAGTTTTCTGGACCTACATAGTGAAGAACTTGCATAATGGCTGCTTTACTGTGTCTGATAATCCCAACACTACTGCCAGAAAGGAAACGGAGAAAAGGTGGTCATAGCATCTGAAGTGCCATAGAGCTGGGAGTACTTTGACATTTGGACATTTGTGGACATTTGCCTATTTCCCCTATGCAGAGTTAAAACTTCTTACTTTATTTCACTCTAGGGGTGCATCAGGGGGTCTTCAAATGTGACATGGCAACTCAAAATTATCCCAGTGAAATCTGCTTTCCAAAAACCATATGGCGTTCCTTTCCTTCTGCGCTCTGCTGTGTGCCCATACAGCAGTTTACAACCACATATGGGGTATTTCTGTAAACTATAGAATCGGGGTAATAAATATTGTTTTGTCTGTTAACCCTTGCTTTGTTGGTAAACAAAATGGATTAAAATGGAAAATCTGCCCAAAAAAGGGAAATTCTGAAATTTCATCTCAATTTTCCTTTAATTCTTGTGGAACACCTGAAGGGTTAACAAAGTTTGTAAAACCAGTTGTGAATACCTTGAGAGGTGGTAGTTTCTAAAATGGGGCCATTTATGGGTGGTTTCTATTATGTAAGCCCCGCAAAGTGACTTCAGACCTGAACTGGTCCTTAAAAATTTAAGTTTTCTTAAAAATTGAGATTTGCTTCTAAGCTTAGAAGTAACATCCCAAAAAAAGAAAATGTCATTTACAAAATGACCATACATGAAATAGACATATGGGAAATGTAAAGTAATAACTGTTTTAGGAGGTATCGCTATCTGTTTTAAAAGCAGAGAAATTGAAACTGGTGAATCTTTTTTAAAATTTTTGTAAATTTTGGTATTTTTTTATTTTTTTTATAAATGGAGTTGAGCGGACACCTGGATGTTTGAGTTCGGCTGAACTTCACAAAAAAGTTTGAGTTCGGACCCGAACTTGACCCACGAACCCCATTGAAATCAATGGGGGCCTGAACTTTTGAGCACTAAAATGGCTGTAAAAATGTCATGGAAAGGGCTAGAGGGCTGCAAATGGCATCAAGATGTGGTTAAGAGCATGGCAAGTGCTCTGCAAACAAATGTGGATAGGGAAATGACTTTAAATAACATAAAATATGTAAAAATATAATAATAATCTTGATCTAGAAGGAAGAGTTCCATATGGAATAGGAGGTTGAGGAGGAGGCGGTGGTGGTGGAGGTGGAAGTGGAGGAGGTGGTGGTAGCCTACGCTGCTTTTTGGTTTTAAATTTAAATTTTTTTAAATTGGGGTACACCCCAAAACATTGGGAAATATAACCTGTGATAACCCCCTCCAGTCGTGCTAAACACTCGTTCAGACAATACACTGGCTGCAGGGCAGGCCAGCACCTTCAAGGCGTAAAGGGCACGCTCAGGCCATGTGCCCAATTTGGAGACCCAGAAGTTGCAGGGGGCAGAACCATCAGTCAGTTCTTGTAGGCGTATGCAAACATACTTCCCCACCATGTCGCACGTCCCCGTAATGTTCACGATCCAATTGGATATCTGCTCTATCAACTTTCGATGTTCTTTTCTGCGCTTACCATGTTGATCACGGTTAGCGGCGAATCAGGGTTCCACCCTGGAGAGGGAGCATGAGAAAGTGAGACCACATCCAAGGGAGATCAATGGATGAAATTTAATTGTGATCGAGCGGAAATGTGGGAGAAGCTATTAAAACTGAAAAATTGAAGGAAAGGAGGGGGCGCGCGGCAATTACCCACTCCTGACTCTGAGGTAGTGACGATAAATAACAATACAGGACTCTTAAGATGCCCTGTTACTTGAATGATTAAAAATTACAGGGAATGTCACTGCGGTATTTTGGATTTGGAAACGTTAGCCAGGAGAGGCCCTGCTGCCGCTTTGTTGACTCTAGATAACTTCTGCCTGATCGCACGTCCCTGTGACGTCCATGATCCATTTGGATATCTTCTCTATCAACTTTCGATGTTCTTTTCTGAGCCTACCATGTAGGCGAACCTGTCTACTAGGTAGAGCAGGGGTCTATCACAGCCAAAAATTGTTGAATGTCACCCAAAAATGTAACAGACAAATTTAGGGAAATTACATAAATAAAATACCTACAAATAAAGGTGGAGGTCCATATGGAGTAGGAGTTTGAGGAGGCGGTGGATGTAGCGGTGTAGGTGGAAGCAGCAGTGGAGGAGGACGAGGTAGCCAACTGGTTTTAATTTTTTTTTAATGATTTATATATTTTTTTTATTAGGGTACACTCCAAAAAAGTGTGAAATATCCAAAATACAAGAATGAGCAGTTGCGCTGTAGTATAACAATGGCTGGTTAAGGCCGGTATACATGTCTACTCTGCACAAGGTACGGACAAGTCCTGTGGGATCCATGCCTTTTTAATTTTAATGAACGTCAGCTTGTCCACATTGGCTGTGGACAGGCGGCTGCGCTTGTCTGTGATGATGCCCCCTGCCGTGCTAAACACACGTTCAGATAATACACTGGCTGCAGGGCAGGCCAGCACCTCCAAGGTGTAAAGGGCAAGCTCGGGCCATGTGCCCAATTTGGAGACCCAGAAGTTGAAGGGGGCAGACCCGTCATTCAGTACGTGTAGGTGTGTGCACATATACTGCTCCACCATGTTGGTGAAATGCTGTCTCCTGCTAAGACTTCCATATCAGCTGGTGGTGCTGGTTGTTGTGGCGTGCTGACAAAGCTTTTCCACATTTCGGCCATGCTAACCCTGCCTTCTGAGGTGCTGGCGGTGCCCCAGCTGTGTTGGTGACCTCTTCCTCCTCCTCTGCCTTCGCCTTGTGCTTTTACTGTGTCTACTGTGTCTACCAGCGTGCGCTTGTACTCGCGCTTCTTAAGATCACTCTCCATTGAGGCAATTAAGGATAGTACATTGTCCTTGTAACAGGGATCCAGCAGCGTGGCCACCCAGTAATCGGCACAAGTTAGAATGTGGGCAACTCTGCGATAGTTGCGGAGACTGCAGCATGTAATCGCTCATGTGTGCCAGGCTTCCCAGAGGCAACGAAAAGCTGTCCTCTGTGGGAGGTGTATAGTCTGTGTCCTTTGTATTCCCCCCAGCCACGCACCAGTGATGGCCATGAGCTGGTCTGGGTTCCACCCTGCTGTGAACATGGTTCCTCCTCCTCTTCCTCCACCTCGTCATCCTCCAGAACTGTGCCCTGGCTGGACAATTGTGTACCTGGCGTTTGTGGGTGCAGGAACCCACCCTCGGAGCCACTTGTGAATGACTGGCCGGAAACCCTACAAAATGATCCCTCTTCCTCCTCCTGTGCCACATCCTCTTTCATCATCGCCAGTAGTGTTTTTTCAAGGAGGCATTGTGGAGATGCTTGGTGACCCAGATAATGATGTTGCTGGCAGATCCTCTGTTTGCGCGGTGACAGGTGGCACTGTCACTCCAGAGGTGGATGAAGAGGCCGAGACTGCAGGAGGAGCCAGAGACCTTTCTTGGTTTTTGAGGTGTCTACTCCACTGCAGCTCGTGCTTTGCACTTAGATGCCTGGTCATGCAGGTTGTGCTCAGGTTGAGAACGTTTATGCCTCGCTTCAGGCTCTGATTGCACAGCGTGCAAATCACTCATGTCTTGTAGTCAGCACATTGTCTGAAGAACTGCCACGCCAGGGAACTCCTTGGAGCTGGCTTTGGTATGCTCGGTCCCTTGCTGCGGTGGGCAGTAGCTGCCGTACTGTCTAGAGGACGGCCGCTCCGCTTTTGCACAATGCTCCCTCTTCTGCTGTGCTAGTGGCTCTGTGCGACCACCACCTCTCCCTCCCAACTACACAGGTCACTCGCATGACCTTGAATTCCATGTGGGGTCGAGGACCTCATCGTCCACCCACTCTTCACCCCTGCCCTTCTTGTCAGTCTGCAAACTTTCGAAACCCCCAGCAGTTGGCACCTGTGTTTCGCCGTCATCCGAGACGTGCTGCGGTGGTTCTCCCATGTACGTGTCTTGAAAAATAAGTGGTTGGGCATCGGTGCACTCAATCTCTTCCACTTCCGGGGCAGGGCTAGGTGAATGGCCCTGGGAAACCCTGCTAACAGTCATCACAAAGCAGAAGAGACTGCTGCCTGACTTGGGGCTCAGACTGCTTGGCTGATATGCAAGGGGGTGAGGTGAAAGACTGATGGACATCGGCTGCAGGTGCCAACTCTGATCTTTCAGCAGGAGACTGGGTGGGAGACAATGTGAAGCAACTGGAGGCACTGTCAGCAACCCAATCTATTATCGCCTGTACTTGTTCTGGCCTCACCATTCATAGAGCCGCATTATGCCCGACCAAATACCGCTGAAGGTTCTGTCGCCTACTCATATCTGAGGAAGGTGTTTCACTTGTGCGTGTACCTGGCACAGATCGACAACGTCCTCTCCCTGCAACAGGATCTCCACCAGCAGCACCACGACTGGGGCCACGTCCCTTATTTGTCGCTCTCCTCATATTTCTCAAATTTAGGATCTTGCCCTAAATGGGTGTTTTTTTTTCAATAGCCGAATAGAACCACAGTATCTAAAGGGTGTATTTCACAATGAAATATGCAGCAAAGGCTACAAAATTAAGTTTTTTGCCCAAAATGGGTGTTGTTGTTTTTTTTTTTTACTAACCGAATGACAGCTGTATATAACACTTGAATTTCAGGCGTGCAGATGCAGCAAGGGCTGTAAAATTGTGTATTTTAAAAGCCAGAAAATTATAGCTGTATTTCTAGCTTAAATTGCACACCGACTAATGCTGCAAAGGCACCAGATGTAGAATATTGCAAGAAAAGGGTGTTTTTAAAAAAAAAACAGATTATTGCAGTATTTCAAGCTTTGATTTGAATGTCACAAAAGCACATATGCAGTGCTGGTGCACTGAGCTTGCATAAAATGGCCGCCGCCGCCCACTTAACGAAAAGACGGATAGAAGTTATTTTTCTCTAACTGGGCTCAGGGCAGGGTAAAAAAATTGTGCACTGCACCCACACAACTAAATCTATGTAGATCGCTGAGTTCAATTGGAGTTCTGATTAGGGATGTCCCGATACCAGTATCGGTATCGGGACCGATACCGGGCATTTGCACGAGTACATGTACTCGTGCAAATGTCCCCGATACCACTGCCGATACCTGTGCGCCGCTTCTATGTGTCTGTGTCAGTCCGCAGCCCCTGCACCTCTCACAGCTAACAGCTTCAGAGGGCAGCAGCAGGCACTGTGTAATAGGAGCCGACAGTGGAAGCTAGCTCCGCCCCGCCCCTCCCCGCCCTCCAACCAATCAGAGACTCACAGCACAGGGAGCGTAGTGCAGGGACTCAATCGTCTGACAGTTTATTAGTTATAAGAATCCAATGAGTCACAGACAGTGTCATCGAGTCCCCGCCAGGCTTCCTGCTCTGCGGCTCCCTGTAAGTCCGTCCGGGGGAAGGTGGGGGCATTATTAGCATAGCATGTAGTGGGGCTGGGTGTGTACAGGGTGCATGTAGCAGAGCAGGAAGTCTGGCAGGGACTCAGTGACACAGTCTCTGACTCATTAGATTCTTTTAACTAATAAACTCTCAGACGATTCTCTGAGTCCCTGCAATAACTATACATTGTAATTACATCAGTCTGCTCCACTGCATTCACTGCAGCAGAGCTGTGTTTGCCAGGAGCGAGTCCCTCTAAAGGTGATAGTGTCTGTCTTCTATGGCCCTGGTCCCTCCCTTCCTGCCTGCAAGCTGCACATTGATCTCTAAAAGCAGGCATTAGGGCAAGAAGAAATATACATTACTGTATGATGGCCACAAGACTATTATACTGAGCAGGGGGGGCTTCAAAAATTGTTTTCCTGACTCCTTACAGTAGCGTCTCCTTGTGGCCGTCCCATACAGTATAACGTCTCCTTGTGGCCGTCCCATACAGTGTAACGTCTCCTGGTGGTCGCTCCCCATACAGTATAACGTCTCCTTGTGGCTGCCCCCATACAGTATAACGTCTCCTTGTGGCCGCCCCATACAGTGTAACGTCTCCTTGTGGCCGCCCCATACAGTATAACGTCTCCTTGTGGCCGTCCCATACAGTGTAACGTCTCCTTGTGGCCGTCCCATACAGTGTAACGTCTCCTTGTGGCCGTCCCATACAGTGTAACGTCTCCTTGTGGCCGTCCCATACAGTGTAACGTCTCCTTGTGGCTGCCCCCATACAGTATAATGTCTCCTTGTGGCCGCCCTATACAGTGTAACGTCTCCTTGTGGCCCCCATACAGTATAATAGTGGCTGCCCCCATACAGTATAATAGTGGCTGCCCCCATACAGTATAACATCTCCCTGCGGCTGCCCCCATACAGTATAACGTCTCCCTGCGGCTGCCCCCATACAGTATAACGTCTCCTTGTAGCTGCCCCCATACAGTATAACATCTCCTTGTGGCTGCCCCCATACAGTATAACGTCTTCTTGTGGCTGCCCCATACAGTATAACGTCTCCTTGTGGCCGCCCCCATACATTGTCTCCTTGTGGCCGCCCCCATACAGTATAATGTCTCCTTGTAGCTGCCCCCATACAGTATAACGTCTCCTTGTGGCTGCCCCCCATACAGTATAGCGTCTCCTTGTGGCTGCCCCCATACAGTATAACGTCTCCTTGTGGCTGCCCCCCATACAGTATAGCGTCTCCTTGTGGCTGCCCCCATACAGTATAACGTCTCCTTGTGGCTGCCCCCCATACATTGTCTCCTTGTGGCCGCCCCCATACAGTATAATGTCTCCTTGTAGCTGCCCCCATACAGTATAACGTCTCCTTGTGGCTGCCCCCCATACAGTATAGCGTCTCCTTGTGGCTGCCCCCATACAGTATAACGTCTCCTTGTGGCTGCCCCCCATACAGTATAGCGTCTCCTTGTGGCTGCCCCCATACAGTATAACGTCTCTTTGTGGCTGCCCCATACAGTATAACGTCTCTTTGTGGCTGCCCCCATACAGTATAACATCTCTTTGTGGCTGCCCCATACAGTATGTCTCCTTGGAATGTTATAGTTCTGTTTTTGGGCCTTTTGGTTGGTCAGTGGTCAGAAAATACATGTGTGTGTATTTTATTGTTAAAATTAGTATCAGTAATTGGTATCGGTGAATACTTAAATAAAAGTATCGGTACTCGTACTCAGTCTTAAAAAAATGGTATCGGGACATCCCTAGTTCTGATTAAAGATTCTGTCCTATTCTTTCTCTCACAGCAGCAGCATCCTCTCCCTACACTAAGCACAGCAGAGTGACGTGCAGCGCTACGTGACTCCATCTTATATAGAGGCTGGGTCACATGCTGCACTGACCAATCACAGCCATGCCATTAGTAGGCATGGCTGTGATGGCTTCTAAGGGCACACAGTTAAACGCTTGTTGATGGGCTGCAGAGAAGCCATTCAAAAAGCACTAAAATCACCGAACCTGAACTTTTACAGAAATGTTTGGGTCCGGGGTCCAAAAATCCTAAAGTATGGTACGAACCCGAACGTTACTGTTCGGGTTCGCTCAACCCTATTTATAAATAAAATGAAATATTATGACTCCAATGTACTACTGTCATGAAGTACAATATGTGACGAGAAAATAGTCTCAGAATGGCTTGGATAAGTAAAATCGTTTTAAAGTTATCACCACATAAAGTGACACGTCAGATTTGCAATAAATGGCCTGGTCCTTAAAGGGAACCTGTCACCGGGATTTGGGGTATAGAGCTGAGAACATGGGCTGCTAGATCGCTGCTAGCACATCCGCAATACCCAGCCCCCATAGCTCTGTGTGCTTTTATTGTGTAAAAAAAGATTTGATACATATGCAAATTAACCTGAGATGAGTCCAGCGTGAAGGAACCCCGCATCCTCCGAATCTCCTCCTTGCTCTCCGACGTCACAAAGCTAGAGCGCCATAATCTTGAGATGCGCGAGCTAGCGCATGCGCAGTGTCGGCATAGTGTGTTATCCCTGTGCTGGCATCAGCCTCAGGGAACGAACTGTGCATGCGCTAGCTCGCGCATCGTGAGATTACGGCGCTCTAGCTTTGTGACGCCAGGGAGCAAGGAGAAGATTCGGAGGATGCGGGGCGGTGCTGGGCTCCTTCACGCTGGACTCATCTCAGGGACAGAACTCATCTCAGGTTAATTTGCATATGTATCAAATCAGTTTTTTTACACAATAAAAGCACACAGAGCTATGGGGACTGGGTATTGCGGATGGGCTAGCGGCGATCTAGCAGCCCATGTCCTCAGCTCTATACACAAAATCCTGGTGACAGGTTCCCTTTAAGATGAAAAATGGCAGGGTCCTGAAGGGGTTAAAGAAGACCATGTTTTGGACACAAAATCCCAGGTTTGTTTACCACCAAAAAGCAGACAGCCTGACCTTTTTGAATGTCTGGTTTTAGCTTTGTTGTTATGTCTGGAAACTAGTTTTTGTCTGGAAAACCTGCTGTGTCATTGCCATTGAGCATCATTGAAGCTTTGTGCTGAGTTTCTCCACTCCATTCCTCCCACTAGAAGGTTCTAGTCTAACAAAAACTGTATATAAGGAAAGCAGTCAGAGCCCCTAGGGTGCTGCAGTTAGGGAACAGTGCTTGGAGGGGAGACTCATGCCAGCCTGCGTGAGTGACTAGAAGAAGACGCTGAGATGGGGTTGCTGAACCACAGACCATGGGTCACTAGCCCTGTGACCAAGGAGCCACCCGGACTACTGAGCTACAGACTGTGGGCCCTTGACTAGGATGCCAGCCTTCTGAGACAGAGGGACAGCTAGCTCAGGCCTTTCCTCAGCATCAAACTTTTCTTCTGCTAGGGAGGAGACTCTGCCAGACTACTGAGTGATCAGAAGACGCTGAGACGGGGATATGCTGCCACAGACCCTGGATCTCCAGCCTTGGACCAGGGTACCAGCTTTCTGAAGAGAAAGAGGGACAGCTGAGCTATCTCAGGCCTTTCCTCCGCATCAAACCCTTCTTCTGCCAGGGAGAAGACTGGAGAAGCCAGCCCAATACCTCACCTGTATTTTGTACCTGAATTCCTCCAATAAAGAAGCACTCTGGTTTACTGTAGACCTTGACTCTCTGGACTTATTTCCCATTGGGGTGTACCATGCCTTACCATCCCTTCCAGAGAGCAGCAACACGTGGTGACACCTTGACTGTGTCCAGGAGACCTAGCGTGGCGTTGGGGCCACCCCAAACCTGGCCACTGCACATGCTACACCAGACATCACTCTTTCATTCACTCCTTGGCTAGGGCTATGCTCGCTTCCCTATAGGTTGATACTGTGGGCTATCCCCGGAAAATCCCAGGCTATACACAGCTGGATACAGTACTCTAGTCTGGTCTATTCCACCTTTATCTGCTGGGACTCCTACCTGTGCTGGTATTTCCACCCACTGTGCAGCAACTGCAGAAGGTACCACACTCAGGTATTCTGCAGCTGAGCCAATACACTGCTGTACACACAGTAGACTGCAATTCTAAATATAACTGGGTTCCTTCAACTGGACAACACGGCAGGTATTAATTTAATATGATTTAACAACAATGCATATACCGTATATACTCGAGTATAAGCCGACCAGAGTATAAGCCGAGGCCCCTAATTTTACCCCAAAAAAATGGGAAAAATTGACTCGAGTATAAGACTAGGGTGGGAAATGCAGCTATAATGCAGTGTATGTGTATATAATGCACACACTGTACATTATATACACACATCTGCAAGAGGGTGACTCAGATTGATGGGAGTCTGACTCTGACTCCCTGTATTTAATGCAGTGTGTGCATTATATACACACACACACTCTGCATTAAATACAGGGAGCCATCCACAGATCTCCCCCCTAAACAGTGCCATGATGGCACGATTTAGGGGAGGGTGGGATCTGTGGATGGCACTGTTTAGGGGGGAGATCTGTGGATGGCACTGTAGGGGGATCTGTGGATGGCACTGCCATCCACAGATCCCCCTACAGTGCCATCCACAGGTCCCCCTCCCCGACTCTCACAGCAGTATATTTATAAACTAATCAGTACTTTAACTTTAATCATTGCTCATTGCTGAGCTCTTTACTCAGATTATTTGGATATCGATTCTTACTTTGTCTTAGCTCCGGTAACAGCAGGCAGTGCGGGCGGCGCTCACTCACTGACGTCACGCGCCTGCTCCTCTCACTAGGTGGCGCAGGCGCGTGGCGTCAGTGAGTGAGCGTCGCCCCCCCCTGACTTAGGGGCCCGGTCGCAATTGCGACCGCTGCGACCCCTATAGCTACGCCACTGTTGGTCTGTATTATGGCAATGTAAGTTGCCAAAAAACAGACCTAGACTCGAGTATAAGACGAGGGGGCTTTTTGAGCACAAAAATATGTGCCAAAAAACTTGTCTTATACTCGAGTATATACGGTAAGTAAAAGTTACAGAAATAACAATACGAAGGTAAGTCAAATAAATAGGATTACATAAAATGTGTATGGTTCGGGTATTACTACCAGTAGAGCTTGGCATTTGGTTCTTGTAGTGCTTTATCCAGGGAGCTATGTTCTAATGTCATAGCATGGCTCCACACTTCCATGGCCCCTGGGCAAACCCTATATTTATTCTGTACATTCAGATGGTTAACAGATTGTCAGATGTGGCCTGCCCTCCAGCCAATCCATTGGGTGATCGCAGCTTAGATCATTTGAGGCTCATTTTCCATCTCTTCAACCAAAGACAATCCCATAATCATCAAGGAGTTTGCCCAGTCTCGGAGAAGGCATATAAGGCCATACACAAGCAGGAGGTCATCAGCTGGCCACTACTGACACTACAATTTGGCCATTAACTCTTTGAAAGAATGAGCATGAATATAAGAAACATTACAAATGTCACATGTAACATGGTTAGCTCCACCGAAATAGAAAAGATTTTAGTGCAACATTTTGGCATTAGTTTTGCCTATTCTTGAATTTTTTTCTGTTTGTTGCCTTGCATACAGTTGTAATCGAATTATGTTCATAACAGGAATTCCTTGTGGCCCAGAACAAGTTGTGAAGAAATACATGGAAAACATCCAGAAACCACCAGAAGAGGTAAAAGTAGCTATAGTGAAGGCTTTTTGTTGTAAAAAGCCATTTTGCTAAGAGATTCCACCAATGTCTAATTGGAGGATGTCTACTGTGACTCCTCACTGCATGCTAAAGCAAAGCAGCAGCAGTGCTAGATAAGCCCTGTGCCACTTCATCTCCTGGAGACTTTTGAACTGCTGCTGGCACTTTGTTCTAGTGATAATCAGTTGGACAAACCGCGGCCCGCCAGTATGACATCCCATTGGTATTCAACCTTTAGGACATTTATAACCTATACCAGTGATGGCGAACCTATGGCACGGGTGCCAGAGGCGGCACTCAGAGCCCTCTCTGTGGGCACCCGCACTCTGGAAAAAGTCTATGGTGTCCAATATGCCTTAGATTGTTCCTGACATTCATCAGCGCAGGGCGCACTATGAACAGCACAGGCAGCGCACTGAATGTAGGCAGGATATTATAGCTAAATGATAAAGTACATAGAGGATATACTATATTGGACTGAAGAATTCAGGTTAAATTGCTTTGTTGGCACTTTGCAATAAATAAGTGGGTTTTGGGTTGCAGTTTGGGCACTCGGTCTCTAAAAGGTTCACCATCACTGACCTATACTCTGCATAGGGAATGTCTTTTTAATGTAAAAATCTGCTTATGTAAAGTGTTTTTATTCCATTTATTTTAAGGACTGTATTATATGCATGGAAACGCTGACTTCTGCGTCTGGGTACAGTGAGTCTTCACAATGCAAAAACATCAAGGATACTGCTGTAGGGAAACTGAAGAAGTGTGGCCACGTTTTCCATCAGCTTTGTATGTTAGAAATGTATAACAGCGGGAACAAGGTAATAAATCCTTTCATGGTCCTTTTTAGGTGCCACCTAGCCCTTGTTTTCTGTTCTTTGCATTACTGATGAACTCGTATTAACTAGGCTTCCTTTAAAAACTGTTAATGGAGTACATATATTAGGGTCTTGTGCACTTGTCACCACCCATTCTCACACATTTAAAGGGGTTCTCCGGGAATTAAGATAATGAAATTCCTAAATATTACTTTATAATATATATATTCCCAAATACCTTTCATGATTTATAATGGATCATGTTGTCTAGGGAGCAATCAGGGGAAACAAAATGGCCACTGTCCTGTTAGTACACACAATCTGTCCTAATCACACAGCAGAAAGTTACTTCACATCACTGAGCTAAAGAGCTGCTCCATCTCTGCTCTACCTTTCAGGGGTTATGATTCTGAAAACAGATAAGATCTTCAGCTGAATCTCTTTAGGAATGGAGTTCATGAGGAGACATGAAGTACAGACTGGGCTGTGGTAATGGAGACTGCATACAAATGCTGCTGGTCATTATCCACACCCTCCCCTCTGTACGTCATGTCTCCTGATGAACCCCATTCTTATAGAGATTAAGCTGAAGATCTTATCAGCTGTATACTGACAAACAGAGCAGAGAGGAGGATGAGGCAGCTCTTTAGCTCAGTGTTGTGAAGTAACTTGTCCTGCTGTGTAATTAGGACAGATTTTGTGTGTACTAATAGGACGGCGGCCATTTTATTTCTCCCAATTGCTCCCTAGACCAAAAAGAGCTATATATAATATATATATATATATATATATATATATATATATATATATATATATATATATATATATATATATAAAATTTGGGAATATATTTATCATAAATTAAGTACTTTCATTTTTTTAATTCTCGGAGAACACCTTGAGGCTCCATTGACACATCCGTAGCGGATCCATTGATCCGCAAAACACTGACACGGCAATGTGCGTTCCGCATTTTGCGGACCGCAAATCGCCAGCACTAATAGAATATGCCTATTCTTGTAGCAACCTTCTTTTTTTTTGGAACGGAAATGCGGACCCGGAACGAAATTGCGGACGTTTGAATGGGGCCTTAAGCTCTGTGTTTGTAGAATTTTAAGTGGCAATGCTGCAAGACACAGATGCCAAAAATATTTTCCCTTCGCTATCCACATCTGAGTAGGGTTGTTGCGGGTATCGAAATTTCGATACCCAATCGATACTTTTGTCCCGGTATCGATACGATACCGGGATTTCCGTTTTTTCGATACTGGGCTGCGCTTCTGCGCAGTCTAGTATCTCTGAACATGAGCGCGCTGCTATCGGCGCGCTCATGTTCTCTCCCAGCAGCACGGGGAGAAGGAAGCTGTCCTCCCTCCACCTGTGCTGCTGCCGCTGCCACCAATGAGAAGAGAGGGGCGGAGGAGGGGCGGCAATGAGAAGAGAGGGGCGGAGGAGGGGCGGCAATGAGAAGAGAGGGGGTGGAGGAGGGGCGGCAATGAGAAGAGAGGGGCGGAGGAGGGGCGGGCGCACTGCGCCACCAATGATAGGATTACTATCGGAGCGATGGGAGGAGACATCAGCTTCACTAGTGGGCGTTCCTTTTCCCTGCGCTGCGATTGGACAGCGCTACAGCCAGGGAGAAGGAACGCCCACTAGTGAAGCTGATGTCTCCTCCCATCGCTCCGATAGTAATCAGCAGCATGTGGAGCAGGAGAGGAGACAGTAATGGGGCACTGCGGGCGAACGGAGCGGCGCCCAGGACTAAATGGTGAGTGCTGAGACATCGCTGGGCGCCGCTCTGTGTGGCCTAATAGTGAAAGTCTGGACTCATATACAGTAGTCAGTCTTTAACACATACAGGAGGCGGGTGCCGGCAGCAGAATCGCATTGCCGGCACCCTGCCCCTGACAGGGAGCTGCGATCAGCGGCAGTTAACTGCCGCTGATCTGCTAGTACCCGCCTCCTGTATAAAGGGGTAAAATCATTGGTGGTGCAGTGTGCCCCCCCCCCCCCTCAATCCCCCCATCCCATTAAAATCATTGGTGGCACAGTGCGCCGGCCCCTCTCAACCCTCCAGTATTAAAATCATTGGTGGCAGTGGCCACAGGGACCTCTCCACTCCCCCTCATTGGTGGTGCAGTGGCAGCTTCTGATCGGAGCCCCAGCTGTGTAAGCCTGGGGCTCCGATCGGTTACCATGGCAGCCAAGAGGCTACAGAAGCCCTGGTTGCCATGGTAACATCCCTGATGCTGTGTGCACAAAGCACAGAGCAGCAGGGACAGTGTGGAGTCCTATTCACCCTGATAGAGATCTATCAGGGTGAATAGGAAAAGGGATGAAAGATCCCAGGTTCTAGCCCCTAAGGGGGGAAATAGTTATTAACCACCTCAGCCCCCAGTGCTTAAACACCCTGAAAGACCAGGCCACTTTTTACACTTCTGACCTACACTACTTTCACCATTTATTGCTCGGTCATGCAACTTACCACCCAAATGAATTTTACCTCCTTTTCTTATCACTAATAGAGCTTTCATTTGGTGGTATTTCATTGCTGCTGACATTTTTACTTTTTTTGTTATTAATCGAAATTTAACGATTTTTTTGCAAAAAAATGACATTTTTCACTTTCAGTTGTAAAATTTTGCAAAAAAAACGACATCCATATAGAAATTTTGCTCTAAATTTATAGTTCTACATGTCTTTGATAAAAAAAAAAATGTTTGGGTAGAAAAAAAATGGTTTGGGTAAAAGTTATAGCGTTTACAAACTATGGTACAAAAATGTGAATTTCCGCTTTTTGCAGCAGCTCTGACTTTCTGAGCACCTGTCATGTTTCCTGAGGTTCTACAATGCCCAGACAGTACAAACACCCCACAAATGACCCCATTTCTGAAAGTACACACCCTAAGGTATTCGCTGATGGGCATAGTGAGTTCATAGAACTTTTTATTTTTTGTCACAAGTTAGCGGAAAATGATGATTTTTTTTTTTTTTTTTTTTTTTCTTACAAAGTCTCATATTCCACTAACTTGTGACAAAAAATAAAAAGTTCTATGAACTCACTATGCCCATCAGCGAATACCTTGGGGTCTCTTCTTTCCAAAATGGGGTCACTTGTGGGGTAGTTATACTGCCCTGGCATTCTAGGGGCCCAAATGTGTGGTAAGGAGTTTGAAATCAAATTCAGTAAAAAATGACAAGTGAAATCCGAAAGGTGCTCTTTGGAATATGGGCCCCTTTGCCCACCTAGGCTGCAAAAAAGTGTCACACATCTGGTATCCCCGTACTCAGGAGAAGTTGAGGAATGTGTTTTGGGGTGTCTTTTTACATATACCCATGCTGGGTGAGATAAATATCTTGGTCAAATGACAACTTTGTATAAAAAAATGGGAAAAGTTGTCGTTTGCCAAGATATTTCTCTCACCCAGCATGGGTATATATAAAATGACACCCCAAAACACATTCCCCACCTTCTCCTGAGTACGGAGATACCAGATGTGTGACACTTTTTTGCAGCCTAGGTGGGCAAAGGGGCCCATATTCCAAAGAGCACCTTTCGGATTTCACTTGTCATTTTTTACAGAATTTGATTTCAAACTCCTTACCACACATTTGGGCCCCTAGAATGCCAGGGCAGTATAACTACCCCACAAGTGACCCCATTTTGGAAAGAAGAGACCCCAAGGTATTCGCTGATGGGCATAGTGAGTTCATGGAAGTTTTTATTTTTTGTCACAAGTTAGTGGAATATGAGACTTTGTATAAAAAAAAAAAAAAAAAAAAAAATCAGCATTTTCCACTAACTTGTGACAAAAAATAAAAAATTCTAGGAACTCGCCATGCCCCTCACGGAATACCTTGGGGTGTCTTCTTTCCAAAATGGGGTCACTTGTGTGGTAGTTATACTGCCCTGGCATTTTCCAGGGGCCCTAATGTGTGTTAGGTAGGTAAATGACCTGTGAAATCCTAAAGGTGCTCTTTGGAATATGGGCCCCTTTGCCCACCTAGGCTGCAAAAAAGTGTCACACATGTGGTATCGCCGTATTCAGGAGAAGTTGGGGAATGTGTTTTGGGGTGTCATTTTACATATACCCTTGCTGGGTGAGAGAAATATCTTGGCAAAAGACAACTTTTCCCATTTTTTTATACAAAGTTGGCATTTGACCAAGATATTTCTCTCACCCAGCATGGGTATATGTAAAATGACACCCCAAAACACATTCCCCAACTTCTCCTGAGTACGGCGATACCACATGTGTGACACTTTTTTGCAGCCTAGATGCGCAAAGGGGCCCACATTCATTTTATGAGGGCATTTTTAGACATTTGGATACCAGACTTCTTCTCACGCTTTGGGGCCCCTAGAATGCCAGGGCAGTATAAATACCCCACATGTGACCCCATTTTGGAAAGAAGACACCCCAAGGTATTCAATGAGGGGCATGGCGAGTTCATAGAAATTTTTTTTTTTTGGCACAAGTTAGCGGAAATTGATATTTTTTATTTTTTTCTCACAAAGTCTCCCGTTCCGCTAACTTGGGACAAAAATTTCAATCTTTCATGGACTCAATATGCCCCTCACGGAATACCTGGGGGTGTCTTCTTTCCGAAATGGGGTCACATGTGGCGTATTTATACTGCCCTGGCATTCTAGGGGCCCTAAAGCGTGAGAAGAAGTCTGGAATATACATGTCTAAAAAATTTTACGCATTTGGATTCCGTGAGGGGTATGGTGAGTTCATGTGAGATTTTATTTTTTGACACAAGTTAGTGGAATATGAGACTTTGTAAGAAAAATAAATAAAAATTCCGCTAACTTGGGCCAAAAAAATGTCTGAATGGAGCCTTACAGAGGGGTGATCAATGACAGGGGGGTGATCAATGACAGGGGGGGGTGATCAATGACAGGGGGTTGATCAATGACAGGGGGGTGATCAATGACAGGGGGGGGTGATCAATGACAGGGGGTTGATCAATGACAGGGGGGTGATCAGGGAGTCTATATGCGTTTTGCGGATCCGATCCATCTATCAGTGCATCCGTAAAAATCATGCGGACATCTGAATGGAGCTTTACAGGGGGGTAATCAATGACAGGGGGGTGATCAGGGAGTCTATATGGGGTGATCACCACAGTCATTGATCATGCCCCTGTAAGGCTTCATTCAGACGTCCGGATGCGTTTTGCGGATCCGATCCATCTATCAGTGGATCCGTAAAAATCATGCGGACGTCTGAATGGAGCTTTACAGGGGGGTGATCAATGACAGGGGTGTAATCAATGACAGGGGGGTGATCAGGGAGTCTATATGGGGTGATCACCACAGTCATTGATCACGCCCCTGTAAGGCTTCATTCAGACGTCCGGATGCGTTTTGCGGATCCGATCCATCTATCAGTGCATCCGTAAAAATCATGCGGACATCTGAATGGAGCTTTACAGGGGGGTGATCAATGACAGGGGGGTGATCAGGGAGTCTATATGGGGTGATCACCACAGTCATTGATCACGCCCCTGTAAGGCTTCATTCAGACGTCCGGATGCGTTTTGCGGATCCGATCCATCTATCAGTGCATCCGTAAAAATCATGCGGACATCTGAATGGAGCTTTACAGGGGGGTGATCAATGACAGGGGTGTAATCAATGACAGGGGGGTGATCAGGGAGTCTATATGGGGTGATCACCACAGTCATTGATCACGCCCCTGTAAGGCTTCATTCAGACGTCCGGATGCGTTTTGCGGATCCGATCCATCTATCAGTGCATCCGTAAAAATCATGCGGACATCTGAATGGAGCTTTACAGGGGGGTGATCAATGACAGGGGGGTGATCAATGACAGGGGGGTGATCAATGACAGGGGGGTGATCAGGGAGTCTATATGGGGTGATAACCACAGTCATTGATCATGCCCCTGTAAGGCTTCATTCAGACGTCCGGATGCATTTTGCGGATCCGATCTATCTATCAGTGCATCCGTAAAAATCATGCGGACATCTGAATGGAGCTTTACAGGGGGGTAATCAATGACAGGGGGGTGATCAGGGAGTCTATATGGGGTGATCACCACAGTCATTGATCACGCCCCTGTAAGGCTTCATTCAGACGTCCGGATGCGTTTTGCGGATCCGATCCATCTATCAGTGCATCCGTAAAAATCATGCGGACATCTGAATGGAGCTTTACAGGGGGGTGATCAATGACAGGGGTGTAATCAATGACAGGGGGGTGATCAGGGAGTCTATATGGGGTGATCACCACAGTCATTGATCACGCCCCTGTAAGGCTTCATTCAGACGTCCGGATGCGTTTTGCGGATCCGATCCATCTATCAGTGCATCCGTAAAAATCATGCGGACATCTGAATGGAGCTTTACAGGGGGGTAATCAATGACAGGGGGGTAATCAATGACAGGGGGGTGATCAGGGAGTCTATATGGGGTGATCACCACAGTCATTGATCACGCCCCTGTAAGGCTTCATTCAGACGCCCGTATGCGTTTTGCAGATCCGATCCATCCATCAGTGGATCCGTAAAAATCATGCGGACATTTGAATGGAGCTTTACAGGGGGTTGATCAATGACAGGGGTGTAATCAATGACAGGGGGGTGATCAGGGAGTCTATATGGGGTGATCAGGGGCTAATAAGGGGTTAATAAGTGACGGGGGGGGGGGTGTAGTGTAGTGTAGTGGTGCTTGGTGGGACTTTACTGAGCTACCTGTGTCCTCTGGTGGTCGATCCAAACAAAGGGGACCACCAGAGGACCAGGTAGCAGGTATATTAGACGCTGTTATCAAAACAGCGTCTAATATACCTGTTAGGGGTTAAAAAAAACACATCTCCAGCCTGCCAGCGAACGATCGCCGCTGGCAGGCTGGAGATCAACTCTCTTACCTTCCGTTCCTGTGAGCGCGCGCGCCTGTGTGCGCGCGTTCACAGGAAATCTCGCGTCTCGCGAGAGGACGCACCGGCGCGTCCACCCAGAAGAGCAGGGCCGCCGCAAAGACGCAATCCTGCGTACGGCGGTCCTGAGGTGGTTAAATAAAAAGTTAAAAAAAAAAAAACACTAAAATATGAAGTATAAATCACCCCCCTTTTCCCAATTTCACATATAAAATATATAAATAAACATATTACATCGCCACGTCAGAAAAGTCCAAACTATTAAAATATTAAAAAAAAATCTAGGTGGTGAATGCCGGAACAGAAAAAATAAAATAAAAACTGCGCGATTCGCCATTTTTAAAAATATGGAATGCACGTGGCTTTTTTTGTTTATTTTTTTCGCGTGGTATCGAATGGTATCGAGTATCGCAATACTTTTTCATGGTATCGAAACCGAATCAAAAATTTGGTATCGCAACAACTCTACATCTGAGTTCCTTATAATGAAGCTAGATTGCTAATTTGTTAGCACTGACATCTTGATGTACTTGGATAATGACCAAGGCACAGAACACGGAAATTGTTTGCTCTCAATGTGGCAAGGACTGCGTGAATAAATAATCTGTTTTGTGATGTTTGAAAAAAATGGCAACAAAAACGGTTTGTTACATTTCTCCACCAACAGCTGTAGTGTGGCTGTATTCTTTATGCCTGGACTGGAAGAATGACAGTATAGTACCAAGACTACGCAAAAAGAAAAAAACACCTGGAAAACTTAGGGGGTCATTTACTAATCTTAAATACGCCTAAATTGGGCATATTTTAGGCACAGATGGTGGCGCAACTATGTCCAATCTCAGAGTAGGGTTGTTTCGGGTATCGAACGTTCGATACCCAATCAATACTTTTGTCCCGGTTTCGATACGATACTGGGATTTGCCTTTTATCGATAATAGGCCGTGCTACTGCACAGCCTAGTATCAGAGAACATGGATCGCGCTGCTCTCAGCGCGGCCACGTTCCCTCAGCAGCACGGGGAGAAGGATGCAGTCTCTCCCTTCCTCCTGTGCTGCTGCCACCAATGGGAACAAAGAGGAGGGCAGGACGCACTGCTCCACCAATGATAACTAACGTTTAATACATTGCAAATACAGAAACACTTTGCCGGCAACCGACCTCTGATAGGGTGTTGCAATCCGTGGCAATTAACCCCTCAGGTGCCGCACCTGAGGGTTTAACTGCCGCTGATCGCAGCTCCCTGTCAGAGGTCGGGTGCCAGCAATGTGTTTCTGCTGCCGGCTGTATTTGTATTAAACGTTAACCATCATTGTTGGCTGCTGTGCATGGGAGATCTGATGCCCCATCCAGTCCAAGACATTCTTGATGGGGGGTATAGCATGGTCAGATTTGCTGCTGGATACTATGAAGAGCATGTTATGTAGTGTGTGTGCAATGTTGGTAGGCGTTATATTGGAAAACCATGTCTGCACACAATGGAGCTCACAATCTAGGGCTACTTTCACACCTGCGTTTGGGGCTCCGCTTGTGAGCTCCGTTTGAAGGGTCTCACAAGCGGCCCCGAACGCATCCGTACTGCCCTAATGCATTCTGAGTGGATGCGGATCTGCTCAGAATGCATCAGTCTGGCAGCGTTCAGCCTCCGCTCCGCTCAGCAAGCGGACACCTGAACGCTGCTTGCAGCGTTCGGGTGTCCGTCTGGCCGTGCGGAGGCAAACGTATCCGTCAAGACTTACAATGTAAGTTAATGGGGGCGGATCCGTTTGAAGTTGACACAGTATGGCTCAATTTTCAAACGGATCCGTCCTCATTGACTTTCAATGTAAAGTCTGGACGGATCCGTCTGAACTACTTTCACACTTCAAATTTTTTTTAAACTGTAATGCAGACAGATCCGTTCTGAACAGATCCAAACGTCTGCATTATAGGAGCGGATCAGTCTGTGCAGACATCAGACGGACTCGTTCTTAACGCAAGTGTGAAAGTAGCCTTAAGTTCCCTATCAGTATGTCTTTGAACGGAGCCACTGTGCTGTCCGACCGAGCTAAGATTGACAAAGTATAAACTGCTAAGGGTAGTGGTCCATGATCACACAACCAAGGTGGTGCACCCTTTATTTTAGGTTCTACAGCAGGGCCACATTAGTACTGGGTGGCATCTCCCTTTACTGCAATACAGGCAGGCATTGTGGCATGGTAATGATCAAGCAACTCAACTATGCACAAAACATAGCAACTTTAAGACCATGTTTTTAAATTCATATTGCTTTCTTCATACACCTATGTTTTTATATCCATTTATAGCATTATTCAGTTCTTTTCATTTTTCTTTTGGATAAAGCGGTCTATATCTGGACATTGTACTTTCATAAAAATCTTTTCTGACTGAAAGTCTGACTCGAGACCTAAAACACAAAAGACCACCTAAAAATAAAAGGAAGTTCAGAGTTCATACATGTCATGTCTTTGTCTACATTTACGGATCATCACATCATCCCCAGAACTGAGGAGGCCAAAAATATCTGTGATCCAGATGCCAGTAAACATCAATCATGAGATTCCGCCAGCCCTGCTTATTTGCAATAGAAAAAGAATGTGCTTTGTGTGTGACCCCTCTTCACTTGGAGCACATACCTCCAATGTAAAAAAACATCTTCCACTGCATACTATACAGTTTTGTGCACTATTTTTTATTTTATTTTTTATTTTACAGGATGGAAGTTTGCAATGTCCAGCTTGCAAGACAATATATGGTGAAAAGACTGGAACCCAGCCAAAAGGAAAAATGGACATTTTTCTGATCCCTCAGTCTTTGCCTAGTAATCAAGATTGTGGCACAATCCACCTTGTGTATACCATTAATCCTGGAATACAGGTAGTAGTTGCTTTGTAGTGGCACCCACCTTTTAGTGTTCACTTGCATGTAGGTATCATTGATGTTGTACACATAGTTGAGAATGTATCATTGTACTTGTATGTGAGGTTATTTTTCAGATCAGAGTTGCTATGTATCCCTGCGCCAAATTTATGAAAATGGCTCCAAGTAATATTAAACTTGGCGCATGTGCAATGTAGTTGCACCCATTTCTGTGAAGGTATGCCTGGCGGATGCCTAGAATGACTTTTTTTGTGTGAGACAAATCCTGAACAAATTTTCTTTCCACATCTAAGTGGCGCTGAAAGGAGCAGGGCGGAAAGTCGCCAGATTTTTGCTCAACCAACCCCCAAAAAGAAAAATACAAATGTGATAGCACTCTACATCCAGCAATTTGCCTCCATGCTGGATGAGGCATTGGTGTACATTTTGGCCAAAGCATAGTAAGCCACTCACCACGTCAAGGTCGCCTCTAATTGAGTGGTCCCTAACACTAGTTCCTACCTGTTTATGGGCCACGACAGCCCCCGAAAAGTTTCAGAGCCCCTATTTGCAACTATGTAAAACCAGAATTCTAGAGTGCAGGGCTTTATAAATTCCCCTCACATTCTTCCGCTTATTGATACTACAGACATTTGGTCCATTTTAAGTCTATGCATGGTGTAACGCTACTCGGGCAAGGGGACAGTTTGTTTATTATCACTGTAATAATCAATATGGTTGTCTCATGAAGACAGCTGCTCAGGACCCCTCTACGAGAAAGATGTGAATGCTGTTCGAGATCTCTCTTTATTAAACATTCACTAACTGGTGCTAACTAAATGGGTAACCACAGCTTGACACAAAACTGGGACAGGACCCTCTCTTTCACTCCTCCTTTTATTTTTGAGTTTTAGTCATGAAAAGTGTCAAGACTGACTCCAAAGTTCTCCAACTAATAGATCTAAAAGCGTGTGAAAATAGGAGAGACTATCAGATCTGTCAGTTTTTAGGATCCATTTTTCTTGCGAGAAGTAAGTCTTTCTATTAGTGGAGCAGGCCCCCTGACACTTAGACCTTATTGGGTTTCCTTTAATTTTGAAACAAACTTCCATATAAAACTCAATCCTTTTGTTTGGAAATTGTCTAATGATTTAGCAGTTGAAAAGTTAACTAATATTTCTTGGTCAATGTGCTGCTGATCATTGTGCAAAATGCCACCATGGTATTGAGCTTTTGGCAATAAATATTGAAGCAGTTGTGGTCATAATCTGGTTGCTAAAATATGCCTACATTATGACCTTGTGAATTATCCTTAATCTGGAAGTTGATTTACTACTTGAGCATCCTATACTGTAAGACATAATGGTTCAGAAATTTGGATAGCCAAAAATATATTCCATTTTAGTCCAACCCCTTTATGTGACCAGAAATGTTATGAGGAACATGACAAAAAGTTCCAGGTGTTGACTTGGTCTTCAAATTCCACTGTTCTCAGTCCTATGTAAAAATAAGTCTGATCTATGGAGGCCCCACCATGCAGCCTAAATGACTTAGAGGTTGGTCACTAGAGATGAGCGGATTTCCGCTTATGAAATTCATTCATACTTTGTTTGGTGGTAAAAGGTGAATTGCGTTATGGATTCCATTTCCACGGACCATAACGCAATTCTATGACAGAATGCATAACGGAATGCCTTTAGAGGCATTCCGTTATCCATTCCGTCATAATAGAAGTCTATGGGCTGCATAACGGATCCGTCCCATTTCCGTTATGCAGGGGAGGACTCCCCTGCATAACTGAAACGGAACGGATCCGTTTTGCAGCCCATAGACTTCTATTATGACAGAGAATTGCGTTATGGATTCAGTTACCACGGACCATAACGCAATTCACCTTTTTACCCCCAAACGAAGTGTGAACGAATTTCAAAATTTTAAATTCGCTCATCTCTATTGGTCACCTTAAGAAAATGTATCAAAAATACTGTAAATGGGATCATAAATTGCCTGCATGGTGTACCCATTCGGAACATGGTGCTGGTTCAGGGGTAAGCAACCAAACATGTCTATCACTGCCCTCCATTGAATAACACTGCACATGTGCTATTTTCTAATGCCATGTGCAGTATTATTTATTAGGGGCCACTGATGGATGGGTCTGGTCACATGCACCTCAATCGACACACGTTCCAGGCAGGAACACCTCATGATTGGTGAACAAACTACACTGAACAAGGTGGTAGGGGTTCACATATGTAGATATTGACACTGATTTTCCTTATAACGTTATAAATGTAAGTGACTTACAGTACAGTGCAGTTTACAGCCCCTTTGGGAAAATCGTAGAAAGGTGGTCAACCCCCTTAAAGGATCAGCTGTTAGTGTCATGGTGTCAGGTTTTTTAGAGACCATGCCTCCATTGGCTATGACCAAACCAGAAAGGGAAATGTAGCAGCACAACAGTTGGATCCTTCAGTGGTGCTGTCAGGTGCCAGTCCGTAGCACCCCGTCACAGCAAATACAAAAAAGATGTACTACGGCACTCTCATGTCTTCAGCATTCCAATATTTAATCGCCAAATCACAGCGACGTTTCGACCAGTGTGGTCTTTTTCAAGCAGTGTATATAATGATCAAGGTGCAACATGTATACCCTCCAATTCTAATCACATGATGCTGTGGAGCTCCTCCCCCAACATTAGTAAAGAACATCATCTCAACTCATAGTGAACTCTCATAAAATCTTATATAAATTTACAATCACCATATGTATGTAACAGTACATAAGGCCGAAAAAAGACATTTGTCCATCCAGTTCGGCCTGTTATCCTGCAAGTTGAGCCAGAGGAAAAAAAAAACTGTGAGGTAGAAGCCAATTTTCCCCACTTTAGGGGAATAAAAAATTCCTTCCCGACTCCAATCAGGCAATCAGAATAACTCCCTGGATCAACGACCCCTCTCTAGTAGCTATAGCCTGTAATATTATTACACTCCAGAAATACATCCAGGCCCCTCTTGAATTCCTTTATTGTACTCACCATCACCACCTCCTCAGGCAGAGAGTTCCATAGTCTCACTGCTCTTACCGTAAAGAATCCTTTTCTATGTTTGTGTACAAACCTTCTTTCCTCCAGACGCAGAGGATGTCCCCTCGTCATAGTCACAGTCCTGGGGATAAATAGATGATGGGATAGATCTCTGTACTGCCCCCTGATATATTTATACATAGTTATTAGATCTCCCCTCAGTCGTCTTTTTTTCTAAAGTGAATAACCCTAATTTTGATCTTTCAGGGTACTGTAGTTGCCCTTCATCTCCAGCTCTGCTATGTCTGCCTTGTTTACAGGAGCCCAGAACTGTACACAGTACTCCATGTGTGGTCTGACTAGCGATTTGTAAAGTGGTAGGACTATGTTCTTATCACGGGCATCTATGCCCCTTTTGATGCAACCCATTATCTTATTGGCCTTGGCAGCAGCTCCCTGACACTGGTTTTTGCAGCTTAGTTTGCTGTTTATTAAAATTCCTAGATCCTTTTCCATGTCGGTGTTACCGAGTGGTTTATCATTTAGTATGTACGGGTGACTTGCATTATTCCTTCCCATGTGTATAACTTTACATTTGTCAGTGTTAAACCTCATCTGCCACTCATCTGCCCAAGCCTGCAATCTATCCAGATCCATCTGTAGCAGTATACTGTCCTCTTCAGTGTAAATTACTTTACACAGTTTAGTGTCATCTGCGAAAATTGATACTTTACTATGCAAGCCTTCTACAAGATCATTAATTAATATATTGAAGAGAATAGGGCCCAATACTGACCACTGAGGTACCCCACTAGTGACAGTGACCCAATCTGAGTATGTACCGTTAATAACCACCCTCTGTTTTCTATCATTGAGCCAGTTACTTACCCACATACAGACGTTTTCTCCCAGTCCGAGCATTCTCATTTTATATACTAACCTTTTATGTGGTACAGTGTCAAATGCTTTGGAGAAGTCCAGATATACGACATCCATTGATTCGCCGCTGTCAAGTCTAGAACTTACCTCCTCATAGAAACTGATTAAATTAGTTTGGCATGACCGATCCCTCACGAAGCCATGCTGATATGGCGTTATTTGCTTATTTCCGTTGAGATGCTCTAAGGCCTCTTTCACACTTGCGTTGTTGGGATCCGGCATGCACTTCCGTTGCCGGAGGTGCCTGCCGGATCCGGAAAAACGCAAGTGTACTGAAAGCATTTGAAGACGGAGCCGTCTTCCAAATGCTTTCAGTGTTACTATGGCACCCAGGACGCTATTAAAGTCCTGGTTGCCATAGTAGGAGCGGGGGAGTGGTATACTTACAGTCCGTGCGGCGCCCCGGGCGCTCCAGAATGACGTCAGAGCGCCCCATACGCATGGATGACGTGATCCATGCGATCACGTGATCCATGCGCTTGGGGCACCCTGACGTCACTCTGGAGCGCCCGGGGAGCCGCACGGACGGTAAGTACACTGCTCCCCCGCTCCCCACTACACTTTACCATGGCTGCCAGGACTTTAGCGTCCCAGCAGCCATGGTAACCATTCAGAAAAAGCTAAATGTCGGCTCCGGCAATGCGCCGAAACGACGTTTAGCTTAAGGCCGGATCCAGATCAATGCTTTCCAATGGGCATTAATTCCGGATCCGGCCTTGCGGCAAGTGTTCCGGATTTTTGGCCGGAGCAAAAAGCGCAGCATGCTGCGGTATTTTCTCCGGCCAACAAACGTTCCGTACCGGAACTGAAGACATCCTGATGCATCCTGAACGGATTTCTCTCCATTCAGAATGCATTAGGATAATCCTGATCAGGATTCTTCCGGCATAGAGCCCCGACGACGGAACTCTATGCCGGAAGACAATAACGCAAGTGTGAAAGAGCCCTAAGATGGCATCTCTCAGAAAACCTTCAAACAGTTTACCCACAACAGATGTTAAACTTACCGGCCTATAGTGTGCTTATATTAATTAGGAAATCTGGTTGGCATGATTCTCCTCCTGTGGTTCTGATGATCTCTGTGCTCCCACAGCGAGCGCGCGCACTTTGGCATGCCTTCAGATCCAGTACGCACGCGCCAGTGTGTATACCGCGTCTCTATAGAAACTATGCGCCTGCATTCAGGGAATTCCGTTTGTTTCTGCGCATGCTTTGCCTATCGCTTAATCTGCAGCAATACCATCAATCACTTCCTATTTATACAGCTTAAAATCCATCTTTGTCATGGTGCTAGGCTCAAAAACAGACCGGATCCAAGTGGTAGAACTATTCCAAAACCATTTTATATAGAAAATTGTTCTATTTCCAAAGCTGTGCCTCCGTTGGCTTTGACAGCACAAGGGGATCTACATCTACACTGTATTGGCAGGTCGTTTCAATTTTATGGGTGACCAGTGTGTCTGTACACATTTTCATAATGTTTTTTTTTTTTTTTTGTGCAGGGACCTGAACATCCTAACCCAGGAAAGCAGTTTACGGCAAGGGGCTTCCCTCGTCATTGCTATCTCCCAGACAGTCCCAAAGGGAGACTGGTAAGCTCTATACAATTTCTGAGTTGTCCTGATTTGTATATTGTTTGCTTTCCAAAGACATTACAGATAATTTGCTTTAAAACTAGGATTCGCTTTGCAAATGACTATATTGCATACAATAATAAATATGTTCCCACTTATTGTTATGATGAGATTGGCTACATATTAACAGCATTATATAAAAATAAAAATTGTTTCACATCGCCATCTAATGGGCAGTTCTAAATATTGCTGGAAAGGAACCTAGCAAAACATGAAAGTAATTTATCTTTAAACAGCACCAGTTTTTTCCCACAATGCTTTGCATTTGGGCATATACAAGAAGAACTTCTGACAGTATGTATGTTTTTATTTTCCACCAGGTATTGGCGCTTTTAAAATTGGCCTGGGCTAGACGCCTGATTTTTACTATTGGGGTTTCCAGCACAACAGGTGAATCGGACACTGTAGTATGGAATGAAATCCATCACAAGACAGAAATGAACTCAAACATATCAGGACATGGTTACCCTGACCCAAACTACCTAGACAATGTCATTGCAGAACTTGCTGCTCAAGGGGTCACAGAAGACTGCTTAAATATGTAAATGACTCGCTGGCTGCCTTCAGTTGTGGGAGGTTTTTCTGTTCATGTATATGATGCCTTAAAGATTTGGTTTAAGTTAGCATTATATTTTTGGTAAAGCAATACGTATCTAAAAGAGGTTTACAAAAATGCTGGGGAAACCATGTCTCGCTTTGTACAAGACTGGCCTGTGAAGTCAAAGTGCCAACCCTGCTGGACAGGGACCAGCCAGTATAAATGTTCCGCCATGTCTTTTCCCTGCCTATGTGTAACATTATTCAGTAGTCATTACATATACGAAAATCAGAAGCAAATTCAAATGCAATATTAGCATGGTTTTGTTTTGATGTTTCTACATGGTACTTGGCAGATTTGATATAATTCAGTCTTGGATGGGTAAGAGAGAGCTGGATTATAAACCCCCCTCAGAGCCGGAGCTGAAGATTAGCTTGTGATGCCATTGGCTTGCTACTCTTTTTAAGTCACTGAAATGGAAATGATATTTAGTTATTTTATATTAAAAGTCTATGTAAATCAAACTGCAAAAAATGTATGCATATTGTTGGTGAATTACAGTGAAACCCCTACAACAGACCACCCACATGGAGGACCACGTTTCAATGCAGTTTTCGGTGGTCGTCTCAAAGGATTTTCACTGTATATCAGTCTAACAGCAGCACATAAGAAGCAACTTGTTTCTTTACCAACAGCATTTTTTAATGAAAAAATATATACTTATGTATTACGTAATAAAATTTTTATGTTAAACACAATTTTCTTAAGTCTTGATAATACATTGTTACTAGTCTCTTTTTGGGTCAGACTCCAGTTTGTGTAAAGGTACAATTTCTTATCTGCCCTTTAAAATACCCAGCTTCTTAAATCTGACTGTTTCATGGGTTAAAGGGAATGAGTGATCACAAAATGACCTATTGTTTAAATCATGTTATTACGTTTAACATATTTAAAAAAAAAAATTGTGGTGACTTTTTAATTTTCCATGTCGATATTTTTATATTTATAAAAAACTAAATATAAAATCCTGCAGTTTTCCCACCGGCCTCTAAGCCTATTAATAAGTTCCGCCACTTGGTCTGTACAGATCACTTTACTGCAGTTATCTGCTCATCTATACACAGAGATGATATAATTACAGACTGGATTAGAATGAAAGATAAGACAGGGTCCACCATTCACAATAGGTGATTGTCAGAGCTTATCTCTTCTTTCCCTTTACAATGACCTCTGCACAGGACACAGCATGCCTAGAAATATCTCCCATAGAAGTCAATGAGGTCCCCTCCTGGCCCTTGTGTCTATGGCCCATGGGGCTGCCATAAAGCAATTTTTTAATGCTTTGTAAATGCTGTTAAGAAAAGCACAGGCAAGATGGCCGCCCCCATAATCATGTTCAGGAAACATAATAAATCTGCAGAAAATAAAATAAGATTAGAAAAAAAAAAATGTTTTAACTGGCAGAAAACATTTTTGGTGACACATTTCCTTTAAACATGTAGGAGTCGTAAAAAGTAGTTAATCAATTCTGTACATATCTCCACCCTGATCTTGGCTTATCCTTAGGATAGGTCATCAATACCTGATCCAGACACACTGTCCCTTCTCTGTACAGCACAGCGCATTTGAAGCAATAGAAATAACAAAAATAGTAGTAAAGCTCACCAAACCATGTATCACAGAAAACACCCCTGGCCGCGGCACACATGATATGTGGCTTTTATTGAAAAACATAAAAAATTCATAAAAAGTGCCCAGCAAACCTATGCGTTTCGTAGGTCTGCTGGACCCTTTTTATGTATTTTTAATGTTTTAGCAGACTGATTTCCCTTGCTCTTTTTCTGCTCATCTGATGCAATGTCTCACTTCAGTTACCACATCTGATCCTGCATTAGCCACTCGGCATCCAAGAGATCTGCAGAGAGCCGTTCCGTTTTCTCTAAGTTTTTAGGTGGGGAAACCATGCTGCTTCCTCCTCCCAGTGTTCACTTTGTTAATTGGTAGGAGGCTTCCAATGGATGTAATCAAGACACCTCCTTCTTCTCACACACTTGTGCAGCCAGAGTGTCTCTTTTGCTGATTGGTGAAGCAGCTGTCAACTAATAAGCTTTCTTAGATTTCTGTATTGTGCCATTCCTCTGTTATTCCTCTTGGAATTGTGTAAATAAGTTAACATCTGGGCGTTCCCATTACCCTTCTCAAAGTCGTGTGCCCAAACAGTCACACTCTGTCAACCCTCACTAACACGTCCCCAACTGGTAACACCCAGTTGTCAGTTTATTTGTAAATTTCTAGGAGGAATAACAAAGAAATGACACAACATAAAGTTATAAGAAAAGTTGCTCCAGAACTGTTTCATGGTGTGTACAATATTTACTGAATCAGATAGGTCAGGCATACGGAGAGGCACTTCTAAAGTGCTTATACTTCTGGTCATAAATTACTCTGCTTACCTTTCAGTAAGGAACATCATGCTTTTATGTCTTTGCAAAAAAAATAACTTAAAGGGATTCGGTCACCTCTTTTTACCCTATAGAGATGCGGACATGCACGGCTTGATTGCCTCTAGCATGTCCGCAATATACCTGTCCCATATCTGAGTGCTTTTATTGAGTGTAAATTATTTTTTATATATATGTAAATCAGCCTGGTAAGGAGCCCAAGTGGCTGTACTAACCGTTCTGGAGCCCAGCCACGTCCCCCTGTGAAGGAGCCCAGCACCGCTTGTATCCACGAATCTCCTCTTTGCTCACAAAGTCAGATCGCCGTAATCTCGCGGTGTGCGCAGTTCCTTCCCTAAGGCTGATGCCAGCACAGGTATGGAACACTATGGCGGCACTGCACATGCGCGAGCTTGCGCATCGCGAGATAACGGCGATCTGACTTTGTGAGCAAAGAGGGGATTGCTGGTTACAGGCGGTGCTGGGCTGCTTCACAGGGGGGCGTGGCTGGGCTCCAGAACGGTTTACATATATATAAAATCATTTTTTACACTCCATAAAACCACTCAGAGATATGGGACAAGTATATTGCGGACATGCTAGCGGCGATCTAGCCGTGCATGTCAGCATCTCTATAGGGTAAAAAGAGGTGACAGAAATCCTTTAATGTAGCAATCAGAAATGTACGTTCCAAGCAAAATTGTGTGCCATATTATAGGATTGTGGGGCCTTATACACCAAGCTGGTCTCTATATTATGGAGCTATTCTTCTAGTGGAGGATACTGCTGTAATATAGAATCCACTGGACCATGCTCCAATTTTTTTCTGTGATTCATACAAAAATAGTTTATTATACAATGAATAAGCTTTTCTTTGAACCCGGAAAGCTCTTTTAGTTGCTAACCATGGAAAGGAGTGGGAATTGGGTGCATTGAGAGCAATGGTGATGCCCTCATTGCACCAAAGGCCTAATTTGCATATTAAGAAAAAATATCTCTCTGGAACGGAGACTCTGATCAACAAAAGAAAGCAGTGTTTTAATCGGGTGAATCACAGCTATGTTACTAAGCAAATGGCTTGATAGGGAGGTCACTGGTGACAGATTCCCTTCAAAGGAAACATCTGCGTTAAGGCCAAAAGGGCATAGCACTTGGTAAAACACCAGAACACCTTGATATGGTATTTGGGTCACAGCTCACAGAACTGCTCTGTGATCTGGGGTTGTCATGAAACATATATTTTACTTTTTCAAACCAGCACCTGGATCTGAATACTTTTCTATTTGTATGTAATTTGTATGTAATTAAAAATGTATAGCCAGTGTGCAATTCAATAAGATGTATCTGTTTAGTGCCACCTGCGGTTTGTTCTTTTACTTATTTTTTTTGTCTGGCTCACTGAGCTGGTCAAAGCTGCTCAGTTTAAATTTTTCAACTGCCACCAACCATATGTTCTGCTAGAAGCTGTGGCAGTTACAGGGACAGGGATGCAGCAGAAAGGACACACCCCCTGAGCTGCTAGGCTGAAGATAATGTAGCAGAGCAATTGGAACAGTGAATGTGGAGTTCTCTTGACCCAGGGATGGTTCTAGCTTCATTAGAAATGTGTTGTCATGTACTATATGATGATTGGAGCCGAACTCTGCTTCTGTTCCGAGGTACCAGTTGGAACCGAAGCAGAGTTCAGCTCAAAGTGTTAAAGTGGTTTTCCACTTTAAAAAACAACTACTCAAGTTATTCAACAAAGTCTTGCACGATTTTGTAAATAATTAACTTTGGCTCATTGGAGCCCGTACATTTTAATGCTGTACAGAGACGGATCTCCGTACAGCATTAATCCAAAGTTTTGAGCAAAGCGATTTTGGGTGTAGCATCCGAAGCTTGCTTTGTTAATCACTAATCTGGATGGACCTGCCAGAAAAGTAACAGAAATAATGAATCCTTGACCTTTTAAAATGAGCTGGTAAATCCTATATCACTGCAGTTTTTATCTTGCCTGTGTCATAAATGAATTAAATATTTATAAAAATATGCATGAAAGCGGTGATCCAGAATTAGAAACAAAAGGCTCTGCTTTTTGTAGGAACAGTGCTGCTCTTGGCCATTGGCTTTTTGTCTGGTATTGAAATTGGACAGGCTTGAGCGGTTTCTGGAAAGATATCCTTTTTTTTTTTTTCTACACTTGGACTAATCCTATAAAAATGTACAAATATAAACCGTTGATTAAAAACCCAATGTTAGAGAAATTGGATTGCTTTCTGTAGATACCATGTTCTTCAGTAACGCACTCATTGACAGGAGATCTCCACGGTTTTACCAACTTCGCCACTGATGTAAAGAAGTGTGACTACATGGTGCCTATAATTTCTTCTTTTAACAGTATCTGCTTATGAATGCCGTATTTCTCCTTATTCTACTTGCCGTGTATTGTATTCTTTTCACGTATACAGGTAGATGTTGAACAGAACTATTGCTGGAAAAGCATTGTTAAGACATTTCCTATAAGATATGGACAAGTTGTACTTTAGATACAGCAGAAATAATCTGGTGGTAAACAATACTTCTCTAGAGGACTGTACCTGAAGGTCAGCAGTAGAGATGAGCGAATTTTGTGTTATGAAATTCGTTCACGCTTTGTTTGGTGGTAAAAGCAGAATTGCATTATGGATTCCGTTACCACGGACTATAATGCAATTCTATGACTGAATGCATAACTGAATGCCTTTCGAGGCATTCCGTTATTCATTCTGTCATAGAATTGCGTTGTGGTCCGTAGTAACTGAATCCATAATGCAATTCTGCTTTTACCACCAAACGAAGCGTAAACGAATTTCATAACACAAAATTCGCTCATCTGTAGTCAGCATCACAAATGATAAAATCAGAATTGTGAACTTTCAAGGAGATGTCTATCATAACAGGAATGGCAGGACTTTGAAAAGGTGAGTTGTGCTATTCTGTATACCCTTTCTGCTTGTCTTAATTTTTCAATTTAAAGGGGTTTTCCCGCCTAATAAAAAAACTATATATATATATATATATATATATATATATATATATATATATATATATATATATATATACACACAGTCGTGGCCGAAAGTTTTGAGAATTACATAAATATTGGAAATTGGAAAAGTTGCTGCTTAAGTTTTTATAATAGCAATTCACATATATTCCAGAATGTTATGAAGAGTGATCAGATGAATTGCATAGTCCTTCTTTGCCATGAAAATTAACTTAATCCCAAAAAAAATTCCACTGCATTTCATTACTGTCATTAAAGGACCTGCTGAGATCATTTCAGTAATCGTCTTGTTAACTCAGCTGACAATGTTGACGAGCACAAGGCTGGAGATCATTATGTCAGGCTGATTGGGTTAAAATTTGACATGTTAAAAGGAGGGTGATGCTTAAAATCATTGTTCTTCCATTGTTAACCATGGTGACCTGCAAAGAAACGCATGCAGCCATAATTGCGTTGCATAAAAATGGCTTCACAGGCAAGGATATTGTGGCTACTAAGATTGCACCTCAATCAACAATTTATAGGATCATCAAGAACTTCAAGGAAAGAGGTTCAATTCTTGTTAAGAAGGCTTTAGGGCATCCAAGAAAGTCCAGCAAGCGCCAGGATTGTCTCCTAAAGAGGATTCAGCTGCGGGATCGGAGTGCCACCAGTGCAGAGCTTGCTCAGGAATGGCAGCAGGCAGGTGTGAGCGCATCTGCACGCACAGTGAGGCGAAGACTTTTGGAAGATGGCCTGGTGTCAAGAAGGGCAGCAAAGAAGCCACTTTTCTCCAAAAAAAACATCAGGGACAGATTGATCTTCGGCAGAAAGTTTGGTGAATGGACTGCTGAGGACTGGGGCAAAATCATATTCTCCGATGAAGCCTCTTTCCGATTGTTTGGGGCATCTGGAAAAAGGCTTGTCCGGAGAAGAAAAGGTGAGCGCTACCATCAGTTCTGTGTCATGCCAACAGTAAAGCATCCTGAGACCATTCATGTGTGGGGTTGCTTCTCATCCAAGGGAGTGGGCTCACTCACAATTTTGCCCCAAAACACAGCCATGAATAAAGAATGGTACCAAAACACCCTCCAACAGCAACTTCTTCCAACAATCCAACAACAGTTTGGTGAAGAACAATGCATTTTCCAGCACGATGGAGCACCGTGCCATAAGGCAAAAGTGATAACTAAGTGGCTCGGGGACCAAAATGTTGACATTTTGGGTCCATGGCCTGGAAACTCCCCAGATCTTAATCCTATTAAGAACTTGTGGTCAATCCTCAAGAGGTGGGTGGACAAACAAAAACCCACAAACTCCAAGAAGTGATTATGAAAGAATGGGTTGTTATCAGTCAGGAATTGGCCCAGAAGTTGATTGAGAGCATGCCCTGTCGAATTGCAGAGGTCTTGAAAAAGAAGGGCCAACACTGCAAATACTGACTCTTTGCATAAATGTCATGTAATTGTCGATAAAAGCCTTTGAAACGTATGAAGTGCGTGTAATTATATTTCACTACATCACAGAAACAACTGAAACAAAGATCTAAAAGCAGTTTAGCAGCAAACTTTGTGAGAACTAATATTTGTGTCATTCTCAAAACCTTTGGCCACGACTGTGTGTGTGTATATATATATATATATATATATATATATATATATATATATTTTTTTATGATCAAGAGCCTGCTTCAGCCAAATCAACAGCCTCAGCGGTCACATGTGCAAGAACAGCACATCTCTAGCGGCAGTGTGTACAATAGTTGGGAAGGAACCAACCAGTTACTTTTCAGCCCATGTTGTTCTGCATTTCATATGCTCTTAGGCACAGTATATTAGTATATTTTTAGGGCTTCTTCAAGTTGTAAATCTAACCCTGACATCAAATGTTGGATAATCCAAAGAAGCTTTTTCCTTCCTTCGCTTCCAAAAAAAAAAAAATCTAGAAAGAGGGGGCACAGAGGAGGACAAAATAGAGATCTCCTGTCAGGCCAACAGAACACCTCAAACATCATCTCCAAATAAAACCAGACAGGAATAGATACTTATCTAATCATATATTGGACTCCATTGAAAAAAAGGTCCTAGAAAATTCCTTTCGATTTGCCCTATAGACAGAGCTAATGAATTTGAGCCCTTTGTTGACCTCAATCGTAACAGCAAACTAACTCTGAAAAGACACTTTCACATCATGGCACAAGGGGGGCAGAACCTCCATCCAAACCAAACATTGGTGCATAATATATTGGTATGGGAGTGAACTTCAAAATGAGATTATGGTACTTGTCATTCTAACTCACCATAAAGTAACTACTTTATTTAGAAATGTTTTATACACTGATATCTACTGAATTTAATAACCTTAAAGTATAACTGTCGTATTTTTTTTTTTAAGTATTGGATTGTGGTGATTAATATCTCCTTGGTGGCCCTATTTCAACTCTTCACTGTGTATTCAATTACCCCTTAATTCCACATTTTTGTTCCCTGTACTGCCTACTTTTACCTGTGCTTAAAATAGGGTTGCTAGGCATGGTCCGTCTATCTGTTGGAGGATGCAGAAGCCGGCTGCGTGCAAGGTCACATTACTGACAGCCAGGGACTGTAAGTAAATTATTAAAGAGGACCTTTCACTAGAATAAAACATCTAAACTAACTATACAGACATGGAGAGCGGCGCCCAGGGATCCCCCTGCACTTACTGTTATCCCCGGGCGCCGCTCCGTTCTCCCGTTATAGCCTCCGGTATCTTCATAGTTAGGCTCCACCCAGGGGAACCTGTTGGCGTCTCCTTCTCCCATGCTGTAGCGCTAGCCAATCGCAGCGCTCAGCTCTTAGCCTGAGAGGCTTTTTTTTCTCAGGCTATGAGCTGAGTGCTGCAATTGGCCAGCGCTACAGCATGGGAGAACGAGACCCCGGCAGGTTCCCCTGGGTGGAGCCTAACTATGAAGATACCAGAGGCTATAACGGGAGAACGGAGCGGCACCCGGGGATAACAGTAAGTGCAGGGGGATCCCTGGGCGCCGCTCTACATGTCTGTATAATTAGTTTAGATGTTTTATTCTAGTGAAAGGTCCTCCCCAGCAGCTGATAACAGTGCCTGGGCTGTGTGCACTTCTCCCTGTCCCTGCGCTTGGCAGACGCTCCCTCACTCAGCAGAGCTGGAGAATGCAGAGTTGGAGCAGCGCACACCAGGGAAGGGAGATCTGCCATCTGCTCAGTGTATAAATGAAAGCAACATGTGGTAAGAGGACCGCTTTGTGCTGCAGGAGATTAACCCTTTAGGGGGAGGGCTCTGGTTACTGACACTTTTGGGGGGCTATTGTTACTGGCTAGTGAGGGCAGGCGGGATTAGCCTCAGGGTGAGGGCAGTGGCGGCCATCTTAACTGAATAGTAAAATTGCAGTTTTATGCAGACTGGTTGCTAAGGGCTGAATCTTATTAAATATGGGGTAAGTCAGTCTAATAGTAACTGATTCTGGAATATCATGTTATTAGTAACTACATATATGAAAATTTTATTTGGGGTCTAAATGTGACAGTTATACTTTAAAGAAGTTAGCCACCCTATGCATAAAAAAATAAAGGGTCCCAGATAATAACTAAAGCCACGAGGTATCATGAGAGATATACTGTGTACATATAATTTTTCTAATGTGTTCAGCACAGCATGCTCCCATTGATGAGGCTGTGTGGGCGGAGCAGCTTCAAAGTGAAAATCCCAGCATGCATCACAGCAAGCATCTTCAAAGGAGTGATCACATGACATCCCTGGCCAAACAAAACAAATACATTTTTTTCTGTCACCATTTTCTGAAAGCTATACTTTTTTTTTTTTTTTTGCCAATCATCTTGTGCACGGGGTCATTTTTTGCAGGAAGAGTTGATGTTTTTATCGGTACTATTTTTGGTAACATGATTTTTGGATTATTCAAGACCACTCTTTATGGGTCAAGGTGACAAAAAAAATTGGCTGGCCAATCGCAACGCTCAGCTCATAGCCTGAGAGTTTTTATTTTTTTCTCAGGCTATGAGCTGCGATTGGCCAGCACTCCAGCCTGGAAGAAGGAGACGCCGGCAGGCTTCTCCCAGTTAAGCCGAAAATCTAAAGATACTGGAGTCTATACCGGGAGAACGGAGCGGCGCACAGGGATAATAGTAAGTGCAGGGAGATCCCTGGGCGCCGCTCTCCATGTCTGTATGCTTAGTTTACATTTTTTATTGTAGTGAAAGGTCCTCTTTAAGGCACAGTCTACCAGGGCAGTTGCTACTTCCTGGGCGGAAAGATCCTCTGTTCCCATAGAGGATATTTGCACAGCGGCTACCTGGTCTTCTCCTTCAACCTTTTTCAAACCCTATCTGTTTGGTTTGAACTCCTCTCCTTCGGTGTCGTCCTTTGGGAAAAAGGTGCTTCTTTCTACTCTCCCACCCTGATTTTTCCTCTAGTAAATCTCTCGTGGTGCTGTCATGGGCTCTGGAAAATCAAAGTACCGGTAAGTAATCATCAATTTCTGAAAGACATATATTTTTTTCTATTTTTATGCCGATCGTCTTGATTTTTGTGGGATGACTTGTAGTATTCATTAGTATCTTTTTTTTATCGGTGCTTGTTACGTCCTTTTTTTTTGGCTACTAAGCAGAAATTAGCAATTCTGGCTTTTTATTTATTTTTTGCTTCTTGCGTTCACAGTAGGGGATAATTTACATGATATTTGTGTAGTGCAGGTTGTTAGACACGTTGATAACAAATATGTGGGGGAGATTGTATCTTTTAAAAAAAAAATTCCCATTGAAAAGCATTTTTCAATAGGACGTTTAAAAAAAAAAAAAAAAATTTATTGGAATTTTTTTAATTTAACTTTTTTTAACCACTTAATAATCCCACAAGGGAACTATAGCAGGCATTCTTTTGATCGCTTCTAGAATACAATGCACTATTCCTGTAGTGCATTGCATTTTAATTATTGACACTAACCAGAGAGGCGCACAGGTTTTGAAGGGGGGGGTTGGGTGTTGGCAGTAGAAAATAAAAAAAATATCTTTACTCATGTGCAGTGCTACTCATTTATTACTGCATTGTTACACATTCCCTTTAACATGTGCTGATTACAATACACTCCTAGGAGATGCAAGTGCTTGAATGTCAAATGAGATGAGCTGCTGCCCACCCATAGAAAAATACAAGACAAGTGCTCTATGTAATGAGTACAAAGAGACAAAAAATTAAACTGGAAAGCACTTTCTTTTAGGGATATATTTAAGTTAATGGTAACTCCCACGTATTTATTTATTTTTAATTTGTGAGATAATTTAAATGAGGTATACCTGTACATATATTGAAAAAGCATGGCAATGGGCACAAAATTTGCCCAAGTATTGCCAGTCTGTGGGCCTTTTCGAGAAGCAATTTACATACAAAAAAAAAACCTTTATTATACAAATGTGTCACGAAATGATTCATAGCTGACACATCCCTCATTTGACAGGGGACCAGCACGAAAATGTTAGCCTACTTGAATACCATTTACAACGATAACTGGGTATTAAAGTGCAATTGTCGTTTTTGTTTTTTGTAATGTGTAGGGGCAGTGATACTGCATGAAAGTGTGATTGACCCCACAACACTCCTCGGACCTGCAGCGGAACATTTTTGCGGACCGGTGACTAAATGCCTTTCTTTTTTACTGTAATATACATACAGTATATTGCTGCCCTCACTGCCTCTCTCAAAAAAAAATATATATATATATGTATACTGTATATTGCTGCATATATACACTGCTCAAAAAAAATAAAGGGAGCACTTAAACAACACAATGTAACTCCAAGTCAATCACACTTCTGTGAAATCAAACTGTCCACTTAGGAAGCAACACTGAGTGACAATCAATTTCACATGCTGTTGTGCAAATGGGATAGACAACAGATGGAAATTATAGGCAATTAGCAAGACACCCCCAATAAAGGAGTGGTTCTGCAGGTGGTGACCACAGACCGCTTCTCAGTTCCTATGCTTCCTGGCTGATGTTTTGGTCACTTTTGAATGCTGGCAGTGCTTTTACTCTAGTGCTAGTATGAGACTGAGTCTACAACCTACACAAGTGGCTCAGGTAGTGCAGCTTATCCAGGATGGCACATCAATGTGAGCTGTGGCAAGAAGGTTTGCTGTGTCTGTCAGCGTAGTGTCCAGAGCATGGAGGCGCTACCAGGAGACGTGGAGGAGGCCAACACCCAGCAGAAGGACCGCTACCTCCGCCTTTGTTCAAGGAGGAACAGGAGGAGCACTGCCAGAGCCCTGCAAAATGACCTCCAGCAAGCCACAAATGTGCATGTGTCTGCTCAATCGGTCAGAAACAGACTCCGTGAGGGTGATATGAGGGCCCGACGTCCACAGGTGGGGGTTGTGCTTACAGCCCAACACCGTGCAGGACGTTTGGCATTTGCCAGAGAACACCAATATTGGCAAATTCGCCACTGGCGCCCTGTGCTCTTCACAGATGAAAGCAGGTTCACACTGAGCACATGTGACAGAGTCTTGAGACACCGTGGAGAACGTTCTGCTGCCTGCAACATCCTCCAGCATGACCGGTTTGGCATTGGGTCAGTAATGGTGTGGGGTGGCATTTCTTTGGAGGGCCGCACAGCCCTCCATGTGCTCGCCAGAGGTAGCCTGACTGCCATTAGGTACCGAGATGAGATCCTCAGACCCCTTGTGAGACCATATGCTGGTGCGGTTGGCCCTGGGTTCCTCCTAATGCAAGACAATGGAGATCCCTCAGGAGACCGTCCGCCATCTCATCAGGAGCATGCACAGGCGTTGTAGGGAGGTCATACAGGCACGTGGAGGCCACACACACTACTGAGCCTCATTTTGACTTGTTTTAAGGACATTACATCAAAGTTGGATCAGCCTGTAGTGTGTTTTTCCACTTTAATTTTGAGGGTGACTCCAAATCCAGACCTCCATGGGTTGAAAAATTTGATTTCCATTTTTTTATTTTTGTGTGATTTTGTTGTCAGCACATTCAACTATGTAATGAACAAAGTATTTCAGAAGAATATTTTATTAACTCAGATCTAGGATGTGTTATTTTTGTGTTCCCTTTATTTTTTTGAGCAGTGTGTGTGTGTGTGTGTATATATATGTATGTGTGTGTGTGTGTGTGTGTGTATATATATATATATATATATATATATATATACACACACACACACATGTATATTTATATACAAACATAATAACAGCAGCACAAGTCAAGATGATGTGGGTGCAATCCCTCTATGCTGTAGGTTCTTGAGCCAGTATACCAAAAAGTAAAGATGAGGCAACTCTCTAATATCAGGTGAAGAAAAATGTGGACTACCTTATTCATCCCAACCGCAACGTTCCAGCCCAACAATGAGGCCTTTCTCGATCATTGAGACGTGTACACGTAAAGTATATATATTGACCACACATAATTAATCAATATCAAAGTTCAATCAAGAGAAATACATGATTTAAAAATAATAAAAATGTGTCTCCTTTTGTAAACATAATTTTGCATAAATTTCATGATATCCACTATAATATATATATATATATATATATATATATATATATGCCAGAAATAGGACAGCACTCCCAAGACTTGAAAAAACTGTGTCTTTATTCACCCATGTGAAGCAGTAGCGACGTTTCAGCTCACAACTGAGCCTTTCTCAAGCAAAGAAATACAAGCTTGTACCTTCCTTAACCACCTCCGGACCGCCTAACGCAGGATCGCGTTCCGGAGGTGGCAGCGCTGCGCACAGTCACGCATATATGTGTCATCTCGCGAGACTTCCTGTGAACGCGCGCACACAGGAACGGAAGGTAAGAGTTGATCTCCAGCCTGCCAGCGGCGATCGTTCGCTGGCAGGCTGGAGATGTGTTTTTTTTAACCCCTAACAGGTATATTAGACGCTGTTTTGATAACAGCGTCTAATATACCTGCTACCTGGTCCTCTGGTGGTCCCCTTTGTTTGGATCGACCACCAGAGGACACAGGTAGCGCAGTAAGGTAGCACCAAGCACCACTACACTACACTACACCCCCCCCCCCGTCACTTATTAACCCCTTATTAGCCCTTGATCACCCCATATAGACTCCCTGATCACCCTCCTGTCATTGATTACCCGCCTGTAAAGCTCCATTCAGACGTCCGCATGATTTTTACGGATCCACTGATAGATGGATCGGATCCGCAAAACGCATCCGGACGTCTGAATGAAGCCTTACAGGGGCATGATCAATGACTGTGGTTATCACCCCATATAGACTCCCTGATCACCCCCCTGTCATTGATTACCCCCCCTGTAAAGCTCCATTCAGATGTCCGCATGATTTTTTCGGATGCACTGATAGATGGATCGGATCCGCAAAACGCATCCGGACGTCTGAATGAAGCCTTACAGGGGCATGATCAATGACTGTGGTTATCACCCCATATAGACTCCCTGATCACCCCCCTGTCATTGATTACCCCCCTGTAAAGCTCCATTCAGATGTCCGCATGATTTTTACGGATGCACTGATAGATGGATCGGATCCGCAAAACGCATACGGACGTCTGAATGAAGCCTTACAGGGGCGTGATCAATGACTGTGGTTATCACCCCATATAGACTCCCTGATCACCCCCCTGTCATTGATTACACCCCTGTCATTGATCAACCCCCTGTAAAGCTCCATTCAGATGTCCGCATGATTTTTACGGATCCACTGATAGATGGATCGGATCCGCAAAACGCATCCGGACGTCTGAATGAAGCCTTACAGGGGCGTGATCAATGACTGTGGTTATCACCCCATATAGACTCCCTGATCACCCCCCTGTCATTGATTACACCCCTGTCATTGATCAACCCCCTGTAAAGCTCCATTCAGATGTTTGCATGATTTTTACGGATCCACTGATAGATGGATCGGATCCGCAAAACGCATACGGACGTCTGAATGAAGCCTTACAGGGGCGTGATCAATGACTGTGGTTATCACCCCATATAGACTCCCTGATCACCCCCCTGTCATTGATTACACCCCTGTCATTGATCAACCCCCTGTAAAGCTCCATTCAGATGTCCGCATGATTTTTACGGATCCACTGATAGATGGATCGGATCCGCAAAACACATACAGGCGTCTCCCTGGAGCCTTCCAGGGGGGGTGATCAATGACTGTGGTGATCACCCCATATAGACTCCCTGATCACCCCCCTGTCATTGATCACCCCCCTGTCATTGATCACCCTCTGTAAGGCTCCATTCAGACATTTCTTTGGCCCAAGTTAGCGGAATTATTTATTTTTTTTCTTACAAAGTCTCATATTCCACTAACTTGTGTCAAAAAATAAAATCTCACATGAACTCACCATACCCCTCACGGAATCCAAATAAATTTTTTAGACATTTATATTCCAGACTTCTTCTCACGCTTTAGGGCCCCTAGAATGCCAGGGCAGTATAAATACCCCACATGTGACCCCATTTCGGAAAGAAGACACCCCAAGGTATTCCGTGAGGGGCATATTGAGTCCATGAAAGATTGAAATTTTTGTCCCAAGTTAGCGGAACGGGAGACTTTGTGAGAAAAAAATTAAAAATATCAATTTCCGCTAACTTGTGCCAAAAAAAAAAATTTCTATGAACTCGCCATGCCCCTCATTGAATACCTTGGGGTGTCTTCTTTCCAAAATGGGGTCACATGTGGGGTATTTATACTGCCCTGGCATTCTAGGGGCCCCAAAGCGTGAGAAGAAGTCTGGTATCCAAATGTCTAAAAATGTCCTCCTAAAAGGAATTTGGGCACCTTTGCGCATCTAGGCTGCAAAAAAGTGTCACACATCTGGTATCGCCGTACTCAGGAGAAGTTGGGGAATGTGTTTTGGGGTGTCATTTTACATATACCCATGCTGGGTGAGAGAAATATCTTGGTCAAATGCCAACTTTGTATAAAAAAATGGGAAAAGTTGTCTTTTGCCAAGATATTTCTCTCACCCAGCAAGGGTATATGTAAAATGACACCGCATGATTTTTACGGATGCACTGATAGATGGATCGGATCCGCAAAACGCATACGGACGTCTGAATGAAGCCTTACAGGGGCGTGATCAATGACTGTGGTTTAGAGCAAAATTTATATATGGATCTCGTTTTTTTTTGCAAAATTTTACAACTGAAAGTGAAAAATGTCATTTTTTTGCAAAACAATCGTTAAATTTCGATTAATAACAAAAAAAGTAAAAATGTCAGCAGCAATGAAATACCACCAAATGAAAGCTCTATTAGTGAGAAGAAAAGGAGGTAAAATTCATTTGGGTGGTAAGTTGCATGACCGAGCAATAAACGGTGAAAGTAGTGTAGTGCAGAAGTGTAAAAAGTGGCCTGGTCTTTCAGGGTGTTTAAGCACTGGGGGCTGAGGTGGTTAAATAGCACTCAAATAATTAGGTGGCCAATGAACATACAGATCAAAAACATGTGAAGACCATTTACCTAATTGAGTCATGTGAGCAATTACATATGCAAAATATCCTAACACTTGATACATAAGATTGCACATATTTGTGTTACACTATCAAATGTAAAGTGTTTGGATGTATTTACCAAAGTGAGTATGTACGCAACCACAGTGGATTTAATCGATGTGAAATTCATAAATAATATATAAATCATTAAAATCATCAACCACGTAGACTGAGAGAAAAGGGCGTTTGACTATGTCCGACAATACTGCGCGTATTTATATATATATATATATATATATATATACACACACACACAAATAGTGCTATTTCCTACTAGTGCAGGTCAATCAACCAATTAATGTGTCAGGTGCTGATCATAAAAACTATCACACACCTGTTAGGGTGTGTGTAAACACTTAAGGATCATCTGAACGGGAGGAGTGTATGTGGTAAATAATTGAATGTTGGCGTCCACTTTGCATCAATGCATTGCATCATGTGAGCGTGCACTGTACCACAGAAAGGACATAACAGAAGTGGCACTGAACACATGCACGACGCGCTGCACCGTCGCGGTGTCAAAATAGTGTCAGTGATTCAGGACGTTGACTGACGCCAGCGCAAATGCCAGTACAATATAGAGCAAAATATTTAAAAAAAATGTAACATTACAAATTTGAATACAAAGATAGATGTAAAGCACATAATGGTGATGACTATGGATCCGCTAAGCAAGCTTCACGTAAGTGCGATGTGTGTGAAACTTAAATACAAAATTTCACCATGACACAATTCGGTCCATACTGCAAAAAGGACTTTCCCACATATAACTGCAGTGCTGAATATATTTATATTTTTCTACTGATATATGTCAATAAAGTTTTTTCAAGATATAAGTGCAGGAATAAATGGCGAATGTATATTTTCTTTTTCTAATAATATATGTCAATAAAGGATTTTCTACATGTAAGTGCACCGGCCAATGTATATATTTTTTCTACTGCAATATGCCAGTAAAGGCTATACCAAATATAACTGCAACAGTTAAGTGAGAATATACACTGCTCAAAAAACACTTAAACAACACAATGTAACTCCAAGTCAATCACACTTCTGTGAAATCAAACTGTCCACTTAGGAAGCAACACTGAGTGACAATCAATTTCACATGCTGTTGTGCAAATGGGATAGACAACAGGTGGAAATTATAGGCAATTAGCAAGACACCCCCAATAAAGGAGTGGTTCTGCAGGTGGTGACCACAGACCGCTTCTCAGTTCCTATGCTTCCTGGCTGATGTTTTGGTCACTTTTGAATGCTGGCGGTGCTTTCACTCTAGTGCTAGCATGAGACGGAGTCTACAACCCACACAAGTGGCTCAGGTAGTGCAGCTTATCCAGGATGGCACATCAATGCGAGCTGTGGCAAGAAGGTTTGCTGTGTCAGCGTAGTGTCCAGAGCATGGAGGCGCTACCAGGAGACAGGCCCAGTACATCAGGAGACGTGGAGGAGGCCGTAGGAGGGCAACAACCCAGCAGCAGGACCGCTACCTCCGCCTTTGTGCAAGGAGGAGCACTGCCAGAGCCCTGCAAAATTACCTCCAGCAAGCCACAAATGTGCATGTGTCTGCTCAAACGGTCAGAAACAGACTCCATGAGGGTGATATGAGGGCCCGACGTCCACAGGTGGGGGTTGTGCTTACAGCCCAACACCGTGCAGGACGTTTGGCATTTTCCAGAGAACACCAATATTGGCAAATTCGCCACTGGCGCCCTGTGCTCTTCACAGATGAAAGCAGGTTCACACTGAGCACATGTGACAGACATGGCAGAGTCTTGAGATGCCGTGGAGAACGTTCTGCTGCCTGCAACATCCTCCAGCATGACCGGTTTGGCATTGGGTCAGTAATGGTGTGGGGTGGCATTTCAAGAATATTTAATTAATTCAGATCTAGGATGTGTTATTTTTGTGTTCCCTTTATTTTTTTGAGCAGTGTATTTTTCTTTTTTTACTGAAATATGCCCCTATACGCTTTTAACAGAAATAACTGATCCCTAACCTAACTAATATCTATTTTTTGTTGGACTGAAATAGGCCACTATACGCTTTTACCATAAAAAGAGTGAAGTGCGTGTATATTTTCTTGTCGTACGGAAATACGCCCCCACCTAAAATAACTGCAACAGTGCAGTACGTATATATATTTCTTGTTGTACTGAAATATGCCCCTATACGCTTTCACCAGAAATAACTGCAACAGTGCAGTGCATATATATTTATCTTTTTTTTTATGAAATATGCCCCTATATGCTTTCACCAGAAATAACTGCAGAAGTGAAATGCGTATATATTTTTCTTGTCGTACTGAATAAGATACTAAGATATAAGCCTTAGGGCTTTTCAACATAACACTTGCAGCCCAATAACAAAAAGCTGGAATGACAGAGCTGTCTAATGAATATTTGGTTCCCCAAATAATCGTTCCCTGCACTTGTAAATCACTTTCCTATCAATGTCCCTTGCGGCTTCTGTCTCTACCTGCACTAAAATGCTTTGAAATGATTCCTCCGTATCCTTTCCCTGCACTTATGAATAGTTTTTTCTGTCTTTTTTTTTTCTTTTCCCCCCACAATGAGGTTTTTCCAATTGCTGTTCCTAGTGCTTTCACATGTCTGTCCCTGCACTCTGATTTCTGGAAAATGGCAGAATCTAAAATGGCTGCCGCATTTATAGGGCTGTGACATCACAGGGCTGGCTGCTGGTTGGCTGCATGCAGGCATGTCCATCTGGATGATCCCACCTTCCCAGAGATCCATGCCTCATGTCCTCAGTCCTCACACGTGTAGCCGCCATTTTAGGAAAATTGCAGTTTGTTACCACGAAGAGCGAGGAAATTCGCATTCGTTGCTAATCAAATTTTTCCTGAAATTCTAAACTAATTCCACTTCGTCAGCTTCGATTCGCTCATCTCTAATTATAAACATACTCTACATATTGTGGCAAAAATGCACGATAGAGGTATGGTGGGGGGGGGGGGGGGGTTTCTCACCTGGTTGTTTAGTTTAGCTGGGTGTGATAACTGGAATCCAGTAATGGTGCTGCTTCAGCAAGGCATAGCTTGCTGGAGATCATTTTGTTTAAAGTTGTATGGGCTGGATTTCTTTGGACTGGGAGACAGGTTGGTAGTGGGAGTCTCTCAGTCCACACCCATCCAGCACAAGTATTCCCTTTAACCTGAGGTGATCACAGGTGAGGCCTGCTGTAATCGAGGAAGGATACAATAACCCTCAGTGTAGGAGTCTGAGAGAGAGAGAGAATTTGCAAACGGAAGCCTGCAGAGGTTCTGTGTGGTTTCAGCCAGGAGGGCTGAGGGGCCATGAGGTTGTGTGAAAGCCTGAAGTTTGGGGGGCCCAGCAACGCCTGCGGAAAGAGGGTTGGAGTCGGGAGGACTGCTGGACCATAATCCCCCAAAGGTACTGATGTGGTCACAGCCTGGAGACTGCTGGACCGTTTGGCTGAGGAAAGTCGGATCTAATTTAGTGTGTGAACTGCGCTCTATAGGTAAGGTAGAGACAACTTATGTATTCGGTAGTGCCTAGATGGGCAGGTGTTTATTTTGCGATGTTTGTGTTTGTGCTGGTGCTGAAGTGCCGCAATAGAGCACCATTTGGACTTTAACCCCATTATCAGAGGAGAAGTCTGTGATTGCGATCCCCTGTGAGAGTGATCTCTTACAATATACAGTATCTCACAAAAGTGAGTACACCCCTCACATTTTTGTAAATAATTTATTATATCTTTTCATGGGACAACACTAAAGATATGACATTTTGATACAATGTAAAGTAGTCAGTGTACAGCTCATATAACAGTATAAATTTGGTGTGCCTTCAAAATAACTCAACACACAGCCATTATTGTCTAAACCACTGGCAACAAAAGTGAGTACACCCTAAGTGAAAATGTGCAAATTTTGCCCAAAGTGTCAATATTTTGTGTGGCCACCATTATTTTCCAGCACTGCCTTAACTCTCTTGGGCATAGAGTTCACTAGAACTTCACAGGTTACCATTGGAATCCTCTTCCACTCTTCCATGACAACATCACAGAGCTGGTGGATATTATGCCTAGTTTCCACTGAGAGGATCGGTTCCGGTCGGCACAGTTTGGAAGATTTTTAATGGTCCGGTCTATTTAGGTAAGGGTTTCCACTGCAACTCGGGCTGCCGGGTCCATACGTGGTTTTTGCGTAGCGTGACGTCACACTAGTGCGACAACAAACGCGACACTACAAGCAACAAAGATGTATCTTTGTACACCTTTTCATTTCTCACTGATCCATCAAGCTCACTCTGAATAGGGCCATCCCCAAGAATAGTTAAAAAAGTGGATAGTTCCTGAGACTTCCACAGCTTGCTGTTGTTTGCAGGCATCCTTCTCCTATTATCTGTAGTAATGGCCGCGTGGTGTTTATGTTGCGCTTACATTTGACGTTATTCAGGCCGCCAATCAGGAGAATGTATTGTGTGACGCAAGTAGCTCCGCCCTAACTGAACCGTTCCATTTTTCTATGGCCCTATATCTGGAGCAGGACCCTGAATGGTGCGGTACGGTTCGCTTGTATGGATCGCTTTCATAGTGGAAACACCCAAAATAGCGAACCGTACCGACCCGAACCGATCCGCTCAGTGGAAACGAGGCATTAGAGACCTTGCGTTCCTCCACCTTCCGTTTGTGGGATGCCCCACAGATTATCAATAGGGTTTAGGTCTGGCAACATGCTTGGCCAGTACAGCACCTTTACCCTCAGTTTCTTTAGCAAGGCAGTGGTCGTCTTGGGGTGTAGACAAGACACAGTTTTCTTTGTACTCCTCACCTGGTTGCCACCATACACACTTGACACCAAATAAGTTTACCTTGGTCTCATCAGACTACAGGGCATGGTTCCAGTAATCCATGTCCTTAGTCTGCTTGTCTTCAGCAAACTGTGGGCTTTCTTGTGCAGCATCTTTAGAAGAGACTTCCTTCTGGGATGACCGCTATGCAGACCAATTTGATGCATTGTGCAGCGTATGGTCTGAGCACTGACAGGCTGACCCCCCACCCCTTTACCTCTGGCAGAACTCCTATGTCTATTTTGAAAAGACAACCTGTGGATAAGATGCTGAGCACGTGCACTCAACTTCTTTGGTTGCCCATGGTGAGGCCTGTTCTGAGTGGAACCTGTCTTGTTAAACTACTGTATGGTCTTGACCACCGTGTTTCAGCTTAGTTTCAGGGTGTTGGCAATCTTCTTATAGCCTAGGCTATCTTTAGAGCAACACTTTTTTTTTCAGATCCTCAGAGAGTTCTTTGCCATGAGGTGCCATGTTGAACTTCTAATGACCAGTGTGAGAGCAAAACACAAAATTTAACACACTTGCTCTCCATTCACAATTTGGCTATTTTCACTTAGGGGTGTACTCACTTTTGTTGCCAGTGGTTTAGAATGGCTGTGTTGAGTTATTTTGAGGGCACACCAAATTTACACTGTTATATAAGCTGTATACTGACTACTTTACATTGTGTCAAAGTGTCAGATCTTCAGGGTTGTCCTATGAAAAGATATAAGAAGTTATTTACAAAATTGTAAGGGATGTACTTTTGTGAGATACTGTATAGACACACATGTAGACATCACACATCATTTGCAAATTAGTTGTAAAAATGAACAGTATATATTATACACGTGTATAAACATACATACAATATACACAAATGTATACATCACACACAATTTGCAAAAAAAAATATATACCATGGATATTGCCACATTCAAAAACGCCCATACTATTAAAATATATTCCCCATACGGTAAATGGCAAAATGGAAAAAAAAAAACTTTAAAATGGCCGATTCCCTATTTTTGGTCACTTCCTTTCTTATAAAAGAAGTTAAGTAAAAAGTGATCAAAAAGTTGTACACACCCCAGAATGGTATCAATGAAAAGTACAGATTGCCCCGCAAAAAATGACAGCTCTGCACACATGACTACAAAAAAAATTATAGGGGTTAGAATATGACGACAAAAAAAAACATTTTTTTAAGTTTAAACGTTTTTTATTTTATTAGCATCAAAACACAAGAAAAACTATACATATAAGGTATCGCCGGATTCATACTGACCTGTAGAATGAAAGTAAGTGGTCAGTTTTATCCCACATCAAACGTAATAAATAAAAAACCTGTAAAACTGTGCCACAATTTCTTTTTTTTTTTTTTTCAATTCGACCCCATTTGGAATATTAATTAGTGGTGCTGGAAGGTACAACTTTTCCTGCAAAAAACAATCTCTAATACAGTTATGTGATCAGAAAAATAAAAAAGTTATGGCTCTGGGAAAGCAGTGAGCGCAAAACGAAAATGCCAAAACTAAAGGGGTTAATAATTCAGTTCAAACCAGCTCTATTCAACCTGTCAAGATAACATATCATTTTATCGCATGGCATGCTTTGATGCCTTTTGATGGTTCATATCTGATGAGAGTCTTCTGGGACCTTAGTGTCATTTTATCCATAGCTTCTGCCTACCAGCACATGCAAAGAAATGTACCACTGAGTGGTGAAAAAAATTAAAAAATCTTGATAGTGATCCAGGGGAGTAGCTAAAGGCTCATGGGCGCTGGTGCAAGAGTTCAGCTTGGGCTCCCCCCACCCCCCTTCACACAGCGCTGGTGCACCTAGGACCTCCAGTCATACTGTTAAAGGGGTTGTCTTCTTTTTACTACTGATGACCTATCTTTAGGATAGGTCATCAATATCAGATCAACCGGGGTCCTCTGGCACCCCCGACGATCAGCTGTTTGAAGAGGGAGGCAACGCTCGTATGAGAGCTGCTTTCTCTGTTCTGTTCACCTGCTCGCCGCAGCATTTGCAGTGATGAGCAGGTAAGCAGAGCAGAGAAGGCAGCGCTCATACAAAAAATTTAAAAAAACGGACAACCCCTTTAAAGACATAATTGGAAAACATTACATACAGTGCTACAGAACATACAGGGTAATACAGCCCCACATATGTACCTCTTACATCCAGTGACTTCTCTTATCTGATGTAGATATTCTTTCCTCTTCTTCTCCTGTCAGACCAGACTGCCATGGTGACTTCTTTCGGCCGTGCCTCTTCTCTGCAGAGTTTAACAAACAGACATCTTACTTTCCTACTTTTCCATCCGCCTCAACTTCTCAACACCGCATCCTGCCACCCCAATACTGTGCCCACTGTGCTCCCCAATACTTTCCTGCAGAAACAGTCCCCCTGAAAATACTGGTACCACACAGACAGTGCGTCAGTACAAAAACACCCCTTTATATTGTGCGCTAGTACAAAAAAATCCCCCCTTCCTTTCAGATCAGACCCCCATATAAAACCTTAAATGAGATCTCGCCCATTTCAGACCAAACCCCCTTTAGACCTCATATAAGACCCTAGTTTTAGACCTCCATGTAAGACCCGACCCAATATCAGACCTCAGATAAGACCCCCATTAGACCTCAAGACCCCCATATCAGACTTCCAGACCCCCATATCAGACCTCCAGACTCCCACTAGACCGCCAGACCCCCATATCTGACCCCCATTAGACCTCCAGACCCTCAATCAGACCTCCAGACCCCAAATCAGATGCCCAATCAGACCCCCATTAGACCTCCAGACCCCCCCAGTGGGACCTCTCCAGACCCCCCCAGTGGGACCTCTCCAGACCCCCCCAGTGGGACCTCTCCAGACCCCCCCAGTGGGACCTCTCCAGACCCCCATTAGACCTCTCCAGAGCCCCAGTGAGACCTCTCTAGACCTCCATATCAGACCTGAGATCAGACTGTAAAATAATAAAGTAACTTACCTCTCCTGCCGCCATTCTCCTTGTCCTGGTTGTCTTCTCTTCTCAGGGCCCGCGCTGCAGTCACCTGACCTCCTGCAGCATCAGGTCAGAGTGCGCTCTGTACGTCCTGACTCTGCAGGCAGCCAGGACACAGCAGCGCGGGCCCTGAGAAGAGCAAGCAGGAGGAGGGGTAAGTACTGGGCAGCGCTCACACCGCTTTACTCCGCCTCCTCCTGCAGACTACTGAGCGCTTTCATTATGGAAGCGCTCGCTAGGATTCACTTTATAAGATGCACTGCATCTTAAAAAGCGAGAAGTATAGCACCACTGGCTTAGGGGCCCGGTCGCAACCGTGACCGCTGCGACCCCTATAGTTACGCCAGTGTAGTGATCACTTATTCATGTGCCAAGAGCCTAAGGTACCACTGAATGAAGAAAGAATAAAATTGAAATTCCATGGTTAAAAATGCATGAAAAGTATCAGGACTATGTAATAATCCTAAAGAATTAACATATGAGTCTGCAGTGGTTTACAAATTGGGGAACAAACAGTGAAAAATGAGCAAAGAGACAAAAGGAAAGGAGTTACTGCCCATAAAAGAATGCTAAAAAAAATGGCCATTGAGGAGTTAAAAATGATTTTAAAAAAACTCACCTCATCCACTTGATCTCGCAGCCGGTATCCTCTTCTTTCTGCAGGACCTGGAAAAGGACCTGCGGTGACTTTATTCAGCAGGACCTGCGATGACGTCACCACGCTCATTAGGTCCCTTTGCAGGTCCTGAAGAATGAAGAGGATACCGGCTGCGCGATCAAGTGGATGAGGAGATTTTTTTTTATTATTTTTAACCCCTCAATGGTCATTTTATTTAGCATTCTGTCTTAAGAATGCTATTATTTTCCGTTATAACCATGTTATAATGAAAAATAATAAAATCACCCGAACACCGAACCAGAACTTCAGTAAAAAAGACCGGTTCAGGCCCGGGTACCCGAACTCGCAAAGTTCAGTACGAACCTGAACATTGCAGTTCGAGTTCGCTCAACCCTACTTATGATCTGACTGGAAAATCTGAACATCTTCAGCATTCATTCTTGCGTTATTACATATATTTATATCAATATCTTTTAACTGATTTTATACATAGATAATTAGCGTACACATGTGAACTGATCACTGCTTTGTGTAAGGGCTTATTCACACAGTCAGTGTTTGCTTGGTGATTTCCATCAGTGATTTTTAAGCCAAAACCAGATGCGGGTCAAAAACACAGAACTAGTGCAAATAGTTCTATGTAGACTCCCCTCCTGGTTTTGCCTCACAATCACTGATGGAAATCACTGACCAAACACTGACGTGTGACGTGTGAATGCCTCCTCAAAATGAAAAATTGTTTTAAATTCATATATGTTGGTGTATTAAATAAATCTACCACTAGAGGGCACCAGCGCTCAATCATACACTAATACTGCACTCCAGAAAATATCCAGCACATGTTAAAGATACTTTACCAACTTTCTTGACCTTAAATTACTGCATAACATGTATTTTCTCAGTGTCCTAGAACCTGGGGCAGACTGGGAACTTAAAGTGTCCCTGGAAAAAAAAATTTGACAGAAGGCAGGGACAATATAAGTAGGCAGGGCCAACATAAGGTGGTGGGGGGGGGTAATGCAATGCAGCATTAAACGCTGCCCCAGCAGAATCAAATACATAGTGCAGCACAAAATACTGTCGCCTCCTCTGCAGCATTCAATTCCTGAGGATGGCAATACAGTTGAATGCAGGAGGGCACTTTATTTTGCCAGCCAGGTGCATAAGTAGCCTATGCTCCTAGCGTTAATGCTGAGAGCATCATATCGCTATGTATCTAACAGGCGGCCGTGAAGAGGACTTGGGCAGCCCCGTGGGCATCGGGCCATCAGAAAATTTCCCTGTGGAGTCCACCCCTGCCTAGAACAATGGGCATTGATTCCAGTTAGAGTTGAGCGAACACCTGGATGTTCGGGTTCGAGAAGTTCGGCCGAACTTCCCGGAAATGTTCGGGTTCGGGATCCGAACCCGACCCGAACTTCGTCCCGAACCCGAACCCCATTGAAGTCAATGGGGACCCGAACTTTTCGGCACTAAAGAGGCTGTAAAACAGCCCAGGAAAGAGCTAGAGGGCTGCAAAAGGCAGCAACATGTAGGTAAATCCCCTGCAAACAAATGTGGATAGGGAAATGAATAAAAATAAAAATAAAGTAAATAAAAATTAACCAATATCAATTGGAGAGAGGTCCCATAGCAGAGAATCTGGCTTCACGTCAGCAGAGAAATCAGTCTCTTCATGCCATAGCAGAGAATCTGGCTTCACGTCACCCACCACTGTAACAGTCCATTGTCATATATTTAGACCCAGGCAGAGGAGAGAGGTCCCGTAACAGAGAATCTGGCTTCATGTCAGCAGAGAATCAGTCTGCATGTCATAGCAGAGAATCATGCTTTACGTCACCCAACACTGGAACAGTCCATTGTCAGATATTTAGGCCCAGGCACCCAAGCAGAGGAGAGAGGTCCCATAGCAGAGAAATCAGTCTCTTCATGCCATAGCAGAGAATCTGGCTTCACGTCACCCACCACTGTAACAGTCAATTGTCATATATTTAGACCCAGGCAGAGGAGAGAGGTCCCGTAACAGAGAATCTGGCTTCATGTCAGCAGAGAATCAGTCTGCATGTCATAGCAGAGAATCAGGCTTTACGTCACCCAACACTGGAACAGTCCATTGTCAGATATTTAGGCCCAGGCAGAGGAGAGAGGTCCCGTAACAGAGAATCTGGCTTCATGTCAGCAGAGAATCAGTCTGCATATCATAGCAGAGAATCAGGCTTTACGTCACCCAACACTGGAACAGTCCATTGTCAGATATTTAGGCCCAGGCAGAGGAGAGAGGTCCCGTAACAGAGAATCTGGCTTCATGTCAGCAGAGAATCAGTCTGCATGTCCTAGCAGAGAATCATGCTTTACGTCACCCACCACTGGAACAGGCCACTGTCACATATTTAAGCCCAGGCACCCAGGCAGAGGAGAGAGGTCCCATAACAGAGATTCAGGCTTCATGTCAGCAGAGAATCAGTCTTCATGTCATAGCAGAGAATCAGGCTTCATGTCACCCACCACTGGAACAGGCCACAGTCAGATATTTTTAGGCACGGGCACCCAGACAGAGGAGAGAGGTCCTATAACAGAGATTCAGGCTTCATGTCAGCAGAGAATCAGGCTTCACGTCACCCACCACTGGAACAGTCCATTGTCACATATTTAGGCCCAGGCAGAGGAGAGAGGTCCCATAACAGAGATTCAGGCTTCATGTCAGCAGAGAATCAGTCTTCATGTCATAGCAGAGAATCAGGCTTCATGTCACCCACCACTGGAACAGGCCACTGTCAGATATTTTTAGGCCCCGGCACCCAGACAGAGGAGAGGTTCATTCAACTTTGGGTTGCCCCGCAATATAATGGTAAAATGAAAATAAAAATAGGATTGAATGAGGAAGTGCCCTGGAGTACAATAATATATGGTTAAGGGGAGGTAGTTAATGTCTAATCTGCACAAGGGATGGACAGGTCCTGTGGGATCCATGCCTGGTTCATTTTTATGAACGTCAGCTTGTCCACATTGGCTGTAGACAGGCGGCTACGTTTGTCTGTAATGACGCCCCCTGCCGTGCTGAATACACGTTCAGACAAAACGCTGGCCGCCGGGCAGGACCAGCACCTCCAAGGCATAAAAGGCTAGCTCTGGCCACGTGGACAATTTGGAGACCCAGAAGTTGAATGGGGCCGAACCATCAGTCAGTACGTGGAGGGGTGTGCACAGGTACTGTTCCACCATGTTATTGAAATGTTGCCTCCTGCTAACACGTTCCGTATCAGGTGGTGGTGCAGTTAGCTGTGGCGTGGTGACAAAACTTTTCCACATCTCTGCCATGCTAACCCTGCCCTCAGAGGAGCTGGCCGTGACACAGCTGCGTTGGCGACCTCTTGCTACTCCTCTGCCTTCGCCTTGGGCTTACACTTGTTCCCCTGTGACATTTGGGAATGCTCTCAGTAGCGCGTCTACCAACGTGCGCTTGTACTCGCGCATCTTACTATCACGCTCCAGTGCATGAAGTAAGGTGGGCACATTGTCTTTGTACCGTGGATCCAGCAGGGTGGCAACCCAGTAGTCCGCACACGTTAAAATGTGGGCAACTCTGCTGTCGTTGCGCAGGCACTGCAGCATGTAGTCGCTCATGTGTGCCAGGCTGCCCAGAGGTAAGGACAAGCTGTCCTCTGTGGGAGGCGTATCGTCATCGTCCTGCGTTTCCCCCCAGCCACGCACCAGTGATGGGCCCGAGCTGCGTTGGGTGCCAGCCCGCTGTGAAAAAAAATTTGACAGAAGGCAGGGACAATATAAGTAGGCAGGGCCAACATAAGGTGGTGGGGGGGGTAATGCAATGCAGCATTAAACGCTGCCCCAGCAGAATCAAATACATAGTGCAGCACAAAATACTGTCGCCTCCTCTGCAGCATTCAATTCCTGAGGATGGCAATACAGTTGAATGCAGGAGGGCACTTTCTTTTGCCAGCCAGGTGCATAAGTAGCCTATGCTCCTAGCGTTAATGCTGAGAGCATCATATCGCTATGTATCTAACAGGCGGCCGTGAAGAGGACTTGGGCAGCCCCGTGGGCATCGGGCCATCAGAAAATTTCCCTGTGGAGTCCACCCCTGCCTAGAACAATGGGCATTGATTCCAGTTAGAGTTGAGCGAACACCTGGATGTTCGGGTTCGAGAAGTTCGGCCGAACTTCCCGGAAATGTTCGGGTTCGGGATCCGAACCCGACCCGAACTTCGTCCCGAACCCGAACCCCATTGAAGTCAATGGGGACCCGAACTTTTCGGCACTAAAGAGGCTGTAAAACAGCCCAGGAAAGAGCTAGAGGGCTGCAAAAGGCAGCAACATGTAGGTAAATCCCCTGCAAACAAATGTGGATAGGGAAATGAATTAAAATAAAAATAAAGTAAATAAAAATTAACCAATATCAATTGGAGAGAGGTCCCATAGCAGAGAATCTGGCTTCACGTCAGCAGAGAAATCAGTCTCTTCATGCCATAGCAGAGAATCTGGCTTCACGTCACCCACCACTGTAACAGTCCATTGTCATATATTTAGACCCAGGCAGAGGAGAGAGGTCCCGTAACAGAGAATCTGGCTTCATGTCAGCAGAGAATCAGTCTGCATGTCATAGCAGAGAATCATGCTTTACGTCACCCAACACTGGAACAGTCCATTGTCAGATATTTAGGCCCAGGCACCCAAGCAGAGGAGAGAGGTCCCATAGCAGAGAAATCAGTCTCTTCATGCCATAGCAGAGAATCTGGCTTCACGTCACCCACCACTGTAACAGTCCATTGTCATATATTTAGACCCAGGCAGAGGAGAGAGGTCCCGTAACAGAGAATCTGGCTTCATGTCAGCAGAGAATCAGTCTGCATATCATAGCAGAGAATCAGGCTTTACGTCACCCAACACTGGAACAGTCCATTGTCAGATATTTAGGCCCAGGCAGAGGAGAGAGGTCCCGTAACAGAGAATCTGGCTTCATGTCAGCAGAGAATCAGTCTGCATATCATAGCAGAGAATCAGGCTTTACGTCACCCAACACTGGAACAGTCCATTGTCAGATATTTAGGCCCAGGCAGAGGAGAGAGGTCCCGTAACAGAGAATCTGGCTTCATGTCAGCAGAGAATCAGTCTGCATGTCCTAGCAGAGAATCATGCTTTACGTCACCCACCACTGGAACAGGCCACTGTCACATATTTAAGCCCAGGCACCCAGGCAGAGGAGAGAGGTCCCATAACAGAGATTCAGGCTTCATGTCAGCAGAGAATCAGTCTTCATGTCATAGCAGAGAATCAGGCTTCATGTCACCCACCACTGGAACAGGCCACAGTCAGATATTTTTAGGCCCGGGCACCCAGACAGAGGAGAGAGGTCCTATAACAGAGATTCAGGCTTCATGTCAGCAGAGAATCAGGCTTCACGTCACCCACCACTGGAACAGTCCATTGTCACATATTTAGGCCCAGGCAGAGGAGAGAGGTCCCATAACAGAGATTCAGGCTTCATGTCAGCAGAGAATCAGTCTTCATGTCATAGCAGAGAATCAGGCTTCATGTCACCCACCACTGGAACAGGCCACTGTCAGATATTTTTAGGCCCCGGCACCCAGACAGAGGAGAGGTTCATTCAACTTTGGGTTGCCCCGCAATATAATGGTAAAATGAAAATAAAAATAGGATTGAATGAGGAAGTGCCCTGGAGTACAATAATATATGGTTAAGGGGAGGTAGTTAATGTCTAATCTGCACAAGGGATGGACAGGTCCTGTGGGATCCATGCCTGGTTCATTTTTATGAACGTCAGCTTGTCCACATTGGCTGTAGACAGGCGGCTACGTTTGTCTGTAATGACGCCCCCTGCCGTGCTGAATACACGTTCAGACAAAACGCTGGCCGCCGGGCAGGACCAGCACCTCCAAGGCATAAAAGGCTAGCTCTGGCCACGTGGACAATTTGGAGACCCAGAAGTTGAATGGGGCCGAACCATCAGTCAGTACGTGGAGGGGTGTGCACAGGTACTGTTCCACCATGTTATTGAAATGTTGCCTCCTGCTAACACGTTCCGTATCAGGTGGTGGTGCAGTTAGCTGTGGCGTGGTGACAAAACTTTTCCACATCTCTGCCATGCTAACCCTGCCCTCAGAGGAGCTGGCCGTGACACAGCTGCGTTGGCGACCTCTTGCTACTCCTCTGCCTTCGCCTTGGGCTTACACTTGTTCCCCTGTGACATTTGGGAATGCTCTCAGTAGCGCGTCTACCAACGTGCGCTTGTACTCGCGCATCTTACTATCACGCTCCAGTGCATGAAGTAAAGTGGGCACATTGTCTTTGTACCGTGGATCCAGCAGGGTGGCAACCCAGTAGTCCGCACACGTTAAAATGTGGGCAACTCTGCTGTCGTTGCGCAGGCACTGCAGCATGTAGTCGCTCATGTGTGCCAGGCTGCCCAGAGGTAAGGACAAGCTGTCCTCTGTGGGATGCGTATCGTCATCGTCCTGCGTTTCCCCCCAGCCACGCACCAGTGATGGGCCCGAGCTGCGTTGGGTGCCAGCCCGCTGTGAACCTGCTTCATCCTCATCCTCCTCCTCCTCATCCTCGTCCTCCAGTAGTGGGCCCTGTCTGGCCACATTTGTACCTGGCCTCTGCTGTTGCAAAAAACCTCCCTCTGAGTCACTTCGAAGAGACTGGCCTGAAAGTGCTAAAAATGACCCCTCTTCCTCCTCCTCCTCCTGGGCCACCTCCTCTTCCATCATCGCCCTAAGTGTTTTCTCAAGGAGACATAGAAGTGGTATTGTAACGCTGATAGCGGCGTCATCGCCACTGGCCATGTTGGTGGAGTACTCGAAACAGCGCAACAGGGCACACAGGTCTCGCATGGAGGCCCAGTCATTGGTGGTGAAGTGGTGCTGTTCCGCAGTGCGACTGACCCGTGCGTGCTGCAGCTGAAACTCCACTATGGCCTGCTGCTGCTCGCACAGTCTGTCCAGCATGTGCAAGGTGGAGTTCCACCTGGTGGGCACGTCGCATATGAGGCGGTGAGCGGGAAGGCCGCAGTTACGCTGTAGCGCAGACAGGCGAGCAGCGGCAGGATGTGAACGCCGGAAGCACGAACAGACGGCCCGCACTTTATGCAGCAGCTCTGACATGTCGGGGTAGTTGTGAATGAACTTCTGCACCACCAAATTCAGCAAATGCGCCAGGCAAGGGATGTGCGTCAAACCGGCTAGTCCCAGAGCTGCAACGAGATTTCGCCCATTATCGCACACCACCAGGCCGGGCTTGAGGCTCACCGGCAGCAACCACTCGTCGGTCTGTTGTTCTATACCCCCCCACAACTCCTGTGCAGTGTGGGGCCTGTCCCACAAACATATGAGTTTCAGAACGGCCTGCTGACGTTTACCCCGGGCTGTGCTGAAGTTGGTGGTGAAGGTGTGTGGCTGACTGGATGAGCAGGTGGAAGAAGAGGAGGAGGAAGCTGAGTAGGAGGAGGAGGAGACAGGAGGCAAAGAATGTTGCCCTGCGATCCTTGGTGGCGGAAGGACGTGCGCCAAACAGCTCTCCGCCTGGGGCCCAGCCGCCACTACATTTACCCAGTGTGCAGATAGGAAGATATAGCGTCCCTGGCCGTGCTTACTGGTCCACGTATCTGTGGTTAGGTGGACCTTGCCACAGATGGCGTTGCGCAGTGCACACTTTATTTTATCGGATACTTGGTTGTGCAGGGAAGGCACGGCTCTCTTGGAGAAGTAGTGGCGGCTGGGAACAACATACTGTGGGACAGCAAGCGACATGAGCTGTTTGAAGCTGTCTGTGTCCACCAGCCTAAATGACAGCATTTCATAGGCCAGTAGTTTAGAAATGCTGGCATTCAGGGCCAGGGATCGAGGGTGGCTAGGTGGGAATTTACGCTTTCTCTCAAATGTTTGTGAGATGGAGAGCTGAACGCTGCGGTGTGACATGGTTGAGATGCTTGGTGACGCAGGTGGTGGTGTTGGTGGTACATCCCATGTTTGCTGGGCGGCAGGTGCCAACATTCCTCCAGAGGCGGAGGAAGAGGCCGAGGCAGGGGCAGCAGCAGAAGAGGCCGAGGCGGCAGCAGCAGAAGAGGTAGCAGGGGGAGCCTGAGTGACTTCCTTGTTTTTAAGGTGTTTACTCCACTGCAGTTCATGCTTTGCATGCAGGTGCCTGGTCATGCAGGTTGTGCTAAGGTTCAGAACGTTAATGCCTCGCTTCAGACTCTGATGGCACAGCATGCAAACCACTCGGGTCTTGTCGTCAGCACATTGTTTGAAGAAGTGCCATGCCAGGGAACTCCTTGAAGCTGCCTTTGGGGTGCTCGGTCCCAGATGGCGGCGGTCAGTAGCAGGCGGAGTCTCTTGGTGGCGGGTGTTCTACTTTTGCCCACTGCTCCCTCTTTGTCTTTTGCTACGCTGTTGGCTCGGTCTCACCACTGCCTCTTCCTCCGAACTGTGAAAGTCAGTGGCACAACCTTCATTCCATGTGGGGTCTAGGACCTCATCGTCCACTGAATCGTCTTCCACCCAGTCTTGATCCCTGACCTCCTGTTCAGTCTGCACACTGCAGAAAGACGCAGCAGTTGGCACCTGTGTTTCGTCATCATCAGAGACGTGCTGAGGTGGTATTCCCATGTCCTCATCATCAGGAAACATAAGTAGTTGTGCGTTAGTGCATTCTATCTCTTCCACCCCTGGGGAAGGGCTAGGTGGATGCCCTTGGGAAACCCTGCCAGCAGAGTCTTCAAACAGCATAAGAGACTGCTGCATAACTTGAGGCTCAGACAGTTTCCCTGATATGCATGGGGGTGATGTGACAGACTGATGGGCTTGGTTTTCATGCGCCATCTGTGCGCTTTCTGCAGAAGACTGGGTGGGAGATAATGTGAACGTGCTGGATGCACTGTCGGCCACTGTCGGCCACCAAATTGACTAATGCCTGTACCTGCTCAGGCCTTACCATCCTTAGAACGGCATTGGGCCCCACCAAATATCCCTGTAAATTCTGGCGGCTACTGGGACCTGAGGTAGTTGGTACACTAGGACGTGTGGCTGTGGCAGAACGGCCACGTCCTCTCCCAGCACCAGAGGGTCCACTAACACCACCACGACCATGTCCGCGTCCCTTACTAGATGTTTTCCTCATTGTTACCGTTCACAACAATAAGAAAAATATTATTCGGGCCAATGTATTGAATTCAAATTCAGGCCTTTTTTTACAGACACCTAACACTATCTGGCTATCTATTTAGGTACCGTATTACACTAATACAGGCACACCAGTAATGACAGATTTAGCTGAATACAAATTTGAGGCCTATTATTTAGGCGCTGGGTGACAGGTATACGTTTACGGACAGAATTAGACTTGGATCTGCACTGTAGCGTGTGTGTGAAGTTCTTGAGAATGACCCTATCAGCACCTTGAATCTAATCTACCCTTTTAGGGATAGATTTAAAGTAAGCCTGATACAGCAGAAACCACTAATTTTGAGAATTGCAAAATTGGGAATTGTTTTTCAACCCAGAACAAAAACTGTGCTTTGACGGACACTAAATAACTTGACCAGCTAAAACAGTAATGACAGATTTGGATGAATATAAATGTGAGGCCTATTTTTTAGGCGCTGGGTGACAGGTATACGTTTAATCACAGAATTAGACTTGGATCTGCACTGTAGCGTGTGTGTGAAGTTCTTGAGAATGACCCTATCAGCACCTTGAATCTAATCTACCCTTTTAGGGATAGATTTAAAGTAGGCCTGATACAGCAGAAACTACTAATTTTGAGAATTGCAAAATTGGGAATTGTTTTTCAACCCAGAACAAAAACTGTGCTTTGACGGACACTAAATAACTTGACCAGCTAAAACAGTAATGACAGATTTGGATGAATATAAATGTGAGGCCTATTTTTTAGGCGCTGGGTGACAGGCTCAACTTGCCCCTGATGTAGTATATGGCCAAAAAATAACCATACTATTGATGGTTAAATGCACTTGTGACAGGCTCAACTTGCCCCTGATGTGGTATATGGCCAAAAAATAACCACACTATTGATGGTTAAATTCACTTGATGAAAGCTTGACCCTGATGTAGGATATAGCAAAAAATAACCACACTATTGATGGTTAAATGCACTTGGGGGACAGGCTCAGCTTGCCCCTGATGTAGTATATGGCCAAAAAATAACCACACTATTGATGGTTAAATGCACTTGATGAAAGCTTGACCCTGATGTAGGATATAGCAAAAAATAACCACACTATTGATGCTTAAATGCACTTGGGGGACAGGCTCAGCTTGCCCCTGATGAAGTATATGGCCAAAAAATAACCACACTATTGATGGTTAAATGCACTTGATGAAAGCTTGACCCTGATGTAGGATATAGCAAAAAAACCACACTATTGATGGTTAAATGGACTTGGTGGCAGCTTGTGCTGGAGCACCACAAGCCACAAAATGGCCGCCGATCACCCCAGAAAAAAGTGACTGAAAAACGCTCTGGGCAGCCTAAAAACACTGAGCCATTGAATAGCAGCAGTTCAATGATCCACAGCTGTAGATCGATCACTGTCTTAAGTCTTTTGGAGGAGTTAATCACTGCCTAATCTCGCCCTAACGTCGCAGCTGCAACCTCTCCCTACACTTGTATCAGCAGTGTGACGTGCAGCGCTACGTGACCCAAGCTTATATAGAGGCTGGGTCACATGCTGCACTGGCCAATCACAGCCATGCCAATAGTAGGCATGGCTGTGATGGCCTCTTGGGGCAAGTAGTATGATGCTTGTTGATTGGCTGCTTTGCAGCCTTTCAAAAAGCGCCAAGAAAGCGCCGAACACCGAACTTGAACCCGGACTTTTATGAAAATGTTCGGGTTCCAGTTTATTTGTATGTATGTATATATGTGTGTGTGTGTGTATATATATATATATATATATATATATATATATATACACACACACTGCTCAAAAAAATAAAGGGAACACTTAAACAACACAATGTAACTCCAAGTCAATCACACTTCTGTGAAATCAAACTGTCCACTTAGGAAGCAACACTGAGTGACAATCAATTTCACATGCTGTTGTGCAAATGAGATAGACAACAGGTGGAAATTATAGGCAATTAGCAAGACACCCCCAATAAAGAAGTGGTTCTGCAGGTGGTGACCACAGACCACTTCTCAGTTCCTATGCTTCCTGGCTGATGTTTTGGTCACTTTTGAATGCTGGCGGTGCTTTCACTCTAGTGGTAGCATGAGACGGAGTCTACAACCCACACAAGTGGCTCAGGTAATGCAGCTTATCCAGGATGGCACATCAATGCGAGCTGTGGCAAGAAGGTTTGCTGTGTCTGTCAGCGTAGTGTCCAGAGCATGGAGGCGCTACCAGGAGACAGGCCAGTACATCAGGAGACGCGGAGGAGGCCGTAGGAGGGCAACAACCCAGCAGCAGGACGGCTACCTCCGCCTTTGTGCAAGGAGGAACAGGAGGAGCACTGCAAGAGCCCTGCAAAATGACCTCCAGCAGGCCACAAATGTGCATGTGTCTGCTCAAACGGTCAGAAACAGACTCCATGAGGGTGATATGAGGGCCCGACGTCCACAGGTGGGGGTTGTGCTTACAGCCCAACACCGTGCAGGACGTTTGGCATTTGCCAGAGAACACCAAGATTGGCAAATTCGCCACTGGCGCCCTGTGCTCTTCACATATGAAAGCAGGTTCACACTGAGCACATGTGACAGATGTGACAGAATCTTGAGACGCCGTGGAGAACGTTCTGCTGCCTGCAACATCCTCCAGCATGACCGGTTTGGAATTGGGTCAGTAATGGTGTGGGGTGGCATTTCTTTGGAGGGCCGCACAGCCCTCCATGTGCTCGCCAGAGGTAGCCTGACTGCCATTAGGTACCGAGATGAGATCCTCAGACCCCTTGTGAGACCATATGCTGGTGCGGTTGGCCCTGGGTTCCTCCTAATGCAAGACAGTGCTAGACCTCATGTGGCTGGAGTGTATCAGATGAAGGCATTGATGCTATGGACTGGCCCGCCCGTTCCCCAGACCTGAATCCAATTGAGCACATCTGGGACATCATGTCTCGCTCTATCCACCATCGTCACGTTGCACCACAGACTGTCCAGGAGTTGGCAGATGCTTTAGTTCAGGTCTGGGAGGAGATCCCTCAGGAGACCGTCCGCCACCTCATCAGGAGCATGTACAGGAGTTGTAGGGAGGTCATACAGGCACGTGGAGGCCACACACGCTACTGAGCCTCATTTTGACTTGTTTTAAGGACATTACATCAAAGTTGGATCAGCCTGTAGTGTGTTTTTCCACTTTAATTTTGAGTGTGACTCCAAATCCAGACCTCCATGGGTTGAAAAATTTGATTTCCATTTTTAAATTTTTGTGTGATTTTGTTGTCAGCACATTCAACTATGTAAAGAACAAAGTATTTCATAAGAATATTTTTTTATCAATTGTCTTTTTATTGACGATTTTTACAAGAATAAACATGTACATACATAAAAAAAAACATGACTTTGGTGTACATTATTCATTATATAAAGATATAACTGAAGTCATTTGAACAGCAAAGAAAAAATTAGCATACATCATACTTTTGTGTATGTATATCTCTATATTGAGTAGTTTTGAAAAAGTACATACACGGTGTTTAACTATGCAAAGCTATATAAAATTTACTATATGAAGGATTCAGACATACAAAGGGGAATGACAAGACTTGACACATTAGGGTTAGGATGGGTAAGGTAAGGTATAGATTTATTCAATTTGAGACATCAAACACCATGTCCCACTGCCTCCAAACCCGGTCAAACTTGTCAACCGAAGCAAGCAATGTAGCCGACATATGTTAGAGGCGTCTAACTTCTAATACACTATTTATGAGTTCAACCCGTGATGGGCAATCTATTCTTTTCCAGAATCTTGCCAACAAACGTCTAGCCGCAGTCAGGACGTATAACATTAGCTTTAATAAATGTTTCTTCAAAGGTATGTGTGGAACATTTAATAAGTATATGTAAGGGTCCAAGGGAAATCTTATTTCAAACAAGCTGTATAGAATTTCCTGTACCATACTCCAGAATGGATTTAAAATCTGGCATTCCCAAAAAATATGGATATGTGACCCCCACCTCCGCGCTACATCTCCAGCAACGATCCGAAATATCAGGGTTAAACTTATGTAATAACTGGGGGGTGTGGTACCAAAACATCATTATTTTGTAAGTATTTTCCCTATGAATAGCACACGTTGATGTCATCGCAGCTCTTTGCCAAAATATCCTCCATTCATCTACTGAAATAGAACGGTGCAAGAGCGATTCCCACTTAGACATATATGAGTGACGTATAGATGCTGGAGAGGCCGGGGAGGAGAGGAGCACATATATTTCAGATATAAGACCTTTAGTAGACTCCGAAAGTTTACATGTCTTCTCAAAAGACGTGGGGACAGATACCTGTTTTGAGTGAAACAATGTAGTGAACAAATGTTGGATCTGCAAGTATTGATACTCAGTGACTTCCGTAAGTGACCTAGAACTTCTAAGCTCATCTAGTGAAAGTAATTGTAACGTTCTATAGTCGATCATATCCGCAAACCTAAATATCTTCTTGGAAAACCAAGGTTTAAAAAAGGAGACTTGCAATCCAGCATCGAAAAGCGGTGTAAACAGAAAAGATGTCATGGAGGATTTCTCAGAAACCAAGGAGAAACGGTGTCTACAATGCTGCCATATTTTGTATGTATGTAACATTGGTCCTAATAACTCTGGTAATTGAGTGTGTGGAATTGGAGACCATAACAAAGAGTTAGGGTGTAACGGAGCAATCCACAATTTTTCAATTTCCATCCACCTGGAATAGGCATAGAGTTTAGACCATGCTGGTATCCGTCTAAGATGCGTGGCCCAGTAATATTTGGTAATGTCCGGAACTGCCAACCCCCCTTGAGATTTCAGGGCCATAAGGGTACTACTAGCCATCCTATGTCTCTTCCCATTCCATATGAATTTAAATATACCAGCCTGTAATGCTCGTAATTCCGTCCTTGGTACATGTACCGGGAGGGTATCAAATAGGTAGAGTAATTTTGGCAAAATGGACATTTTAACTGCCGCTATGCGGCCAAACATGGATATGGGGAGAGACATCCATTTAGCCATCAGACGCTTAAGCTCTCGAAAAAGGGCGGGGAAATTATGGGAATATGTAGAAGAATATGTTGCTGCTAGATTCACATCTAAATAACGCAGGGCAGCATCTTGCCAATGAAAGCGGTAGTTAGATCGTAACGGAGCTAATACATCTACTGGTAAGTTTAAGGGAAGGGCTTCTGTTTTCGAGGAATTAATCTTATATCCGGAAAGTCGACTATACAGTGTCAACATGTTAAATAAGTTGGGCAGAGTAATATGTAGGTCTGATAAGGTAAGCAAAACATCATCCGCAAATAATGATATCTTATATTCCACTTGGTTAACCATGATTCCATGAATATCCGGGTGGGACCTAATTGCTGCGGCTAAGGGTTCAATGAAATGCAAAAACAGGAGAGGGGAGAGCGGACATCCCTGCCTGGTGCCGTTTTTAATCGGGAAAGGAGCTGAATTTGCATATGGTAATTTAATTGTCGCTGTAGGATGGCTATATAACGAGTGGAGGGCTGAGATAAAGGGACCAGAGAATCCAAAGGCTCGCAGGGTGGAAAACATAAACGGCCAGCTTAAGCGATCAAACGCTTTTTCAGCGTCTAAACTCAATAGTAGTGCCTGTTGATGTTTCCTATTGACAATATCTATCAGATTAATAAGTCTTCTCGTGTTGTCCCCACCCTGCCGGCCCCTCACAAAGCCAACCTGATCAATCGTGGGAGCCAATACGCCAACCTATCCGCCAATATTTTGGTGAATATTTTTAAATCAGAGTTTAGAAGAGCAATAGGGCGGTAATTTGCGCAATCTAGGGGATCTCTTCCCGGTTTCGGAATGAGAGTTATATGGGAATGGAGCATGGTCTCTGGTATAGCTCAACCTTGTAGAAATGAGTTAAAAAGTGTACATAAATGAGGTGTAAGGAGAGATGAGAAAGTCTTATAATAAGAATAGTGTAGCCCATCTGGCCCAGGCGACTTGCCATTAGGTAATTGGGAAATTACACCCTGAATCTCCTCAGCTGTGATCTGAGCATTAAGTGCAGACCCTGCCTCTGGTGATAATTTGGGTATATTACTTTGAGCCAAAAAAGAGTCAAATAGTGCTTGGCGGTCGACTGGGTCAGAGGGTGCCTGTGGTGTAAGGGAATATAAGGAAGCATAGTATTGCTGAAATTGGTCAAGTATCGCTTTGGAGTCATATACCATGTCTCCACTGCTCGTTCTCAGAGACATTGGAGTAGTAGTCGCGGTTGACTCTCGCAACTGGCGAGCTAAAATAGTATGTGATTTATTCCCCCACATATAAAACCGTTGGCGTGAGTACAATAGGAGTTTACCAGTTTTTTCAAAAGCCATTTTACGTAAACGGGCACGGAGAAGTACTATACGTCGTAATAAGTGACAGGAGCGATGAGTCCCTAAACGGGTTTCTAACTGTTTTAATTGGGCAAGGGTGTTATTATATCAGAGATTGTAATCCCTTTTCAATCTAGTGCTAACACTAATACATTTGCCTCTGAAAACGGCCTTATGCGCCTCCCACAATATAGCTACAAATGGGGCCGAGGGTTGATTAAAGGTAAAATATTCCTCCAAGGAACTTCCCAACTCCTGTCTGGTCGGTAATTTAGTTAATAAAGATTCATTAAGTCGCCAGTGGCATATCCTAGGACGAGCATTCTTTGGGTTAAACGTGACCGAGATTGGCGCGTGGTCTGACCACGTGATATTTCCTAATTCCGCATCTGTCAGCATCCTAAGGGCAGGTGTATTCCCAAAGAAATAATCTATGCGAGTATGGGTTCTGTGAGGGTGGGAATAAAACGAATACGTCCTAGCCGAAGGATTATTGACCCTCCACAGATCATACAGGGCATATTGTCTAATGAGCTTTCTAAAGAGACGTGATAATTTTCGCTGGGCTCTAGACGGTGGCACTTCTCCGAGGGTCAATCTATCCCAATACTCTGAAAAAGCGACATTAAAATCTCCGCCTATAACAAGCGCTGCCGGTAAGTATTTTTCCAATTCTCGAAAGACCTTCTTCAGGAATGGAATCTGGTTTGAATTTGGGGCATAAATATTGCATAAAATAAGTGGAGCACCATGGAGAGAGGCCTGAAGTATTACATATCTACCATGATCATCAATCTGTGCAGATTCCACTTGTACAGGACATGTAGTAGATAAAAGGATAGCAACTCCAGCAGTTTTTGTATCAGCACTAGCTGAATATATTCGTGGATAGGATCTAGCCGCAAACTTAAAGGAGCCCTCTCTGTCAAAATGTGTCTCCTGCAGGAAAACAACGTCTGCTCTGTGAGATTTACACTCAGTGAGAGCTAGACGTCGCTTTGCGTTAGAGTTGAGTCCTTTAACGTTCAAGGAAATGCACTTAATCATGAGTGTATGTGGTGTAACAGTACTTGCCAATGATCTGAGAGGTATCCCCTAACGAACATCCATCTCCATATACTGAAATTCGTCCCAGTACAACAGCAATAAGGAACCTAAGAGGAAGAAACATAAGGGAAAAGGGGAAGACAAAGGACAACATATACGACAAAGAACATGATATACAATTCTGAACAATGGGTGTGATCACCCAGTCAAGACTCAATATAACGTGAGCAAAAATGAAAAGTAAAGCCCACGTCTGTCCCACCTCAAGATCTAGAGTGAGGGATAGAGAGAGGGCAACAAATAGAGTCCTGTTGGTAGGGACCTGACTGGACGCCATAGCAGGCGAGGCCAGAATGGTAACTCAGAGAATATCTGAGACAAGAAAGATCAAATAAAAGAGAAAAACAATGCAATGAAAACAATTGCACCAATTGTAAGAGCTGCTGCTCAAAAAATTAGTTATCTGAAGGCCTCAGAGGGATTCAATCCCTCAAATATAAACTTTCAAGGAGGCGCGTCACGTAGGGGAGATCCATATGCTCCCAGTTGAGATGGAGGTCGGTTTCTTTTCCGCTGGACTGTGTGCCATGATGGAGCTGGAGCTGAGGGAGGGTCTGGGATCTCCCAATTATCAAGGGCCGGAGTGTTAAGGCCCAAAGAGGAACAGAAACGGGATAAGTCCGCGTGTGTGCGTAATATAGAGGTCTTGCCATTCTTCGTAGCAATCAAGGCAAAGGGGAAGCCCCAACGATATGGGATTTTGAGATCCTTCAAACATGCTAATAGAGGTTGAAGGCTTCTCCTTTTCTGTAGGGTCAGCCAAGATAAGTCCTGGTACAGGTGGACACTTGAGCCTTTAAAAGAAATCGTACGTAAGGTACGCGCCTTGGCCATAATGGATTCTTTCAGGCGGAAGTCATGCAGACAACAAATCACGTCTCGTGGTTGTGATGTAGTATTTTTCGGCCTAAGCGCTCTGTGGGCCCTATCAAGTTTGATGGCTAGTGGTGTTTGGGGCGCCAAAATCAGATTAAACAGTTTGTTCAATATAATGTCCAAATCCTTATCAGACTCCGATTCTAGCAGACCCCTAACCCGTATATTATTACGGCGTCCTCTGTTGTCCAAATCCTCCAGATGATTAGTATTTTCTTTAATAGCTTGGGATTGAGTGGCTATAATAGACTGTATTTTGACCACATATCTTCTGGTGTCATCATGCTCCGTTTCAATCTGATCTACTCGGGCAGACACTTGTTTTAAAGTCCACTCTTAGAGAGGAAATTTCAGCTTTAAAGGCATCATGTACCCCGGCAACCATTACTTTAAATGCTTCTTTTGTGGGCATCTGCTGTAATGCTTGCTGTAAGGATTTGATATCCTGGGAGGCACAAGGGGGCTCATCCCCATTCTCATCCCCAGACACTGAGCGTTGGCTCCATATATTTATTTCTTCAGGGGGGTGCAAAGTGGCAGAAGCTGTGTCTGCCTCAACTTCAGGGCTGTCTCCCCACTCACGGCGGCGTGCCGGTGTAGCCGCAGGCTGTTTAGCCTGTTTAGGCGCCATTTTAGGCGGCATGTTAATGCGTATACCCTGGGAGCCCTGTAGCCAGCCAGGGAACTTCAGGCCTAGGTCAGGGGTGTCTGTGGGCCGCTCCGGTATGAAATCTGCAGCCAGGGGGAAAAGAGAGGGTTCCCCTGCTATCTTGCTGCTGCGCTCACCTGTTATGGCAGAAGATTCAGGGGCCGTCTGCACTGTAATGGCGCCTGTTGCTGACCGTTGGAGAAGGCCGCTCTGGGAGGACGGAAGCTGGGAGCCGTGAGTAAGGTATGTGTCCAGTGTTCTTTCCCCTCGGGAGGACGGGTGGGTAATGGGCTTCTTTAGGGGTAACTTTTTCCCTATGTGACGCGCCGCTGTTAGCTGAATCGGCCTGATTTAGTGGCAAGAGCAGCGGAGCTCAGGGATCACGCTGCCATCTCTGCAGACGTCCAGGCCACGCCCCTCAGAAGAATATTTAATTAACTCAGATCTAAGTTGTGTTATTTTTGTGTTCCCTTTATTTTTTTTGAGCAGTGTATGTATATATATATATATATATATATGTATATATACACAGTACAGACCAAAAGTTTGCACCCACCTTCTCATTCAAAGAGTTTTCTTTATTTTCATGACTATGAAGGCATCAAAACTATGAATTAACACATGTGGAATGATATACACAACAAACAAGTGTGAAACAACTGAAAATATATCATATTCTAGGTTCTTCAAAGTAGCCACCTTTTGCTTTGATTACTGCTTTGCACACTCTTGGCATTCTCTTGATGAGCTTCAAGAGGTAGTCCCCTGAAATGGTCTTCCAACAGTCTTGAAGGAGTTCCCAGAGATGCTTAGCACTTGTTGGCCTTTTTGCCTTCACTTTGCGGTCCAGCTCACCCCAAACCATCTCGATTGGGTTCAGGTCCGGTGACTGTGGAGGCCAGGTCATCTGGCGCAGCACCCCATCACTCTCCTTCATGGTCAAATAGCCCTTACTGACCTTCATTTCTTAAAGTAATGATGGCCACTCGTTTTTCTTTACTTAGCTGCTTTTTTCTTGCCATAATACAAATTCTAACAGTCTATTCAGTAGGACTATCAGCTGTGTATCCACCTGACTTCTCCTCAACGCAACTGATGGTCCCAACCCCATTTATAAGGCAAGAAATCCCACTTATTAAACCTGACAGGGCACACCTGTGAAGTGAAAACCATTTCAGGGGACTACCTCTTGAAGCTCATCAAGAGAATGCCAAGAGTGTGCAAAGCAGTAATCAAAGCAAAAGGTGGCTACTTTGAATAACCTAGAATATGACATATTTTCAGTTGTTTCACACTTGTTTGTTATGTATATAATTCCACGTGTTAATTCATAGTTTTGATGCCTTCAGTGTGAATCTACAATTTTCATAGTCATGAAAATAAAGAAAACTCTTTGAATAAGAAGGTGTGTCCAAACTTTTGGTCTGTACTGTATATATATATATATATATATAGTACATTTTTATCATATACACATTACAGATACAAAATGGCATTTCCTCCCCCCTCTGGATACATTCTCTTGTGTGTTACTACGGAATGGCAAATACAGATGTTTAGTTAGGGTACTTTCACACTTGCGTTAAACTTTTCCGGTATTGAGTTCCGTCCTAGAGGCTCAATACCGGAAAAAACGGATTAGTTTTATCCTAATGCATTCTGAATGGAGAGCAATCCGTTCAGTATGCATCAGGATGTCTTCAGTTCACTCACTGTACGATTCCGGAGCACTTGCCAGAATGCCGGATCCGGCATTATTTTCCATTGAAATGCATTAATGCCGGACCTTTAAGGCCTCTTTCAGACGGGCGTTGTGGGAAAATGTGTGGGTGCGTTACGGGAACACCCGCGATTTTTCCGCGCGAGTGCAAAACATTGTATTGTGTTTTGCACGCGCGTGAGAAAAATCGCGCATGTTTGGTACCCAAACCCGAACTTCTTTACAGAAGTTCAGGCTTGGGATCGGTGTTCTGTAGATTGAATTATTTTCCCTTATAACATGGTTATAAGGGAAAATAATAGCATTCTGAATACAGAATGCATAGTAAAACATCGCTGGAGGGGTTAAAAAAATAAATAAAAAATTTAACTCACCTTAATCCACTTGCTCGCGCAGCCCAGCATCTCCTTCTGTCTTCATCTGATCTCTGTGCAGCAACAGGACCTGTGGTGATGTCATTCCGGTCATCACATGATCCATCACCATGGTAAAATATCATGTGATGGATCATGTGATGACCGAAGTGACGTCACCACAGGTCCTATTGCTGCACAGAGATCAGATGAAGACAGAAGGAGATGCCGGGCTACGCGATCAAGTGGACTAAGGTGAGTTAAATTATTATTTTTTTAAATTTAACCCCTCCAGCGATGTTTTACTATGCATTCTGTATTCGGAATGCTATTATTTTCCCTTATAACCATGTTATAAGGGAAAATAATAATGATCGGGTCTCCATCCCGATCGTCTCCTAGCAACCGTGCGTGAAAATCGCACCGCATCCGCACTTGCTTGCGGATGCTTGCGATTTTCACGCAACCCCATTCACTTCTATGGGGCCTGCGTTGCGTGAAAAACGCAGAATATAGAACATGCTGCGATTTTCACGCAACGCACAAGTGATGCTTGAAAATCACCGCTCATGTGAACAGCCCCATAGAAATGAATGGGTCGGTATTCAGTGCGGGTGCAATGCGTTCAACTCACGCATCGCATCCGCGCGGAATACTCGCTCGTGTGAAAGGGGCCTAAAAATGTGAAAAAGTCAAATACCAGATCCGTTTTTCCAGATGACAACCGGAGAGATGGATCCGGTATTGCAATGCATTTGTGAGACGGATCCGGGTCCGTCTACAAATGCTGTCCGTTAGCATACGGATTGCTGGATTCCGGCAACTGAACTGCCTGCCGGAATCCAGCAATGCAGGTGTGAAAGTACCCTTAAAAGGGTTTTCCAGGATTTTTATACTGATGCTCTTTCCTAAAACTGCTTTTTAACATCAGTAAATGTTACTAAAAATGTCTTAATTTTTCAGATGTGTTACCTTATCAGCATTGGGTTAAGGGAGACTTCAATAAACATAATTATCATACAGTCCAGGAGGAAAGGGTGTGACAACCTTTCTCTGCAACTTAACATACCATGCTGTGGAATGATAGATAAAAGATTTCAAGTAAAACAGGTTCGACAACCATCTTAAATAGTTGCTAATAAAAAGGGCACCTTGACTGTACCTTGAGTCTTCTTAGGAATTATATTAGGGTGACCGCATAGTCATGGGGTGTTCAGGATGCAGCTGTGCTGCATGGCCAATTAGGTCGCAGGTGCTTCTTATTGAACTAATGATGACCGCACTGTATAGTCGGTCTGCATTGTTAATGGCCACTTAAATACTATTAACAATGTAGATCGGCTGTACAGTGTAGTCTTCATTAGTTAAATAAGAGGCAGCAGAGGCCTAATCGGTCACACTGAACTTGACCGCAGCGCAGCCATGTCCCGAACACCCCATGGCTGTTCATTATGGTCATACTCTTAGAGTACTTGCAGTGTAGTTTATGCAGAATTTCCAAAAGCAGAAGGTTGATTTTGCTGCATTTCTACACTAAGACTGCATGTGTTACTTGCAGATTTTGATGCCCCAGATCTCACACGTTGCATTGTAAAGGATGATATCTGCACTGAAAATCCGCATAAATCAACACCGCAGGTCGATTTCTGCACCGTGTAGATGAAAATTTTAAAATCTGTCTTGCAGAATTCTGCACAAATTTCCTTGCAGATTTCTGTGCATTTCTGCACCAAATCCACACGAAAAAAAGCTGGGCACATTTACCAAGACCTAATTTATGACAAGGCATGCACCTCGTCATAAATTTGACTAATCTACGGCAGCTGAGCGCTGGCAGAAAAATTTGTTTTTTTACCAACATGTATACCTGTTTCCAGGAGTACGTTAGTAAATGTGTTTTGGCCCCGACACGGCCCCTGACATGCTTTGGCTCCACCTACATCCCACCCACCTGATGAAAGCAAAGCGCACTGCCAGTCAAAACGGCATCTGTTAGGCCCCTTTCACAGGGGCGAGTTTTCCGCGCGGGTGCAATGCGTGAGTTGAACGCATTGCACCCGCACTGAATCAGGACCCATTCATTTCTATGGGGCTGTTCACATGAGCGGTGATTTTCACACATCACTTGTGCGTTGCGTGAAAATCGCAGCATGCTCTATTTTGTGCGTTTTTCATGCAACGCAGGCCCCATAGAAGTGATTATAAGGGAAAATAATAGCATTCTTAATACAGAATGCTTAGTAAAATAGGGATGGAGGGGTTAATTTTTTTTTATTTAACTCATCTCATCCACTTGTTCGCGCAGTCATGTGATGGACCATGTGATGAGCGCAGTGACGTCACCACAGGTCCTTTTCCTCCTGGGTGAAGAAGTTCGGGTCTGGGTACCAAACATGCCGATTTTTCTCACGCCCGTGCAAAACGCATTAAATTGCTTTGCACGCGCATTTTCCCGCAATGCACCCGCTTCCTATCCGGCCCTCACACGCGACGCCATAATATAAAAAATATATGGTTTGCAATTTTTTGTTCACCTTGCCCTCCCTATAAAATATTGAAGAACAGTGATGAAAAAGCCGTACCTACCTTTAAAAATGTTGCCAATAAAAACTGCAGCCCTCATACAGCTCTATATAAAAATGATGATGCAAAGAAATTTAGATTTTTTTCAAAGGGTTTTATTTTTTTTAAAGGGATTCTGTGCTCTGGTGAAATGGTGAGGGAAAGACGCTCGCAGGCTGCCAGCTTCCTCTAAGCACCTGGGCTGAATACTGAACGGCGCGAGATTTCACCAGAGCACAGGGCTGGCAGACAGATGCGAGCGCTGCCTGGCCCTGTCTATCAGGACTTGGAGAGAAGCGACAAAGGTGGGAGAATGGAGCCTCTAGGAGCAGGAACAACGCCAAACCCCCCCCCCCCCCCCCCCCCCCTGCTCTTAAAGGCTAATTAGCATATTATAAAAGTTAGATTTCTGGCGTAACGGGGCCATAGATAAAAGTAGGAATAGGCTAGTTAGGTTTAGCTTAATAGGGTTAATTCTGGTGACAGAAACCCTTTAAGTAGTAAAATAAAAACTATGCAAATTTGTCATTTTTAACACACAGTGAATGCTGTAATATGAAAACCACAAATACCTAGATGGAATTCTAGGGTTTTGTTCAATTTCACAAATATTTTTTTCCCTTTCTCCAATACAAGACACGGTAAATTAAATGGTACCATTAAAAATACAACTTGTCCCAGAAAAATAAGGCTACTTTCACACTACCGTTCAGAGCGATGTCTGCTCAGACGGATCCGCTCATATAATGCAGACTTGGGATCCGTTCAGAACGGATCCGTCTGCATTATATTGTAGAAAAAATTCTAAGTGTGAAAGTAGCTTCAGACGGATCCGTCCAGACTTTACATTGAAAGTCAATGGGGGACGGATCAGTTTGAAAATTGAGCCATACTGTGTCAACTTCAAACGGATCCGTCCCCATTGACTTTCATTGTAAGTCTGGACGGATCCGCTTGCCTCCGCACGGCCAGGCGGACTCCCGAACGCTGCAAGCGGCGTTCAGGTGTCCGCTTGCTGAGCGGAGCGGAGGCTGAACGCTGCCAGACTGATGCATTCTGAGCGGATCCGCATCCACTCAGAATGCATTGGGGCTGGACGGATGCGTTCGAGGCCGCTTGTGAGAGCCTTCAAACGGAACTCACAAGCGGAGCCCCGAACGCTAGTGTGAAAGTAGCCTAAGCCCTCAAGTTATGGCTCTTGGAATGTGTGGCTGAAAAACAACCTTTAAAAATATTTTTCTCTATTGCATAAATGACATGCATATTGAAACTATTTTTATTGCATACTCATGTTTCAAGTGTAACCTTGTTTCACCTTCTTCTTATGAGTTTGTTTTTAACATGCCTTGTTACTTTTTGGGAGGGAAGAAATGCAAATGAGCTCTTAACAAGCTCTGCCTCTAATGCCACCAGATGTAAGGCAGCTATCCTATAAGTCAATATTCAGCTTTTAAAATAAGCCTTGAGACATGACTTGGATATTAAATAAGCCAGCACCTCATCTGCAGAAAGCTGTTTCAGGGTGATTGCCCCTCATTAGTGCAGAGCAGAGAGTACTGGCTTAACTGGGTAGGAGGCCTGTGTCCGAGCAAGGGGGGAACTAACTCTTCTTAGAGAGAGAGCACCTTAATCAGTGCTGCCTTACATCTGGTGGCATTAGAGGCAAAGCTTGTTAAGAGCTCATTTGCATTTCTTCCCTCCCAGAATTCCAGAGGAGCATGTATGGCCTATAAGTCTCCTCACACTGATTACGGTGCTCTCTCCCTAAGGAGAGTTAGTTCCCCCCTTGCTCGGACACAGGCCTCCTACCCAGTTAAGCCAGTACTCTCTGCTCTGCACTGATGAGGGGCAATCACCCCGAAACAGCTGTCTGCAGATGAGGTGCTGGCTTATTTAATATCTAAGTCATGTCTCAAGGCTTAGTATTAGAATGTATTGGCTCTGATGAGCCGAAGTTATTAGTTTGCGAAGTCTCGCGAGACTTCGCATAATAACTACATACAGTGGGATGCAAAAGTTTGGGCAACCTTGTTAATCATCATGATTAGGGATGAGCGAACCCGAACTGTATAGTTCGGGTTCGTACCGAATTTTGGGGTGTCCGTGACACGGACCCGAACCCGAACATTTTCGTAAAAGTTCGGGTTCGGTGCTTTCATGGCGCTTTTTGAAAGGCTGCAAAGCAGCCAATCAACAAGCGTCATACTACTTGCCCCAAGAGGCCATCACAGCCATGCCTACTATTGGCATGGCTGTGATTGGCCAGTGCAGCATGTGACCCAGCCTCTATATAAGCTTGGGTCACGTAGCGCTGCACGTCACTCTGCTGTTACAAGTGTAGGGAGAGGTTGCAGCTGCGACGTTAGGGCGAGATTAGGCAGTGATTAACTCCTCCAAAACACTTAAGACAGTAATCGATCTACAGCTGTGGATAATTGAACTGCTGCTATTCAATTGCTCACTGTTTTTAGGCTGCCTAGAGCGTTTTTCAGTCACTTTTTTCTGGGGTGATCGGCGGCCATTTTGTGGCTTGTGGTGCGCCAGCACAAGCTGCCACCAAGTCCATTTAACCATCAATAGTGTGGTTATTTTTTGCTATATCCTACATCAGGGGCAAGCTGCCACCAAGTCCATTTAACCATCAATAGTGTGGTTATTTTTTTGCTATATCCTACATCAGGGGCAAGCTGCCACTAAGTCCATTTAACCATCAATAGTGTGGTTATTTAAATCTATCCATAAAAGGGTATATTAGATTCAAGGTGCTGATAGGGTCATTCTCAATAACTTCACACACACGCTACTGTGCATATCCAAGTCTAATTCTGTCCGTAAACGTATACCTGTCACCCAGCGCCTAAATAATAGGCCTCAAATTTATATTCAGCTAAATCTGTGGCTATTGCTGTAGCTGGTCAAGTTATTTTGTGTCCGTCAAAGCACAGTTTTTGTTCTGGTTTGAAATACAATTCCCAACCTAGCAATTTCCTAAATTAGTGGTTTCTGCTGTATCAGGCCTACTTTAAATCTATCCCTAAAAGGGTATATTAGATTCAAGGTGCTGATAGGGTCATTCTCAATAACTTCACACACACGCTACTGTGCATATCCAAGTCTAATTCTGTCCGTAAACGTATACCTGTCACCCAGCGCCTAAATAATAGGCCTCAAATTTATATTCAGCTAAATCTGTCATTACTGCTGTGCCTGTATTAGTGTAATACGGTACCTAAATAGATAGCCAGATAGTGTTAGGTGTCTGTAAAAAAAAGGCCTGAATTTGAATTCAATACATTGGGCCAAATAATATTTTTCTTATTGTGGTGAACGGTAACACTGAGGAAAACATCTAGTAAGGGACGCGGACATGGTCGTGGTGGTGTTAGTGGACCCTCTGGTGCTGGGAGAGGACGTGGCCGTTCTGCCACAGCCACACGTCCTAGTGTACCAACTACCTCAGGTCCCAGTAGCCGCTAGAATTGACAGGGATATTTGGTGGGGCCCAATATTTGGTGGGGCCCAAGGATGGTAAGGCCTGAGCAGGTACAGGCATTAGTCAATTGGGTGGCCGACAGTGGATCAAGCACGTTCACATTATCTCCCACCCAGTCTTCTGCAGAAAGCGCACAGATGGCGCATGAAAACCAAGCCCATCAGTCTGTCACATCACCCCCATGCATACCAGGGAAACTGTCTGAGCCTCAAGTTATGCAGCAGTCTCTTATGCTGTTTGAAGACTCTGCTGGCAGGGTTTCCCAAGGGCATCCACCTAGCCCTTTCCCAGCGGTGGAAGACATAGAATGCACTAACGCACAACCACTTATGTTTCCTGATGATGAGGACATGGGAATACCACCTCAGCACGTCTCTGATGATGACGAAACACAGGTGCCAACTGCTGCGTCTTTCTGCAGTGTGCAGACTGAACAGGAGGTCAGGGATGAAGACGATGCAGGGGACGATGAGGTCCTAGACCCCACATGGAATGAAGGTCATGCCACTGACTTTCACAGTTCGGAGGAAGAGGCAGTGGTGAGACCGAGCCAACAGCGTAGCAAAAGACAAAGAGGGAGCAGTGGGCAAAAGCAGAACACCCGCCGCCAAGAGACTCCGCCTGCTACTGACCGCCGCCATCTGGGACCGAGCACCCCAAAGGCAGCTTCAAGGAGTTCCCTGGCATGGCACTTCTTCAAACAATGTGCTGACGACAAGACCCGAGTGGTTTGCACGCTGTGCCATCAGAGCCTGAAGCGAGGCATTAACGTTCTGAACCTTAGCACAACCTGCATGACCAGGCACCTGCATGCAAAGCATGAACTGCAGTGGAGTAAACACCTTAAAAACAAGGAAGTCACTCAGGCTCCCCCTGCTACCTCTTCTGCTGCTGCCGCCTCGGCCTCTTCTGCTGCTGCCGCCTCGGCCTCTTCCTCCGCCTCTGGAGGAACGTTGGCACCTGCCGCCCAGCAAACATGGGATGTACCACCAACACCACCACCTGCGTCACCAAGCATCTCAACCATGTCACACGGCAGCGTTCAGCTCTCGATCTCACAAACATTTGAGAGAAAGCGTAAATTCCCACCTAGCCACCCTCGATCCCTGGCCCTGAATGCCAGCATTTCTAAACTACTGGCCTATGAAATACTGTCATTTAGGCTGGTGGACACAGACAGCTTCAAACAGCTCATGTCGCTTGCTGTCCCACAGTATGTTGTTCCCAGCCGGCACTACTTCTCCAAGAGAGCCGTGCCTTCCCTGCACAACCAAGTATCCGATAAAATCAAGTGTGCACTGCGCAACGCCATCTGTGGCAAGGTCCACCTAACCACAGATACGTGGACCAGTAAGCACGGCCAGGAACGCTATATCTCCCTAACTGCACACTGGGTAAATGTAATGGCGGCTGGGCCCCAGGCGGAGAGCTGTTTGGCGCACGTCCTTCCGCCGCCAAGGATCGCAGGGCAACATTCTTTGCCTCCTGTCTCCTCCTCCTCCTACTCAGCTTCCTCCTCCTCTTCTTCCACCTGCTCATCCAGTCAGCCACACACCTTCACTACCAACTTCAGCACAGCCCGGGGTAAACGTCAGCAAGCCATTCTGAAACTCATATGTTTGGGGGACAGGCCCCACACCGCACAGGAGTTTTGGCGGGGTATAGAACAACAGACCGACGAGTGGTTGCTGCCGGTGAGCCTCAAGCCCGGCCTGGTGGTGTGCGATAATGGGCGAAATCTCGTTGCAGCTCTGGGACTAGCCGGTTTGACGCACATCCCTTGCCTGGCGCATGTGCTGAATTTGGTGGTGCAGAAGTTCATTCGCAACTACCCCGACATGTCAGAGCTGCTGCATAAAGTGCGGGCCGTCTGTTCGCGCTTCCGGCATTCACATCCTGCTGCTGCTCGCCTGTCTGCGCTACAGCGTAACTTCGGCCTTCCCGCTCTCCGCCTCATATGCGATGTGCCCACCAGGTGGAACTCCACCTTGCACATGCTGGACAGACTGTGCGAGCAGCATCAGGCCATAGTGGAGTTTCAGCTGCAGCACGCACGGGTCAGTCGCACAGCGGAACAGCACCACTTCACCACCAATGACTGGGCCTCCATGCGAGACCTGTGTGCCCTATTGCGCTGTTTCGAGTACTCCACCAACATGGCCAGTGGCGATGACGCCATTATCAGCGTTACAATACCACTTCTATGTCTCCTTGAGAAAACACTTAGGGCGATGATGGAAGAGGAGGTGGCCCAGGAGGAGGAGGAGGAGGAGGAAGAGGGGTCATTTTTAGCACTTTCAGGCCAGTCTCTTCGAAGTGACTCAGAGGGAGGTTTTTTGCAACACCAGAGGCCAGGTACAAATGTGGCCAGACAGGGCCCACTACTGGAGGACGAGGATGAGGAGGAGGTGGAGGAGGATGAGGATGAAGCATGTTCACAGCAGGGTGGCACCCAACGCAGCTCGGGCCCATCACTGGTGCGTGGCTGGGGGGAAACGCAGGACGATGACGATACGCCTCCCACAGAGGACAGCTTGTCCTTACCTCTGGGCAGCCTGGCACACATGAGCGACTACATGCTGCAGTGCCTGCGCAACGACAGCAGAGTTGCCCACATTTTAACGTGTGCGGACTACTGGGTTGCCACCCTGCTGGATCCCCGGTACAAAGACAATGTGCCCACCTTACTTCCTGCACTGAAGCGTGATAGGAAGATGCGCGAGTACAAGCGCACGTTGGTAGACGCGCTACTAAGAGCATTCCCAAATGTCACAGGGGAACAAGTGGAAGCCCAAGGCGAAGGCAGAGGAGGAGCAAGAGGTCGCCAACGCAGCTGTGTCACGCCCAGCTCCTCTGAGGGCAGGGTTAGCATGGCAGAGATGTGGAAAAGTTTTGTCACCACGCCGCAGCTAACTGCACCACCACCTGATACGGAACGTGTTAGCAGGAGGCAACATTTCACTAACATGGTGGAACAGTACGTGTGCACACCCCTCCGCGTACTGACTGATGGTTCGGCCCCATTCAACTTCTGGGTCTCCAAATTGTCCACGTGGCCAGAGCTAGCCTTTTATGCCTTGGAGGTGCTGGCCTGCCCGGCGGCCAGCGTTTTGTCTGAACGTGTATTCAGCACGGCAGGGGGCGTCATTACAGACAAACGCAGCCGCCTGTCTACAGCCAATGTGGACAAGCTGACGTTCATAAAAATGAACCAGGCATGGATCCCACAGGACCTGTCCATCCCTTGTGCAGATTAGACATTAACTACCTCCCCTTAACCATATATTATTGTACTCCAGGGCACTTCCTCATTCAATCCTATTTTTATTTTCATTTTACCATTATATTGCGGGGCAACCCAAAGTTGAATGAACCTCTCCTCTGTCTGGGTGCCGGGGCCTAAAAATATCTGACAGTGGCCTGTTCCAGGGGTGGGTGACATGAAGCCTGATTCTCTGCTATGACATGAATACTGATTCTCTGCTGAGTCGCTGACATGAAGCCTGAATCTCTGTTATGGGACCTCTCTCCTCTGTCTGGGTGCCGGGGCCTAAATTATATGACAATGGACTGTTCCAATGTTGGGTGACGTGAAGCCTGATTCTCTGCTATGACATGAAGACTGATTCTCTGCTGACATGAAGCCAGATTCTCTGCTATGGGACCTCTCTCCTCTGCCTGGGTGCCTGGGCCTAAATATCTGACAATGGACTGTTCCAGTGGTGGGTGACGTGAAGCATGATTCTCTGCTATGACATGAAGACTGATTCTCTGCTGACATGAAGCCAGATTCTATGTTATGGGACCTCTCTCCTCTGCCTGGGTGCCGGGGCCTAAATATCTGACAATGGACTGTTACAGTGGTGGGTGACGTGAAGCCTGATTCTCTGCTATGACATGAAGACTGATTCTCTGCTGACATGAAGCCAGATTCTCTGCTATGGGACCTCTCTCCAATTGATATTGGTTAATTTTTATTTATTTTATTTTTATTTTAATTCATTTCCCTATCCACATTTGTTTGCAGGGGATTTAACTACATTTTGCTGCCTTTTGCAGCCCTCTAGCCCTTTCCTGGGCTGTTTTACAGCCTTTTTAGTCCCCGAAAAGTTCGGGTCCCCATTGACTTCAATGGGGTTCGGGTTCGGGACGAAGTTCGGGTCGGGTTCGGATCCCGAACCCGAACATTTCCGGGAAGTTCGGCCGAACTTCTCGAACCCGAACATCCAGGTGTTCGCTCAACTCTAGTCATGATTTTCCTGTATAAATCGTTGGTTGTTACGATAAAAAATGTCAGTTAAATATATCAAATAGGAGACACACACAGTGATATTTGAGAAGTGAAATGAAGTTTATTGGATTTACAGAAAGTGTGCTATAATTGTTTAAACAAAATTAGGCAGGTGCATACATTTGGGCACTGTTGTCATTTTATTGATTCCAAAACCTTTAGAACTAATTATTGGAACTCAAATTGGCTTGGTAAGCTGAGTGACCCCTGACCTACATACACAGGTGAATCCAATTATGAGAAAGAGTATTTAACCCCTTAAGGACTAAGCCCTATTTCACCTTAAAGGGACACTGACAGGTCCAATAAGCATATTTAGGTATATATATGACAGTACAGGTCTTATCAAGTGTATTAAAATCATCTAAGTATCCCCCCTGTCCACCTTATAAATACCGAACACTAAAGTTTTATAACCTGCTTGTCTCGTCTCCAATCTGCCCAAGGGGCGGCGTTTCATCTCAAAATGCGCCCAGCCAGCCGCTCCCAACTGCCGTTCTGAAGCCCCGCCCAGCTCATCAATATTTACTTCGCTGGGCGGCGGCTACAACTCTCCCCGACTCAAGATCCTGCGCATGGCCAATTCAATCCTCTGGGCACGTCCTCCGTCTAATCTTCAGCGCATGCGCCCGGCCGGGGTCACATCGCGCCTGCGTACAGACAGTCTGCGTCTTAGAGGCCGCTGCAGCCTCTGCTTTATGCGCATGCGCCGGGCACTTGAGTCGGGGAGAGTTGTAGCCGTCGCCCAGCGAAGTGAATATTGATGAGCTGGGCGGGGCTTCAGAACGGCAGTTGGGAGCGGCTGGCTGGGCGCATTTTGAGATGAAACGCCGCCCCTTGGGCAGATTGGAGACGAGACAAGCAGGTTATAAAACCTTAGTTTTCGGTATTTATAAGGTGGACAGGGGGGATACTTAGATGATTTTAATACACTTGATAAGACCTGTACTGTCATATATATACCTAAATATGCTTATTGGGCCTGTCAGTATCCCTTAAAGGAAATTTTTTGCAAATCTGACCAGTGTCACTTTAAGTGACAAAACTCAAAATGGGTTGCCCTGATTCTGTAGTTTGCAGAAACACCCCATATGTGGTCGTAAACTACTATTTGGCTAAATGGCAGGACATAGAAGAAGGGGAACGCCATATGGTTTTTGGAAGGCAGATTTTGCTGGACTGGTTTATTTACACCATGTACCCTTTCAAGCCCCCTGATGCACCCCTAGAGTAGAAACTCCATAAAAGTGACCCCATCTAGGAAACTACGGGATAAGGTGGTTGTTGTTTTGGGACTATTTTAGGGGTAAATATGATTTTTGGTTGCTCTATATTACACTTTTTTGAGGCAAGGTAACAAAAAAAAAATTGTAATTCTAAAATTGTTTCTACATTCGCTATTTAGTTTTGTGGAACACCTAAAGGGTTAACAAAGTTTGTAAAGTAACTTTTGAATACCTTGAGGGGTTTAGTTTCTTAGATGGGGTCACTTTTTTGGAGTTTCTAGTCTAGGCTACATCAGGGGGGGCTTCTAATGGGACATGGTGTCAAAAGAAACAGTCCATCAAAATCTGCCTTCCAGAAACCATATGGAGTTCCCTTCGTTCTATGCCCTGCCGTGTGGCTATATAGCCATTTACGACCACATATGGGGTGTTTATGCAAACTACAGAATCAGGGCATTAAATATTTAGTTTTGTTTGGCTGTTAACCCTTGCTTTATTACCGGAAAAAAGGATTCAAATGGAAATTTTGCCCAAAAATGGGTGTTTTGGCACAGTTTTTAATTTATATTTTTAACGCTGTTCATCCGAGGGGTTTGGTCAAATGTTATTTTTATAGGGCAGATTCTTACGGACGCGGCGATACCTAATATGTCTACATTTTAAAATGTATTTGGATTTTACACTATATTATCATTTTAGGAACCAAAAAAAAAATTTATAGTATCTCCATAGCCTGGGAGCTACAGTTTTTTTTTTTTTGTTGGGCGACTATCTAATGTAGAGGCTCATTTTTTGCGGGATGAGATGGCGGTTTTATAGGCACTAATTGGGGGTGCATATGACATTTTTATCACTCTCTATTACACTTTTTCTGATGTTAGGTGACAAAAAAATGGCTTTTTTTACAAGAGAACAGTCCGAGTCAACCCACAGACCAGCACCAAAGACCTACAACATCATCTTGCTGCACATGGAGTCACTGTGCATCGTTCAACCATTCGGCGCACTTTACACAAGGAGATGCTGTATGCAAGAGTGATGCAGAGGAAGCCTTTTCTCCGCCCACAGCACAAAAAGTGCCGCTTGAGGTGGGCTAAAGCACATTTGGACTAGCCAGCTTCATTTTGGAATAAGGTGCTGTGGACTGATGAAACTAAAATTGAGTTATTGGGCCATACCAAGGGGCGTTATGCATGGAGGAAAAAGAACACAGCATTCCAAGAAAAACAGCTGCTACCTACAGTAAAATATGGTGGTGGTTCCATTATGCTGTGGGGCTGTGTGGCCAGTGCAGGGACTGGGAATCTTGTCAAAGTTGAGGGACGCATGGATTCCGCTCAGTATCAGCAGATTCTGGAGACCAATGTCCAGGAATCAGTGACAAAGCTGAAGCTGCGCCAGGGCTGGATCTTTCAACAAGACAACGACCCTAAACACTGCTCAAAATCCATTAAAGGGAGTCTGTCACCACATTTGAGCCTATTAGACAGATCCAATAGCGTTATATGTGCCACCCAGAAGTTTAAAACGGTACCTTTGTTGCATATACCGGAGTCTTGTTTGAGCCAAAAATGAACTTTGTAGGTTCTGTAAATGCACCCTCTCAAGTGCCCAGGGCGGCGTCTCAATCTTCCGAGCCCAAGACCGGACCTCCCCAACGGCTCATAACCCCGCCCTCCGTGTGCCTCTGCCCGCCCGTTTACGCTCCTCCTCTCTCCTGCGGCGCAGTGGAAAAGGAGAGAGGAGGAGCGTAAACGGGCGGGCAGAGGCACACGGAGGGCGGGGTTATGAGCCGTTGGGGAGGTCCGGTCTTGGGCTCGGAAGATTGAGACGCCGCCCTGGGCACTTGAGAGGGTGCATTTACAGAACCTACAAAGTTCATTTTTGGCTCAAACAAGACTCCGGTATATGCAACAAAGGTACCATTTTAAACTTCTGGGTGGCACATATAACGCTATTGGATCTGTCTAATAGGCTCAAATGTGGTGACAGACTCCCTTTAAGGCATGTATGCAGAGGAACAAGTACAACGTTCTGGAATGGCCATCTCAATCCCCAGACCTGAATATAATTGAAAATCTGTGGTGTGACTTAAAGAGAGCTGTCCAAGCCATCAAACCTGAATGAACTAAAGATGTTTTGTAAAGAGGAATGGTCCAAAATACCTTCAACCAGAATCCAAACTCTTATTGGAACCTACAGGAAGCGTTTAGAGGCTGTAATTTCTGAAAAAGGAGGATCTACTAAATATTAATTTCATTTCTTTTTTGTGGTGCCCAAATTGATGCACCTGCCTAATTTTGTTGAAACAATTATAGCACACTTTCTGTAAATCCAATAAACTTCATTTCACTTCTCAAATATCACTGTGTGTGTCTCCTATATGATATATTTAACTGACATTTTTTATCGTAACAACCAACGATTTATACAGGAAAATCATGACGATTAACAAGGTTGCCCAAACTTTCGCATCCCACTGTATATACAATAAAATTGTCCTCCAGTCAGAACCCATACAACATAATTGCGGGGCTCCGATTAGTTGCCATGATATCCTGGGGCCTTGTGAAAGTTGCCAGTCCTGTCATGGCTAATTGCCTGAAAAGCCATGCACAATACACAGCTTCAGAATCCCATAGACTGCAATAGTATTCTATTGCAGTCTATGGGATAAGCAACCAAAACATCAAGTGTTGAAGTCCCCCAAGGGGCTAAAAATTACAGTAAAAATGTTTTTAAAAAATAAAAAACCACAACAGTAACAAAAATTCCAATAATCCCCCTTTTCCACTTCTACATTTAAAAATAAAGAATCAAAAATAAACAGGTATCAACAAATCCAAACTATTTGAATATCAAAATATTTTTTTACTGCATGGTATACACTGCAATGGGTGGAAAATACATGATTTAACATTTTGGTCACCATGTCCCCTCAAAAATTATTTAATAAAATTGATTAAAAATAAAAAAAAAAGCAAGCCCTTTATACAGCTTTGTAGACAGAAATATAAAAATGTTATGGCTGTCAGAATATGGCGATGAAAAGAAAAAGGCTTTTATTTTTTTTAAGTAGCAAAACATATTAAAAATATACATTTGGTATCACTGCAATTGTACTGACCCTCAGAATAAGGTTATCTGCATTTTTAGCGGACAGTAAACATTGTAAAAACATTTTTTCCCAATTTCACCGTACAAAGAATTTTTTCCCATTTTCCAATACAAGCTACAAAAAAACAGCGCCTTTAAAAAATACTAATTGTACTGCTAAAAACAAGCCCTTATATGGCTTTGAGAACATTAAACGAAAAAAAAAAAAAAATTTGCTCTTGGAAGGTGGTGAAGGAGAAACAAATAAAAGATGGGGGGAAAAAAAGCTGTGTCCTGAAAGGGTTAAAGTCGTTGGGCATATAGCATTTACTGTGTTGCCATGGTAACATGTGGCTGGGGAACCATAACATAATGACATTGTATATCACACTTGATGTTCCACTTATGTGTAAGAGTGTGGAGGTGCCCTCTCTATATTATGAACCAGGCTATGGCCCTGATTTATCATGTGTAACGCCCACGTAATGCCCCAGAGTGGCATTACCACCTTTTGCACCTCCCCCACTATCTCATGTGGTTGACATAACACCATCTATGCATTTATTTTCTGATCCTACAAAAGGTGTATATGTATTTTCATGCAACTGTTATGTTTCATGTAATGTGTCTGGTTCACCAGCAGATAGCAGCAACAACAGCAGAGCTACAGGAACAGAGGATGGAACCTTCTTTCCATTCTTTTTTCTCCCTTAGGGGAAGAGTTTAGTTAGTGAAGGTCAGTCTGGCCTACCTTTTCTGCAAGGGAGGTTGTGATGCAGGGAGCTCGTCCCTGCTGGACGAGCCCTGCCTAAGCCACCAGAGCCCCGTCAGATCTGTTGGACCTGGAGGCCCAAGCTATAAGCCTAAGGAGCCAGGGAGAGGAAGCTCCCCTGGATAAAGCAAGGCAGAGACAGACCAGATGACAACGTTAAGTTACAGCATACAGTAAAGGAAAAGTTCCTATTTAATCCTGACAGCACAGCAGAGCTAGAGAGCAACTGATGTAGCAACGCTGAGTGTGTTTGCCTGCCAGAAATTAAAGCCAAAGCTCGCTGGTGACCAAGATAAAGTTGGGAGATTGTTGCCTGATGAAAGTTTATTCAAGTAAAGCTGTTATCAAGTTCATCACAAGGTCTGGACTCAATTTATTTCATCATCCCCCCCCCCCCCCCCCCCCATCCAACTACCCTTTTTATGCAGTGGGCTGCACCGCTTGGAGTTCCAGTTTCACTCCAGTTGAGGGTCGAGTAGGAAAACTGGAGTAGATTTTCTCGACAAAAGTGTTAGGCTTAAGGATAAGCCAAATTTGTTTAACAATGGGAGACATTTGATGTGTGGCATAAATGTGGCATAAAGTACTCCAACACAGACTCGAGCAAAACTGACTTCAAATATTCTCCTCAAGATAAATTCTGTATGCACTGAGGTGGTGAGAAGGGTGGAGCAGTCAGCAGCCAGGATGGTGGAGAAGTAGAAGACAGGCGCCATGTTGACAGAAGTATGGGGAGGGGTGCTGCTCTGGCAGGTGACCCACCTGGAAAGCGATCAGGGGACATGCCTAAGAGGAGATCCCTCTTCCTGCCAAAGAGAGTTGGACACAAAGCAGAGTGAGCATTACCCAATAGTGCTGACTGCAGTTGGTAGTAGTGCCTGGCCTTTGCCATGATAAGGCATTTCTGAATATGGGAGACTATAGAGTAAATGGTGAAAAAGTCCAAACACAAAAGTTGCAGACACTCATTGTTGGACTGGATCAAAAGAATACCAGGGAAACCTGCAGTGGGCCCAGACTCTCATACTATAGTAGGCCCCAAAGGTCCAGGATAAAAATCCTATTTGGAGCTGCCTCTGGAGCCACACGCAGGGTTGCACAACGTTTTCTGGGTGGGGATCACTTTTTCAGATTGAACCGTCAAGGGCCGAAAATAAAATTTAAAGGGGTATTAACAACTGAAATACTGTATTTATGGCATATTGAACATACAGTATGTACCATTAGAAGGATTCCCATCTAATGGGAGAATACATGAAAAATACATGTTGGCAGCCACAAGACATACATGCTTGTTACCAGATGGTTGGGGGCTGCACAGAATGGTATCAATGGCCGCAGGTTGTGCACCCCTGTGATTAGAAACCTATTATGACTTTATTGATGATATATGGGTTGGGCCTTGACAATAATTTCCTCTGGTGGGCCCAAGGAATCCCAGTCTGACACTGCAGACAGTGTGAGACAACTGTGTAAAGCCTCACCACCCCACCAGTGCACTGAGCAACTTTTAAGGACTGTTCCTCTATGCAGCATCAGAAAGGCCCACAGAGGATCCACGGATGGGCCCAGGCTCTGATACCATAATAGGCCTCAAAGGTCCAGGAGAAAAAATAATTTGGAGCTGCCTTTGAAGCCAATAACTTGCACCTATGGTATATTTCTTTGAATCAAAACCTATTACAAAAAAAAACATTGCAATGAAACAGAAAAATCTCAAGCCAGGGAATTGTTTTTCTTATGCAGAAATCATATAGTACATGACAAGCTCTTTCTAACAAAGCTAGAACCATCCCTGTATCTCACATGGGTCCAGAGATCACTCCATTCATTGGTCCAATTGCTCTGCTAGATATACACTCACCTAAAGAATTATTAGGAACACCTGTTCTATTTCTCATTAATGCAATTATCTAGTCAACCAATCACATGGCAGTTGCCTCAATGCATTTAGGGGGGTGGTCCTGGTCAAGACAATCTCCTGAACTCCAAACTGAATGTCAGAATGGGAAAGAAAGATGATTTAAGCAATTTTGAGCGTGGCATGGTTGTTGGTGCCAGACGGGCCGGTCTGGGTATTTCACAATCTGCTCAGTTACTGGGATTTTCACGCACAACCATTTCTAGGGTTTACAACGAATGGTGTGAAAAGGGAAAAACATCCAGTATGCGGCAGTCCTGTGGGCAAAAATGCCTTGTGGATGCTAGAGGTCAGAGGAGAATGGGCCGACTGATTCAAGCTGATAGAAGAGCAACGTTGACTGAAATAACCACTCGTTACAACCGAGGTATGCAGCAAAGCATTTGTGAAGCCACAACACGCACAACCTTGAGGCGGATGGGCTACAACAGCAGAAGACCCCACCGGGTACCACTCATCTCCACTACAAATCGGAAAAAGAGGCTACAATTTGCACGAGCTCACCAAAATTGGACTGTTGAAGACTGGAAAAATGTTGCCTGGTCTGATGAGTCTCGATTTCTGTTGAGACATTCAAATGGTAGAGTCCGAATTTGGCGTAAACAGAATGAGAACATGTATCCATCCTCTGATAGCTACTTCCAGCAGGATAATGCACCATGTCACAAAGCTCAAATCATTTCAAATTGGTTTCTTGAACATGACAATGAGTTCACTGTACTAAAATGGCCCCCACAGTCACCAGATCTCAACCCAATTGAGCATCTTTGGGATGTGGTGGAACGGGAGCTTCGTGCCCTGGATGTGCATCCCTCAAATCTCCATCAACTGCAAGATGCTATCCTATCAATATGGGCCAACATTTCTAAAGAATACTATCAGCACCTTGTTGAATCAATGCCATGTAGAATTAAGGCAGTTCTGAAGGCAAAAGGGGGTCCAACATCGTATTAGTATGGTGTTCCTAATAATTCTTTAGGTGAGTGTATATTACGCTGGCAGCTGAAGGGGAGTGTCCTTTCTCAGGGGGCGTGTCTTTCTTCTGCAGCTCTCTCCCCATCACAAATCAGGAGGCAGTTGAAGGAGGAAAATGAGCAGTAAGTAGGACAAAGAAATAATAAAAACAAACAAACAGCAGGTGGCACTATACCTTTCATTGAATACCTCAGTGGCTATTCTAAATGTTTAATTACATGCAGTTACAAAAGTATTTAGACCCAAGTGCTGGTGTGAATACTATAGAATATTTTTCGTGGGACAACCCCTTTAAGACTACACCCTGTACAGAATTATTAGGCAAATGAGTATTTTGACCACATCATCCTCTTTATGCATGTTGTGTCACGGAACCATGAACCAGACGTACAACAAGAGATAAGTGAAAATAAGAAGGCTTTATTGAAAATAAAGCTGTAAAGCAAAAGTCCAAACGGATGGTGAAACCGAGCAGAGTCTTTGCGAAGCCAGAGGTCAGGAACCAGAAGGGTAGTCAGACGAAGCCAGGATCAGGAACCAGCAGGGTAGTCAGACGAAGCCAGGATCAGGAACCAGCAGGGTAGTCAGACGAAGCCAGGATCAGGAACCAGCAGGGTAGTCAGACGAAGCCAGGATCAGGAACCAGCAGGGTAGTCAGACGAAGCCAGGATCAGGAACCAGAAGCAGCAGCAGTCTTAGAAGCATGTGAACACAAGAGGACCAAGCAAGGAACTGAAGCCACAGACCTCCTATATATATGAGCTAGGCATCCAGCTCCTCCCAGGGGAAGGAGGAGCCGCAGGGTGGAAGGCTACAAGAAACCCAGAAACCAAGATGGCCGCCAGCACATGTCAAACGAAGGAGAGCAGCAAGCAGGTAAGACCATGACAGTACCTCCCCCTCAAGGGCCCCTCCTCCGCGGAGCACAAAACGGTTTCTGAGGGAAGCGTGCGTGGAAGGCTCGGAGCAAGGCAGGAGCATGGACATCTGCGGAGGGAACCCAGGAACGCTCCTCTGGACCATAACCACGCCAATGGACCAAAAACTGCAACCGACCGCGGACCAGGCGTGAGTCCAGGATATTGCTCACCTCATATTCCTCACGATTGCCCACTTGGACCGGACGAGGCCGAGGAACCGAGGAAGTGAAACGATTACACACCAGAGGCTTCAACAGGGAGACATGAAACACGTTGGAGATCCGCATGCCAGGAGGAAGCGCAAGGGCATAGGCTACCGGGTTTACCCTGCGAAGCACTCGGAAGGGACCAACAAAGCGAGGCGCCAGCTTGGGAGTGGGCACTCGAAGGTTGAGGTTGCGGGTGGACAACCATACACGGTCTCCGACCTGGTAGGAAGGAGCAGGCGCTCGTCTGCGATCAGCCTGGAGTCTCTGGCGCTGCGCAGAGACCTCAAGGGACTTCTGGATCTGTACCCAAGAAGCACGTAGGACGGAAAGGTGATCCTCCACAGCCGGAATATCCTGGGGAGAGAATACCTCCGGTAACACGGCAGGTTGGAACCCATAATTGGCCATGAAGGGAGACGTCCCAGAGGAAGAGTTCACCGCCGTGTTCCTGGCAAACTCAGCCCAAGGCAGGAGGTCAACCCAATTGTCTTGGTGATCGGAGACATAGCAACGAAGGAATTGCTCCAAGGCCTGATTGGATCGTTCTGCGGCCCCATTGGACTGAGGGTGGTAGGCCAAGGAGAAGGAGAGATGAATCCCCAACTGGGAGCAAAAGGCGCGCCAGAACCTGGACACAAACTGACTCCCCCGATCCGACACAATCTCCTTAGGCAAACCGTGCAACCAGAAGACCTCCCTGGCAAAAATCGTGGCCAACTCTTGTGCAGAGGGTAACTTCTTGAGAGGAACACAGTGGCACATTTTGGAAAACCGATCCACAATCATGAGAATGACCGTATGGCCTCGGGATGCAGGGAGGTCCACAATGAAATCCATCCCCAGGTGTGACCATGGGCGCTCCCCGGTGGCTATGGGTTGCAGAAGGCCCAACGGAAGGTGCCGAGGGGACTTACTCTGGGCACAAACGGAGCATGCCGCTACATATGCGGCGATGTCGGAACGTAGGGAAGGCCACCAGAACAGACGTGAAACAGCCCAGGACAGCTGATTCTTTCCAGGATGCCCCGCGGTCTTGGAGTTATGGTAGGTTCGCAACAACCGAGTGCGCAACTCCTCAGGCACAAAACATCTGCCGTTGGGTCTCCCAGAGGGAGCACCAGATTGAGCCGCCAAAATCTGCTCACCCAGGGGAGAGGTCAGGCTGGTGCGAATGGCGGCCAGGATCTGATTCGGAGGTATGACCGAAGTCGGAATCGACTCCTCCCTGGACAGCTCGGAGTACTGCCGTGATAAGGCATCCGCCCTGATGTTCTTGGAACCGGGTAGGTAGGAGACCACGTAATTAAAACGTGACAAGAACAGAGCCCATCTGGCCTGACGTGGTGTCAATCTCTTGGCCTCAGAAAGGTAGGTCAGATTCTTGTGGTCCGTCAGGATGAGAACCAGAACCACCGAACCCTCGAGCAAGTGCCTCCATTCTTTAAGGGCCTGCACGATGGCCAATAACTCCCTGTCACCAATCTGATAGTTGCACTCCGCGGAAGACAGTTTCCGGGAGTAAAACCCACAAGGAAGCAGAGGACCCTCTGGTGTTCTACGCTGAGACAGAAGGGCGCCTACTCCCGTCTCAGACGCGTCCACCTCGAGGACAAAGGGCAACCCAGGGTTGGGATGCGACAGAATCGGAGCCGACACAAAGGCGGACTTTAGGGCCTCAAAAGCTCGGATGGCCTCGAGCGGCCAGACCTGGGAATTACTGCCCTTCCTGGTCAGATCCGTGAGAGGCTTGGCCAGCATGGAAAAGTCCCTGATGAACTTCCGATAATAATTGGCGAAGCCCAAAAAGCGCTGCAGGGAACGAAGACCACTGGGCTGGGGCCACTGTAAGACAGCCGAAACCTTCTCAGGATCCATGGAGAACCCCTCAGCGGAAATGATGTAACCTAAGAAGGTTACCTGGGATCGGTGAAATTCGCATTTCTCAAGCTTACCGAACAGCTTGTTCTCTCGTAACCGTTGCAACACTCGTCTGACATCCAGAATGTGGGCCTCCATGGATTCAGAATAAACCAAGATGTCATCCAAATAGACTACCACACACTGCTGCAACAGGTCACGGAAAACATCGTTGATGAATTCCTGAAAGACTGCGGGCGCATTGCACAACCCAAAGGGCATAACCAAGGATTCGTAATGACCGGTCCTGGTGTTAAACGCGGTCTTCCACTCATCGCCCGCCTTGATCCTTACCAGGTTATATGCCGCCCTCAGGTCGAGTTTGGTAAAGACCGTGGCCCCTTTAAGGCGATCGAACAGCTCGGAAATCAAGGGTATCGGGTAAGCGTTCTTGATCGTGATGCGATTGAGACCCCTGTAATCGATGCAAGGCCTCAACTCACCGCCCTTCTTTTTCACAAAGAAAAATCCAGCCCCTGCCGGGGACGAAGTTTTGTGAATGTGTCCGCGTGAAAGCGCCTCCCTCACGTACTCCTCCATGGCCTCATTCTCCGCTACCGACAGTGGATAGACTTTGCCACGAGGAGGAACGGCACCAGATTGTAACTCTATGGCACAATCGTATGGGCGGTGCGGAGGTAGGGCAACCGCGCGCACCTTATCGAATACATCCCGGTACTCCTCGTATTCAGGAGGCAACAGAGAGTCCGAGGAAGTACACAGCAACTTGACAGACCCATGGATGCAACTAGCCCCACACTGCGGTGACCACGAGAGGATCTCGACCGATCTCCAATCGAAAGTCGGATTATGCTTCTGGAGCCAGGGGTACCCCAAGACCACCGAGTAGTGTGGAGACTAAATAACCTGGAGGCAGACCGACTCTCTGTGAACGGCACCAATGGCTATCCCCACTGGAAGGGTCTCATGAGTCACGTGTGGCGGCAGAAGGGGTCTGCCGTCTATCGCCTCAAGAGCCAGTGGGGAACCTCGAGCCTGCAGAGGAATGGAATTGGCGGCAGCGAACACACTATCAATGAACAAACCACCAGCACCAGAGTCCACCAACGCCTGGGTCGTCACCGAGCCCCCGACCCAGGAGAGGACAACAGTGATCAGTGGTTTGTCAACACGGGAAACCGGGGACGAGGAGACTCCACCCAAGATCTGCCCCCGACAGGATCTCAGGGTACGAGCGTCTCCCGGACGGTTCGGACATGCCAACCGAAAATGCCCACCGAGACCACAGTACATGCATCGGCCCTCACGTCTCCGGAGTGCCCTCTCCCCCTCGGACAGGCGAGCACCCCCAGCTGCATGGGTTCACCCCCAGACAAGTCATCCCCAGGAGGCGTGGGAGGAGAGGGAGGCACGGGTGGGACAGCAAACGTAGGCACCAATCTGTTAGAAGACCTCCGCAGGTTCTCCTTAAAGGAAGGTCTCTCCCTGAGTCTGGTGTCAATCAAAATCAGGAAAGAAATAAGAGACTCGAGCTCAACTGGTAGGTCCTTAGCTGCAACCTCATCCTTCAAGGCATCCGAGAGACCATGAGAGAAAGCAGCGACCAGAGCCTCATTATTCCAGCCCACCTCTGCTGCCAGGGTACGAAACTCAATGGCGTATTCAGCTACGGATCGTGAACCCTGTCTGATGGACATAAGGAGCTTCGCAGCAGAGGCAGCACGAGCCGGCACATCGAATACCTTCCGAAGAGAAGCAACAAAACCGGAAAACTCGGCAACCACCGGATTGTTGTTCTCCCATAAAGGGCTGGCCCAGGCCAAGGCCTTGTCCAAGAGCAGCGAGATCAAGAAGCCCACCTTTGATCTCTCAGTAGGAAAGGCATGTGGCAGCAACTCGAAATAAATGCCCACCTGGTTAAGGAAACCTCGGCACTGAGTTGGCTCTCCCCCAAAGCGCTGTGGAAGAGGGGCAGAACCGGTCATACCCCGAAACACCGCAGGCGCAACAACAGGTGTCGGGGTAGACTCTGGCGCAACAACCGGAGCGGCAGTAGGAGCGAGCCCAGGAGCGACAACCGACCCATCGGCAACGGGAGCGAAATGAGCCGTGCGTTCCAGCAGGGTTTGCAACGCCACAGCGAACCGACCCAACAGGTGATCCTGCTGATCAAGTCTGGCAACCAGCGTGGGTAGCGAGGATGGCCCTGTACTGTCAGAATTCATGGCTTGGTCCTAATGTCACGGAACCATGAACCAGACGTACAACAAGAGATAAGTGAAAATAAGAAGGCTTTATTGAAAATAAAGCTGTAAAGCAAAAGTCCAAACGGATGGTGAAACCGAGCAGAGTCTTTGCGAAGCCAGAGGTCAGGAACCAGAAGGGTAGTCAGACGAAGCCAGGATCAGGAACCAGCAGGGTAGTCAGACGAAGCCAGGATCAGGAACCAGCAGGGTAGTCAGACGAAGCCAGGATCAGGAACCAGCAGGGTAGTCAGACGAAGCCAGGATCAGGAACCAGAAGCAGCAGCAGTCTTAGAAGCATGTGAACACAAGAGGACCAAGCAAGGAACTGAAGCCACAGACCTCCTATATATATGAGCTAGGCATCCAGCTCCTCCCAGGGGAAGGAGGAGCCGCAGGGTGGAAGGCTACAAGAAACCCAGAAACCAAGATGGCCGCCAGCACATGTCAAACGAAGGAGAGCAGCAAGCAGGTAAGACCATGACATGTTGTCTTACTCCAAGCTGTATAGGCTCGAAAGCCTACTACCAATTAAGCATATTAGGTGATGTGCATCTCTGTAATGAGAAGGGGTGTGGTCTAATGACATCAACACCCTATATCAGGTGTGCATAATTATTAGTCAACTTCCTTTCCTTTGGCAAAATGGGTCAAAAGAAGGACTTGACAGGCTCAGAAAAGTCAAAAATAGTGAGATATCTTGCAGAGGGATGCAGCACTCTTAAAATTGCAAAGCTTCTGAAGCGTGATCATCGAACAATCAAGCGTTTCATTCAAAATAGTCAACAGGGTCGCAAGAAGCGTGTGGAAAAACCAAGGCGCAAAATAACTGCCCATGAACTGAGAAAAGTCAAGCGTGCAGCTGCCAAGATGCCACTTGCCACCAGTTTGGCCATATTTCAGAGCTGCAACATCACTGGAGTGCCCAAAAGCACAAGGTGTGCAATACTCAGAGACATGGCCAAAATAAGAAAGGCTGAAAGACGACCACCACTGAACAAGACACACAAGCTGAAACGTCAAGACTGGGCCAAGAAATATCTCAAGACTGATTTTTCTAAGGTTTTATGGACTGATGAAATGAGAGTGAGTCTTGATGGGCCCGTGGCTGGATTGGTAAAGGGCAGAGAGCTCCAGTCCGACTCAGACGCCAGCAAGGTGGAGGTGGAGTACTGGTTTGGGCTGGTATCATCAAAGATGAGCTTGTGGGGCCTTTTCGGGTTGAGGATGGAGTCAAGCTCAACTTCCAGTCCTACTGCCAGTTTCTGGAAGACACCTTCTTCAAGCAGTGGTACAGGAAGAAGTCTGCATCCTTCAAGAAAAACATGATTTTCATGCAGGACAATGCTCCATCACACGCGTCCAAGTACTCCACAGCGTGGCTGGCAAGAAAGGGTATAAAAGAAGAAAATCTAATGACATGGCCTCCTTGTTTACCTGATCTGAACCCCATTGAGAACCTGTGGTCCATCATCAAATGTGAGATTTACAAGGAGGGAAAACCTCTCTGAACAGTGTCTGGGAGGCTGTGGTTGCTGCTGCACGCAATGTTGATGGTGAACAGATCAAAACACTGACAGAATCCATGGATGGCAGGCTTTTGAGTGTCCTTGCAAAGAAAGGTGGCTATATTGGTCACTGATTTGTTTTTGTTTTGTTTTTGAATGTCAGAAATGTATATTTGTGAATGTTGAGATGTTATATTGGTTTCACTGGTAAAAATAAATAATTGAAATGGGTATATATTTGTTTTTTGTTAAGTTGCCTAATAATTATGCACAGTAATAGTCACCTGCACACACAGATATCCCCCTAAAATAGCTAAAACTAAAAACAAACTAAAAACTACTTCCAAAAATATTCAGCTTTGATATTAATGAGTTTTTTGGGTTCATTGAGAACATGGTTGTTGTTCAATAATAAAATTAATCCTCAAAAATACAACTTGCCTAATAATTCTGCACTCCCTGTATATGCACGTGATGACCATCTAAAATTTGTGGTCTGCAAACCGCTGATACTGGAGCATTTCCTAATAGAACTGCCTATTATTGTCAACAAAGCAGACAATAATAGGTCATGCTCTGTAATCTGCAGAACGGCCACATGGATGCGCACACAGGTGACATTCATGTGCTGTCCGCATATTTTAGAAATTAATTTGTCTGTGTGCAAACCACTAAAAAAATGAATATCGGGAGTGCACCTAAACAATGGTAGTGTGCAGAGGCTGTGTTTCAGGCCCCAGTCTTAGGCCCCATTCACACGTCCGCAATTTTTTTTCCGCATTTTGCGGAACGGAATTGTGGACCCATTCATTTCTATGGGGCCGCACGATGTGATGCCCGGATACGGAATTGCGGATCCGCACTTCCGGGTCTGCAATTCCATTCCCGAAAAAAATAGAACATGTACTATTTTTGTCCGCAATTTCGGACAAGATTAGGCATTTTCTATTAAGTGCCGGCGATGTGCGGTCCACAAAATGCGGAACGCACATAGCCGGTATCCGTGTTTTGCGGATCCGTGGATCCGCAAAACACTTACGGACGTGTGAATGGACCCTTAGGGCTGTTTCATCCGCAGCGTGAATGAGAGCCAAGACCTGCACTAGACAGCAGACAAACGGAGCACTAACATGATTGATAATGCTCCTTGCCTCTCTGTGATCTTTTTACTACAAAACAACAGTGAGATAAAGTTGTCACCGTGATTTTGTAGTAAAAAGGTCACAGAGAGGCACGGAGCATTATCAATCATGTTAATGCTCCGAGTCTCTGCTGTCGGGAGCGCTGCTTGTCTCTCATTCACGCTGCGGCTGACACGCACAGGATCCGCTAGTGTGAAACAGCCCTTAGGGCTCATGCACACGACCATTGCCTGGCCATGCCCGTATTGTGGCCCGCAATATGCGGGCGCCAGCTTTGTGTTCACCACATTCAATCCGGACGGTGGCACTACGGAGTGCTTCTGTGGGGTTTCTCTCTGTGCCTCCGCACCTCAAAAAAGTAGAACATGTTCTATTTTTTGCTGAGCGGACGGATCACAGACCCATTCAAGTTGAATGGTTCTGGATCCGCCTGCGGAATCTGCACGGATGTTGTCCGTACGTTGGGGACCGCAAATTGCAGTCCCCAATGCACGGAACGGTCGTGTGCATGAGCCCTTAATAAATTCTACCTATAATGTTCTGGCTGCTTACATCTGCCTTCTAATCAGAAATTTAAGAATTTGTAAAAACACAGCAGACAGAAACGTGTGAAGCTTTTCGCCCCAGAGGAGAAAAACGTTTTTAGATAACTAGACAGGTTTGGTGACATTTCAATAGAAACAAAAGAATGAGCAAATGTTAGCCCCTTGCTAACAGGACAATGGCTTGCAGAGAGAAAAACAAGTAAGACGTGTTTTTTTTTTTTTTTTTATCAATGTGAAGCATGTAGAAATGTGAAACATCTTACTAGGCGTGGGGTTATTTTACAGGGAAGCTTTTTAGCATTTATAGTTTAGCCACCGTTACTTTAGTGATTCTGCTCAGCAGGACTTCAAGAAAGAAGATCTGTAAAATGTCTTTCCACGTTCAGCTGTGGCTGCTTGTCACATTATCCACCGTGGCTGCAGGTAGTGTATTGATCACAAATTCTTATCCGCATTACTCTCTTGTGTCTCTCTTTGGAAGGGACAGACCCTACTTTTGACCCAATGTGCTAATTGTAGCCAAGCTAAAATTGATAAAACATCACAGTTTTATCTCGTTTCTCGTGCCATCTTTTGACAAAAGCCATTGAAATACATTGAAAGAGTTAGTTAACGTTTTTGTGCCATTTTTTACTTAACGTGTTAACCATCGAGATTAGCTCTCTCTCATCAGTGCAGTAGACGGAATCAAGACAGGCTCACAGACTTTCAATCAAGTCCGTCTTGCTTCCTCTCCTGCAGAGAGGTGATCAGCACTTTGTGTGAGCTCTTCTGCCTCCTCTTTTCTACGACCAGCAGGTTCTCAGCGCTCAGACCCCACCAATCAAAACCTTTGATATGTCTCTATGACATCAAAAGTTTTTCAAAGTACAGGGGTACTGTAAGTGCCATTGGTGTTATGTTATTAAGCTGTTTAATGTCTGAATTTCATAATCTAGATCAGGGATGTCTAACCTGGGGCCATCCAGCTGTTGCAAAACTACAACTGCCATCATGCCTAGACAGCCAACAGCTATCAGGGCATGTTGGGAGTTGTAGTTTTGCAACAGCTGGAGGGCCGCAGGTTGGGCATCCCTGATGTAGGTGATGTGGATTCAAATGACTAAAAATAGAATAAACTGCAATCCTGATAGAATGGCAGAGGGCACCGATAATTTAGTGTGGCCCCCTCCCCAGGGACAAGTCATATAATGCATGGATAAGTTACGCTAACAATACTTGACAGTTTCCGGGGAGAGTTGGAGGAAAGTTGGTAGAGGATGCTCTTAGAGCTCATGCACACCAATGTTCGCCGGCCAGGTTTTCTAAGAACGGGAAACCCCTTTTAAGGTATTAAGCACATTACACATAGATTTTTCATACAGATTTTTGTGCGAAAAATCCACAGTACAGTTAATACAGTTTCCTGCTAAATAGTTGCAATCATCAAACTCATCTACACGGAGTGGAAATTTTCTCTGTGAGGAAATTGACACCTGATGCAGATTCTGAAATCCACAGCATTTCAAATCTTGATGCAGATTTTCAGTGCAGTTTTCAAAATCTGCAAGTATCATGTGGATTTGGTGCGGAAACACAGAAAAACACTGTCGTGTACATGTACTCTAATAGTCTACGTATGAGTATACCTAGCATAGATGCAAAAAGTGATATTCTACATTCACGAAACATCATTTTCACACTATAAGGGCTTGTTCACACAAACGCTTTTTGCGTTCCGTATACGGTCCGTATACGGAACCATTCCTTTCAATGGTTCCGCAAAAAAAACGGAATGTACTCTGTATGCATTCCGTATTTCCGTTTTTCTGTTCCATTGAAAGATAGAACATGTCTTATTATTGCCCGCAAATCACGTTCCGTGGCTCTATTCAAGTCAATGGATCCGCAAAAAAATGGAACACATACGGAATGTACTCCCTATGTCTTCCGTATTCGTTCCGTCTTTGCGGAACCATCTATTGAAAATGTTATGCCCAGCCCAATTTTTTCTATGTAATCACTGTATACTGTATGTGCCATACGGAAAAACGGAACGGATACAGGAAAAACGGCCCGCAAAACACTGAAAAAGACATACGGTCGTGTGAACGAGCCCTAATTGGTATGTTTTTATTATTTCTTTTAATGCTGGAATTTTGCTGTGATAGAATCCAGCTTCCACAGACGTGTGTTGCTTTTTGCATTGCAGATTATATTAAATATTTAGCCTGGGCAATTTTCTACACAAGAGAATGAATTGCAGTTCAGCTGGTGGTGACATTCTGCTGTGTAGCTTCACTATGAGATCATCATTTGACACCCAAGTCTTAGTAAGAACCCCTCTGGTGGAAGATCCGACCAATTTATTAAAAGGCAAACCTCTTAATAAATTAGTGACATCTTCCGCTGTCCATGCACCAGAACAGTAATTTAATGCACCCAGGAGCTCTGCTGTAATGTGAGCACATGTTGCTAAGGCCTCATGCACACGACAGTATTTTTTCACGGTCCGCAAAACGGGGTTCGGTTGTTCCGTTATCCGTTTCCGTTTTTTCTTCCGTGTGTCTTCCTTGATTTTTGGAGGATCACCAGACAAGAAAAGAGAAAAAAAAATCTAAGTTAAGTTTGCCTTGAAAATGATAGGAAAAAAACGGACACGGATGCGGACAACAATCTTGTGTGCCTCCGTGTTTAACGGACCCATTGACTTGAATGGGTCCGCGAACCATTGTCCGTGAAAAAAATAGGACAGGTCCTATTTTTTTGACGGACTGGAAACACGGATCACGGACGCGGATGACAAACGGTGCATTTTTCAAGTTTTCAACGGACCCATTGAAAGTCAATGGGTCCACAGAAAATCACGGAAAACGGAACAACGGACACGGAACCCAACAACGGTCGTGTGCATGAGGCCTAAATTAGTCAAGCCACAGGAGGAGTGCCTCCTTCCGCCCACACCCTGACAAATTTTTGGAAAAGTGGTGAGGTTGTCGGAAAAAGCTAAATTTTGTTGTAAAACGCACTTGCGACCAACTTTGCTGCTTTTCTACACCAGAATTTATTTTGTAAATGATCCCCTATATACTTTCTGCAGAAGACAGATATATGTCCCTACTATCTATACTTTGGTTGCTTTTCTTCTGTTTCTATTAATGCAGTTCAGTTTTCTATCAACAAGATGGGGGAATGAAGGAATCCTTGTCTGAATTCTAGTTATTAATAGTGTATCAACATGTTGCTATGTAATTAACAATTTCCACTGTTAGAAGAAGTGACACCTAAAAAAGGGACATAAATAGGTCCTGACATCTCTGTTTTAGTAATTTCTTGAATTCCTTGTGAAATAACAATTCTGGAACACATTTTCTTATGAATGTATGTTGTGCCGTTCCTCTATTATCCCTGCTAGAAATGTCTGTGTCACGGCTGTGTCATGGTCTGGTGGTAGTGGACCGTGACACTTTAGCCGCGCATGCTTGTTGCTAGTGGCAACGTGTAGTTTGTAGCATGTTTGGACACTTTCCCTTTAAGCCTGGTTCCCTTCCCATTTCTGGTGTGTATGGGATTAAATTGTGAGCAGGTGGAGCTGGGTGCAGCCTCTTGGCTTGTATAGTACTGGTGTTTGGAGCATGAGGTTTTAGTTAACTTTAGCTTATGGTGAAGCTGGATTTATGCTGCCATCTTCTACCTTTCCATCTGCCCAGCTTGAGGGCCACCTTGTTGAACATAGTTTGTCATCCCTTTTGTATCCTCTATGTTCCCTACCTTATCTGTGTTGATGTTTGGTGTGGGATTATGTTCAGGGTGTGGTGTACGTCTTGTTGTTGTTTCATGTCTGGTCTTTTGGTGTTGTTTGTCCAACATGAATGCAAGGCGTTTCCCTGTGTGTTGGACCTCCACTTTTGATACTGCTTCTACCCAGGTCTCTAAACATTGGGAGACTTTACTTATAGATCCGTATTTAAGTGATGTTTTGATCTCCTGCGCAGCTATCACTTATAGAAGGGGCAGGAGCTTAACCACTTCACATCCGGGCCATTTGCCCCCTATCTGACCAGGCCTAACTTTGCAAATCTGACATATATCACTTCATGTGGTAATAGCTTTGGAACGCCTTTACTTATCCAAGCCATTCAGAGATTGTTTTCTAATGACACATTGTACTTCATGATAGTCAAAAATTTGAGTCAATATATTTCACCTTTATTTATGAAAAAATCCCAAATTTACCAAAAATTTTGAAAAATTTGCAATTTTCAAAATTTTTATTTCTCTGCTTTTAAAACAGAAAGTGATACCTCATACAATTTTTATTACTTAACATTACCCATATGTGTACTTTATGTTGGCATCATTTTGGAAATGTCATTTTAATTTTTTTAGAACGTTAGAAGGCTTAGAATTTTAGAAGCAATTCTTAAAATGTTTAAGAAAATTGCCAAAATCCACTTTTTAATGATCAGTTCAGGTCTGAAGTCACTTTGTGGGGCTTACATAGTGGATACCCCCATAAATGACCCCATTGTAGAAACTACACCCCTGAAGTTACCGTACTTAAAACTTTACAAACTTTGTTAACCTTTTAGGTGTTCCACAAGAAGTAAAGGAAAATGGAGATCAAATTTTAAAATTTCACCTTTTTGGCAGATTTTCCATTTTAATACATTTTATTTTTTAACACATCGAGGGTTAACAGCCAAACAAAACTTAATATTTATTACCCTGATTCTTCGGTTTACAGAAACACCCCACATGTGGTCGTAAACTGATGTAAGGGCTGTGTGCAGAAGAAAAGGAGCACCACATGGTTTCTGGAAGGCAGATTTTGCTGAACTGGTTTTTAGATGCCATGTCCCACTTGAAGCCCCTCTGATGCACCCTTACAGTAGAAACTCCCAAAAAGTGACCCCATTTTGGAAACTAGGGGATAAGGTGCCAGTTTTATTGGTACTATTTTGGGGTACATATGATTTTTTGATCATTCATTATAACACTTTATGGGGCAAGGTGACCAAAAAATTGGTTGTTTTAGCACAGTTTTTATTTATTTTTACAGCATTTCACCTGAGGGGTTAGGTCATGTGACATTTTAATATAGCAGATCGTTACGGACGTGGCGATACCTAATATGTATACTTTTTCTTATTTATTTAAGTTTTACACTATAATAGCATTTTTGAAACAAAAAAAAATTATGTTTTAATGTGTCCATGTTCTGACAGCTATAGTTTTTTTTTTTTTTTTTATTATTTTCTAATGCAGGGGCTAATTTTTTGCAGGATGAGGTGACTGTTTTATTGGTACCATTTTCTGGGACATACGCCTTTTTGATCACTTGGTGTTGCACTTTTTGTGATTTTGTGTCAGTTTTTATCATAATTTTTTTTAGACGGTTTTCCTCCAAGGGGTTAGGTCATGTGATATTTTTATAGACCTGGTTGTTACAGATGCGGCGATACCTAATGTATATTTTTTTTAAAAAATTCACTTTAACACAATCATAGCATTTTTGAAACAAAAAATGATGTTTTAATGTGTCCATGTTCTGAGAACTATAGTTTTTTTTTTTGGAGCGATTTTCTTATGTAGGGGCTCATTTTTTGCGGGATAAGGTGACAGTTTTATTGGTACCATTTTGTGGGACATACGCATTTTTGATCACTTGGTGTTGCACTTTTTGTGATGTAAGGTGACAAAAATGCCTTTTTTTTTACACAGTTTTTACTTTTTATTTTTTTATGGTGTTTATCGGACTGGGTGGATCATGTCATGCGGCAATACCAAATATGTCTATTTTAGAGATTTTTTTCTATTTTTAACAATTTTTTTAAAATTCCCTACTTGGGGAATCCGCCTCAGTGCAGGGCTGATCGAGGTCTGTGAAAGACCCGACAGCTCCTGCACTCTCCCGGCCCCGCATAGCACTTCCTGCTCTGTGTACACAGCACTCGGTGAGCGCTGTGTATGCAGCGATCTAGAAGGCAGGGACACCTGGGAACTGTCCCTGCCTTCTCTCTGGGTTGCCCTGCTGTCACTGACAGCGGGCAACCTGCTCTGCAGCTGCACGATTAGCGTGCAGCTGTGATCTCTGAATGGACGTTCAGAAACGTCCATCCCTTTTGATATGAATAGGCTGGTCTTACTTCCTGTCAAGAATGAGAGCTAGCTAGGCTAGTGAGGAGACAGGGAGCATGTCCATCAGCATGTGCTCCATAGGGCCACAGGACCAGAAATTGTCTTGTCTGTGAGGAACATTGCTCCATTGCTTCAATTAAGGGAAGACATGTTACCACTTCTGATGTGTCTGTTTCAGTCAAATAAGTTTATTCCACATTAAATAGTTTATTCTTTTGACTCTATATTGTGTTATTCCTCTAATATTTCTGCTAGAAGTTTATGAATAAAGGTACAACTGGTTGTTACTATTTGTGTCCCTGCACAGTCTATCACTATCCAATCAGTGCTGCCAAGTGCATGGACAGACTGTCACGGTGGGGAGTAGGGGAACATGGTGCAATCTCTGTCACCAGATGATGAAGTATGGTGGCTGGTTAGATGCCAATTGATGGCACTCAGAAATATGCTAGTTGACAAAGTCCCTTTCTGCTGATTCCCCTCACTATCGCTATAAACTTACGCCTGTGGCCGTAGATGTCTATTATATAACGCAGGCTTTCGGTTTGCCTGTCCTTAACTGTGGTGAACTAGTTATCCCCTGAGCTTGCAACAGGGACTGTACAGCTGTCATAGCTGGTCATTCCGCTAATTGCAACATCATAGCTTGATGGGTTACTGCAGCCCTGGGAGCTTTCTGTCTCTATGGAGCAATGTTCCTCACAGACAAGACAATTTCTGGTCCTGTGGCCCTATGGAGCACATGCTGATGGACATGCTCCCTGTCTCCTCACTAGCCTAGCTAGCTCTCATTCTTGACAGGAAGTAAGACCAGCCTATTCATATCAAAAGGGATGGGGGGAGAGTGGTTAGCTCCATTCTCAGTGGCTCAGTGTCACCCATACACCATCTGCTGGTGTAACAGTGTATGACATAGAAAAAAAAATATTGCAGATACCCAATCTGGAGTATTGCACACCTTCTAATGAAAGCTCAAATATGAAAGATCTGTACAGATTGTTTCAGAAAAATGTGTCATGCAACCAATGGATTCTATGTGGCAGCACATGGAGGTTATGTGGCTCCATAATAGGATGTTGTGCAACCTCCGTGTGCTGCCAAAAAAACCTATGGGTGAGGGCATGATCCTCTGGCATAATACTGCAAAATAGAAGGAAAGATGTTTATCTGTGATTTTTCTTTTTTTTTTAGATTATTCCTTTTATACCCCACAACTGACTGCCAAATCTTTACCCGGAAAGATTACAGCTACAACATTTGTTCTTGACAAGCCACGGTGCGTCTTTAACAAGACTTCAAATGATGCAGTATGGTTAATTGTAGCTAACAGTGCAGGTAAAGAATTCTTACAATCCTCAATAAGAATTGAAAGTTGAACTGTTTTATCATTTTCATTGTTTTGCTGTTATGTGTCCTTAGTTGTAGGTGAATTGACTGATATTAAGTTGTCAGATATTCCTCTTTATTCTTTATCTGCAACTTCGTCCTACTATCGCATTCTTGGAGACTCTGAGAGCACTTACCCCTGCAACAATGAAGCTGAATTCATTCGAGTTGGTAATGATGCATCCTGCTTTGGTATTTCCAACTGCAATGGACCTTTACTTTTTCCTGGTCAATACCAGTAAGTATAGACTGTTGAATGATTGTATGATACTAAAAGGGGTTGTCCTGGATTTTTATATTGGTGGCCTATCTTCACAATAGACCATCAGTATCTGAGACCCCACCCATCACCTGTTCTGCAGAAGCTGGAACTACACAGCTCCTGCTCTCAGCTAAGCGAATAGGAGCAGCTTCTCAGTAACCAGCTATGTCTGTGTTGATGTTTTTTTGGGGAAAACAGCTTTGTTCCTCTATTTAGCCCACTTATTAATGAAGAAGACATTCAAGGGTATCTGTCAGCAGATTTGTATCTATAAAACTAGCTGACCTGTTACATGTGTGCTTGGCAGTTGAAGGCATCTGTGTTGGTCCCATGCTCATATGTGCCCGCATTGCAGAGAAAAATGAAGTTTTAATACATGCCTCTAGGAGCAAAGGGGGTGTTGCCGTTACACCTAGAGGGTCTGCTCTCTCTGCAACTGCTGCGCCGTCTGCACTTTGACAGAGCCAGGTGTGATGACGTTTACAATGCCTGGCCCTGTCAATCAAAGTGGAGAGGGCACGATAGTTACATAGAGATCAGTCTCTCGATGTAAAGGCAACACCCTTGTTGCTCCTAAAGGCTCATTTGCATAAAAATAACACATTGTTTTTTTCAGCAATGCAGGTACATATGAACATGGGACCAACACAGATGCCTTCATCTGCCAAGCGCACATGTAACAGGTCAGCCAGTTTCATAGGTACAAGTCTGCTGACAGATGCCCTTTAAATGCTATGCCCAACAAATTGGCATTATTGAAATGTATCTGAAATTAACAATGAAAGTGATCTTCTTGATTACAAATGTATTCTAGCTTTGTGTCTGTAGCCTCTGCAGATCTATGCCTCTCTGTGGTAACAGCAGTGACGTGGTGTGTGGTCCACCCTGGGTGCCAGCTGTCAGGGGGATGCCAAGCCAGCTGCTAGGAGCGCTTCCATCAAAACTGAAGGACTCATTGGTAGAGTGCAGAGGAGCCGTCAGTCCTTTCATTCATAACTGCATTTCATCTCCTCGTGCTCCTTCTCTCCCCAACTGTGAAGTCATGATGTGTGCCTCACTGCTGTACTGGGCCAGAGCAGAGAAGCAGCGTGGGGAGATGTGCGCATTCAGAGTGTAAGAACCGCCAACTCCCCAGAGCTCCAGCGATGATGGGTATGTGAGGGGGCCACTGGGGGTGATTATACTGGGTGAGGGGGGCCACTGGGGGTGATTATACTGGGTGAGGTCCCCTCACACAGTATAATGACCCTGAGTGACCCCTCCCCATTCAGTATAATGGTCCCCCACACAGTATAATGACCACCAGTGCCCCCTTACAGTATAATGAACCCCAATGACCTCCTCACAGAGCATAATGGCCCCTGTGTCCCCATTCAGTACAATGACCCCTAGAAGCCCCACATATTGTATAATGAACCCTGTGCCCTCTATAGAGTATAATGAACCCCATGCCCCTCTATACAGTATGATGACCCCCAGTGAGGGGGCCACAGGGGGTCATTATACTATATAGGGGGGTACTGGGGTTCATTATACTGTATGGGAGCCACAAGGGGACATGTAAATGTAAAAATATGTTTTTTTGTTATGGGTGGAGGGGGTGCCAGAGAAATAATCCACCCGGGGTGCCAAATACAAAAGAAAACGGTGTAGTCTGATTCTGCAGCCATTTATGCTTCCCTATGGCCCCTACTTCTTGCTAATATACAGAATTTTTATTTGCAAGAGGTAGAGGTTGAATGAAAAGGATTATGGCTGTAGGATCAGATTGATTGTATAGGATTTTTGTATCCAGCAAAGGGATTGTAGACATCCTTCAGCAGCAAATACTATATTTGCTAACTTACTTTATTTTTTATTAGATGTGTTTGGACAATAACATGTATAGATTGCAAGGGTGGACATAGCCATTAAATGGAAAATCCTTTTGATACTTGGGGTACGGCCACACTATCATGTTTTCTGATGCAGTCTTGGAAGCTAAAAATCAGGAGTGGACCATAAAAAGAGAGAAAGGATAAAAAGGACAGATACCACTTCTCCTCTTTTTTAATTCACTACTGGTTTTGGTTTCCAAAACTACATCAGAAACCTGACTGTATGGCTGTATCCTTAGTAAATTAGAGGGATATATATATATATATATATATATATATATATATATATATATATATATATATATTTATTGTGGGGGGTTAGCTCTTCTCCGGGGGTCATTCTCACAGATACGCCTTTAGGACACCAGGTTTCAGGTCCAAACAGTGTATTTATTGTGCAACACCAGCAACAACAAAATGACAAAATAATAAACACTCGCCCGTCCAGGCTCTAACTAAACATAAAGTTTCCTGACTCACCTAGGTCCCAGTTCACACCCTGTGAACTCATGCGGCTTTGTCAGCCAATGTCCTACAGCCTCCTGGCTGTACAGAGCACAGTACGCACACTGTCTCCAGTTCAGTATTTCTTGTGGGCTGGGAGGTGCTTTTATGCCAGGCTGATTACATCCAGCTTGTCTCACCTGTGGTGGAACAGGGGTGTGGACCGCACTATCCACCCCTTCCTTGCCTCTAACCTGCGTGAGACCTGTCACGGTCTCACAATATATATATCTATATATATAAAAAAACAAAAAACTCTGACAACAGAAAGATAACTGCACCTGCACATATCACATAATTCAACTGCTGCTGTTGCTGTTTCTTTTATTGACCTCAATTTGCCTGATTGCAAATTGGGGAGTCTTGCGCATCACACTGATGCTGGGACAGTGCCAGAGCAGCATCAGGTATTCTTGATGCATGCTTATTCCCTAGATAGAGCATAAGGTTTGCGGCAATATGCCTACTTTATGTGGTGGTAATGATTTGTACATTGCTCTTTGCACCTGTTTTGAATGGTGCTTGTCAAAGTCAAGAGATTCTTGTTAATTAGGGGATCTGGACACTTACCTGGCTGCTGTGCTGGAACAGATCCTCTTCCATCCACGTCTGGATCCTTTTCTGCTTCAGTCGCCCCCTGACGTTTATTCCCACTGGTCTGAATGGCAGTAAAGCCCATCCAGAGGATGCAGAGAGTGTGGTCTTGTGAAATATGCAAAATATGCCTTCTCTCTCAAAGTCATGCTCTCTGCGTACTTACTCTAGTGCTCCCCCCCCCATGTATTGTACAGCATCAGAGTGATGCATAAAACTTACAGACAGGGCTGGTGCAAGGATTTTTGCCAACACAAGTAAAGCTACATTTTAGCGCCCCCCACCCCCCCTCCTCGATGCTCACCTGGCCCTGGTCCCGCCTGCAGCAGCTGGCTTCTCCTCTGTGTGGTCCTGGTATCCTCTCTCTGCTTCAGACAATCGCTGGTTTGAGGACCGTATTTTTCGCCCTCTAAGACGCAACTGCCCATAAGACGCACCTAGGTTTTAGAGGAGGATAATAAGAAAAAAATATTTTCCATTGCACCTCAGGTCACACCAGCAATCAGACCCCCAATGTTAATCAGACCTCAGATCAGCCCCCCAATGCCTCAGATCAGCCCCCCATGTCAGCCATCATGCCCCCATGTCAGCCATCATGCCCCCATGTCAGCCATCAGGCCCGCCATCAATCATGCCCCCCATGTCAGCCATCAGCGCAAAAAAAAAAATACCTCTCATGCTTCTGGACGCCGCCGCTCCTCACCACCAGTGCTCTCGCTCTTCTTCCTGGTTCTCAGCTGTTAGCTGTGAAGGCTGCCCTTTACAGCAGACAGCCGAGCGGAGGACCAGGAAGCAGTGAGTACAGATCGTTCACCGCTTCCCGGTCCTCCGGTACTAATGCAAGGGCTAGTTTTTTGCAGGAAGAGTTGACGTTTTTATTGGTACCATTTTTGGGTACATATGATTTTTTGATCATTCATTATTACACTTTATGGGTCAAGGTGAACAAAAAATTACTTTTTTTGGCACTTTTTTATTTTTTTATTTTTTACAGTGTTCAGCTGAGGGGTTAGGTCATGTGATATTTTTATAGAGCTGGTTGTTACAGATGCAGCGATACCTAATATGTATACTTTTTTTTTATCCATTTCACTTTAACACAATAGCAATTTTTTAACAAAAAAAATGATGTTTTAATGTCTCCATGTTCTGAGAGCTATAGTTTTTTTTTTTTCGAGCGATTTTCTTATGTAGGGGCTCATTTGTTGCGGGATGAGGTGACTGTTTTATTGGTGCCATTTTGTGGGACATACGCCTATTTGATCACTTGGTGTTGCACTTTTTGTGATGTAAGGTGACAAAAATGGCTTTTTTGACACCGTTTTTAAATTTTTGGGTGTTTATCGGACAGGGTGGATCATGTTATATATTCTTAGAGCCGGTCGTTACGGACACGGTGATACCGAATATGTGTGTTTTTTCCTATTTTTTATTAGAAAATCAGGGGAAAGGGACGTTTTTTTTCTTTTTTTACTTGAAACCTTTTTTTGCTTTTATTTTTTAACTTTATTTCTGTCTCACTCTGGGACTTCAACTTTTGAGGGTCTGATCCCCTCTACAATGCATTACAATACATCTGTATTGTAACACATTGCCTGTTAGTGTATCACACAGAGTAATACACTAACAGGTTGCCTAGGAGACCCAGCCTGAGACTGGATCTCCTGGGCACCCATAGAAGGCAGGTCCTGATGCCGTGCAAGGCATTGGGTAGCCTGTGCAAGGCATCGGGCTGCCTTGTCACCCATCGAGTCCCCGCCACAGCAGCGCGGGGACCAATAGGCTCCCTCACCCACCGCATGCACCTTCTATGCCGCGGTCTATGCCGCGGCATAGAACAGGTTATTCAGCCGGCATCGGTTTTAACAGCGATGCCGGCTGATATAGTAGGGGCCCGGCTATCAGGGACTGCCGGGCCCCTGCAGTGATCGGTGCCCGTCTGATCTCCATGACGTAATAGTACGTCAAAATGCGGCAAGTCACTTGCCGCCATGACGCACTATTACGTCATATGTCGGGAAGGGGTTAAAGGTGTTGTCTCACTTCAACAAATATTATTTATCATGTAGAGAAAGTTAATACAAGACACTTACTAATGTATTGTGATTGTCCATATTGCTTCCTTTGCTGGCTGTATTCATTTTTCCATCACATTATACACTGCTCGTTTCCATAGTTACGACCACCCTATAAGCCATCAGTGGTGGTCGTTCTTGCACACTATAGGAAAAAGCGCCAGCCTACGTGCACTTCCACGGTCCCAGAGGCCAGCACTTATTCCTATAATGTGCAAGCACGACCACCGCTGCTGGATTGCAGGGGGGTCATAACCATGGAACGAGCAGTGTGTAATGTGATGGAAAAATCAATCAAGCCAGCAAAGGAGAAAAAATTGATTATCACAATACATTAGTAATTACAGTATTACATTGTAATAGCTTTTTTTACATGATAACTGCCACTTGCTAAAGTGACACATAGCTTAAAAAAGCATATCACTTAAAAGGGTTTTCCAAGATTTTTATCCTCAGGATGAGAGGTCATCCTGGGACCCCCGCCGATCGGCTGTTTGAGAAGGCATCAGCCATCTCTCAGCTCACCAAGCACAGCTCCGTATATTGTACAGCGGCTGGACTTGGTATTGCAGCTCAACCCTCACTTCAGTGAGGATGAGCTGCACCGAGTCCACGTGACAGATGAACATGTCGTCACTCGACCTAGGGAAAGAAGCGAGAAGGCCGAGGGGCTACTGCGAGCTCCACTGCCTTCTCGAACAGCTGATTGGCAGGGTCCCGGGTTTCGGACGTCCACTGATCACATACTGATGACCTATTCAGTGTTAATATCTCTGAAAACCCCTTTAAAGTTAAATAAAACTGCAATGGCATAAATATAGGGGTACGGTGGTTGCAGTCTGACTGAGGCCCTTCAGTCTGAAGGGGCCAAAATGTTCCCTTTGCCCTTTATGATTAGACCAGTACTAACTAGTTTCCTGTTATAAAGTTTGGATTGGAGCAATAAATTATGGCTCTCCACTGGTATCTCCACTGGTAAGGATGGTCCTGTTTTCCTCTTTGGCAGCTATGGTATTATTTTAGCAGTAAGGCCACGTGTACACGACGACATGTGTCGAGCAACATTTTGTCGCACCAATGTCACTTGACAATTTTTATAATTATAGTCTACGGTGTCGGAATGCGACATGCGACATGCTGCGACTGCGACGCAACAGTCACAGAAAAATCCATCTCGAATGGATTTTTTGCGACTATCGCGTCGTAGTCGCAGCATGTCGCATGTCTCATTCCGACACCGTAGACTATCATTATAAAAATTGTCATGCGACAAATGTCGTCGGGTAGACCTAGCCTATAGGCTCATGCACACAGACGTATTACTGCTCCATTTTGTACAGAGCCATTATAGGACTGCCACAAAATTTCATGACCCCTCTACTGTACCTCCTTATACCTCTGATACCATACAAAACTCAGTTCAGTATGTACAATGTTTGTTTGTTTTTTATCTCCGAAGCTCCAAACCAGGAGCCATACAGCAACCATGCAGTTGTACTAGCTTTGTGCTCACTTGGTTTCTGGTAAATAAAACAGTATTTGCTCAACATTTCAAAATGTCATAAGAATAGATAACAATAGATGTTTTTTGTATTTTTTTCTTTTCAGAGTTAAGTTTATTGTGGTCAATTCTATAGGGGTCCGAGTAGATCAAACTAGCTGGTCTCCCATAATCACACTCAGCCAAGGTAATATAATGTAATGACTGGCTATGAATATGCTGTATTTATTCTAGCGCACTGTTCACATCACGTTGTAGCTCTACGTTTGCCTTTTGGGAGGGCCTGGGACTTCCTAATATAGACCCAGTCCGGAGGTCATGGGTCATGGAGCTAACAGATCTGAGAATTGAGCATCTGTGTAAGAGAATGCCTGGACATCTTATCTAGGAAGTGCTGTCCTGTGTGCAGACTTATCCTTAATACAAGTAAAAAGGTGTAACGTACTAACCACGTTGTCCGGGTTCAGAGCTGAACCCGGACATACCCTTATTTTCACCCAGGTAGACCCCCTGAGGCTAGCATCGGAGCATCTCATACTCCGATGCGCTCCCTTGCCCTGCGCTAAATCGCGCAGGGCAAGCGATCTTTAATTACAATAACACACTGCTGGACAGAAACTTCCGCCCAGCAGTGTGTTCGGTGACGTCCAAGGCTCTGATGGGCAGGCTTTCCCGCCCATCAGTGCCAGTGACGTCACCGGGCAGCCCCAAGGAGAGCCCCGGTACGTCACCGGATCTCCAAAAAATGCCTTTACCCTGCGCGATTTAGCGCAGGGCAAAGGAGAGCATTGGAGCATGAACTGCTCTGATGCTCCTGTCAGGGGGGCTGCCGGGGTGAAAATGGAGGTTTCTGCTCTGAATCCGGACAACCCCTTTAAATGTTGTGATTTGTTGTAAAAGCGCTTATTTCTATATGCACTGTGTATCCCACATGGTTATGTATGGGCAACAAATAGTTAACACTGGCAGCTTTAGCCTAGTTTCCCCAGTGTAATGGGCTTATCCTGCTAATGGTTAGGGAGTCTTAGCTGAACAGAGCTAGAGGCAATATGTGAATGTGTGAGCCACTGTGGAGTAGACGTTAAGAGAAATCTAGTCTAGAGAACCATGAACTCTGAGATTAAAAGCTGCCTGGATAAGCAGCCGAACTGAGACAACTACCTCTGAGAGAAAGAAAGCCAGAGATCCATAGAAAAGGTGTAGGACCAAGGTCGTGCCTGGAAAGTCAGTAAGGTACTGCACATTTATGTACTAATGGGGTCATTTATCAAACTGGTTAACGTTGAACTGACTTAGTTGCCCATAGCAATCAATCAGATTGCACTTTTCATTACTGACAGCTCCTTTGGAAAATGTTATAAAGATACACTACTGCGCTCCCGTGTGTGCAAATCCTATGTAATGTCTATACTGACAATAATAAGATGCCGCTGCTGGATATAAATGCTGGTCCCCCTGATATGGCCAGAAAAAGAGTGTAATATCTGTATAAGTATTAGTATATCCGCGCAGGCTAGTGGTGACAATACATGCAGACAGTGTGCATCATTTCCTTCCAAATTCCCTACAATTCGCATAAAGAGTCGCACAGGTCTCCTACCTCACACTGTTGCTCTCTCCGATTCCTTTCTGCGAATATGCGCCGGGAGCTCGTTGTGGAGTCCTTCTATCTTCAGCTCAGCTGCTACTTCACGTGCCGCCCCGGCCGATGGCAGACACGCGCGCAGGAGCCACTGTGTACTTGGGAAGCGTGTGACGTCACACTTACTCCTACTGATGCCTCCGTGGACAATTTTCACCAACGCGTTTCGGGGCCTGCGGGCTCCTTCGTCAGGGATGTTCAGCTCTCTTGTCCTGCGGAGTATATAGGCATTCCGTTCCCATAGTAACTGCATGATTTACTGGTGCTCCCTTTGCATTCAATCATTTGATTACAACCAGTCTTCGTTCATTCTGTATCCATTCCTTTTTTATTTTTTATTATTAATATTTAGTGTCCATTCTCATTTAACTCTCTTTTACTCTTCTCGTTTTATTGGAAAGCAAACAGTTCCATTTCCTGATTTAACCCCTTTGGGGCCAGACTATCTAATCTAAAAATCCACTTGCTTTCACTCCTTGACATTTGTTTTATGAAGTCACCACCCCTCATGTCCTTTTTTACCTTTTCTATTCCCCCCAAAAATGAGCCAGCAAATCTTCCATCATGAAATTCTGCATAATGCCGTGATAGCAGATGGTCCTTGAATTTTTTGTGGATATTGTTAATATGTTCATTGATGCGGATTTTCAATAAGCGTTTAGTCCTCCCTACATAGGTTTTTTTGCATGGACACGTAATAAAATAGATTACCCCCTTAGTATTGCACGAGATATAATCCTCTATTATATATCTATCCGTGCCCTCATTTATCTCTAATATCGGATTTAGTTTTTGATTTTTCATACTTTTACAGTTTTTACATATTTTACATGGAAAAAAAACTTTTTTCCTATTCATATCCATATTATTTTGATGTTTTTTCAAATTTATAGAGGGTGCTATTAGGTTGCCCAAATTTCGTGCCTTTTTAAATGTAAAAGTGGGGTGTATGGGAATTTTGTCTCCAATCAGTTTGTCCTGTCCAAGTATGTCCCAATGGTTTTTCACAATTCTTTTAAAGTGGCCTATGCCTTCACTGTAATTGGTTATTATTGGGATTTTAAGTTTAACCTTTGTATCTTGTACATATAGCTGATTCGTACCATTCCCCTCTCTCTTATCCTTCAACAGTTCATTACGGTCTATCACTTTAACTTTTTTTACTATTGGTGTTAGATCTTTTAATTGGTATCCTTTTTCCACAAATTTCTTATTCAATTCTACCGTTTCTTCCTCAAATTGTGTTATGTTGCTACAATTTCTCAGAATCCTTATATACTGGCTACTGGGTATATTTAGTTAACCAAGTGGATAAATGACAGCTATCCAATGGTATATAGCTGTTACTGTCCGTAGGTTTGTGGAACGTCTTAGTTTGAATTTTCCCATTCTCAATAAATATGGTCAAATCTAAAAAGTTGATCTCTATATAACTCAAATTGCAAGTAAAATCTAGATAAAAATCGTTTTTATTTAAATTATTAAAAAACTGTATCAACGTAGTCTCCCCTCCCTTCCAAATAAAAACAATATCATCTATAACTAGAGGACCAGATCCGCACCGAGCTCGCCAGATGGAAAGATGATAGGCTCCTCCCATTTCCCAACATAGAGATTAGCGAAACTCGGTGCGAATCGGGTCCCCATGGCGGTCCCCCACGTCTGGAGGTAATAGTTATTTTCATATTTAAAATAATTATGTGTTAAAGGCCTAATAGTCTTTAAAGCACTGACTAGTTATCTGGGAGATAAGGAAACTCTGGAAGAAAGGGGGAGTCTATTCAATAAATTCTCCAGAAAGACTGTTCAATTTATTATAGATAAATGTAAAAGTGCGCTGAGAAAGAATAATGTGGAAATTATGAAACTGTTCCAGATTGTATGTCCTTATAAAGATCACCCAGAAATAATTAAGATCTCAAATTCAATAAAAAGAAGGATTAGGATAAAGGAAGAAGAAATAAGGGATAGACAAAATAAAAAAATTGAGAGAGACCAGAATATACAAAAAACACAAAAAATACAAACATAATTCAAAATTCACATGATCAAGAAACAACATCAAGAATACACAAAAGCCATTATGAAACTATAGATGACACTATATGTGGGAAAGAAGACACTCGATCATTTGAAATATCAATATACGAGGAAAGTAGTGAGGATATGATCACAGAAGCACCAATGGCAAATAAACAAAATTCAATACCAAGAAATTGAAGTATAGTTAGTAGTAATAGATACGAAGTATTACACTCGCTAAATGAGGAAATAACCAATCAGGAAGATTCAGAACAAAAGGACGATAATCCAAGAGTGGATGACCCAGATATCTCAATAAAAAGGGTTGAAAATGTGGAAACATCAAAAAGGGGGCTAAATAAAACCAGTTATAGCTCAGTTGTGAGAAGGAACATAAATACTCAGAACAAAGAAATAAAAGTAAAAACTAACACTAAGAAACAACCAATGAAAGATGGAAAGAGAGATACCTTGAATATACCATTAAAAAAGACAATAAAAAAGACAGTAAGGAAGGATTTTTTTCAACCAAAAACGTCCACAAAAAAGAAAAAACAAAGAGGAAGGAGGGGGAAGGGATTAAAAAAAGAAAGCAATGACCAAAATCAATGAAGTAGGGGAGCAAGGTATTTTTAACCTTAGCAGATATACTTTAAAAAGGAATGAGGCTTTGTTACTAAAGAAAGGCCTGAAATTTTCCCCGACATCGAAATTTTGTCCCTTCAATGCCTTTATAGGCCTAAAGAAATTCCTTCGCAAGCTAACATTAAAGAAATACTTTTTAAAAAAGGAGTGGAGAGAGAACCACAACAAAAATAAGAAAGAAAAAAATGGAGGAGAAACACAAAAAGAGGTAGATATTAAACAAAGGGAATCATTAAAACAGATAGATGAGGAAATGGATAAGTATACCCATACCCCGCTGAAACCAATATCCCATTTCAATCCTCTAGTAGAATACTCAGATGAATTTATTACGTTCCAAATGCTAGTTTTACGTGATCTAAGGAAAATGAATCTGAAAAGGAAAAGGGGACCGCAAAATTTATCAAATAAAGAGAAAGCAGCTATCACCACTCTCCAGAAAAACAATGAAATTGTGATTAGACCTGCAGATAAGGGAGGAGGGATAGTAATTCTAGATCAAGAAACTTACCATAAGGAAATTATGAGATTACTAGAAGATAAAAAAACGTGTAAAAAATTAGGCCTTAATCCAACTGAAAGCTATAAAAATAAGCTCGGTACATTAGTAAAAAAAGGGAAAAAGAGTGGGATTTTGTCATGTGAAGAAGCCAAATATATAAAAAACCAAAATCCAAGACTACCGATGTTCTATTACATCCCTAAGATCCACAAATGTCCCATTAACCCCCCAGGGAGACCAATAGTCTCAGGAATAGAAGGTCTAACTGCGAATCTCTCTAAATACGTGGACGTTCGCCTTCAGAAATGTGTATTCAAATTACCAGCGTATATAAAAGACACCAAACACATTCTCCAACTATTAGAGAAAGTGCAGTGGGAGGAGGGATACATAATAGGAACTATGGATGTAACATCATTATATAGAATTATAGAAAATACCAAAGGACGGGAGGCGGCCGAGTACTTTCTTGGAAAAGAGGGAAACCTCCCTGAGACACAAATTAATTTTATAGGACAGTGTATAAATTTTATTTTAACACATAATTATTTTAAATATGAAAATGACTATTACCTCCAGACGTGGGGACCCGATTCGCACAGAGTTTCGCTAATCTCTATGTTGGGAAATGGGAGGAGCCTACCATCTTTCCATCTGGCGAGCTTGGTGCGGATCTGGTCCTCTAGTTATAGATGATATTGTTTTTATTTGGAAGGGAGGGGAGACTACTGTACGTTGATATAGTTTTTTAATAATTTAAATAAAAACGATTTTTATCTAGATTTTACTTGCAATTGGAGTTATAAAGAGATCAACTTTTTAGATTTGACCATATTTATTGAGAATGGAAAAATTCAAACTAAGACGTTCCACAAACCTACGGACAGTAACAGCTATATACCGTTGGATAGCAGTCATTTATCCACATGGTTAACTAATATACCCCGTAGCCAGTATATAAGGATTCTGAGAAATTGTAGCAACATAACACAATTTGAGGAAGAAACGGTAGAATTGAATAAGAAATTTGTGGAAAAAGGATACCAATTAAAGGATCTAACACCAATAGTAAAAAAAAGTTAAAGGGATAGACCGTAATGAACTGTTGAAGGATAAGAGAGAGGGGAATGGTACGAATCAGCTATATGTACAAGATACAAAGGTTTAACTTAAAATCCCAATAATAACCAATTACAGTGAAGGCATAGGCCACTTTAAAAGAATTGTGAAAAACCATTGGGACATACTTGGACAGGACAAAATGATTGGAGACAAAATTCCCATACACCCCACTTTTACATTTAGAAAGGTACGAAATTTGGGCAACCTAATAGCACCCTCTATAAAATTGAAAAAACATCAAAATAATATGGATATGAATAGGAAAAAAGATTTTTTCCATGTAAAATATGTAAAAACTGTAAAAGTATAAAAAATCGAAAACTAAATCCGATATTGGAGATAAATGAGGGCACGGATAGATATATAATAGAGGATTATATCTTGTGCAATACTAAGGGGGTAATCTATTTTATTACGTGTCCATGCAAAAAAACCTATGTAGGGAGGACTAAACGCTTATTGAAAATCCGCATCAATGAACATATTAACAATATCCACAAAAAATTCAAGGACCATCTGCTATCACGGCATTATGCAGAATTTCATGATGGAAGATTTGCTGGCTCATTTTTGGGGGGAATAGAAAAGGTAAAAAATGACATGAGGGGTGGTGACTTCATAAAACAAATGTCAAGGAGTGAAAGCAAGTGGATTTCTAGATTAGATAGTCTGGACCCAAAGGGGTTAAATCAGGAAATGGAACTGTTTGCTTTCCAATAAAACGAGAAGAGTGAAAGAAAGAGTTAAATGAGAATGGACACTGAATATTAATAATAATAAAAAATAAAAAAGGAATGGATACAGAATGAACGAAGACTGGTTGTAATCAAATGATTGAATGCAAAGGGAGCACCAGTAAATCATGCAGTTACTATGGGAACGGAATGCCTATATACTCCGCAGGACAAGAGAGCTGAACATCCCTGACGAAGGAGCCCGCAGGCCCCGAAACGCGTTGGTGAAAATTGTCCCACGGAGGCATCAGTAGGAGTAAGTGTGACGTCACACGCTTCCCAAGTACACAGTGGCTCCTGCGCGCGTGTCTGCCACCGGCCGGGGCGGCACGTGAAGTAGCAGCTGAGCTGAAGATAGGACTCCACAACGAGCTCCCGGCGCATATTCGCAGAAAGGAATCGGAGAGAGCAACAGTGTGAGGTAGGAGACCTGTGCGACTCTTTATGCGAATTGTAGGGAATTTGGAAGGAAATGATGCACACTGTCTGCATGTATTGTCACCACTAGCCTGCGCGGATATACTAATACTTATACAGATATTCCTTTGGAAAATGAAAGGTGGAATCTGATTGGTTGCTGTGGGCAACTAAGCCAGTTCTACAGTTTACACCAGTTTGATGAATGGCCCCATTATGACTGCTGGTAGTGTTGAGTGAATCGAGCTTCAGCATAGATCCAAAGTTGATTTGTTCAAACACTTCATTTTAATGCTGTACGGAGACCTGTCTCCGTACAGCATTGAAATGTATTGCCTTTGTGGAGGCCAAATTCATTTCACCCGAAGTCGCGCGAGACTTTGGTGAATGAATTCAGTATTTATTTGTACATCTTTAAAAGCAGTTAAAATTCCGAATCCAAACTTGCTACCGACTGGTGCCTCGGTACCAAACCTCAGATTGTGGATCGCTAATTTGAAATGTTTTTAAAGATGTAAAAATGAATACTGAATTCATTCACAGAAGTAGTGCGGGTGAAACAAATTTTGCCTCCACAGAGACCTATTAAAACGAAGTTTTAGAACAAATCAATTCGCTCAACGCTAACTGCTGGGTTATGTGTCATTGACTTCAGTGGTGCATGTAACCCTGTCCATGCAGAAGGTGAAAGGTGGGAACCAGAAGTCCATGGACGAGAGCCAGGGAACTCGAACAGAGCAGTGGGGAGTGAGTATGGAAAAAGAAACCTAGAAAACCGTTTTAAGTGTGATATTGCTATCAATAATGCTCATATAATATAGTACCTGACTTACAGTAGTACCAACTGCAGTTAAAGTGTACCTAAACCTTTACACATAAAAAAAAAAAAAATCCTAGTAAAATAGGCACCTTAAAAAGGTTGTTTCACTTCAGCACGTAGCATTTATTATGTAGAGAAAGTTAATACAAGGCACTTACTAATGTATTGTGATTGACCATATTGCCTCCTTCGCTGGCTAGATTCATTTTTCCATCCTATTATACACTGCTCGTTTCCATGGTTACAACCCTCCTGCAGTCCAGTAGTGGTGGCAGTGCTTGCACACTATAAGAAAAGGTGCCAGCCTCTCTGGTGGCCGAGACTGCGGGAGCACACATAGGCCGGTGCTTTTTCCTATAGTGGGCAAGCACAACCTCCATTGCTGGATTGCAGGGTGGGGGTTAATAACCATGGAAACGAGCAGTGTATAATGTGATGGAAAAATGAATACAGCCAGCAAAGGAGGCAATATGGATAATAACGATACATTAGTAAGTGCCTTGTATTAACTTTCTCTACCCCTTTAAGTTCAGGTTCCTATTGCACTTAGGAATCCATACCCTGCTACACTGCAGTGTACAAGGTTATGGATTCCCCTCTGGCCGCACTGAGCGCTGTACACAGTGAAGCATTGCTGCTCCTCTCTCTACCAGAGCTGTTCTTCTAAATCCTGGCTGGCATACATGGGTCTGGAAGTGTTTGTAGACCAAACAGCTAACATCTATTTTAGGACTCATTCACGCGACCCTATCCGTTTTTGCTGACCACAAATTGCAGATCCGCAAAACACAGATATCGACTGTGTGCCTACCGCATTCTGTGGAATGGAGTGTCCTTCTCCATGATAGAAATGCTTAGTCTTGTCCGCAAATACAGACAAGAATAGGACATCTATCTTTTTTTGGGGGCCAAGGCACGGACATACTGATGCAGACAGAACACGGTGTGCTGTCTGCATCTTTTGCAGCCCGGTTGAAATGAATGGCTCCGCATCCGATCTGCAAAATTGTGGAGCGGATGGAGACAGAAATATGCGGTCGTGTGAATGGGCCCTCAGTCTGTGACCGATACCTCTGGAAGTCTTTGACCAGTCTCCTCCACCAGCTGCCTAGTAAAATCCATAGCATCCGAGGCTTTAGAAGAGCGGGTGCAGGCAGAGCAGAGATATATACTTCACTCACTCTGCGCTACGAATAGTCTGCAGGCCACATCGGTACAGGCTGTAAGCAGCAGAGAGCAAGCGCAGGGCAGGAGCTTTCATATGAATCGGTGCTCTGCCTGAGCCCGCTTTGCTAAAGCCTCAAATACTAGGGATTTTACCAGGGAGCCAACAAAACCCCTCCAGAGGCTACTATCACACACACAAAAAAAAAAAGTAAGCTTTTTTTTTTGCTGCTGCTGCACAGGAATGGGACAAGCTATCTCGGTGCCTGAAAGCTGTGGTTTTGGAATGGGCCCCCGTCCTTGCATTTGAACATAATGGGTCTTGAATGGATTAACATGGATCTGTCAACTTACCATGCCGTCCTATGTAAGGGCAGCACAATACAGCTACAGGTCCATACTACTAGTAGACAAAACAGCACAAATGAATGGTGTGTTGTTTGACTATTAGGAATGCTGAAACAATACAAAGGTCCCATACTTTGAATTTGGTGTATTCATGTGCAGAATGTTTCCACTGCCTCTCCCCAACCCTCAGGGCAGATATTGATAGGCTGCATACTCAGCAGCCTGTCAGTCATTGCACAGTTAGGCTCGGCGAGCATTCTCCTCTTGAATACAATGTGTCAGGTGTATGCTTTCAACATGCTGAATAGTCATACAGCACAACATTTTTATACTAGTAATACAGACCTGTAGCTGTAATATACTGCACTTACATTTACACCATATAACTGACAGTTCTAAATCATACAGTACAGTACATGATAAAACCGGCTACCGGCAACACCACTAGGGGAAGTTCATTGTATGTGATTTTATTCACAACTATTAAACTCAATGGAAGCTGTGAAAATCCCTATGTGCTGAGCTCCACTAGTGGTGGCTCTATATCTTAAAGCAGGAGAAATAGTATAGCACTGACCCCCTTATCTCCACAAGCCACATAGAAGTTGAGTGGTCTGCATCTATGGTGAGTGTATAGAGGGGTGTATAGTGGCATCATTAATTTTGGATGATTTTTAGTGAACATATATATTTTCTTGTATCAATTATATTTTTTCTCTCTCTACTAAACAGGAAAGGCATCCTCATCAATTGACACATGGCCTGGGAGGCGTAGTGGGGGTATGATTGTCATTACCTCCATCCTTTCAATCCTGTTAGCTACCTTTGTGGTTTGTCTTATTGGGACATTCATTGTGGGAAGGTAAGTAAAGCCTTTGTGCTAAATATTACATTTATTGCATATGATTAATGACAAGAAAATAATTCCATGTGGTAGAACAGCCTCTAAGAGCCAGTTCACAGTTGGCACTGACTTTAGCATATTTCAGCCTCAGAAATCAGTTCCTAAAAATGTCTCAAAACATTTCCATGGGAAGCAGCACTTGCCTATTGAAAATAATAATAATAATAATAATAATAATAATAATAAGTAAGCAATAAAGGCAAGAGCCAGGCACCAGTATAAAGTTTATATAATATTCTGTCCTGGCCTTGTGATGGACACATGGGTGCTTGGCTCCTTACAGTAAAGGTAGGTTCTGCTGTTGGATTTGCCATTTGTTTAAAGGGAACATGTCACCAGTTTTTCTGTTGCTCTAAGGCTGGGTTCACACTTGAGCGTTTTACAGCGCGTTCAAACGCGCTGTAAAACGCTCAACACATGAAAACCAATGCTTCCCTATGGCCCTGGTTCTCACTTGAGCGTTTTACAGCGCGTTTGAACGAAAAAGAAATGAGACCTTAAAGAGGTTATCCAAGACTAAGCTTTTTGAACAGACCTTTTCAGAGTGACAGGACGCACGGTGGGGTTTATACTTATCTGGTTCCCAGCCTGGATTCTGGCTGCATTGCTCCACAGCCATCTCTGCAGGGCTCGGGTCTCTAGGAATCAACAGCCTGTTGCAATGCAGCTAGAATCCAATGGCAGGGACTAGGTTAGTATGAACCCAACTGCAGGTCCAGCCACTCAGAAGAGGACTTTTAAAAAAGTTTAGTCTTGGAGAACCACTTTAAACTTTTGGTATGGAGACATAATAGGACTCTTAGCCTTTGCTAGTTGATAAATGGTGATACAATGTATGATCACTGGGATTCTGTGGTGAGCCCAAGGTCTGATACAGTAATGGACCTGTAATAAAACAGAGTGCCTAAAGGTCTAGCAGAAGGCAATTTCAATTACAGCTGACTTGTGAACCAAATCTCACGAGAACAGGTTTTATAAGTGAAAATAGTACTCACTGTACTTACATAGCCTATTCTCATGAGATTTACCAAATCTTGCAAGAACAGCTCGTCTTCTCCCAATCTGTGAAGCGGTCCACTGTGGCAGCGTCACAGACAGGCAGCGTCACAGACAGGGAGAATAATACACCCCATGAGGAGAGCTGAGGTCTCTTCCTCCCTGTACCTTTGCTATTCATTAGAATATTGCCAGAACAGAGTGGGGGGCATAGCAGCAGAATGAAGAGGCTAATCTAACAAAAAAATTAAAAAAGCAAAGGCATCTGATGGAGGAGGACTACAGATGAAGGCATTCGTTTTAGAAAAAAAAAATCCGGTGACCAGTCCTTTCACGTGGATTTTAGCACCAAAATGAATGGCAATAAACTATATTACAAGCTGATCATTGCTTCTTCAAAGGAATGCTTGTTCTTGACATGTTCTGCTGACAATAGGGTTTTTAGGCCAGCTTAAAAGATATGATCTGCCTTCAAATGCTGCCATGCAATGGTGTCAAACAAGCTTTCTTGTGAATGCCGATTCGGCCAATTATAACACCAGTGTAAAACGGCCACACTCTAAAAACACCAGGAAAGTTTTAATTGGTAGGAAAAAAAAAATCTGTACTACAAGGTGCATCTGATACATTTCATTCATTCATTAATTAGCTTTACTTGAAAAAAAGAAAGCTTTATTACACATGAATGAAATTAGAAATGAAAACTCCATAACTCCTTTGTAAAATTATATTTTTTGACTTCTTTATTTTCTTTAGGAAAAACATAATTTGTTGCAAGAAGACTGAAAACAAAGAATACCCTGTTCCTCAAGCATTGAATATGAAGGATTATAGAACACATAAAGTACCTGAAAATATTCAGCCAGTGGCCTAATTGACAGCTTTACTGACAGTCCCTTAAAGGGGTTGTTCAGCTATAGATAACTATGACCTATCAGAATAAAGCATAAACATCAGATTTGTGTTGTTTTAACACTGATTATCCCATTGATCGGCTGTTTCAGGCAGCCGCGGCCCCAGAAACTATACATTCTACAGAGTTGGAAGCAGACAGCTCCATATACACATAATGGCCATGCTAAGCAGGTAGCAGCGACTGGGAGCTGAGCAGCAGTATGCGAATGTGCCAGAAACTGCACAACGCATGGAGCCTTTTGCTTCCGCTTTGTACACTGTATAGTTTCTGGTGCCGTAGCTGCCTAAATAAGCTGATCGAAAGGGTGCTCAGTGTCAGAACAACACAGATCTGATATTGAGGACCTAACCTGAGGAAAGGTCATCAATATCTGTAGCCCGGACAACTCCCCTAACATTTACAATATGTTCATTTTCTTATAGTGTCTCCTTGTATCTTATCAATTCTTATAGTTGGTTATGATCCTGCATGTAATATAGAAGTATGAATTTGTGCTAAAGAATTTGTAACGTTCAAAACCAAACTTTTTTTTTTCTATTTTTTACTGCTATTTTTACGTTACGTTATATTGAATAAACGATATGTATTCCTATATGAGAGCAATGTACTGTATACACACCTTGTGGGCATCACAGATGTGAATTTGCTCTATTCTTGTCACTTTGGGAAACTGAAAACTGAGAAAGAGACTGCAGGTAGATCTTGCTATAGTGCCAGCCCAAAAAAGGCATTCTATCTTTGTGACTTGTCCTATCCAGTAATTTCAACACCCAAAAAAGTGACATAGCCACATTGTGTGGCCAAAGTACACACAACTATTGGATATATACCAAGACCTCATGCCAGATTTAACCATTTTAAAAACATGTATTTTTTTATGACAATATACTATAATTTATATTGAAAAGGTATTGATCAATTTAAAGAAAAAACAATAAATAAACTCTGTGCACATATAGTACTACTCATATGGACAAGTATCTTGCATACACTCCCTAACCAATGTACTAACCAGTATTTCCCAGTAATTCAAATCTAAATAAGCAGAAGATTAAAAAGTAAAACATTTAAGGAGTTTTTCCGGGAGTTCAATATTGCTGACCTATCCTCAGGATAGGTCATCGACATCTGATCGGCACCCTGCTGATCAGCTGTTTGAAGAGTCTGCGGTGCTTTGGTAAGTGGTAAGGCCAGTGATGTCATGGTGATTAGTCACATGACCTATTTCAATCAAGTGAAGGGGCCTGAACTGCAATACCAAGCAGAGTCGTTATACAAGGTATAGTGCTGTGCTTGGCAAGGTGCAAGGATGCTGCAGCACTCATTGAAGCACCACAGGGTCTTCAAACAAATGATAGGCGGGGTGCTGTGTATTAGACACCCACCAATCAGATATTTATGTCCTATACAGAGGACAGGCCATCAATATTTATCTCCTAGAAAACCCCTTTAATTCAACATCTCAGTATGTTATAATAGTAATTTTGGTAGCTTTTTATGGGTGCTACCTAGAAATATCAACATGAAAGTTCAATAGTTACTATCCGCAATATGTTAAACTTCACCCAGAATATTATTTCAAGCACAATCGGGGCTGTTTTCAGTAGCAAAAGCAATATTTACTGAAAACAATTATAGTAGTGCTTCAAATATCGGCAACATCCAACCTGATGCTGGTGCATACACACTACCGCAAGCATCAACATAGCACCATTCTCAGAACTCATGAGTAAGATTTAATTCAACCACTTGTCAAGCCATTAGGCTGCCAAAGTGGCGCTTTTTGTTGCTTAAAAAATGATTTATGCAACTGACTAACCTAAAGGATAAACTACATCCATAACTTGCTTGTCTACCTCTGCTCAGTGCAAGTATAATCCAGTCAATGGCTTCACGGTGTAGCCATGTAGTATGATGCCATTAATGCATTTGGTTTAATCAGGACTTAAAGGAAAAGTACAAACACAACCATGGTTGTGTGATCATTGACCAAGCACCACCAGCATTCCAGAGTCCAGAATAGGGTACTTGCAAATTGTTCTTATAATTTAAAAGCTATTTAATGGTCTAGTGTATTGTATTGCGCACACATAGTTTTGTATGGATTAGTCGGGGTTAACTATCCTGACTGTCCAGGAAGCTAGGAGAGGAACATAGGTCCGCCCTTAGTTCAGTCTTGTGTTAGCGGAGTAAGTGCGGAGGAATGTGTTCACTTCTCAGAGGACTAGGCCTACGTTCCAGAGAATCCCTATCTCTGAGAGATCCACAGAAAGATCATCTCTGCTTTACAGTACTCAAGAGAGAAAAAAAGAACTAAAAACTCCAGAATCTGCATGGCCAAGCACTGGAGTCAGTCAGTAAAGCATTTGCTGTTGGAAGCTGAGAGACTTTACTGCAGTGAGAGGGACATTGCTAATATAACCTTCTACACTTTGACACAGTCCTGTATCTTAACTCTGCACCCCGCAGTTGGGAATAACAGGCAAGTTTGCCAGCCTTAGATACTGCAAAGAGAGACTTTGGAAAGATAAAAGAAATGAGTACTACAACCCCATTCTTGTTTTTATCCACAGATAATACAACTTCTATTTTCTATTTTCAGACTTTTAGAGACTTCTATTTTCTTGTTGTAAGTATATTCCATTTGTTTTGTGCCATTTTTTCAAATATACTACGGCATTCACCTACTATAGCTCCAATCTTTCACTAAGTGTCAACTGGTTTTAAATACAGAGGGTACATATGCCATGCACCAGCCTGCAGTACGAGGCATAAGGGTGGAGAGGATAGGAGTAGCACACCCTGGACTTTTGCACTCTCTGGGCTGGTGGTGCTGGGATGCCCTTGATAATAAGTAGGAATCAGCAGCATGGTGCAAGGCAGTAGAACAGGAGGCAGATGATGATCCGATATAGAGACAAAAGATCAGGCTGGCTTGATTATAGCAAAATATAGTCTTTCCTTTACTGAATAGATGATAGGAGTTCAGAATACAAATACATGCAGCAGGCACAGTACTGAAGTATTTCACAAAGTAGGCTTTTGCCAAAAGGCAGCTTATTGAAGATGGCTATTATGATGGTAATCCACCCTGAGTTGCTCTCCTTATAGTTACTAGCAATCTTCCAAACATGACCTAAGGAATGCAATTCCTCAATATTTCTATGCAGTACCCAACTGCAGAGTGCAGTCCTAGATCGGATGGCCAGTCCATCTTAGAAGTGGGGCGGGTACCAGATTCAAGTAACCCAAACCACGGACAATAAAGTCTTAAGCAGTTTGACTGCATTACCTTTACTGACTAAATCCAAGCATGGCCTCCATGGTCCTCAACAATCTGCAAAATTCCAATGGTTCCTTCTCTCAGATGCTTAATCCTTAGTAAAGTTGATTTTTCTGGCAGCTTTCAGTCACAGGAATAGCGTTTTCCTGGAGCAAAATTTGCCCTGGCCTACTTGGCAGGAGCACACACCACAGGTCTTCACTTTAGCTTACTAGCAGACTCTCTGATAATCAGGGGAAAATGGGAACAGTCCATAACCCGACAACTGTAACAAAGAAACTGTCAGTTAATTGTTTCCTAACTGATAAGTAGCTTTTTTGGCTTACATAGTGCTTAGATCAGGGTTTCTCAACTCTGGTCCTTGGGACCCACCTATCGGTCAGGATTTGAGAATATCCCACAGAATGAATACCTGTGGTAAGTCCTGATGCATGGACACTAATTATATCACCTGCTCAATACTAAGGAAATCCTGAAAACATGACTGGAAGGTGGGTCTCAAGGACCGGAGTTGAGAAACCCTAGCATAGATTATAGTCAGTATCACAGTGAACACTTTAACCACTTTAGTAGTGAACTTGGTTTTAACCCTTAAGCGGTCAATGTGGTAATAACCCCTTTATTGTCCGATTTACCAACTCTTATTATGGGTGATTTGGACATCCCCATTGATGATCCAATATCCCAATTGGCCTCTCACATTCTTTCTATAACATCCTCTCTTGGTCTCTCACAACTTATTACCTCTGCCTTAACCTCAAAGACAGCAATTTTCTTGCTTTAGCCTTCTTCTGCATCTGCTCAGACTCTGACTTTATGAACTAATCCGTCTTGCTTTCTGACCACAATCTTCTCTTCTCATGACATTCCTACCTTTCACACATACAGAAACCTACACTCCATTATCTCCCAACAACTTGTCAACACAGGTCCCAATCTTTTCCCTCTCTTGTCCAGATCTGGCTGCAAATCATTATAACTGCACCCTCAAAAGCGCCCTGGATGAAACAGCTCCCACTACCTTCTGACCTTCTCAACACAGACTGCAGCAACCCTGACACACACTTGAAAAAACGGTTTCTTCAGTGGTGCTCTAGGTTAGTGAATGTTTATGGAGAAAATCACGAATATCTGCAGAATTTCTCCACGATAAATTTATGCTCCAGACTCCTCTCTTCTTCTCAACCAACCACCTGCAGTAGTGATTCTATTCCCTCACACCTTCTCCAATCCCTCTTCCCGGCTGTCATTAGTAACTTAACTACAATATTTAACCTCTCTCTTCTGGCATCTTTCTGTCTTCTTTTAAACATTCTTTTATAACCCCACTGCTTAAAAAAAAACACATCTCTTGACTTGACTTGTGCTGCTAACTACTGATGTGTCTCTAAATTCTACTTAAAGGGTTTCTATCACTTCGTTGCACATATTTAGCTGTCAGACACTAGCGATCCGCTAGTGTCTGCTCTGCCCAACCATCCTAATATAATAGGTTTTGGGGCAGCCGTTTGGCTAAAAAAAGAACTTGTATTAATATGCTAATGAGCCTCTAGGTGCTATGGGGGCGTCATTCGCAGTGAATGTCTGACAGCTTCCCTGCTCAGACATCTCCACTGCGCCTGCGCGATGACGTCATAGTGCTCCGAGGAACAGGCGCAGTGGAGATGTCTGAGCAGGGAAGCTGTCAGACATTCACTGCGCATGCGCCGAATACAGGCGCTCACAAGGAGGATCGCATTCAGGAGGAGATGGGCGGGCTGGAGGGACGCGCTGGGCGGTGGCAGTTTCTGAAGGTAGACGGAGCCTCTAGGTGCTAATGACGCCCCCATAGCACCTAGAGGCTCATTAGCATATTAATAAAAGTTCTTTTTTTTAGCAAAACGGCTGCCCCAAAAGCAATTATATTAGGATGGTTGGGCAGAGCAGACACTAGCGGATCGCTAGTGTCTGACAGCTAAATATGTGCAACGAAGTGATAGAAACCCTTTAATCTCTAAACTCCAGGAACATTTTGTCTATTCGTGCCTATTAAGTTACCTTTTTACAAACTCCCTTCTCAACCCCTTTCAATCTGGATTTCACCCTCTACACTCTACAGAAACTGCCCTTACCAAAGTGTCTAGTGATCTCCTGACAGCGAAAGGAATGGCAACTACTCTCTACTGATTCTTCTGGTTCTCTCTGCAGCATTTGATACTGTAGACCACAAAATTGTCCTCACCATGCTCCACTCTATTGGCCTTATGGACACTGGTCTCTCTTGGTTTTATTGCCATCTCTTTGGCCGCTACTTCACTGTATCATTTGCCAGCTCTACTACTTCTTCTCCTCATCCCCTTGATGAGGGTTCAGTTCTAGGTCCTCATCTTTTCTCTCTACAGAGCCATTATCAGACAGACCATCAGTGGATTTGGTTTTCAGTATTTCCATCTCTCTGATGATGACGTCCAACAGCGATGTCACTCTAATAGTACTACAAAACACTAATAGTTATCTGGCAGCTGTTTTTAACATCATGATCTCTCTCTTTGGGACACTGAATCAAAAATGTAAATTTCCTCCATCTAATAACCTACCTAAACCTGATATTTCATTCTGTGGTACTATCATAACTCCTGGGCAACATTCCTGCTATCTTGGGCTTGTGCTTCACTCAGATTAGAGATGAGCTAATCGGATCCGTTCATTACAAACTGGGTTTGTTACGAACTTCCCAAAATTTATTCTGGCAGGCGAACCAGATGTTTTTCAAGTTCATTTTGATCAAATCCAGTAAAAAGGCGTGCAGTGCTATTTTACTGCACATGTCGGCGGGAAAATCACTAGTGAGCAAAAAGGAGGATGCTTACATAATCCTAAGAGGAAGTGTGGGGGAGACTTGCCCTGATTGACTCACAGGCTAACAGACAGCATGGATGAGCCAATTAGTACTGCAGCAGGCAAGGAGGTGCCCTTGTAGAATGAGTAGAACGTAATTCTTTGTTCATCTGTGAATGGGGGTGGATGGGTCTATGCAGTGTCTGACAGAAAACGATTTTAGGGACAGTGTACAGTCACTATTCTAGTGTGAGGGACAGTGAAGGGAAAGGCTAGAAAGAAGAAGAATTGTGTAGAATAGGGAAAGCCATCAGGCACTGTGAGGAGCTGAGGCTGGGTGTGCCTGTCAGTATCTTCTAGCTGCAATTACTGCCCTTACAACACAGCTGCTGCAGAACTTCACTTCAAAAGCAGCTACCTGCAAGAACATTTTCCCCCCTATTGTAAAATAAATACTTTTTTGTGTGGGGGGTGTGGGGGGTGTGGGGGGGGGGGGAAGCTCAAAACTGTACAAAATGTTATACTATCCAGAAGATAGATAGCATTTGAAATCTCTGTGAAAACACCTGAAATACTAGTCCAAAATCTGTGTCAGGGCATCTTAAAATTTTTGGCAGGGGTTTGGGAATAAAGCAATATACGTGTGTCTTACAATACAGAGCGTAGCAGTTTAAATCTCTGAGTGAAAACATGGCCTACCGGTTCAAAATCTGGGTCGGTGCATCTCCATACAGTGCAAAATTTATATATTTTTTGGGGTTTGGAAAAATAATCTACGTGTGTCTTATAATACAGAGCATAGCAGTGACAGTGTGAAATACTCGGCCAAAATCCGTGTTGGTGGGGGAATAATCTCATAGTGGGTTGATACTAGGTTGACAACTTGCGTTTTTACACTACCGAAAACATTTTTCTGAATCTGCATATTTGAACCTGCACACATTAGGCCCAAATCCATTAGTGGTGCCGATACTGCATTATTTCCAAAATCAATTGTCTTTAGCAGTGTCTTCAGTGTGTTGGTGGAAAGGGAAAGACATTTTATTGCGCCTCCCTGTCTTTAAAGTCTATGTAAAACTTTGGGGGCAATTTTATTAATTATTGCATTGTACTCATTTTGAGCTAAAAATATATTTTTTTAATTGGTGTGTGCATAGCCGTCATGCTCTAGTAGCACCCTTTGGATTTTCTGTATTTTCTGTCAGACCAGGAGCAGACAGATTCCTTATCTCTGCTCTCTGACCTTATAAACACTGATTACAGCTCAGTTCTTATCTTACTGATAAGAATGTGGCTTAAATAAGCCTTTATGACCTCTCAATAGTTTAGAGATAAGGTTTATTAGATGACCGGCACAAAGTGAAAGTACCAATCAAACAGAAAAACAGTTAACGGTTAGTGACAGAATGGCTCAATATAATTTATAAAGCTGAGTGTATGTATGTGTGTGTGTGTGTGTGTATGTATGTCCGCAAAAGGAATCTGCGCCGTCGCATTTACAATCACGAAATTTGGCACAAAGGTACATCAGGTGTCCGGGAATGTTTTAGACCGGGTCTAAGATCTCTAGGACATACTGTCATGCCTTCAGCAGTTGTTATTGTTAATTTATTCACAGTTAATATGCTTTATAATTCATAATTCCCTGTTCATTGTGTAACTGCACTATCTAGTGGCCATTTTATATACACTGCAGCTCTTCACACTAGAAGTTTGACCCACTTCAGCTTCCATTACTTGTAGCCTATAAACTCTAGTGACATCATCAGCCCTGCACATAGCAGTCATTCACAGCCACCATTACAGATGTATCCACACGGTCTGGTAGTGTCCTGATCCATCCTCTACATCTAAGCTTACAGTAGCACCGCCGGTATGTTTCACATGGTTTGCATCTGTATGCATATTGCATTATGTGTACTGTCTTATGTCAGACTACATTGGTAAGTGCATTATTTTTCTGTTTCTCAGTTTTACCATATACCTTGCAATAAAGACGAAGTTGGACATTACTCCATTGTCAATTCATTGCTGGGAAAGGTTTAGCTGTCTGTCAAGCTATGTACCTTCACACATAAGGAGGACAGAACACATACCGTTCCTGAGATATTCCCAAAAGATGCATTAGCCAATAGAAGCCTGCTCACATGACTCTTATCAGCCAATAGAAGCTTGCAGGCCCTTAGTCTCCACATACACAGTTTTAAACCAGGTTTCCATAACAAACAAGCCATTTTTCTTGACTGCTGTAGGTCACTTTAACTACTTCACATCCGGGCCATTTCCCCCTTTCCTGTCAGAGCCATTTTTTGCAAATCTGACATTTGTCAATTTATGTGGTAATAACTTTAAAATGCTTTTACTTATCCATGCCATTCTGAGATTGTTTTCTCGTCACATATTGTACTTCATGACAGTGGTAAAACTGAGTCCAAAAATTTCATTTTTATTCATAAAAAAATTCCAAATATATCAAAAATTTGGAAAAATTTCCAAATTTCAATTTCTCTACCTTTTATAATAGATAGTAATCTCCAAAAATAGCTATTACTTTACATTCCCCATATGTCTACTTCATGTTTGGATCATTTTGTGAATGTCATTTTATTTTTTGGGGACGTTAGAAGGCTTAGAAGTTTAGAAGCAAATCTTGAAATTTTTCAGAAAATGTCCAAAACCCACTTTTAAAGGATCAGTTCAGGTCTGAAGTCACTTTGTGAGGCTTACATAATAGAAACCCCCCACAAATAGATTTGACAAACATTTTTAACCCTTTAGGTGTTCTGGACTTTTTGTTGACACCATGTCCCATTTGAAGACCCCCTGATGCACCCCTAGAGTAGAAACTCCCAAAAAGTGACCCCATTTAAGAAACTACACCCCTCAAGGTATTCAAAACTGATTTTACAAACTTTGTTAACCCTTTAGGTGTTCCACAAGAATTAAAGGAAAAAGGGAGATGAAATTTCAGAATTTCACTTTTTGGGCAAATTTTCCATTTTAAGCCATTTTTCCAGTAACAAAGCAAGGGTTAACAGCCAAACAAAACTCAATATTTATTGCCCTGATTCTGTAGTTTACAGAAATACCCCATATGTGGTCGTAAACTGCTGTACGGGCACATGGCAGGGCACAGAAGGAAAGGAGCGCCATGTGGTTTTTGAAAGGCAGATTTTGCTGGACTTGTTTTTTGACACCATGTCACATTTGAAGATCCCCTGATGCACCCCTAGAATAGAAACTCCAAAAAAGTGACCCCATTTTGGAAACTACGGGATAAGGTGGCAGTTTTGTTGGTACTATTTTAGGGTACATAGGGCGTCTTTAATATTGATTGTACCCTGGGCAAGAATTTACCTGGGCCCCCTGGATCCCGCCTTCCCACACCCTAGCAGGCAATCACACCCTCCACCACAACACACATACAACCTCATCAATACAATGTACAGGAATGTGCAGTGTGTGAGTATATCATTGCCAACCCACTGCTTTCCCCTTAGGGAAGCATTGGCAGGCTATTGCGCATGCGTGGCTTCATAGAGATGCTTTGAAGCAATGCATTTCTATGAGGAGTGTTTAGCGTGAATGCCAGTGTTGCAAATTGTGCAACACTGGACTAGGAAGCACCTCTAGTGGCCACTAGAGGTGTTCCTTGGCAGTAATGTAAATAATGCCTTTTTTTCTGAAAAGGCAGGGTTTACATTAAAAAGCTTGCAGAGACATGCTATAGACACCAGAACTACTACGTTTAGCTGTTGTGGTTCTGGTGACTATAGTGTCCCTTAATATAGAGAAGAAAAAAGAATCAGCACAAAAGTATCAAATAATATGGCCGTATCATTATTCTAAAAATTAAAAAAGCACAACTTCTGACACAAATATACAGTATTTTTTTTTTACAATGTGCAGATAATACTGTGCTACTAACCCCTCCATCCACTCCTCCACCCACCATCTCCAACCACCCAGCACCCTTACTCACATAATACAAGTAATATATATAATATAGCTTACAGTGACTTACTGTACATACTTACAGTTCTGAAGACACCAGTAGGCTCCGGATGAGTGCTCTGGGCAGCTGGGTTCAGGGCTGGAAGTGGGCACCGCTCTGCAGTTCAGGAAGGAGACCGGGGCTCGGGTCACCCTAGCGTTGCAGTGCCTCTGTGCAGTGTCAGACTGGGGTACTTAGGGCCCACCAGTGTAACTGATTCTTGGGGCCCACCTTAGGGCTCCTGAACACTAACTTATTTTTTTCCCCACGTGTCTGTACAGTTCAATTCACTTCAATGGGGCTGAAAAAAATAAAAAAAAAATAAAGACTCAGTGTGCATTCTGTGTCTGTAGGTCTTTTCCATCACATTATACACAGCACATATTCGTGATTATTATCACCGTGTAATCCAGCAGTGGTGTCCGTGCTTGCATACTATAGGTAAAGGTGTTGGCCTATGAGTACTTCCAGATTTCCCTATAGTGTGTAAGCATGGCCACCGCTGATGGATTACATGATGGTAATAACCACGGATACGTGCTGTGTATAATGTGATGGAAAGGAGGCAATATGGAGTATCACAATACATTAGTAAGTGCCTTTTATTAACTGCATGATAAATGCTATTTACTGAAGTGAGACAAACCATTTAACCCATTTAAAGAGGACCTTTTATGGGTCCAGACATTATAAAATAAGTGGCACGTTAGGTAGGGCATCAAACAGGGATCTAATAGAGCTTACTATTATTCCTGGGCGCGGCTCCGTTCACCGGCTGTGCCCCTGTTTAATTATCGCACCTGGTATGCAAATTACTAGCATCGGAACAAGGAGCAGATGCCAGGGTTTCTCAATTTGCGTCTCCTTCTCCCTGGCTGTAGCGATGTCCAATCACAGCCAGGGAAAAAATACCTTCAGAAACATTACATCATATGTGACCGATATCAGCCGCTCCTCTTATAACGCTCCAGTACTGATATAACTTCCAGAGACATTACATCCTATGTGACCAATATCTGATGCTCCTCTTATAATGCTCCAGCACTGATATAAACTCCAGAGGGCAGGGGGTGATGTCAGAAAGTGAGATGGTTGGTGGGCAGGGATCTGTGATGGGGCAAGGACACAGGGGAACACTAGAGTTGCAGGGGCTCTGTAAGGTCAGGGGGGCACAGAATTGGACTTGAACACAGGTGATAGGCAGCACCTTCAGGACTGACCGCCCCCTATAGTAACTTACCCCCCTGCTGCTGTATGTAAGAAGGAAGCAGGGGCCAGTGAGGGGACTTCATACTTGAACTTCCAGCACCACAGTACCACACATGAGGCGCACTAACGTTACCTGAGGTGAAGCCTTAGAGTCTCTGCAGGCCAGCTCTGGTCTTTTCCTGCAGCCACTGAAGGTCTGGGAGGAGTCCCCGCCCCCTCCTCACACAGACTATCACACTGCAGAGAGGAGGGGGAGCTGCCTTCTCTTGGGGTCAGTAAACTTTAATATAGTAACATAGTACATAAGGCCGAAAAAAGACATTTGTCCATCCAGTTCGGCCTGTCATCCTACAAGTTGATCCAGAGGAAGGCAAAAAATACCCTGTGAGGTAGAAGCCAATTTTCCTCACTTTAGGGGAATAAAAAATTCCTTCCCGACTCCAATCAGGCAATCAGAATAACTCCCTGGATCAACGACCCCTCTCTAGTAGCTATAGCCTGTAATATTATTATGCTCCAGAAATACATCCAGGCCCCTCTTGAATTCCTTTATTGTACTCACCATCACCACCTCCTCAGGCAGAGAGTTCCATAGTCTCACTGCTCTTACCTTAAAGAATCCTCTTCTATGTTTGTGTACAAGCCTTCTTTCCTCCGGACGCAGAGGATGTCCCCTCGTCACAGTCACAGTCCTGGGGATAAATAGATGATGGGATAGATCTCTGTACTGACCCCTGATATATTTATACATAGTAATTAGATCTCCCCTCAGTCGTCTTTTTTCTAAAGTGAATAACCCTAATTTTGATAATCTTTCCGGGTACTGTAGTTGCCCCATTCCAGTTATTACTTTAGTTGCCCTCCTCTGGACCCTCTCCATCTCTGCTATGTCTGCCTTGTTCACTGGAGCCCAGGACTGTACACAGTACTCCATGTGTGGTCTGACTAATGTGTAGTAGGAATATGTTCTCATCACGGGCATCTATGCCCCTTTTGATGCAACCCATTATCTTATTAGCCTTGGCAGCAGCTGCCTGACACTGTTTTTTGCAGCTTAGTTTGCTGTTTATTAAAATTCCTAGATTCTTTTCCATGTCAGTGTTACCGAGTGTTTTAGCATTTAGTATGTACGGGTGACTTGCATTATTCCTTCCCATGTGCATAACTTTACATTTGTCAGTGTTAAACCTCCTCTGCCACTTATCTGCCCAAGCCTGCAATCTATCCATATGGGCTGCCCGATGGGGGCAGCTGTGAGTGGCCGCTATTTTGCCTCTTTAAAGCAGCCAGCAGGGTCCCTGACAGCACTCAGTTACTGCCCTGATGGTGACCCTGCAGCGCTGCTGACATCCACTTGATGATAATGTGGACCTGTCTGCACTGACTACACAGACATCGCGAGCCACCTGCCCCCCTCACTTTCTCATTATTATGGTGACATTGGTTGGTGAGACTAGCGCAGCAGTGCCGGAAGCTTGTGATGTCAGTGTCACATAAGCAAGAAGTCCTTCACTATGCGAGCCATGCCTCTCTGCTCGCATAGTGAAGGATAGGGTTAGGATCGGGACAGGGAGCTGCCTTGGGCCCCCCAGGAGCAACTGGGCCCAGGGCAGCTGCCCCTTTTGCCCCGCGTTAAAGACGGCCCTGGGTACATATGATTTTTGGTTGCTCTATATTACACTTTTTGTGAGGCAAGGTAACAAAAAATAGCTGTTTTGGCACAGTTTTTATTTTTTGTTTTATTACAGTGTTCATTTGACAGGTTAGATTATGTGCTATTTCTATACAGCAGGTTGTTACGGACGCGACAATACCAAATATGACAACTTTTTTGGTTGTTTGTTTCAGTTTTACATAATAAAGCATTTTTTTTTTTTTTTTTTTTTTTGTGTTTCCCCATTCTGAAAAACATTTATTTTTTTGTTTTTTGGGCGACTGGATAATTTTTTTCTGTATGAGATGATGGTTTGATTGGTACTATTTTAAGGTGCATATGACGCTTGGTATTACACTTTTTGTGATGTAAGGTGACAAAAAATGGCTTTTTTGACACACTTTTTTTTTCAATGGTCACCTGAGGGGTTAGGTAATGTGATATTTTTATACAGCAGGTTCTTACGGACGCGGCGATAACTAATATCTATACTTTTTTGTTATTTATTTAAGTTTAACACAATAATATCATTTTTGAAAAAAAATAAACATTTCAGTGTCTCCATAGTCTGAGAGCCATAGTTTTTTTTTTTTTTTCTGGGCGATTGTCTTAGGTACAGTATCATTTTTGCTGGATGAGATGACAGTTTGATTGGTACTATTTATTATTACACTTTTTGTGATGTAAGGTGACAAAAAACAGCTTTTTTGACAGCTTTTTTATTTTTATTTTTTTACAGTGTTCACCTGAGAAGTTAGGTCATGTGATATTTTTATAGAGAAGGTTCTTATCGACGCGGAGATACCTAATATGTATACTTTTTTATTTACTTAAGTTTTAAACAACAACAGCATTTTTGAAACAACAAAAATTATATTTTAGTGTCTCCATATTCTGAGAGCCAGTTTTTTTTTATTTTTTGGGTGATTGTCTTGGGTAGGGGCTTATTTTTTACAGGATGAGGTGACTGTTAGATTAGTACTATTTTGGGGGGGCATACGCCTTTTTGATCGCTTGGTGTTGCACTTTTAGTGATGTAAAGTGACAAAAAAAGTGGGGTTTCTTTAGCACAGTTTTATTTTTTTGACGGTGTTCATCTGAAGGGTTGGGTCATGTGATATTTTTTTAGAGCCGGTCGTTATGGACGTGGCAATACGTATACTTTCTTTTATTTATTTAAGTTTTACATAATAATAACATTTTTGAAACAAAAAAAAATCATGTTTTAGTGTCTCCATAGTCTGAAAGTCATATTTTTTTTTATTTTTTTGGGTGATTGTCTTAGGTAGGATATCATTTTTATGCGGGATGAGATGAAGGTTTGATTGGCACTATTTTGGGGTGTATATAACTTTTTGATTGCTTGCTATTACACTTTTTGTGATGTAAGGTGACAAAACATTGCTTTTTTGTGGCACTGTTTCTATTTTTTTTTTTACGGCGTTCACCTGAGGGTTTGGGTCATGTGATATTTTTATACAGCTGGTTGTTACGGACACGGCGATACCTAATATGTCTACTTTTTTATTTATTTCACTTTAACACAATAATAGCATTTTTGAAACAAAAAATAATGTTTTAATATCTCCATGTTCTGAGAGCTATAGTTTTTTTTATTTTTTTATTGATTTTCTTATGTAGGGGATAATTTTTTGCGGAATGAGGTGAATGGTGTTTTTTTGGTACCATTTTGTGGGACATACGCCTTTTTGATCACTTGGTGTTGCACTATTTGTGATGTAAGGTGATAAAAATGGCTTTTTTTGACACAGTTTTTATTTTTTATGGTGTATATCACACAGGGTGGATCACGTGATATATTTATAGAGCCGGCCGTCACGGACGAGGCAATACCAAATATGTCTATTTTATTTATTTTTTCCAATTTTTTTATTTTTTACACTTTGTGTTCCCCGTAAGGTCATACAAGACCTCTGGGGGACATTTGACTTCATTTATTTTTTCCAACTATTGATTTCTCCTGTAACTGGGGCTGACATAGTAGCCCCAGTTACAGGGGAAATACACCCCCCAGAGAGCAGAATACAGTGCTGTACAGCCTCAGTGCCGGGCTGATTGAGGTCTGTGAAAGACCAGACAGCTCCTGCATTCTCCCGGCAGGGACAGGAAGCGCATAGCTCAGTGAGCGATGTGTATGCAGCGATCTAGAAGGTAGGGACACCTGGGAACTTTCCCTGCCTTCTCTCTGGGTTGCTCTGCTGTCACTGACAGGGAGCAACCCGCTCTGCAGCTGTACGATTAGCGTGCAGCTGCGATCTCTGAATGGATGTTCCAGAATGTTGATTCAGAGTCAAACATCCTCCACCCATAGGACGTTTATATCCTATAGGTGGATGTGAAGTGGTTAAAGGTGCAGGGCGCTGTGGATGACACTGTTGAGGGAGAAGAGTGCTGTGGAGGTCACAATTCAGGGGCAGTTAGGGTGGACATTCAGGCCACCCTCAAAAGACGGACTTAAAAACCCTACCCCCACTAATCCACGTCCCTGACAGTTAAACCACGCCCCTCCCACTCCGCAGCTGACGGGGAATGAAAGAATGAAGGTAAAAATCAACTTCTGTCAGCTGTATGGGTGGGAGGGCTGCTGTCTGAGAGTGAGCTGTTCAAAAGGACATCCCTGTGTCCGTCCAGGCCCTGCTCCGGAAAGAGGACAGAGTCTGAAAGTCGGACTGTCCGCCCTAAAACCGGACCTCTAGCCACCATAGGGGCAGGCTGCTGTGGAGGTCACAGTTAAGGGGACGGTCCATTATGGAGGTCAGTGTTAAGGGGCAGATTGCTGTAGAGGCCACTGTTAATGGGACGAGGTGTTGTGGAAATCACCATTAAAGAGCCTGTGGAGGTCACTAATAAAGGGGTGGCTGCTGTGGAGATCATTGTTAAAGGGGCGGGCCGCTGTGGAGGTCACTGTTAAGGGGGCAGGATGCTGTGGAGGTCACTGTTAAAGGGGCGGGCGCTGTGGGGGTCTCTGTTAAGGGGGCAGGGAATGGTGAAGGTCAAAGTTAAGGGGATGGTGCGCTATGGCGGTCAGTGTTAAGGGGAAGGGTTCTGTAGAGGTCAATGTTAAGGGGGTGGGGTGTTGTGGAGGTCACATTTTAAGGGAACGGAGCTATGTGGAGGTCACTGTTAAGGGGGCGGGATATTGTGGAAATCACTGTTAAGGATACAGGGTACTGTGGAGGTCACTAATAAAGGGGCGGCCGCTGTGGAGGTCACTGTTGAAGGGGAGGGTGCTGTGGATGTTACTGTTGAGGGGGCATGCCGCTGTGGAGGTCACTGTTAAAGGGGCAGGCACTGTGGAGGTCACTGTTAAGGGAGGAGGGGACTGTGGAGGCCACTTTTAAAGTGGCAGCAGGATACTGTGAGGGCACTGTTAAGGCAGTCGGGTACTATGAGGTCACTGTCAAGGGAGCGGGGTACAGTGGAGATCACTGTTTAGGGAGCGGGGTACTGTGGCAGTCACTGTTAAAGGGGCTGTCGAGGTCTCTGTTAAAGGGGCCGGGAATGGTGGAGGTCACAGTTAAGGGGACTATAACCTATGGTCAGTGTTAAGGGTTGGGTGCTGTAGAGGTCACTGTTAAGGGGGCAGGCCCCTGTGGAGGTCACTGTCAAGGGAGTGGGGTGCTGTGGAACTCACTGTTAGAGGCTTAGGCTGCTGTGAAGGTCAAAGTTAGGGGGAGGGGGGCTGCTGTGGAGGTCCTATTTTAAGGATATGTGGCACAGTGGGGGGGCCAGTGTTAAGGGTGGGGGGCTGTGGAAGTCACTGTTAAGGGGGTGGGGTACTGTAGATGTCACTGTTATTGTGCATACTGTCGATATCTTTTAATAACCCACACAAACATTAAATGAAATAGATGTAATATACCCGTGCAAAGCTGGTTCCTTTAGCTAGTATTTTCAATAAAGGCCAATTGAAAAAAAGATTTTTAGCAAAAAATTAGTAAAATGTAAGAACCACAGTAAGGGTACTTTCACACTTGCGGCAGAGTGATCTGGCAAGCAGTTCCGTCGCTGGCGATCTGCATGCAAACAGACAGAATTTGTAGATGGATACGGATGCAGCTCCGTCTCACAAATGCATTGAAAGAACGGATCCGTCTGTCCGTTTGTCATACGGACAAACGGATCAGTTTCTATTTTTCTTTTTACATTTCTAAAGGTCTGCGCATGCGCAGACCGGAATGCCGGATCCGGCATTGCAGTATTTTGAATGCCGGATCCGGCCCTAAGACATTCCTATGGAAAAAAATGCCAGATCCGGCATTCAGGCAAGTGTTTTCTCCGTCCTAAAATGTCAAAAAGACTGAACTGAAGACATCCTGATACATCCTGAACGGATTACTCTCCATTCAGAATGCACGGGGATAAAACTGATCAGTTCTTTTCCGGTATAGAGCCCCTAGGACGGAACTCTATGCCGGAAAAGAAAAACGCTAGTGTGAAAGTACCCTTAGTGTGAACTGAGTCCAATAGCAGACACGGTGGTGAGAAGTGGGCAGAAGCTGAAGCGTGGTCAGAGACAAGCCAGAGGTCAGAAGCTGGTATCAGATAGTAGAGCAGTACAGAGGATCAGACCGGCTTAGGGTCAGACAGGTCCAGTAGACAATTCGGGCGGCAGGAAAACAGAATGGTCAAACAGGCTACTGTAGGTCAAACACAGAAGATCAGAACAAAACACCTTTGCTATTACTGATAGTAACTCAATGTTCAGGAAACTTCTAGGAGAGGGAGCTACTATTTAAACCCCATCCATGGGCCTTGCTGGGATGCAGGAAGCACGCACCTCTGGAAGCATAAATGACAAAATGCGGCGGGCGTGGGTCCCTATCGGATGCCAGCATGGGATAGAGCACAGAGGCAGCATGGCCGGAGGATGCATATTGAAGGCGCACGCCTGCCTCATCTGGCAGAGACAGCAGCATGCAGAAGGGCAGGAAATGCTGAGGGTATGACAGGTGAGACAGCGGGAGATATGACAGAAGGCCTAGGCCTAACAAGGGGGATGGAATCTCCCTACCGTACCGGAGCTGCTCCTTGCTGCTCTGAAGTGGTCTCTCCTTGGCAGTCAGCCATTAACTCCAGAAATTTCCTCCTAGAGAGGAAGGGTGGAGCGAGTCCTGTCTTGCCTCATGGGACATCCCACTCCCTATACAACCTTATGGGATTTGTGGTACATACACATTATATATGCAATGCAGTGATATTAACACTTTCAGTGCTTTGCAGTGTATTTAAGAACACTGCACAAGATGACGTGGAGGTGACTTTTGAAACTGACACCATGCCGTGGAGCCAGGGGTCACAGCATTCCTCCTGCTCCTTTAATTGCAGCCCCAGAGAAGCTTTTCACTCTCTACTGCTCTGTTTTCACTGCCCCTTCCTAGTGGAGTGCCTTCCTTTTTTAAAAGAAGTGGCAAGAAAACCCCACCATGCCCTACGGCATATAGTCAAGAAAGTCTCTGTGTTGACAACTTGTGTTATAGCAGTCAGCATTTCTACTGCCCTGAACAGAAGGTTCAGGAGGAGACTGGAGACCCCATGCATAGCTGTGTTGATGATGGTAATAGTAGCACATGTAGTTATGGTATTGGTGGTGGGGGCAGAGACAGTAGCAGTCTTCCTTGCGGCAGTACGGTGTCTTTCACATTGTTGTTCTCGCTTTTTTCCTCTCCCACTCAGACGCCTCCTTCTCTGCTCAATCAACAGCCATCGATAACAGAATGCATGACCAGAAAACAACTCTACATGCCCGATACGGAAGGTTAATTCCCAACTGACCAAGTTGCTGGCGGTGCAGTCGTTGCCATACCAGTTAAAAGAGTCTGCTGCCTTTAGGGAGTGGATGGTGTGGCAGGCGCAGCACTATGAAGTGCCTTTTGCGCTGTGGCATTAGAAGAATTTTGATATCTCTGACTTTTAGTCTAACCAGACTATCTATTAATCTGTAATTCCCCTAGCGCCGTTCCATGGAAACAGTAGGTTTAAAGAGCACACCAAATGCTTGAAATAACTTATTTATTAACTTCAACTTCTCTTCATATAACACTGCCGCCTCCACAGCAGATAGTCCATGTACAAAACACGTGTTGAATAAAGTATCACAAAATGGTGGTATGCATAAGATAGTGGTTCAACTGTTCAATCATGTCATTCAACATAAAATGGTGGATATACAGTATTTCTCTCTTCAGTATCTGTACTCTCACTTTAAGTTATTTAAGCACTTTATGATCTCTCTGAGAGGTATATCTGAGGTCTAACTAATAGTTCACTTGCTGAATTTGGTCGCAATTTGCAGTATGCAGTTAGCAGTAACTATTTGCAGATTGGTTGAGTATGATCTGGTATGGTTGTATGCAATTTGGATTGCAATATGGAATTTGAATGGTTGCAATTGTTTGTATGGTATTTATAGTTTGCAATTGGTGGAACTGTAAGTAAACACACATATAACTGGTTCAGTATACAGTTCTAATCACTATATTAACACTAGGAACATTATATAACTGTTTTAAATACCTATTTTGGCCTCTCTGCTTCCATAAAACACAGCTCTTAGTGGAGTGAATGTCTGTTCAGCTTCTCTCCTCTGGTGTAATGATTATAGCAGCTCCTGCTAGGGAATTTTCCACACAGGCTGTGTGTGAGGTTGGCTGTGATTAGTCAAGACTCCTGCCCAGCAACAACAGTTTAACTCTATGCTTTCTGTTGTTTATGCTGTGTCATTGAGCTTACCTCACATCCATATAATGAATCTTAAAGGCATATTATCTTTTCTGCTTCTGTGAACACAATATATAACAGTTATATGACATCCAAACATGAAGTCACCGTAAATAACTCTGCCCTTGTCTTTAACACACAAAAATAGGAACTGTATTAAGATTATTGGCAGGTTTAGCTGTATAAACATATAAGCTATATTAGCAACCTAGGACAGGTCTTAGCTGGCCAGGTACAGATGGCATGCGCTCAGCGTAGAAAGATTCCTAGTCAGTATTATTTCTCCCAAAAAGCCATCCCTGCACTCTACTCTCACATGGTGGAGAATGTGGGCCGCTCTCTGCGATTATCACTGTGCTGCAAGGTTCATGCCACAGTGGACACCTGGAGCAGCTGTTACGGGGAGGGAAAGTTCATATCTTTCATGGTCCATTGGGTCAATCTTTTTTTGCAGCAGCATCAAGGCAGCACCCTGGCAATAAGGCCAGGTCCTTTTGACCCCCCCCCCCCATGATTGTATCAGCCTGGTTCCCACACCAGGCACTCATCCGCCTTCTCCACCTCCTTCTCCATGGACACGCTCCCATCCCCAACAGCAGCTGGGTATATTGTTGCACGCAGTTGCTAAAGTACATCAAGCAGCAAACATTCCGCTTGGTGTCACCCTGCTAGCTCCAACTGAGCAAGGTGGTTAGCGACAATAGCGGCAACATTATGGTCACCCTGAACCTGTAGGAAAGAACACATTGCTTCCTGCATGGCGCACATCATTAACCTAGTCACTTTTTCAAAAAGTACACTGGCTTGTGCTGGCAATGTATAGGAGACTGTCTTCGCATTTCAGCCATTGTTATTTGGTGAGGAACGCTCTTCTGGACCTACAGCAGCAAAACAGCCTGTGGAGTGCTAAAGCCCTTTGAATAGACCACAAAGTTTATCAGGGACAACTGTAGCATGTCCAATCTCATTCCCCTCATATTTTATGAAGCTTTTGTTTACATAGAAGGCTACGACAGTGGAAGAAGAACAGCTAAAGCATCTTGCTGCTTGCTCTGTAGCTGTTGGGGACCCACTAAGAGAAACTGCCATGGAGGAGAAGGAGAATGAGGGCCTCCTACTGGAAGAGGTAGAGGAGAAGGTGCAGGAGCAAGAGGATGATGACAAGGTCACCAGGCAGGACACTTAATTGTCTCAGTGTGGGAGTTGTGGCAGAGCCAGAAAGAACTCCTTGGGCACTCTGGCCAGAATAGCGAGCTGTATGCTCAATTGCTTATGTGGTGACAGGTGTATCATTGACATCAAACAGTCTGATGATTTCCGGATAGCCATGCTTTTAGACCCTTGCTATCAAACTAAAATGGTGGAATATTTTTCTTCATCCGAAAGAGAGGGCAAATGATGTTATTACCAGGAAACACTATGTACGTAACCTGCGTGTCTGAAAGGGGGAACCTCTCCATTCCCCGCATACACCCACCTTCTGTCGCCACAAGCAGCAGCAGCAGCAGCAACCAGTTCAGTCTCCTCAACATGATGAAGCAGTTTTTCCCTCTTTCTTACCCAGCCTCCAGTGTCATCTCTGAGAGGGTTTTCAGTGCTATAGGGGGTAGGGTGTCACCCAAACAGACCAAGTTGTCCTCCGCCAGTGTCCAACTCATCACTCCAAGCCTGGATTCAAGAGGATTTTCACACTCCTCCAGCTGAGGCTGATGAATAGATCGGCCTTGCTAACGGTGCCCCATCTTGACACTGTTGCTGTCTGCCTGCCGTCCTGCCTACAATCATATTGCCTTCCTGCAAACATGTACCATATGGCTGCTGCTGCCGCGACCGCCCTCAGCTGCCACTCCACATTACTAATCCCCTACTGCCACCATTATTAACATTATGCATCTGCCACTACTACCACTACCATTACTATTATTACTACCTAAAGACAGCCGATCTACTGTCTTGAATGTTCCATATTATGGTGCTTCTGCTGCCTCTACTATTGCAGCCACATGTGTCTAATACCCTACCCTTTCCACATGCACACTGCAGTGCTGCTGTTCACAATTAAAAGGGAGATGTATGTATGTCAGTGTCAATCAGACATGATATATGTGAAATACAAATAGGAAGAAAAGGGCGCCGCATGTGCGGTATCAGTTATTAGACAGTAGTTAGAAAAGCAAATGATTCTTACCGAATAATGTTGTGAGAAGCCACAACAACTGTAGAACGCCTGGCTGGTTATTTAAAATCCCGACCAGTATGTGGTTGTCCTAGACTGCAGCCATGGTCCTCTATAGTGCTCAGGAGCATACGACAGGTATGGCAAATAATTGGAAAAATAATTCAGGATCGCAGGAGGCGCTGCCAGGACTGAGATCAATGGCACATCAGGGACGATGTGGATGATGAAAGATAATCTTTATTAATAGGCAGTCTTCATGTTTCAAGGGCTGAATCGCCCTCTTCGTCAAGATTATATACACCCAATACAATTTTATACCTATGTTCCATCTATGCTGATTCTTGGGAAGGCCACAAAAAGCCTACAACAACTGCGAATCCCAGCAACAGTGTACCCAACATTCACTCACAGGCGCTGTTGCAGTGGATACAATACCCCATAATAGGCTGAACAAAGATGACGGCGCTCCTGGTACCATCAAGGAGGAAACATTCCCGCAAGCACTCTCTCTACCACAGAAAAGGCATAGAGCGACATCTCCCCCACTAAATATTATTCACTCTCCCTAATGAAACCAATAATTTATTTTTGGGGCATGCATTTCACTATTAATATACAAAAGACAGTTTGTCATCTCCAGAATAAAAAGGGGGGGGGGACCCAGATAGAAAGATATTTGAGAATAAAACTTTATTGCAGAATTAGGCTGTCACTGACTTTCCCTGCGACAGGTGGCAGGAGATCGGTGAGACTGGCAACACGTGGTTTGATCTGACATGTTTTCCGTTTGGATCACATGAGGTCTGTGTTTCTGGTGCTTGCCACACCTTCTTTCCCCAGGTGTGGCTATTATGATCATTTAACCTTCTCTATTTATTGTTATTCCTCCCACTATGCTATCTGGTTTATAGCTTCAGTTTGAGTTGTGGATAGCTGGTGTGTGGATCTCGGCTGAGTTCCTGGTGCTGCCATAGCCACTTGAAGTTAATAGTTTTTTTCCCTTTTGTATTTTGTTTGGGTTGTTTTGTGTGTTGCATTTCCCTGTGATTTGTATTAAGGCCTGAAGGAGGCTCCTGTTCCTCCTCCTCCTTTTTGGAGGAACAGGTTGTCTCAGTCCTGACATTAGTACCAGGGTCCTATAGGGTGAGTTAGGACATTAGTTATTCCTGTGTATGAACTCACCTACCTCTGAGGTCTGTTCATACTGGTAGTTAGTCAGGACTTTGATTAGGGTTTTACTAGGAGGTGTTCGTCTCCTTTTCCTAGTTTCCAGGCCTTATTCCCTCACCCCTTTCCCTCCTATGTTCGGTGTGGTGTTTCCCTCCCACACCAGAATGAGACATAGGCATATGATAGCGACATACAAACCCTCGGGAGGGAAATGTCAATGAAACCCCCAAGCAACGCCTGCGATCCTCCCTCTGGGATGCGCGCCAAAAAATCTCTGCTTTAAATGTGTTGTGATTTTTTTAAATGTATATAGTCCTGACGAAGAGGGTGATTCAGCCCTTGAAATGCGTAGACTGACGTAGATTATCTTTCATCATCCACATCGTCCCTGATGTGCCATTGATCTCAGTCCTGGCAGCGCCTCCTGCGATCCTGAATTATTTTTCCAATTATCAGACATGATTTACTGTATTGCGTTCAAGATGGAGGGGAGAGAGAGAGAAAAAGCAAAAATATATAAAAAAAATTAACGAAAAGAGATAACATGTTTTCCTAAAAAAAAATCTGAGTTCTAGGAGACTAGAGGGTCGGCCCACTCCGAATCGGGTCCAAAAAGAACTTTGGCGCACCTGAACAGAATCGCAAGAGGTTCACTCATCTCTAAATCAGATCTTTCCTTTACTTCCCATAATAAATTACTGGCACACTCTTGTCATCTGCACCTCAAGAACATTTCCAGGATCTGCCCTTTTTTCACAGTGGAAACGGCTACAACTGGTGTTCTTGCTTTCATCCATTCTTGTCTTGATTACTGTAACTCAGGAATTTATTTTCCGTCCTGCATAATGGAAACCAGACAGATCCGTTATGCTTGCCCATAGACATCTATTATGACGGATCAAAGCGGAATGCCTCTAAACGTTTACGTTTTGAATTCCATTTTACAAATTCGGTAATTTCCATTATTACCATGTTATAATAGAAAGCAATAACGGAATTCATAATAGTGATGTGAACTCACCCTAACTCCCATCTACAAGACTGTTTCTTGAGCTCCAGCTCTCTGGAATGCACTGCCCAAGACAATCAAGTTAATTCCCAACTTAAAAGCAGTTTTTTTTATGCAGGCTTATCATGTTCACTAAATTTACTTTTCCCCCTTGACCCTCATACTTCAGAACCAAACTCTCTGATCCTACAGTAATTCCCACACTCATTGCATTAGCCCATGCAGCTCCTCATGCACTTTCCCATTTAGTACAAAGGTGGCAGGACCAGAATTTAACTTTTTGTCTCACCCTATTTCCTCATAGATTGTAAGCTCGTGCAAGCAGGGGCCTCGAACCTAGTGTCTCATTTGTATATGAGCTGCTATCCTGTGATATCTATTTTGATTTGTACATGTACTTGTGAATTGTATAGCACTGCAGAATATGGTGGTGTTAGATAAATAAATATTATTATTATTATTATTATTATTATTGTCACAATGACTACCAAGCAGATAATATCATTCATTCACAGCAGCAGTAAACTGACAATAGATTACCTATCTATAGTGTTGAGCGAAGCAAAGCATTCAAAGCGGAATTCAGTCCAAAGTATAGGAAAACATTGATTTGCAATAAATGCAAATGTCCTTGCGCTTCGTGGCAACGAATCAGGTTTTCCTAAAATGGCAGCTGCACGTGTTACAAAGCAAAGCTAAGTGTAGAGGAGACAAGCCCGGAAATGCAATATCACCTATAATGCCGTGCAGCCAGCTAATCCACAGATAGCTATCCCCTGTGATGTCACAGCACTAAAAAAATACTCAACCCGCACGGTCTCCACCATTGTTCTGTGAACTGACCATAGGGAGAGACGTGGCAAGCACTCATATGCTAGAGACACTGTTGCTGAAAATGATTAATAGATGAATTCAATACCAATGAGATGGAGGCCTTTATTATTCTACTGCCCAGCGTGCCAACCAATACCATCCAGTCTGCACCCCTTAGGGGGGCCAGCTCTTATTGATGACCATCCTCATCATTTGCTGGGCTGCAGAGCACTGGGGTTGGAGAAGTATGCCAGCATATTGCGCCCCCACCTAACCATCCAAACCCTATACTAGCAACAGCCCGGTATATCAAAGGTGCCGCTCAGCCATTAACAATAAAGACCGAATATACAGTGTGGTCCTCATTATTAAATGAAAGGCAGGCTAATTGACAGTGCAGTTCTTCACTGCATCATGGCCGACAGCCGCTCCGTGTGGCCGTAAAGGAAGAGTAGCCTAGGTACTCCTGATTTATAACGATTGATGACAAATTAATTCGTAACGAATCGAATTTCTTGCCAAGCTTCGGCAAAGCTACCAAATCTAATTTTTGAAAACTTTGTACATATCTATATAGAAACTTTGGGGCACATTTATTAAACCCTATACCTGGCGGTGGATCCACCGAAGTTATGAAGAGGCGACGGCCTCTTCATAACTTTGACGCATCCACCGCCACATCTAAATGTAAGACAGCTTCCAAATTGTCTTACAGGCGTACAAAATGGTAAATGAGATGGGCCTGCCAGCCCGTCCCCTTCCCCACCCACGCCAAGCGCACTTTTTTAGACCTGTTGTGAGAGGGGAAAAAGTTGCAGATTGCAGCGCAGCTGACCGCTGCAATCTGCACCTGAAATACAGTCAGGTCCATAAATATTGGGACATCGACACAATTCTAACATTTTTGGCTCTATACACCACCACAATGGATTTAAAATGAAACGAACAAGATGTGCTTTAACGGCAGACTGTCAGCTTTAATTTGAGGGTATTTACATCCAAATCAGGTGGACGGTGTAGGAATTATAACAGTTTGCATATGTGCCTCCCACTTGTTAAGGGACCAAAAGTAATGGGACAGAATAATAATCCTAAATCAAACTTTCACTTTTTAACACTTGGTTGCAAATCCTTTGCAGTCAATTACAGCCTGAAGTCTGGAACGCATAGACCTCACCAGACGTTGGGTTTCATCCCTGGTGATGCTCTGCTAGGCCTCTACTGCAACTGTCTTCAGTTCCTGCTTGTTCTTGGGGCATTTTCCCTTCAGTTTTGTCTTCAGCAAGTGAAATGCATGCTCAATCAGATTCAGGTCAGGTGATTGACTTGGCCATTGCATAACATTCCACTTCTTTCCCATAAAAAACTCTTTGGTTGCTTTTGCAGTATGCTTTGGGTCATTGTCCATCTGCACTGTGAAGCGCCGTCCAATGAGTTCTGAAGCATTTGGCTGAATATGAGCAGATATTGCCCGAAACACTTCAGAATTCATCCTGCTGCTTTTGTCAGCAGTCACATCATCAATAAATACAAGAGAACCAGTTCCATTGGCAGCCATACATGCCCATGCCATGACACTACCACCACCATGCTTCGCTAATGAGGTGGTATGCTCAGGATCATGAGCAGTTCCTTTCCTTCTCCATACTCTTCAATTCCCATCACTCTGGTACAAGTTGATCTTGGTCTCATCAGCTTTTTTGGATGTCGTTTGGCAAACTCTAATCTGGCCTTCCTGTTTTTGAGGCTCACCAATGGTTTACATCTTGTGGTGAACCCTCTGTATTCACTCTGGTGAAGTCTTCTCTTGATTGTTGACTTTGACACACATACACCTACCTCCTGGAGAGTGTCCTTGATCTGGCCAACTGTTGTGAAGGGTGTTTTCTTCACCAGGCAAAGAATTTTTCGGTCATTCACCACAGTTGTTTTTGTGACTTCCGGGTCTTTTGGTGTTGCTGAGCTCACCGGTGCGTTCCTTCTTTTTAAGAATGTTCCAAACAGTTGTTTTCGCCATGCCATATGTTTTTGCTATCTCTCTGATGGGTTTTTGTGTTTTTTCAGCCTAATGATGGCTTGCTTCACTGATGGTGACAGCTCTTTGGATCTCATCTTGAGAGTTGACAGCAACAGATTCCAAATGCAAATAGCACACTTGAAATGAACTCTGGACCTTTATCTGCTCATTGTAATTTGGATAATGAGGGAATAACACACACTTGGCCATGGAACAGCTGAGAAGCCAATTGTCCCATTACTTTTGGTCCCTTAACAAGTGGGAGGCACATATGCAAACTGTTGTAATTCCTACACCGTTCACCTGATTTGGATGTAAATACCCTCAAATTAAAGCTGACAGTCTGCAGTTAAAGCACATCTTGTTTGTTTCATTTCAAATCCATTGTGGTGGTGTATAGAGCCAAAAATGTTAGAATTGTGTCGATGTCCCAATATTTATGGACCTGACTGTATGCCTAATATAGGCAGATTTCATGTACGTAAATGACTCCCTTTATCTTTCTGTGCTGTTTGCTATAGAAGGACAATATTATGTATTTCGTTTTCAATGGCATAGTACTGCAGAAATAAAAAAGAAAAACAACCAGAAATTCTAAAAAAATAAATGCTTTCACTGAATATTGAGCTTAAAAAGTATCCCTGTCGGATGGAAATGTCTCTTTAAACACCTACTTCTGATGAGGTGTTGCTGGCGCATCCATACCACTCAGGTTCCTGATTTGGTGGCATTTGAAAGGTGGGTATGCTTCCCTGCTACCTTACCAAGTACAATAATTGCCATATAGTGTTGCCAAGGTTGTCAGAGTACTCCAAATCAATATATTAGTCTCCCAGTTTTAATGTGGATCTATTTTAAAATGCTCGATTATTATTATTATTATTAACCACTTCCCATCTGGGCCATTTGCCCCCTTCCTGACCAGGCCTAATTTAGCAAATCTGACATATCTCACTTTATGTGGTAATGACTTTGGAACGCCCTTTCTTATCCAAGTCATTCAGAGATTGTTTTCTCGTGACACATTGTACTTCATGATATTTATAAATTTGAGTCAATATATTTCACCTTTATTTATGAAAAATCCCAAATTTACAAAAAAAATTGAAGAATTTGCAATTTTCTAAATTTCAATTTCTCTGCTTTTAAAACAGAAAGTGATACCTCAGAAAATATTTATTACTTAACATTCCCCATATGTCTACTTTATGTTGGCATCATTTTGGAAATGTCATTTAATTTTTTTAGGACGTTAGAAGGCTTAGAAGTTTAGAAGCAATTCTTCAAATTTTTAAGAAAATTGCTAAAACCCACTTTTTAAGGACTAGTTCAGGTCTGAAGTTACTTTGTGGGGCCTACATAGTGGATACCCCCATAAATGACCCCATTGTAGAAACTACACCCCTCAAGTTACTTAAAACTGATTTTACAAACTTTGTTAACCCTTTAGGCGTTCCACAAGAATTAAAGGAAAATGGAGATCAATTTTTTGGCAGATTTTCCATTTTAATCAAATTTTTTCTTTAACACATCGATGGTTAACAGCCAAACAAAACTCAATATTTATTACCCAGATTCTGCGGTTTACAGAAACACCCCACATGTGGTCATAAACTGCTGTATGGGCACACGGCAGGGCGCAGAAGAAAAGGAACTCCACATGGTTTTTAGATGCCATGTCCCATTTGAAGCCCCCCTGATGCACCCTTACAGTAGAAACTCCGAAGAAGTGATCCCATTTTGGAAACTAGGGGATAAGGTGCCAGTTTTATTGGTACTATTTTTGGGTACATATGATTTTTTGATCATTCATTATAACACTTTATGGGGCAAGGTGACCAAAAAATTGGTTGTTTTAGCACAGTTTTTATTTATTTATTTTTACAGCGTTCACCTGAGGGGTTCGGTCAAGTGACATTTTTATAGAGCAGATTGTTACGGATGTGGCGATACCTAACATGTATACTTTTTCTAATTTATTTAAGTTTTACACAATAATAGAATTTTTGAAACAAAAAAATTATGTTTTAATATGTCCATGTTCTGAGAGCTATAGTTTTTTTTATTTTTTGAGAGATTTTCTTATGTAGGGGCTCATTTTTTGCGGGATGAGGTGACGGTTTTATTGGTACCATTTTGTGGGAAATACGCCTTTTTGATCACTTGGTGTTGCACTTTTTGTGATGTAAGGTGACAAAAATTGCTTGTTTTGACACAGTTCTTTTTTTTTTTTTTTTTAAGGTGTTCATCCGAGGTTTTAGGTCATGTCATATTTTCATATAGCTGTTTTTTACGGACGCGGCAATACCTAATATGTATACTTTTTTTTTATTTCACTTTCACACAATAATAGCATTTTTGAAACCAAAAAAAATGATGTTTTAGTGTCTCCATGTTCTAAGAGCTATATTTTTTTTTATTTTTTGAGAGATTTACTTATGTAGGGGATAATTTTTTGCGGGGTGAGGTGACGGTTTTATTGGTATCATTTTGTGGGACATACGCCTTTTTGATCACTTGGTGTTGCACTTTTTGTGATGTAAGGTGACAAAAATGGCTTTTTTTGACAGTTTTTTAAATTTTTTTATGGTGTTTATCGGACTGGGTCGATTTTGTAATATATTTATAGAGCCGAACGTCACAGACGTTCTATTTTATTTTATTTCTTCTATTTTTTCTTTTTATTTTTTTATTCCTTACTTGGGGAATTAATTTTTTTACATGTGAAACCTTTTTTTTATTTTATTTTTTTAACACTTTATTTTTTAATTTTTAATTTTACACTTTTCGTCCCCCATAAGGTCATACAAGAACTATGGGGGACATTTACTTCACTTTTTTTTTTTTTCACAGTTGATTTCTCCCGTAACTGGGGCTGACATAGTAGCCCCAGTTACAGGAGAAATACACCCCCTCCCCCCCCAGAGAGGCTGTACAGCGCTGTACAGCCTCAGTGCAGGGCTGATCGAGGTCTGTGAAAGACCTCACACAGCTCCTGCACTCTGAGGTCCCGGCGATCACATGACCGATCACATTCCTGCTCTGCATACACAGCGCTCTGCGAGCGCTGTGTATGCAGCAATCCAGAAGGCAGGGGCACCTGGGCACTGTCCCTGCCTTCTCTAAGGGTTGCCCTGCTGTCACTGCAGCTGGCCGGTTCGCCAAATTTTTAGGAAAAATTCGCTTAGATCCGAATTTATTTGCAGTGAATCGTGTTAAAAAACAGCTATTTCCTGGCTGCTGAGAGCCTTTATAGTGGTATAGAACACTGTGCCTTGTAGTAACACGCATAGGGAGTCTGTTTTAGTAGTGAAATAATACTGTGAGTCCATATGACATGCAGATGACAGGCGTCGCTCTTTGAATTACTGCACACTTCACTTATTAGAGCAGTCACGGGGCCAAAACTGACTAAATAACTCAAGTATGAACTCAGCTTTACAGGTCGATGTTAGCGTCAAGAAGAAGCACACTCCTTTTACACCGTCGCCAGATGATTCCACATAGATGTTATTAGAACCTGTTCTATTAAACGCGTATACAAGTAGAGCTCCCCAGACACTGATTAATTTGCCCTTCCTCTGATCCGTCAGAACAATAACCCACAAAAAACAAATCCTGTCTGTGGAGTATACACCTTCACTCGATCAGCATTTGCTCAATAATCCATCAGTATTGCTAATGCCCAAAAAAAAATCAGGAGTGGATGTAAAACAGAGATGACACGTGAATGGAATATTTGCATGTCTTCTGTGTTTTCTACCCACTCCTGCTTTTGGCTACCAAATCATAAGCCAATTCTGATGGGACCATACAGGCCTTACAGCTGCTACACAGACAGGATCCATTGTGCGTCTCATTTTTCCTTCCTTCTGACAGATCAGAAGACAGGTCAAATAAATGATGATGTCAGCCAGGCCGAAAGCCAAAATAGTGGACCAGTCATGCAGTGGGGAATCAGCATGAGGAGACCACAGAGTGGCCCAAGGACAGAGTCTGGATTTGGCAGCAGTATGAGGAGGCCACTAAGTAGCACAATGACAGAGTCTGGGGTTGGCAGCAGTATGAGGAGGCCACCGAGTGGCACAATGACAGAGTCTGGAGGTGGCAGAAGTATGAGGAGGCCACCGAGTGGCATAATGACCGAGTCTGGAGGTGGCGGCATCAGGAGAAAGCCACCAAGTAGCACAATGACAGAGTCTAGAGGTGGCGGATGCAGCAGCAGCATCGGGAGAAGGGTACCAAGTGGCAAAATTACAGAGTCTGGAGGTGGCAGATGCAGAAGCAGCATCATGAGAAGGCCACTGAGTGGCACAATGACAGAGTCTGTAGATGGCAGCCATATGATGAGGCCACCAAGTGGCACAATGACCGAGTCTGGAGGTGGCGGCATCAGGAGAAAGCCACCAAGTGGCACAATGACAGAGTCTGGATGTGGCAGATTCAGCAGCAGCATCATGAGAAGGCCACAGAGTGGAACAATGACAGAGTCTGTAGATGGCAGCAGTATGATGAGGCCACCAAGTGGCACAATGATAGAGTCTGGAGTGGCGGCAGCATCAGGAGGTTGTCATTGTTTTCATGTACTTTTTGTATATTTGTTGTTTCATAATATATATTTTCCTCACACTTTCAGATGTCACACGCTCACACAACGTCATTCTGTCCATACAGCAAAAGGAGTTTTTCAGTCACCCATCATTTTTACCGGAAAAAAAAAACACTTTGAAAGAGTGGCACAATGACAGAGTCTGTAGATGACAGCAGCATGAGGAGACCACAGAGTGGCAAGGTGACATAATGTGGAGATGGCAGCAGCAGGATACCACAGAGTGGCAAGGTGACATAGTGTGGAGATGGCAGCAGAATGAGGAGACCACAGAGTGGCAAGGTGACATAGTGTGGAGATGGCAGCAGCAGCAGCATGAGGAGACCACAGAGTGGCAAGGTGACATAGCATGGGGATGGCAGCTGCAGCAGCAGGATACCACAGAGTGGCAAGGTGACATAGTGTGGAGATGGCAGCAGCATGAGGAGACCACAGAGTGGCAAGGTGACATAATGTGGAGATGGAAGCAGCAGGATACCACAGAGTGGCAAGGTGACATGGTGTGGAGATGGCAACAGCATGAGGAGAACACAGAGTGGCAAGGTGACATAGTTTGGAGGTGGCGGCAGCATCAGGAGGCCACAGAATGGCAAGGTGACATAGTGTGGAGATGGCAGCAGCATGAGGAGACCACAGAGTGGCAAGGTGACATAGTGTGAAGATGGCATCAGCATGAGGAGGCCACAGACTGGCAAGGTGACATAGTTTGGAGGTGGCGGCAGCATCAGGAGGCCACAGAGTGGCAAGGTGACATAGTGTGGATATGGCAGCAGGATACCACAGAGTGGCAAGGTGACATAGTGCGGAGATGGCGGCAGCAGCATGAGGAGACCACAGAGTGGCAAGGTGACATAGTGTGGAGATGGCAGCAGCATGAGGAGACCACAGAGTGGCAAGGTGACATTGTGTGGAGATGGCAGCAGCAGCAGCAGCATCAGGAGACCACAGAGTGGCAAGGTGACATAGCATGGAGATGGCAGCTGCAGCAGCAGGATACCACAGAGTGGCAAGGTGACATAGTGTGGAGATGGCAGCAGCATGAGGAGACCACAGAGTGGCAAGGTGACATAATGTGGAGATGGCAGCAGCAGGATACCACAGAGTGGCAAGGTGACATGGTGTGGAGATGGCAGCAGCATGAGGAAAACACAGAGTGGCAAGGTGACATAGTTTGGAGGTGGCGGCAGCATCAGGAGGCCACAGAGTGGCAAGGTGACATAGTGTGGAGATGGCAGCAGCATGAGGAGACCACAGAGTGGCAAGATGACATAGTGTGGAGATGGCATCAGCATGAGGAGGCCACAGACTGGCAAGGTGACATAGTTTGGAGGTGGCGGCAGCATCAGGAGGCCACAGAGTGGCAAGGTGACATAGTATGGATACCACAGAGTGGCAAGGTGACATAGTGTGGAGATGGCGGCAGCAGCATGAGGAGACCACAGAGTGGCAAGGTGACATAGTGTGGAGATGGCAGCAGCATGTGGAGACCACAGAGTGGCAAGGTGACATAGTGTGGAGATGGCAGCAGCATGAGGAGGCCACAGAGTGGCAAGGTGATATAATGTGGATATGGCAGCAGCAGGATACCACAGAGTGGCAAGGTGACATAGTTTGAAGGAGGCAGCAGCATCAGGAGGCCACAGAGTGGCAAGGTGACATAGTGTGGATATGGCAGCAGCAGCAGGATACCACAGAGTGGCAAGGTGACATAGTGTGGAGATGGCAGCAGCATGAGGAGACCACAGAGTGGCAATGTGACATAGTGTGGAGATAGCAGCATCAGGATACCACAGAGTGGCAAGGTGACATAGTGTGGAGAGTGGGGCGGTGGGTGGCAATACCAGTACCCGCTGATGAAGGTGGGTGCAAGAAGGAGCACTTGGCATCAGATGTGTGGCATCAGGAGGGTTGCAGCATCAGAGTAGTAGCTGAGGCAGGTAGTCGTAAGAAACCGGTCTCTTATCAGTGTTGGTGTGGCACCATGGATTATCTAGTCTGATGCATCAGGAATTGGTTGTTGGAAATCCTGACTGATCCACGCCTGATTCATCTTGACAAAGGTCAGTCTCTCCACATTTTGGGTGGACAGGCGAGTTCTCTTTGGGGTAACTATGGCCCCCGCCCCACTAAACACCAGCTCTGATGCCACACTACTGGCCGGGCGGACAGCTTTTCCAGGGCAAACTCTGCTAGTTGCGGCCACAAATCCAGTTTGGCTACCAAGTAGTCCAGCGGATCTTCAATCTGGGGTGGCAGGGTGCTGTCTAAGTATGCCACCACCTGCTGCTGCTGGTGAGTAGTTTCTTCACTTAGCGAGTGAAGAAAGCTACTCATCAGCGACTGTAGATTCAGGCTGCTGCTGATGGAGCTGGTACTGCTCCTGCCACCCCACCCCTCCCCAGCAGCCATGGCAGTGGAACGTGAGCGCAGAGGGCCCCCCCGGTCAGACCTGCAAGAGGATGGCGCAGATAGGCAGCGGCCAACTGACTTTTACCACATATGACTGCAGCGCTGAACGCTGCATAAAATTTGTTTTTCCACCAAAATAAGTCAGAAACGATTTTACCACATATAACTGCAGCACTGAACGCTGAATGAAATTAGTTTTTCCACCAAAATAATTCACAAAAGATTTTAACGCATATAAGTGCAGAGCTGAACGCTGAATAAAATTTATTTTTCCACCAAAATACTTAAATAAAGATTTTACCACATATAATATATCAGCACGGAAATGGAAAGGGTCTTCGGATTCCCCCCGCACTATACAGACGTCTCAGAAATTAACCGCTGCTCCCGACAGCAGCTCCTGGGAAGGTCATGTAGAGTCCTGATCATCCGGTATCTATTCGCTCCGCTAAAGGATTATTTTGAAAGTGTGTAGAAGCCACACGGGGCCCCCACGTGGCAGATTTATCATGGAGACATCATGGAGATTTAACCACATATAACCGCAGCACTGACTGCTGAATAAATTTTGTTTTTTGACTGAAATACTTCAATAAAGGTTTTACCACATATAACCACCGCACTGACTGACTACTGCTCTACCCCGGGCACGTTTGGCTCCCAGGCTCCCACCCTACTGAATCCCAGCCATGCTTTTAACATATAACCGCCAACGTAAACTGAGAATGCATTTTTCTGTTTGTACTGAAATAGGCCACTAAACGCTTTCAACACATATAACCGCCGCCAACGTGAGCTGAGAATGCATTTTTCTGTTTGTACTGAAATAGGCCACTAAACGCTTTCAGCGCATATAACTGCCGCCAACGTGAACCGAGAATGTATTTTTCTGTTTGTACTGAAATAGGCCACTTAACCCTTTCAACACATCTAACCGCCACCGCCGTGAACTGAGAATGTATTTTTCTGTTTGTACTGAAATAGGCCACTAAATGCTTTCAACACATCTAACCGCCGCTGACATGATGTCACGGGGTTCCGAAGGTGCACTCGGTCCCCCATCGCCCGCAGATCTGTTGCTTAGCTTTGGGAATGAGGATCTGTGTTTGACCTCATTCCCAGGGCGGCTTTACTAGTTGGGTGGCTCCCTGCTCCTAAGTCTGCCTTGAGCGCCGAGCTGATCACTCGGTGCTCGACTGGTTGGTCTGTCGGTCATGTGACGCTGGCCACGTCACATGACCCTCACTCCCCACTATAAATACAGGCAGCCTGCTGGCTACAGGTTGCCTGTTAATTTTCTAGGTTAATCTGTTGGACTGCTGAATACTTACCTAATCCTGTTCCTTGACCATCCTTTTGCCTGATCCTCCTGTACTGCGCATCCGACCTGGTATTGTGACCTCGGCTCCCACCTGACTACTCTCTTAGGACTCCTCTTGTACTTCTCTGCTCTCCTGGTATTTTACCCCGGCTTCTCCTGACCATTCTTTGCTTAATCCTTTGTACTTTGTAGTTTTCCTGGTATTGACTCGGTCCGTTCACGTCCTGTTGTTTGTCTGTCTGTCATCCCTGCACTTATTCCAAGTTAGGGATTGCCGTCCAGTTGTCCCCTGTCATTAGGACTCGCGAGGCAAGTAGGCAGGGCCAGGGGTAAGGGTGGAGCGCAGTGGTCACTTCCCTCCCCCCCTGTGTACGTGACCGTTACAGATTAACAGGCCCAATAACCACTGTATTATGAATCCTCTGGTGACCCTGACTGACTATGTCTCTAATCTGACGCAGATGGTGCAGGAGTTAGGGGAAAAACTCAGCTCTTTTGAGTTAGGGCAAGGCTCTTCCACTCCTCAGGCCTCCAGTCTGCATTTTGAGCCCCAGATTAAGCTCTAACCTTTTCTGGAGACCGGAAGAAGTTTCTCTCTTTTAAGGAGAGTTGCAAACTTTACTTCCGTTTGCGCCCCGTGTCTTCTGGGCCCGAGAGTCAACGCGTGGGCATTATCATTTCCCGATTACAGGGTGATCCCCAGGACTGGGCGTTCTCTTTACCTGCTGGCGCCAGTTGTTTATATTCTGTGGAGGGGTTCTTTCAGGCCCTAGGTACCCTCTATGATGAACCAGACAGGGCTCTAATAGCCGAGACGGCTCTAAAGGCACTGGTTCAGGGCAATTTACCAGCGGAGGATTATTGCACCCAATTCAAAAGGTGGTGTGTCCCCTCAGGATGGAACGAACCAGCCCTGAAGAGTCAGTTCAGGTCAGGTCTGTCTGATAAATTAAAGGATCTTCTGGTCAGTTATCAACTTCCAGAGACCTTAGAGGAGATGATGACCCTTGTTGTCCGACTTGACCGACGGGTTAGAGAGAGACGACAGGAACAACAGTTCTCTTCCCAGATGGTGGTCCAGCCAGAGGCCTATCCCAGAGACAATGCTGAGGTCTCCACCGAGGAACCCATGCATGTTGGCATGACCCGAGGGAATCTTCGCCGCAGACGTGGAGAATGCTTTTACTGTGGAGATGCTGACCATTGGATCAACCAGTGTCCTAAGAAGGTCCTCTCTGTCAATTTTCCTAAGGCAAGGCAACCTAAAGACCAGGTACACCCTGAATTTTCTAAATGTAAGCTTTCGGTACCCATTACGATTTCTCTGGGAGTAGATAAATGGCCGGGTAAGGCCTTTATTGATTCTGGCTCAGCGGCTAGCTTTATTGACTCTGAGTATGCTGTTAGATTGGATATTCCTATGTTTGCCTTACCAACTCCTATCCATGTCATGGCTATTGATGCTACTCCTCTTATTGGTGGTACGGTGAGCTTATGTACCTCGGAGATTTCTCTAACCGTGGGTGTGTGCCACTCAGAGAGATGTTCGCTTCTAGTCCTGGAGAACCTACCTGCTGAGGTGGTACTAGGGTTGCCTTGGCTCCGACTACATAACCCCACTATAGATTGGTCCAATGGGGAGTTGGTGAGATGGGGGCCTAAGTGTGACTCGTGCCTGTCCGTGTTACAGGCTGGGGTCTCAGTAAAGTCTGATACTTTACCCTCTGTTGTTAGAGAATATTCTGATGTATTCTCATCACCAACCCCGGAGGTTCTACACCCCCATAGACCTTATGATTGTACCATAGAGCTAGTAGAGGGGGCCAAGTTTCCTAAAGGACGAATTTATAATCTTTCTATGCCCGAACGCAAGGCCATGGAAGATTATATTAAGGAGAGCCTTGATAAAGGGCATATTAGACCTTCTGTCTCTCCTATGGGGGCGGGGTTTTTCTTCGTTAAGAAAAAAGATGGTGGTCTTAGGCCATGTATCGATTACCGGAGATTAAATAAAATCACTGTCCAGAATAGATACTCCCTCCCATTGATTCCGGATTTATATAACCAGGTCCTGGGGGCAACCTGGTTTTCCAAAATTGACCTGAAAGGGGCATACAATCTAATCCGAATCAAGGAGGGAGACGAATGGAAGACGGCGTTCAATACTCCGGTAGGACACTTTGAATATCAGGTGATGCCTTTTGGACTCAGCAATGCCCCAGCTGTGTTCCAAAACTTCATGAATGACATTCTTAGGGAGTTCTTAGGTAAATTTGTTATTGTCTATCTTGACGACATTTTGATATTCTCTCCTGACTTCGAATCCCATGTGTCTCATGTTAGACAAGTATTAGAGGTGTTGAGGGAGAATCAGCTATCCGCTAAACAAGAGAAATGTGTCTTTGGTGTGCAGGAGATTCTGTTTCTAGGGCATGTTCTGACTCCTCACGCCTTCAAGATGGATCCTGGTAAGGTACTAGCAATTAAGGAATGGGTAAGACCTTCATCCTTAAAGGCCTTACAACGGTTCTTAGGTTTCGCCAATTACTATCGTAAATTTATTATGAATTTTTCCGTAATTGCTAAACCGTTGACCGACCTTACTAAGATAGGGGCGGATTTGGAGAATTGGTCTACTGAGGCCATTTCTTCATTTGAAAAATTAAAAAAGGCATTCAGTAGCGCTCCCATTCTAATCCAGCCTGATCAGGAGAAACCTTTTATTGTGGAGGGGGATGCGTCCGAGGACGGCGCAGGAGCAGTCCTTTCACAAGGTCCTGCTAGCCTCACTAATCTGAGACCATGTGCCTTCTTCTCCAGGAAATTCTCTCCCACGGAGAGAAACTACGACATAGGGAATAGGGAGCTGCTGGCCATTAAATGGGCATTTGAGGAGTGGAGGCATTTTCTGGAGGGGGCAAGGCATTGTGTAACTGTTGTCACTGACCATAAAAACCTTATGTTTCTCGAGTCTGCTAAGAGGTTGAATCCCCGTCAAGCCAGATGGGCTCTGTTTTTTACTCGTTTTGATTTTTCCATCACGTTCAGGCCGGGAAGTAAAAATGTGAAGGCGGACGCATTATCTCGGAGCTTCCAGGCTTTTCAACCTACTGAGGTACCACCTGAATCCATCCTACCAGAAAAAATCTTCTTAGCAGCTCTTACCCAGGATATCTCGGCTCGCATTAGGTCGGAACAACATCTGGCACCGGTATCCACCCCAACAGATAAGTTGTTTGTTCCCATACAATTTCGTCTCCAGCTGTTGGGTGAGTGTCACGATTCTGCCTTTTGTGGACATCCGGGTGTTGAGGGCACTAAGGATCTGGTTTCTAGATCTTATTGGTGGCCCACTCTAACTAGGGATGTCAAGTCCTATGTGTCAGCCTGTGAGGTTTGTGCCAGGTCCAAGACACCTAGGACTCGCCCTGCTGGTAACCTACGACCCCTACCCATTCCCAGTAGACCCTGGTCCCATATCTCGATGGACTTTATAACTGACCTACCGCTGGTGGAGGGTAAGACTGTAGTGTGGGTAGTGGTGGATAGGTTTAGCAAGATGGTCCATTTCATTCCCCTGTCTAAACTCCCGAATCCCAAAACCCTGGCGTCTATTTTTGTGAAAGAAATTGTTCGATTGCATGGTATCCCGGAAAATATTGTTTCTGACAGGGGTGTGCAGTTTGTGTCCAAATTCTGGAGGGCCTTCTGTCAAAAATGTAAAATTTCATTGTCTTTTTCCTCTGCCTACCACCCTGAGAGTAATGGGCAGACTGAACGCCTTAATCAGTCTGTCGAACAATTCTTGAGGTCGTATGTTGCTGATGACCAGCAATTATGGGTGAAATTCCTTCCGTTGGCTGAATTTGCTTTGAATAACCGTGTCAATTCTTCCGCTGGGGTCTCCCCTTTCTTTTGTAACCATGGTTTTCATCCCCGTTTTCATTCTGGGTCGTCCGTCTCCTCCTCTAACCCTGAAGCGGATAAACTCTCCTCCGAACTGTGCACAGTTTGGGCCCGGGTTCAATCGAACCTAGAAAAGGCTCAATGTTCTCAGAAACTCAAGGCTGATAGGAGACGTTCAAGGGGGGTAAACTTTCAGGTTGGGGATAAAGTATGGTTGTCCTCCAAGAATCTATCTCTCAAGGTAACTTCTAAAAAATTTGCTCCTCGTTTTATTGGACCATATAAGATCACGGAAGTGATTAACCCGGTATCTTTTAGGTTGGAGCTGCCCGAGTCATTCCACATTCATAATGTGTTCCATAAATCTCTGCTTAAAAAATATTTTGAACCGGTAGTACCATCAAAAGCCTCGCCTCCGCCAGTTCTTGTTAATGATGCTGTCGAGTATGTGGTGTCTAAAATAGTGGATGTCCGGAAGGTGCGTAATTCCTTGCAGTACCTGATTCACTGGAAGGGGTATGGACCTGAAGAGAGATCTTGGGTACCTGCCAGGGAGGTTCATGCTCCTAGACTTGTTCGTAAATTTCATTTAGAACACCCTGAAAAGCCATCGCCTGAAGTCTTGGGTCCAGTGGCCCCTCGTAAAAGGGGGGGGTACTGTCACGGGGTTCCGAAGGTGCACTCGGTCCCCCATCGCCCACAGACCTGTTGCTTAGCTTTGGGAATGAGGATCTGTGTTTGACCTCATTCCCAGGACGGCTTTACTAGCTGGGTGGCTCCCTGCTCCTAAGTCTGCCTTGAGCGCCGAGCTGATCACTCGGTGCTCGACTGGTTGGTCTGTCGGTCATGTGACGCTGGCCACGTCACATGACCCTCACTCCGCACTATAAATACAGGCAGCCTGCTGGCTACAGGTTGCCTGTTAATTTTCTAGGTTAATCTGTTGGACTGCTGAATACTTACCTGATCCTGTTCCTTGACCATCCTTTTGCCTGATCCTCCTGTACTGCGCATCCGTCCTGGTATTGTGACCTCGGCTCCCACCTGACTACTCTCTTAGGACTCCTCTTGTACTTCTCTGCTCTCCTGGTATTTTACCCCGGCTTCTCCTGACCATTCTTTGCTTAATCCTTTGTACTTTGTAGCTTTCCTGGTATTGACTCGGTCCGTTCACGTCCTGTTTGTCTGTCTGTCATCCCTGCACTTATTCCAAGTTAGGGATTGCCGTCCAGTTGTCCCCTGTCATTAGGACTCGCGAGGCAAGTAGGCAGGGCCAGGGGTAAGGGTGGAGCGCAGTGGTCACTTCCCTCCCCCCCTGTGTGTGTGTGTACGTGACCGTTACACGTGAACTGAGAATGCATTTTTCTGTTTGTACTGAAATAGGCCACTAAACGCTTTCAACACATATAACGCCGCCGACGTGAATTGAGAATGCATTTTTCTTTTTGTACTGAAATACTAAATAACCATATAACCACCGCACTAACTGACTGCTACAGCCACTACTTCCGTAAACCCCTGCACCACTACTTGCCGGCTGGTAGGCTGATGAGAAGAAGCTGCTCTACACCGGGCACGTTTGGCTCCCACTGCTGCCACCCTGCTGACTCCCAGCCATGCTTTCAACACATATAACCGCCGACGTGAACTGAGAATATATTTTTCTTTTTGTACTGAAATAGGCCAGTAATCGCTTTCAGAAGAAATAAATGCACCAGTGAAGTGCGTATATATTTTTCTTTCTGTACTGAAATAGGCCACTGAACGCTTTTGCCACAAATAAGTGCACCAGTGAAATGCATATATATTTTTCTTGTTGGACTGAAATAGGTCATTATACGCTTTCACCAGAATTAACTGCAGAAATGCACTGAGAATATATTTTTCTTTTTTTATTGTAATATGTCCCTATACGCTTTCACCAGAAATAACTGCAACAGTGCAGTGCGTATATATTTGTCTTTTTTTAATGAAATACGCCCCTATAAGCTTTCAACAGAAATAACTGCAGAAGTAAGCTGGGAATATATATTTCTTGTTGGAATGAAATAGGCCACTATACGCTTTAACCAGAAAACAAATAGTGCAGTGCGCATATATTTTTCTTTTTTTACTGAAATACGTCCCATATGCTTTCACCAGAAATAACTGCAACAGCGCAGTGCGTATATATTTGTCTTTTTGTAATGAAATACGCCCCTATATGCCTTCAACAGAAATAACTGCAACAGTGCAGTGCGTATATATTTTTCTTATTTTACTGAAATACGCCCCTATACGCTTTCACCAGAATTAACTGCAGAAATGCATTGAGAATATATTTTTATTTTTTTACTGTAATACGCCCCTATACGCTTTCACCAGAAATAACTGCAACAGGGCAGTACATATATATTTTTCTTTTTTTACTGTAATGAACCCCTATATGCTTTGACCAGAAATAGCTGCAACAGTGCAGTGCATATATAATTTCCTTTTTTTACTGTAATACGCCCCTATACGCTTTCAACAGAAATAACTGCAGAAGTGAAATGCGTATATATTTTTCTTGTCGTACTGAATAAGATACTAAGATATAAGCCTCTAAAGCAGTAATGGACAACCTGCGGCTCTCCAGCTGTTGCAAAACTACAACTCCCAGCATGCCCAGACAGCCTACAGCTATCAGCCTACAGCAGGGCATGGTGGGAACTGTAGTTTTACAACAGCTGGAGAGCCGCAGGTTGGCCAGCCCTGCTCTAAAGGCTTTCTAATATAACACTTGCAGCCCAATAACAAAAAGCTGGAATGACAGAGCTGTCTAATGACTACTTGGAACCCCCAAATAATCGTTCCCTGCACTTGTAAATTACTTTCTTATCAATGTCCCTAGCACCTTCTGACGTCTCTCCCTGCACTAAGATGCTGTGAAATGATTCCTTTCCCTGCACTTATAAATCCTTTTTTTTAATTTTTTTTTAAACAGAGGTTTTTCCAATTGCTGTCCCTAGCGCCTTCACACATCTATCCCTGCACTCTGAACGCTGGAAAGTGGCAGAATCTAAATCGGCTGCCGTATTTGTAGGGCTGTGAGATCACAGGGCTGGCTGGCTACTGATTGGCTGCATGCAGGCATGTCAATCTGGGTGATCCCACCTTCCCAGAGTTCCATGCCCCATGTCCTCAGTCCTCACACGTGTAGGAAAATTGCGATTCGTTACCACGAAGCGTGAGGAAATTTGCATTCGTTGCGAATCAAATTTTTCCTGAAATTCTAAATGAATTCCACTTCGTCAGCTTCAATTCGCTCATCTCTAATTATTATCATTATTATTATGAGGATTCTTATTATTATTATTAATGTATTGTACCTCTGGAGGTAAGCAGAACAGGATATTTCTTGCTGTTGTTACCCATTTTTTCCCATGGCAACAAATATGCACAAGTTCATGGACTAGGGATCTACATTTTTAAACGTATGTTGCTAAAAGCACAATAGCGGTAATTGTATTTACCAGAAGAGACGAATGTAGGTTATGGAACACATGCTGGTTGTGTTAAACAAAACATAAACTGAGAGAGCACAATTTAGAAACCTCAGAAATAAAGAAGCACCAATGTAATGTAATCCATAATAATGTAATCCTTTCTTGTCTTGTGTTTGCTACAATAATTCATGTCATACCCATCATATCTTATCTGTCATCTGTCTGTAGGTAATAAAATATAAAATGCAGTATAAGTCATTAGTTATAGTTTAGTTAGTTTATAAGCTACAATAATAAATTTATTGATCGCATTATCAAAATAGCATTCACAATAGTAATTGCTGTTGTGACAATATTGTCTGTTACTCTATAATTATTGAATTGGGTTACCTGGTAAGGAATGCATTTCATATGAACGTCGAAGTTGACTCCTTATTTATCATATATAAACCTATACAACGACCAGTTCGAGCCACAAATAAATTATACAGAACCTACAAAAAAATGTTTTGTGTATGCCCAGGTTATTGAAAATACAGAACAACCATGTTAATAATCAATTAAATCTTTATTGAGTCCATGCCCATAAAAAGCATACAAAAGTAGTCCACGCTACCAAGTGGGAAATGAATTTCATTTGATATGTGCAGCCTCCAATAATGTCATGCCCTTTAGTACACCTGGTAGGCTGTCAGTACTTGCACAATTTTGCAGTGGAGACTTTGCATCTCTTTTCTTGTTTATGAAGCACTCAGCACTTTAAAAGTGCAGATTTTATACTACTACTGGAAAGGATGTTCATTGAATGTTGTTTCTTCAATTACAATATGGTCATTATCCTCATCCCCTCTCCTATGAAATTCATTTCCCACTCGGTAGCGTGGACTACTTTTGTATGTTTTTTTATGGGCATGGACTCAATAAAGATTTAATTAATTATTACCATGGTTGTTCTGTATTTTCAATAACCTGGGCACACACAAAACATTCTTTTGTAGGTTCCTTTTTTATCATGTTAAGCTCTAGAGGGGACAATTAATTGCTATAAGACCACCAGAAAGGCAACCTTTTTGATGAAGCGATGCCTGAGTGTGAAATTCCATCATTTGATTTGCAAAAACCCATAGTCACCCCCTTATAAAATCATAATGCTACTACACATTTAATTGTGATAATGCTCTCAAGTTTAAATCTACTGTATATTGTATGTCAATAGTACCCACCGATTTTGGAAACTCCCTGGTGCGAAGATTAGAAGCTGGTGAACTGTTGATGTCAGCATTCCTGTGTTGGTTGATGACATCAAGAACAGAATCCCTGGGCTATCAGCCTGCAGAAGGAGGCGGTGTGATCTGGAGAGGTCAATTTTTTGGGTGCTCTGTAACTAGTGTCAGACTTGGGTGCATGCTCCTAAAAGTACCACCAATAGTAATAATTCCCCTAGAGTGCCCTAAGTAGTAATAGTGCTCCTACAGTGCCAATAGAAACAATGTCCCCCATTGTGCCCCAGAAGTAATAAGGCCCCCATAGTGCCCATAGTAGTAAAAATGTTCCCCATAGTGCCCATAGTAGTAAAAATGTTCCCCATAGTCCCCTAGTAGTAAAAAAGCCCACAGTGATGATTCACCCTATAGTGCCCAAAGTAATTGTAGAGCCTACCGTAATGCACACAGTAGTAATAATGGTGCCCCATAAGTAATAATGGCTATATATAGTGCCCCCATTATCACTTATGCCTCCTATAGTGCCCCTGTAGTAATAAAGCTCACCAAAGTGCCCTTCAGTAGCAGGGCCGTCTTTAATATTGATTGGACCCTGGGCAAAAATTTACTTGGGCCCCCTGGATCCCGCCTTCCCACATCTTAGCAGGCAATCACGCCCTCCACCACAACACACACAAAAAATCCACACATCTGGTAGAGTACAGTGAATGACTGTAAATACTTCCAGTTCTGAAGACTCCAGCGGCTCAGGATCAGTGCTCTGGGCAGCTGGGCTCAGGCTGGAAGTGGGCACCGCTCTGCAGGAAGGAGACCAGGGCTCGGCTCACCCTAGTGTTACAGTGCACCCCAGCACCCCACAGTATGCAGTATAGCACCCTATAGTATACAGCAACCCACAATATGCAGTATAGCACCCTATAGTATACAGCACCACACAGTATGCAGTATAGCACCCCACACTATACAGTACCCCACAGTATATAGTAGAGCAGTATAGCAGCCCACAGTATACAGCACTTCACAGTATACAACACCTCACAGTATACAGTAGAGCAGTATAGCACCTCACCGTATACAGCACCCCAAACTATACACGATACAGCACCCACACTATACAGCCCCCCACACTATACAGTACAGCAGTATAGCACTCCACAATATACAGCACCCACAGTATACAGCCCCCCACAGTATACAGTACAGCAGTATAGCACTCCACAATATACAGCACCCACAGTATACAGTATACAGCCCCCCACACTATACAGTACAGCAGTATAGCACTCCACAATATACAGCACCCACAGTATACAGTATACAGCCCCCCACACTATACACTACAGCAGTATAGCACTCCATAATATACAGCACCCACAGTATACAGTATACAGCCCCCACACTGTACAGCCCCCCACAGTATACAGCCCCCCACAGTATACAGGCCCCCACAGTATACAGCACCCCACTATACAGTAGTTTACAGTATATTAGCATAATAGTCCCTGTCACCTTTTTCTGATGTAATCTTCACAAAAAAAGCTCCTCAGTTAAGGCAAACTTCTCCTGCAACCTGGTAGAAAGGACCTTGATGACCTTATAGCCATGTGACCAGTAATATTGCTAGGTTACTGGTCACATGGTGATGATGTCATCTAAGGTCCTAGAGAATCACAGCTCTCACAGTACACTGCCTGGAGTGCCGGCAGGCATGGCATGGCAGCACCCCCTGTGTAGCTGACAGCCTGACACCTGAGGCAGTGGCTAGCAGGGCTCAAGAGGCAGCTGCCTTGGGTTCCCCAGGAGAAACTGGGCCCGGGGCAGCTGCCCCTTTTGCCCCTTGTTAAAGACGGCCCTGTTCAGTAGTTATAAAGCCCACCATGATGTCCCCAGTAGTATTAATGCCTCCACAGTGTGCCCCAGTAGTAAATATGCCTTCTCATAGTGCTCCAGTATTACTAATGCCTCCTAAAGTGCCTCCCAGTAGTAATTGCACCCACCATAGTATCCCCAGTAGTAATAAAGTCCCCACAGTATGCCCCAGAAGTAATACTGTCTGCATATATTGCCACCAGTAAGTGCTAATCCCCACTCTAGTGCCTGCAGTAGTAATAAAGCCCACATAATGTGTCCCAGTTCAAAAATACTGTCTTATAATGCTGCCAGTATTAATAAATCCCCTGTAATGTGTCCCTTCAGGGCTGGACTGGCCATAGGGCAGACCGGGCATTTGCCCGGTGGGCCGGGCCGCCTGGTGGGCCGGGCTGAACACAATCAGCCGGGCCGCCGGCTGAGTTTTTTTTTTTTTTTTATTAATGTGGCAGCAGCCGGGCAGGAGTGGAGATGAGCGCTTCCATTGTGGAATCGCTCATCTCCATATTCATCTGTATCGCTGTCCTCAGGACAGCGATACAGATGAATGGAGCAGGGGAGAGGCGTCTCCCTTGCCCATTCCTCTGATAGGCTACAGGCCTAGTGCCTGTAGCCTATCAGAGGCCGGTGCAGGCGGAGCGATGACGTCATCGCGTGCGCCGCCCAAGCCGTACAGTGCGGGACACAAGCCGGAAGAGGCCTGCATCGCATCGCTGACAGCAGCATGGAGGTAAGTATATGAGTTTATTGTTTTTATTATTTAATTTTATACTATACTGTGGCAAGAAGGGGGGTGGGGGCCCTATATACTGGCACAATATAGGGGGGGGGGGGTCGGCACTATGGAGAAGAGGGGAAGGAGCACTATGGGGGCATCTACTGGGGGCCCTAAATACTGGCACGCATTACAGGTGGGCACTATGGAGAAGTGGGGGACAAGAGCACTATGAGGGCATTATATAGGGGCATTTAATACTGGCACCCATTTTGATGCCACTATGGGGAAGGGAGGAAAGGAGCATTATGGGGGTATCTATGTGGGGCAGTCTATAGGGGCATTTTATAGTGCCACATTATGGAGGGCACTATGGAGACGGGGAAGGAGCACTATGGGGGCATCTTCTGGGGGGACTATATAGGAGTATTTTATACTGGCACAAATTATAAGGTCACTATGGGCACCTAAGCTCAACTGGTGGCACTAAGTGTTTTTTGTAGTGGCACACAGTACGGGTCATTGGAACACATGAGGGCACTCTGGGGACATTGGCTCTACTGGGGGCACTAAGAGGAGGTATTCTTTTTTTACTGCCACACAATGGGGAATTTTTTGTACTGGTGCACATTATAAGGGGGGGTTCTACTGTCACACATTATAAAGAGAATTATTACTATCGGGGCATTATGGTGGACTTTATTACAACTGGGGGACTATGGGAGCATTATTACTTGTGGGACACAATTACTGTTGGGGGCACTGTAGGAGCACTATTACTACTAAATGCACTCTGGCAAATAAATAATTACTATTGTTGGGACTTTGGGAGCACCATTACTTTGGGTGCACCCTGGCACAGCATCAGCTTAGCACAGTTCTTTTTGCAGTATAGTTTTGGGGAGCACAGCTTCTCAGTATTGGGGGTGCATGATGGGATGTTAATTGGAGGATGATGGAAAAGTAGGAAACTAAGATGTCTGTCAAACTTTGCAGAGACGTGAGATGGCTGAAAGAAATTATCACGGTGGTATGGTCTGAATGGAGAAGATGAAGAAAGAGAACATCTACATCAGAGGAGACGTCACTGGATATAAGAGGTATGGGGCGCTGTTTTAGGCTACTTTCACATCTGCGTTAGTGATCCTGGCTGTCACGGCCTATGGTGTGTTTAGTGACACTTTCCTTCACTTGTGGTTGCCCGTGGCAACGTGTGGTGTTGTGTGCATGTGGTGGCAGTGTCTCGGCCTTCTGGCTGATCCTCAGGACATGGTTGCCACGCATGCCGTTGCCGGCGGTAACAGGTGGAGTGTGTGCTTGTTTGTGCTTTTCCCCTTTAAGTAGCTTCCATCCCTTGCCTGGTACTGGAAGAGTTAATTCCCTTCCTAGTGTGTGAACACTGGGTGTGTCTGTGTGTGGGTGTGGCTACTTGGGGCTATTTAGCTCCTTCTGGATGCCAGTAGCTGAGGGGTACTCCAGCCATGGTGTTTGCTGGAGTCATCCTCCTGGTATTATACCATCTATCCAGTGAGGGCCACCCTTGTGGTCATAAGATATGTTTAGACATTATTGTTCTTATGTTATTATATGTCTAGTGGTGTCTCTATCTTTATTGCAGCTTATGGTCCTGGGTTCCTGTGTGATGTGTGGTGTGTGCTGTGTCCGTTTATGTTGTTGTGGACAGCAGCACTTGTGCATGGGTTCCAGGCTGTGTGTCTGTGGCAGGTAGGTGTGGTACTAGTTTTACTTACCTGCCATTGCCATATGCTGTATTTGTCCCCCTTTCCTTTGCAGCCTGGCCAGTGAGACTCCTGTTAGTCCATGTCTAGGAGGAACAGGTCATCTTACCCTGCTCCTAGTTCAGGGCTACCCTGAGGGCTAGTAGGGACCCTAAGTTCCAGAGTATGAGCCCTCCAACCATCAGGGTTGGCTCATATGGCTAGGAGACAGGGTCAGAATTAGGGATGTGATAGGAGGTGACCTGCTCCCTGATTCCTGTCCTGGCCTAGCAGCTATCCTTCATATTGACATCGCACGGCTGAGGGTTTCCCCCACTCTCAGCCGAGACACTGGCAGGCTGTTCCAGCTGAGAATTCACTGCATCCGGCACTGCTGGATGCAGACAGAATGCCCGCCAGCCTCATTAACTATAATAGGGTACGGCAGAGATCCGGCCACAATCTGGGAAAAATGCAGAGAATCAGCGGGACATAAACCGCTGCATGCTGTGCTTTGTGTCCAGTCGATTCCTTGCATTTTCTGCCGGATTAGGTGGCCGGATCGTACTAAGACCCCTAATGTCACCTGGGGACTCCCAAAGAAGCTTGTGTGTTGGCTGAAGCCTTCCTATCTTACTGGTGGCTGGCCCTGCCTCTCAATTGCGCTTCCGGTTTTGGCTCCGCCCCTAGACTACAAGGGGGTGGGGCCTGTTGGGGGTCATGTGATTGGGCTGCTCAGTCAAAAATGCCCGGGCCTATTTTTTGTCCCAGTCCGGCCCTGTGTCCCTTATAGTGCCACCTGTAGTATTAATGTCTCCATAGTGTTCCCTAGTTAAATTAATGACCCCCACACTATAGTGGTTGGATAGCATGCTACTCCAAGGTACCAAACAAAAATAACAAATGCACCTGCGCTCTACACTGATTTTCGGTGGCTGCGATAATGATAACATCATCGCAAGGATGGCGGTACAGTTGCTGCGAACCACAGGTTAAGAACCACTGGTCAACTGGATAGAGCATAAGTATCTCATGAGTTGGGGTCTGGCCACTGGAACCCCCAGCAATCATGGGATCCCCCCAAAACTTGGCACATCCCCTTTAAACTGAATCTATAATCAGTTTTATGATGCCCTAAGTCCTAACACCTCCAGCACATGCCAATGAGCCCTCATATTCATGATCTCTTGGTTCTCACTACCACCCCCTACTGATTGACAGGGTTTTTTCTACTGCAATCATCAGCAGGTGAGCAGGGAGAGACGGGAGCTCATAAACATAAGAGCTCATCGGCATGTGCTATAACTGTTCAATACAAGATCTTAACAAAACAGATGGGGCAATTACGGTAAGTGACCCAGCAGTTTGTCAATGGGATTTAGCTGAAGTAGGGTATTGGTTCACCTTAAAAAGACCAACCCTGATGAATGGGGACTTACTGGAAGTGTTCTATGGTATGGAGACTTATTAGCAGTGCTCAATGGAAAACTTAATATGCTAAGAGGTACCTCTCAATGAAAGAGAACTATTTGTCTACTGCCACCTTGTTGAAGTGGATCCCTGTGACTCAAAATCTGACTTCTTAACAAGCCTTGGAGTATGGCAAGGGAAAATGCAAAGCCAGATATTCATCCATAGACAGCTGTTTTAGGGTGCTTACCCCTCATCAATAACTAATATGATTTGGGCTGTCTGGGTGCAATGCCTTGGATGCAGCCTGTGGTGTTAGCGAGATGGTTCTTTCTTTGAGAGGCAACTCTTTGCATATTATTGTCCCATAGAGCATTGCCAATAAGTCTCCATATCATGGAGAACTTCGAGTAAGTCTCTTTAACCCCTTAAGGACACAGCCTTTTTACACCTTAGGACCAGGCCATTTTTTGCAAATCTGACCAGAGTCCCTTTAAGTGCTGATAACTTTAAAACGCTTTGACTTATCCAGGCCGTTCTGAGATTGTTTTTTCGTCACATATTGTACTTCATGACACTGGTAAAATGAAGTAAAAAAAAATTTCAGTTTCTCTACTTCTGTAATACATAGTAATACCCCCAAAAATTGTGATGACTTTACATTCCCCATATGTCTACTTCATGTTTGAATTGTTTTGGGAATGATATTTTATTTTTTGGGGATGTTATAAGGCTTAGAAGTTTAGAAGCAAATCTTGAAATTTTTCAGAAATTTACAAAAACTCAATTTTTAGGGACCAGTTCAGGTCTCAAGTCACTTTGCGAGGCTTACATAATGGAAACCACCCAAAAATGACCCCATATAAGAAACTACACCCCTCAAGGTATTCAAAACTGATTTTGCATACGTTGTTAACCCTTTAGGTGTTGCACAAGAGTTATTGGCAAATGGGGAGGAAATTTGAGAATTTCATTTTTTTGTCTAATTTTTCATTTTAACCCATTTTTTCCACTAACAAACCAAGGGTTAACAGCCAAACAAGACTGTATCTTTATTGCCCTAACTCTGCCGTTTACAGAAACACCCAATATGTGGCCGTAAACTACTGTACGGCCACACAGCGGAGCGTAGAGTGAAAGGTGCGCCGTTTGGTTTTTGGAAGGCTGATTTTTATGGACTGGTTTATTTACACCATGTCCCATTTGAAGCCCCCCTGATGCACCCCTAGAGGAGAAACTCCCTAAAAGTGACCCCATCTAAGAAACTACACCCCTCAAGGTATTCAAAACTGATTTTACATACGTCGTTAACCCTTTAGGTGTTGCACAAGAGTTATTGGCAAATGGCGATGAAATTTGAGAATTTCTTTTTTTTGCCTAATTTTCCATTTTAACCCATTTTTTCCACTAACAAAGCAAGGGTTAACAGCCAAACAAGACTGTATCTTTATTGCTCTGACTCTGCTGTTTACAGAAACACCCCATATGTGGCCGTAAACTACTGTACTGGCACACAGTAGGGCGTAGAGTTAAGGTGCGCCGTTTGGTTTTTGGAGGGCTGATTTTGCTGGACTGTTTTTTTGGCACCATGTCCCATTTGAAGCCCCCCTGATGCACCCCTAGATTATAAACTCCATAAAAGTGACCCCATCTAAGAAACTACACCCCTCAAGGTATTCAAAACTGATTTTACAAACTTTGTTAACCCTTTAGGTGTTGCACAAGATTTAATGGAAAATAGAGATACAATTTCAAAATTTCACTTTTTTGGCAGATTTTCCATTTTAATATTTTTTTTCCAGTTACAAAGCAAGGGTTAACAGCCAAACAAAACTCATTATTTATGGCCCTAATTCTGTAGTTTACAGAAACACCCCATATGTGGTCGTAAACAGCTGTACGGGCACACGGCAGGGTGCAGAAGGAAAGGAATGCCATACGGTTTTTGTAAGGCAGGTTTTGCTGGACAGTTTTTTTTTTACACCATGTCCCATTTGAAGCCCCCCTGATGCACCCCTAGAGTAGAAACTCCAAAAAAGTAACCCCATTTTAGAAACTACGGGATAGGTTGGCAGTTTTGTTGGTACTAGTTTAGTGTACATATGATTTTTGGTTGCTCTATATTACACTTTTTGTGCGGCAAGGTAACAAGAAATAGCTTTTTTGGCACCGTTTTTTTTTTTGTTATTTACAACATTCATCTGACAGGTTAGATCATGTGGTAATTTCATAGAGCAGGTTGTCACGGACGCGGCGATACCTAATATGTATACAATTTTTTTTATTTATGTAAGTTTTACACAATGATTTCATTTTTAAAACAAAAAAAATGTTTTAGTGTCTCCATAGTCTAAGAGCCATAGTTTTTTCAGTTTTTGGGCGATTATCTTAAGTAGGATCTCATTTTTTGCGGGATGAGATGACGGTTTGATTGGCATCTATTTTGGGGTGCATATGATTTTTTGATTGCTTGCTATTACACTTTTTGTGACGTAAGATGACAAAAAATGGCTTTTTTTACACCGTTTTTATTTTAATTTTTTTACGGTGGTCATCTGAGGGGTTAGATCATGTGATATTTTTATAGAGCCGGTCGATACGGACGTGGTGATACCTAATATGTATACTTTTTTTTATTTATGTAAGTTTTACACAATGATTTCATTTTTGAAACCAAAAAAATCATGTTTTAGTGTTTCCATAGTCTAAGAGCCATAGTTTTTTCAGTTTTTGGGCGATTATCTTGGGTAGGGTATGATTTTTGCGGGATGAGATGACGGTTTGATTGTTACAATTTTGGCGTACATGCGACTTTTTTGATCACTTTTATTACCTTTTTTGGGAAGTAAGGTGGGCAAAATTTCAATTTCATCATAGTTTTTTATTTTTTATTTTTATGGCGTTCACCGTTCGGGTAAAGTAACATAACTGTTTTATAGATCAGGTCGTTACGGACGCGGCGATACCAAACATGTGTAGGGAATTTTATTTTTTTCATTTTTAATCAGTGATAAATGTGTTTTTTGATTTTTACTTTTTTTTCACTTTTATTCACTTTTTTTTTTACCCAGACCCACTTGGTTCTTGAAAATCCAGTGGGTCTGATGTCTGTATAATACAGTACAGTACAATATATATTGTACTGCACTGTATTTTACACTTGTCTGAAAAGATCTATGCCTTTTAGCATAGATCTGTTCAGCACCATGGACAGCAGGACGCCTGAGAGGCGTCCTGTTGCCATGGGAACCTTCCCCGTCTGCTCAGTACTGGTCAGAACTGCGCAGACGGGGAAGGGTAAGGAGGGGATCTGTCGGGGGGCTGTCTGGGGGCTCTCTCCCTCCCCATCGGGGCGCTGCAAAGGCACAGCAGCCCCCCGATGGGAGAGGGAGGGAGCTCCCTGCGCTGTTAACCTTTTCTATACAGCGGTCCGTACGGACCGCTGTATGGAAAGGGTTAAACGGCTGACATCGCATCGCAGATGTCAGTCGTTTATACCAGGGTGCCAGCAATGTGCTGGCACCCTGGTATACCCACTAGAAACCAACGATTATACAAGGGGAGGCGGGCGGGGGATCGCGATCCCGCCTGCCGCACCGCCCGCCTCCCGCACCGCCCACACTGCCCGCAACCCTCCCCCTGCACCTCCCGCCACCATAAAATCATTCGGGGAAACAGGGGGGGTTAATAAAACGTTATTTTAGGCATATAAAGTTTCTGACCGCGGGGACCAGAAACTGCAGAAATCGCAGCAAACCGCAGGTCTGAATTGACCTGCGGTTTGCCGCGATCGCCGACATGGGGGGCGCACGGGACCCCCCCGCGCATTTAGCCTAGGTGCCTGCTCAATGATTTGAGCAGGCACCGGGTTCCGATCACTGCCGGCCGGGCGGCAGTGATCGGAACAACACATGACGTACCGGTACGTCATGTGTCCTTAAGTACCAGGACATCATGACGTACCGGTACGTCATGTGTCCTTAAGAGGTTAAGGAGACTCAGTACCCTGCTTAAACTTTTACAAGGCATCACACCCAGCCAGCCAGAAACAGCTGTCTACAGATGAATATCTGGCTTGACTATATTCCCATGTCATATTGCAAGGCTTTTTAAAAAGTCAGATATTGACTCATTGGGAAGAGGGGGGGACGACGACGACTTCAACAAGGTCACACTAGTGAGATGGTTCTCTTTCCTTGAGAGGTACCTCTTTGCTAATAAGATCTATCACTAGCTTATTCTGTTCTTAGTTAGGACAGCATAAAACTAGTGACATATGCCCTTCAACTAATTAAACTCATGCAAATAGTGATGCAATAAGAGTAGACTATACTGCCCATGATTTCAGAATACATTTATAATATGTTTTTTTTTTTGTCTTCTGCAGGCTAAATAGACATCTGTGGATATGTGTGACATACATTCAAACGCTTTTCTGCCACATAAGCCAACTGTATGCTGCAAACATGTGAGCATAAATGCACTAAAGACTCCAAAGCTTTTACCATACAAATAGTGACATTATAGCACTGGTTCTCTGTATCTGCATCCGCGATACATGAGATCCGGTCATTTGCCAGTACTGCCTCTCTTATATTTCTGTTGGCAGTGTATGTATGACTTATGGTCTGTGGTAGTGGAATCTATAACTGAATTCTTAGACATCCCAAACCTAAATCTTGTATGTCAAGCTTGAAAACAGAAGTTCGCTCAACAGTAGCTGCAAAGCAATGGCAAATAGAGATGGCCTTGCGGTTCACCCAGCGGTCATTTTCCGGCGAACTTTGAGCATTCAAGATTCCCCAAACATGCGAACATATGACGATGTTCGCCGGCGCCATTTTATTTTACATTGCGCCGGACTTTGACCCATGACACATCCATCAGGTGGTACAGGACAGCCAATTGAGACGTTTCAGCACATGGACACACCCCCACCCTATCACAGAACCCGATCTGGCAGCCATTTTACATTCTGTGTTTTGCCAGTGTAGGGAGAGGTTGCTTTGTGGAGCAGGTCAGGCTGTTAGGGACACCAAACGCTAGCTAATAGGGCCACAAAAGTCCTTTTAAGGACTGGTATAGGTGTGCAATCGATAGGTGTGATATACTGAGGGGTGTGATATACTGATAATATATTTTATAACATAGAAAGTATATTATAGTGCATTTGTATTGTGCAGCAGTTGTGTGCGGTTCTCTTGCGATACCGCAGCTATATAGAGGGACAGTTCCCTTCTGAATGAACGCAAGAGATTTTAAGGTGAAATTCAAAAACTTTTTACACAGACGTCTCAGAATATGGTGGAACAAAACCTTTTTGGAGCAATACATTTTTAAAAAGCTGATACCCCGAGGATTGAGGGTCCAGGTGTTTCCATCGTTTGGCCTGGACATGGACTCACTAAATAGTAAGTGGGAGGAGGCGTGTAACCTCTGCTCAATGACATTTATGCAAATATTGGTTAGCATGAATGATACAATGCTGTTGGAAATATATAAGGAACTTAAGGGTCTGGAGGAACAATTGACCCTATTTATTAGTGGCGAGAGGCTTTTAAACTGGAGCTTGATGAGGCACATAAAGTATGGGAAAAGCAGATCAAGGAACATAAAACCAATAAGCTCCAAAGGGATCTGCAGGATTTTGAGTCGAATCGGGTCTACAGGTGGAGACAGAGGCAAGGAGAGCCACGGAGCAGGAGTGCCTCCATCTCCTCCCATACGTCAACTGAGGCAGCGGGCTCGGGACAAGATATTAACAGGAGACCCTATATAACAAGGTACGGGAGAAAACGGAAGGAAGTGATTAAATATCGTACTTCCACTAATAGATGTCATGGAGTAGATGACCCCAGTGACCATAAACTACAGGTAATAAATCTGTCGAGTAAAACATTCACTGATGGGCAACTGGAGCTTGGTTTGAATTTTATTCCTAAAACAGGCTTTGATTTGTTTACAGCGATAAAAGATCAACATTTGTTTGCACATAATCTCATTTATAAGAAGTTACATTACCAGGGTGGCACAGTTTTACCATTCACGGAAAAGGAACAGAGAGTGATCCAGATCTTGAATGAACTAGCAGATGAACAGGAGGACACAACAAGGGTGAGTAGGTTAACTACATCACTATTACCGAGATCCATGCGCTTCCCACCTGCATCTCTCTTTGCAAATATAGATGCCTTTGTGAAGGTGGTCACTCAAGAACTTAAACAAGTACGGAAGTCTATACCAGGAGATAATTTGACCGAATTACAACGTTTGGCATTACGCCAACTCACTGAAATGGATAATGTGGTTATCAAACTCTCTGATAAAGGGGGTAATGTAGTAGTGTGGCCCATCACAATGTATGAGAGAGAGGCATTTAGACAGCTTAGAGATTCTAATTGTTACAAGAAACTCACCTTCAACCCCCTCAATACCTTTCAGGGTGCTTTGCATGCTATCCTTCAAACAGCTGTGGACGATGGAGGGATAACTCAGAAGGAGCAGAAGTGCCTGTTTATTGATAATCCTACAGTGGCAACATTCTATCTTCTGCCAAAAGTCCATAAAAATGAAAAGGAGCCACCTTGACGTCCCATCGTGTCGGGTAATTACAATATGTGTGAGTCTATTTGTCGATTAATCGATCACATGTTGCGACCTCTAGTTGATAGCCTTCCATCCTATTTGAAGGATACCGGCGACATACTACGGAAACTGAATGGCTTACAATTACAGTCGTGGCCAAAAGTTTTGAGAATTACATAAATATTGGAAATTGGAAAAGTTGCTGCTTAAGTTTTTATAATAGCAATTTGCATATACTCCAGAATGTTATAAAGAGTGATCAGATGAATTGCATAGTCCTTCTTTGCCATGGAAATTAACTTAATCCCAAAAAAACCTTTCCACTGCATTTCATTGCTGTCATTAAAGGACCTGCTAAAATCATTTCAGTAATCGTCTTGTTAACTCAGGTGAGAATGTTGACGAGCACAAGGCTGGAGATCATTATGTCAGGCTGATTGGGTTAAAATGGCAGACTTGACATGTTAAAAGGAGGGTGATGCTTGAAATCATTGTTCTTCCATTGTTAACCATGGTGACCTGCAAAGAAACACGTGCAGCCATCATTGCGTTGCATAAAAATGGCTTCACAGGCAAGGATATTGTGGCTACTAAGATTGCACCTCAATCAACAATTTATAGGATCATCAAGAACTTCAAGGAAAGAGGTTCAATTCTTGTTAAGAAGGCTTCAGGGCATCCAAGAAAGTCCAGCAAGCGCCAGGATCGTCTCCTAAAGAGGATTCAGCTGCGGGATCGGTGTGCCACCAGTGCAGAGCTTGCTCAGGAATGGCAGCAGGCAGGTGTGAGCGCATCTGCACGCACAGTGAGGCGAAGACTTTTGGAAGATGGCCTGGTGTCAAGAAGGCCGGCAAAGAAGCCACTTCCCTCCAAAAAAAACACCAGGGACAGATTGATCTTCTGCAGAAAGTTTGGTGAATGGACTGCTGAGGACTGGGGCAAAGTCATATTCTCCGATGAAGCCTCTTTCTGATTCTTTGGGGCATCTGGAAAAAGGCTTGTCCGGAGAAGAAAAGGTGAGCGCTACCATCAGTCCTGTGTCATGCCAACAGTAAAGCATCCTGAGACCATTCATGTGTGGGGTTGCTTCTCATACAAGGGAGTGGGCTCACTCACAATTTTGCCCAAAAACACAGCCATGAATAAAGAATGGTACCAAAACACCCTCCAACAGCAACTTCTTCCAACAATCCAACAACAGTTTGGTGAAGAACAATGCATTTTCCAGCACGATGGAGCACCGTGCCATAAGGCAAAATTGATAACTGAGTGGCTCGGGAACCAAAACGTTTACATTTTGGGTCCATGGCCTGGAAACTCCCCAGATCTTAATCCCATTGAGAACTTGTGGTCAATCCTCAAGAGGCGGGTGGACAAACACCCACTAATTCTGACAAACTCCAAGAAGTGATTATGAAAGAATGGGTTGCTATCAGTCAGGAATTGGACCAGAAGCTGATTGAGAGCATGCCCAGTCGAATTGCAGAGGTCCTGAAAAAGAAGGGCCAACACTGCAAATACTGACTCTTTGCATAAATGTCATGTAATTGTCGATAAAAGCCATTGAAACTTATGAAGTGTGTGTAATTATATTTCACTACATCACAGAAACAACTGAAACAAAGATCTAAAAGCAGTTTAGCAGCAAACTTTGTGAAAACTAATATTTTTGTCATTTTAAAAACTTTTGGCCACGACTGTATAGTTGGATTCTTGCATTGATGGTGCTGTGTGCCAACATATCCTTCAAGTTCCTTTCCCTTCTGTATGTCACTGAGGGGTGAATTGGTAGACACTTGCACAGAGTCTGGTCCATGCGAAGAATGTTCCAGTGTCTGTCCAAAATGGAAGTCAGTTGTTTATATTCTGAGTTATAGATAGTAATGAACCGTACCATATCACGTTTGTTTCCTTGCTGTTTGGGTTGAACTTGTAGTAAGGCATCCCTATTGGACTGCTTATCTCGTATGTATCTCATTCTTAGTGGGGAAACATTGTAACGCCGCTCTCTAAACCTTCCACATTACTCTTGGGCTCTTTTTTCGAACTCGCCATCATGGGAGCATATCCTTCTCAGGCGTAGAAATTGACCAGTCGGAATGCCATTTATAAGGTTCCTCGGTTGGAAGGAATTCGTATGTAGTAGGCTGTTGACCACTGTTGATTTGCGAAACAGATCTGTATGAACAAAGCCATCATTATCCACCTGTATAAGTGTATCCAAAAAATCCACATCAGTCCTCCCCACCTTATATGTAAGGTGGATATTTTTATCATTAACATTTAGGGTGGCCATAAAGGTTCGTAGGTCCTCCTTCGTTCCCTGCCAGACCATCAAAATGTCATCTATATAACGACACCACATGTGGACTTTATCAATTTGGGCCACAGGGTTTGTCAGAAAGATATCCCTTTCCCACAGCCCCAGGAAAAGATTTGCATAGGACGGCGCACAGGCCGCCCCCATCGCAGTTCCCCAGAGCTGTACGGTACTATTCGGTTCTAAAGGACCAAAATAGGGTTGCCGTCCATGTAGGAATTGTGTAGCCTGCCCAAATATTGAGCGTACAACAACCTTTTCAGATGGTACTGGACAGAAAATCGACAATATTACCCATACTATTTCATGTACCACGATGGGTGTTGTATATGTGGCAATGTGTCCGTGTAACCTTCTCTATGTAGGCATGACTTCAAGGGAGCTGAAAAAATGTACCCGAGAACATGTCTTAGGGATCAATGCATCCAGGGATGAAGATGACCTATCGAACCTGAAGACGATTCCTCAACACTTCAAGATCCATCATGGCAGTGATGGAACTCATTTGAAGGTAACAGGTATTGATAGGATTCTAATCGGAGTGAGGGGAGGGAATTGGAAGAGGTTATTAGTTCAAAGGGAAGCCAAGTGGATTTTTAGGCTAAATACAGTAACCCCCCTGGGCCTCAGTGAGGATCTTAGCTTTGCCCCTTTTCTGAACACTTAAATACTTGTGTCTGTGTAATCTTCCCTAAATGTATATACTTCCAGGCGTTCTTGTTCTATAGTTATGTACATCTAATTTTGGGATGTGCTCTATTTTTATTCAATCTTTTCAACAGTTTTTATTTTATTTTATCTTGATGTAACAGTCATGTATCTTGTGTTGTACCGTTTTTTTTTGTTAATAATGATCATTCATTGTCATTAGTTGTAATTTCTTTGTCTATCTCTTTTTTGTTTCTAGATCCTGAGTCGAGAGTTAGTGATGGATGACTGCAGAACCTACACACACTTACCTCTTGTTTGGACTAAGCTATACCCTTATGCTATAACAACTTTTATTCTGTATGATTTCGATAGCTGGTTATTTGACTGTTTTATACACACATATACAGTATATTGATATGTTTTGCCATCCACCATGTAAAAATGTTTTTTATTATTATTATTATTATTAACTTCTTAAGGACAAATGACATACCGGTACGGTATGTTGTCCTGGTACTTAAGGACACATGACGTACCGGTACGGCATGTATAGTTCCGATCACCGCCGCCTGGCGGGCGGTGATCGGAACCTGGTGCCTGCTCAAATCATTGAGCAGGCACCTTGGCTAAATGCGCGGGGGGGGTCCTGTGAGCCCCCCATGTCGGCGATCGCAGAAAACTGCAGGTCAATTCAGACCTGCGGTTTCCTGCGTTTCCGGGTTTTTTGGGTCTCTGAGGACCCGATAACATGGAACAGGATGGTGATCGGTGATGTGATTTTACCCCACCAATCACCATCCTGCGATCCTGAGAGGTGACGGTGACATCACCTCTCAGGATCGCCTCTGATTGGTAGGTGGGCAGGCCGGCTGGAGATTCAAATGTTGCCAGCGCTCCTCTCCTCCTTTTGTGTCCGGAGCCCAAGGAGAGAGAAGCGCTGCCTGCACGTCAGTGGGATCTGAGCCAGCATCACCCCATCTGTGCCCCAGCACCCATCCTTGCCCCCCAGGACCCGATCTTTGCCCCAGCACCCCCCATCTGATAAGCAGGTAATAGGGGAAAGTATAGGGAAAGGTTGGGCTAGGCAGGGATAATAAAGGGAAAGTTACTGTGAAAAAAAGTTTTATTGCATCACCCATAGCACAGCTGTGTGACCCTAGACCCCCCAGGGGTGCTGCTGCTTAATCCCCTGCCCCCCCCCAACTTTTTTGGGGCGCAGGCATTTTTATTTTAACCACCTCAGCTCCCCTAGCTTAAACACCCTTAATGACCAGACCACTTTTTACAATTCTGCACTACACTACTATTGCTCGGTCATACAACTTACCACCCAAATGAATTTTACCTCCTTTTCTTCTCACTAATAGAGCTTTCATTTGGTGGTATTTCATTGCTGCTGACATTTTACTTTTTTTGTTATTAATCGAAATTGACCGAAATTTTTGCAAAAAAATTATATTTTTCACTTTTAGTTGTAAAGTTTTTCAAATTAAACTACATTTCTATATAAATTTTTCTCAAAATGTATTGTTCTACATGTCTTTGATAAAAAAAATGCAATAAGTGTATATTTATTGGTTTGCGCAAAAGTTATAGCGTTTACAAACTATGGTACAAAAATGTGAATTTCCGCATTTTGAAGCCGTTCTGACTTTCTGAGCACCTGTCATGTTTCCTGAGGTTCTACAATGGCCAGACAGTAAAAACACCCCACAAATGATGCCATTTCGGAAAGTAGACACCCTAAGGTATTCGCTGAGGGGCATAGTGAGTTAATAGAAGTTTTTATTTTTTGTCACAAGTTAGCGGAAAATGATGATTTTTTTTCTTACAAAGTCTTATATTCCACTAACTTGTGACAAAAAATAAAAACTTCCATGAACTCACTATGCCCATCATGAAATACCTTGGGGTGTCTTCTTTCCAAAATGGGGTCACTTGTGGGGTATTTATACTGCCCTGGCATTTTAGGGGCCCTAATGCGGGAGAAGTAGTTTGAAATCCAAATGTGTAAAAAATGCCCTGTGAAATCCTAAAGGAGCTCTTTAGAATTTAGGCCCCTTTGCCCACCTAGGCTGCAAAAAAGTGTCACACATGTGGTATCGCCGTACTCAGGAGAAGTAGGGCAATGTGTTTTGGGGTGTCTTTTTTACATATACCCATGCTGGGTGAGAGAAATATCTCTCTAAAAGACAACTTTTCCCATTTTTTTATGCAAAGTTGTGATTTGACAGAGATATTTATCTCACCCAGCATGGGTGGGCAGCATGAAGCTCTAATTTTAAAACAGCACATCACTGCAGCCTAGTACTATAGTGTCAAGAAATCACACAGTGCCTACACACTACACTGGCAGCGCGCAGCCAGTTAGGCACTAGTGTGTATCTACCTAGTAGCAGGCAACCTGGTCAGGTGACATCCTGACAGGGCAATTCAACTGATACAAAAGGCCAGTGATTACTGGAAGTTTTAATGATTTAGTTATTAACATAAGTATTATTAGCAATAATTAATAAAAGTTAAGTCTTAGTTAATTAGGTAGGTGCAGGATTAATAGGTGTAATATAGTCCTAATGGACACTAGTAGTAATGAATTGTTGTATAACACACCACATCCTTGCACTTAAAGGGAAAGCATAGTATTTGAAAAACCACACAGCGCTCCTTTCCCTATACGCCCCGCCGTGTGGCCATACAGTAGTGTACGACCACATATGGGGTTTTTCTGTAAATGGCAGAGTCAGGGCAATAAAGATACAGTCTTGTTTGGCTGTTAACCCTTGCTTTGTTAGTGGAAAAAATGGGTTAAAAAGGAAAATTTGGTAAAAAAAATGAAATTCTCAAATTTCATTCCCATTTGCCAATAACTCTAGTGCAACACCTAAAGGGTTAACAGCGTTTGTAAAATCAGTTTTGAATACCTTGAGGGGTGTAGTTTCTTAGATGGGGTCACTTTTAGGGAGTTTCTACTCCAGGGGTGCATCAGGGAGGTTGAAACAGGACACGGTGTAAATAAACCGGTCCATAAAAAAAATCAGCCCTCCAAAAACCACACGGCGCTCCTTTCCCTCTACGTCCCGCCGTGTGGCCGTACAGTAGTGTGCGACCAAATATGGGGTGTTTCTGTAAACGGCAGAGTCAAGGCAATACAGATACAGTATTGTTTGGCTGTTAACCCTTGCTTTGTTAGTGGAAAAAATGGGTTAAAATGGAAAATTTGGCAAAAAAATGAAAATTCTGAAATCTTATCTCCATTTGCCATTAACTCTTGTGAAACACCTAAAGGATTAACGAAGTTTGTAAAACCAGTTTTCAAAGCATATAAAACACTTGTTTCAAAGCATATAAAATCACAAACTGCATGCACAGTACCGCCTGACCCGGGTTTCGCTTACACGCTTTAGGAGCGAATATCTTCACTATGCAGTCAAGACCTTTAAAACACTCCCCTAAACCCACCCATTCCCTCATTATCCAATTACATACAACCCACCACTAAAAATGTCAGATATATAAAAATGTATAATAATAATAAATAGGTCACTGTCATCTATTATAATCCATAAGAACAGCTAAACCTATATCATTTGAGTAATTTCCTCATTTGATCCTATTCCTTTCAGCACGTAAAGTTTGTACACAGCGCAGATCTCCATTCACTAAAGGTATCTCGTCACGCGACCCACCATGTGATGAGGGGCACATGACAAAATACACCCTATCAGCACTTAGACACACCCCTTACAACCAAAGGTCTTTGTATACAACGTGAATCTCCATTCACTAAAAGTATCTCGTCCTGTGACCCAACATGTGATGAGGGGCCCATGACAAAATACACCTTATCAGCACTTAGACACACCCCTTACAACCAAAGGTCCTTTAACACATTTTAAGATGCATAATGGAATAAATGTGGATAGGCACTCGTATATGAAGTTACATAGGACTCAATTTATTAATATTAAAATAATTAAAACTTAATATATGCACAATCTGATTCACAATATATATAAAAAAGGTTGATACAATGATATAAATTGTATGGGCTGGGGTTGGTATCCCAATCTATTACCACCTGTATTCACAGGACTGGAAGTCCTGAGAATCTAGTTGTTATGTCACAGGTGGGATAAGTTGGGTATTCATTCCACGCTCCAATCGATATCTTTTTAAAAAATATTCATACAATGTATATTCACATATATACATAAAACATATAACACTTGTGGTGATATAATTGGTCCTAAAACGTATTTGCCGCTCAGTATATTCTGTTTCTATAATTGCACATAAAGAAGTTCTTCTATATTTGATGGTATATTATAACCAGTCTCTTTTAAATGTCCACAAGAAACTGTTACGGATGTGACCGGTTATTTTGTATCAATAGAGGACCGTTATGTTTGCATCCAGGTAAAGTCACTATGACGAAGGTTCTTAATATTTGATTAATAATATACTATCGTTCTTTCTCATTGCTATTATTTAGCACGTCTCAGTTTTTACCCACTACGTGGGCTTACCTTTGCCTTTGCCTGTGGCTTTGCAGGGACTTGTAAATGAATCAGTACTCCACGCTGTATGCCGGCGTCCCGGCTTGTGAGGTCGTTCGCGTCCCACGTGTCTCACCGCTGATTTTCAAAATCCAGTTTGGTGTGAGAGCACGTACCTTTCAGGCGCAGGTGAATGACCTCTTTAAATCCTAATTAGTATAGAGTAGCTTCTTGTTTCTTCAAAGTGCACTTGAATTCATAGAGAATAAGGGGTATTCATCCAAAGTCTCACACCAGACGCGTTTCGGGGAGACGCTGTCCCCTTCCTCAGTGGCATACCCCAATTCTCTAAATCCTTGTATTTTTATACTGATTTACGGTCTATCTCAAAAAGCGGTTCTGGATTAGGATTGCATCCTGTGGACTGGTCTCAATCTCAGTTGGAATTGCATCCCAAAACCTGGTCTGGATCCGTCTTTTTGTGATATTTTTAGCCACTTGCGATTTTAATGCGGCTTTCTCTATCAAGGTGCGATTTTTTCACCAAAGATGCGTTTTTTTCTTTTATGTTTATAATTTTGTATATATAGTTGATTTCAATAGAAAATTTATTTTTAATGTTTCCTTATCATATTGTTATTCAATTTATATGAAATATAGTAAAATTCTTCAATACATTTAATATATTATTAACAAAAATCTTCACCATTAGTGACATAATAGACATATATCAATATATTTATATCTATATATAATTTTTTATTTATTTCATTAAAAAATGATTAAAAAATGATTCATTAAAAAATGATTAAAATGATTAAAACAATAAATAATATTTGCTGCAAAATTTCAGCTACAAAACATGGATATTTTCTCCCTACAGAGGGTCATACTGGGGTCATTTTGGAACATTTATATTTCATCTGTATTTTCATAGGTTATATTTCTACTTTAATTGGTATAGGATCCATTCTTGATATTTCTCATCTACAATAGTATTTTTAATTTCGTGGTATCTTAATATATATATGTAATTGTAGAGAGAGGGGAGGCACATGTGGGGTAGAGGAAGAGTTGCAGTGCTGGAAAACAGCCAAACATGCAACTCTGCATCGACACCCACATGGACCACCCGAATCCTACAAGAAGCCAAATATTTCCAATTCTGCATTTAGACCTCTTGGTAAAAGACTGCCAAATTCATAGATCTTCCTGGATTCAGCCCTTGATAATCTCTCAATCTGGTTTCCTCCCTGCCAATGTCTATCGACCTTCTCCAGTGCCATGAAGGAGAGACCCATCGGGTCTTGGTTATGTACCTCCTTGAAGTGTCTGGACAGCGAATGTTTGTCATATCCTTTGACAATATTATTTAGATGTTCTGCTATCCTGACCTTCAAGGTACGTTTCGTTCGACCAATATATTGTCTCCTACATGGACACTGGATCAGGTATATGACATTGTTAGAATTGCAGGTGAGGAAATGTTTAATTGTCATTGAATGAGAGTTTTGTGTGGAATTTATCGATGTTGTTTTTCTTGGAAATTTAGTTTTTTTTACAGCCTATACATTTTCCACATCTAAAGAAGCCTTTTGGCTGAAGCCAATTTGTTGTTGGGCCTTTTTTAGATTTCTCCCTTACTGAGGGGGCTATTTGAATTCCAAGGTTTGGTGCTTTTGAATATATTATTTTAGGGGTCGATGGTAGAAATGACCCTATAATTTTATCATTATGTAAGTGATGCCAATGTGATTTTATAATACGTTCAATCTGTCTTGCTTGGATGTTATATGGCAGAATGATCCGAAAATTCATATTTTCTTCCTGTTTTTGTGTTTTATGTATGGGTTCAAAGAAGCTCTTCCTATCTAAGTTTTTTACTTTTTCAAGAGCCTCATTTATAATGGGTTCTGGATAGTTTTTTTCTTTAAATTGATTTTTCATAATACCGGCCTCTTCCTCAAATCTATTTTCTTCCGTGCAGTTTCGTTTCAATCTGCGAAACTGTCCGAAAGGAATATTTATTAGCCACCTTGGCAGATGGCAACTTGTGAAGGGAATATATCTATTCTTGGCCGTAGGTTTATAAAATGTATTACACACATATTTATTTTCTCTCTGTGTGATTTCAATATCCAGAAATTCCACTTTGTCTTTCCCAATATTGGAAGTGAATTTTAGGTTATTTCTATTATCATTAATCTTACTAATGAAATTTCCAAGATTTTATCTTGTTCCACCCCAGATAAAGATAATGTCATCTATATAACGACGCCATAGGACCAGGTCTGCCCCCAGTACGGGATCGATGTTTGAAATTTCCCATTGTCCTAAAAATAAATTGGCATAACTGGGGGCAAACCTGGTACCCATGGCGGTCCCTCTTTTTTGTAAATAAAATTGTTCAGAAAAAAGAAAATAATTACAGGGAGTGCAGAATTATTAGGCAAATGAGTATTTTGACCACATCATCCTCTTTATGCATGTTGTCTTACGCCAAGCTGTATAGGCTCGAAAGCCTACTACCAATTAAGCATATTAGGTGATGTGCATCTCTGTAATGAGAAGGGGTGTGGTCTAATGACATCAACACCCTATATCAGGTGTGCATAATTATTAGGCAACTTCCTTTCCTTTGGCAAAATGGCTCAAAAGAAGGACTTGACAATCTCAGAAAAGTCAAAAATAGTGAGATATCTTGCAGAGGGATGCAGCACTCTTAAAATTGCAAAGCTTCTGAAGCGTGATCATCGAACAATCAAGCGTTTCATTCAAAATAGTCAACAGGGTCGCAAGAAGCGTGTGGAAAAACCAAATCGCAAAATAACTGCCCATGAACTGAGAAAAGTCAAGCGTGCAGCTGCCAAGATGCCACTTGCCACCAGTTTGGCCATATTTCAGAGCTGCAACATCACTGGAGTGCCCAAAAGCACAAGGTGTGCAATACTCAGAGACATGGCCAAGGTAAGAAAGGCTGAAAGACGACCACCACTGAACAAGACACACAAGCTGAAACGTCAAGACTGGGCCAAGAAATATCTCAAGACTGATTTTTCTAAGGTTTTATGGACTGATGAAATGAGAGTGAGTCTTGATGGGCCAGATGGATGGGCCCGTGGCTGGATTGGTAAAGGGCAGAGAGCTCCAGTCCGACTCAGACGCCAGCAAGGTGAAGGTGGAGTACTGGTTTGGGCTGGTATCATCAAAGATGAGCTTGTGGGGCCTTTTCGGGTTGAGGATGGAGTCAAGCTCAACTCCCAGTCCTACTGCCAGTTTCTGGAAGACACCTTCTTCAAGCAGTGGTACAGGAAGAAATCTGCATCCTTCAAGAAAAACATGATTTTCATGCAGGACAATGCTCCATCACACGCGTCCAAGTACTCCACAGCGTGGCTGGCAAGAAAGGGTATAAAAGAAGAAAATCTAATGACATGGCCTCCTTGTTCAACTGATCTGAACCCTATTGAGAACCTGTGGTCCATCATCAAATGTGAGATTTACAAGGAGGGAAAACAGTACACCTCTCTGAACAGTGTCTGGGAGGCTGTGGTTGCTGCTGCACGCAATGTTGATGGTGAACAGATCAAAACACTGACAGAATCCATGGATGGCAGGCTTTTGAGTGTCCTTGCAAAGAAAGTTGGCTATATTAGTCACTGATTTGTTTTTGTTTTGTTTTTGAATGTCAGAAATGTATATTTGTGAATGTTGAGATGTTATATTGGTTTCACTGGTAAAAATAAATAATTGAAATGGGTATATATTTGTTTTTTGTTAAGTTGCCTAATAATTATGCACAGTAATAGTCACCTGCACACACAGATATCCCCCTAAAATAGCTAAAACTAAAAACAAACTAAAAACTACTTCCAAAAATATTCAGCTTTGATATTAATGAGTTTTTTGGGTTCATTGAGAACATGGTTGTAGTTCAATAATAAAATTAATCCTCAAAAATACAACTTGCCTAATAATTCTGCACTCCCTGTATGTTGTAGGATATGGTCTACTCCCTCTAGTACATAATTGATCTGGTCTATATTCCAAGATTCATTTCGGGATAATTGTTCCCTCAAGGCTGAAATGCCTTGATCATGATCAATGATAGTATAGAGGGACTGGACGTCCAAGGTACCCATAATCCAATGGTCCTGGACGTCCAGGCCCTCCAAAATACTCACGATCTCAGTTGTGTCGCGTACATAGGATTTAATTTTTCTCACCTCAGGTTGAAGTAAGGTGTCTATGTACTGCGATAAATTACCTGTTAGGGATCCAATTCCAGAAATAATGGGGCGACCTGGTGGGTCTGAAATGTTCTTATGTACCTTCGGTAAACAATAAAAAATGGGTAATCTCCCTGGTGTATTTGTGATAAAATAGAATTCCTGTTGTGTCAAAATTCCCTGCTGTAATCCTTTTTTGCAGAAAAGAGAAAGGGACTGTCTATAGATCTCTGTTGGGTCTTTTTTTAGGGGAATATATGTAGTCTGATCTGTCAAATGTCTAAGACATTCAGCACTATATAGATCTTCTCCCCAAATAACTAGCGCCCCCTTTATCTGCTGGACGGATAACTACTTTTTCATTTTTTTGTAGTTCTCTTATAGCTTTTATCTCCCCATTTGTTAGGTTATTTTTGTAGCTTTTTTTATTTTTAGTGGTAGGTTGTGGTGGCTCACTAGCAAGTAGTTAAGGTATGGTGCTGCAAGCTCATATAGAGGGAATCACCCCACCCTCTCTTAAAGGCAAATGTAGTAATAGAGTAATGAGCGAGCACTCATACACTTGGCAACCAAATTGACATGTGCAGAAAATATTTATTATATCCCCATAAAATACAAGTAATAAAATTTATAAGAACAATGTAGCAATAATATACAACATTACAGTCACATATTGTGGTAGATATGATCAACACTATATTCATATGACTCAATAGTGTCGATAAATTCAATAATATATATCACACCAAGAAACTTCAAGTATATGCTGTTATTTGGGAAAGAGGGGGTATTATCTTCTAGCGCTCTATCCCAATTTGGGAAACTGAATGTCAATGAAAATGTTGTAGGTGTATTCACTGGGAGCGCAATATGTTCATAAAGTGTCCACAGGAATCCTGATAATGTGAAAAGTCTCTTATAGCATATCCTTTTAAGCTCGATATGAGCTTTGGATTGGAGAAAACTTTAAATCGATGTTTGGCTTACCGTCTAGCGTCTGCTGTCTCCCTATTGCTTCAATGGAGCTTTAAATATTTGCCGGCTTATTCAGTCGCTCCATACAGCAAGCTGGTTTAAATTTCGCAGGAGTTCCAAAGATCGCAGGAGTTGCCACTCTGTTCCGCAATTTCCTTTGGTGCAGCTTTCGACGATAAGAATAGTTAATCCTTTACTGTAGAGATTTTCTTCTGTATGGCCATACAGTGTTATCGGAGGCTTTTCAATGCAGGTACATCACTTGTTTCACCATACGCGTTACGGGTAGATTCACTCTCCCTTCCTCAGTGGTCCGTGGTTGGTGAAACAAGTGATGTACCTGCATTGAAAAGCCTCCGATAACACTGTATGGCCATACAGAAGAAAATCTCTACAGTAAAGGATTAACTATTCTTATCGTCGAAAGCTGCACCAAAGGAAATTGCGGAACAGAGTGGCAACTCCTGCGATCTTTGGAACTCCTGCGAAATTTAAACCAGCTTGCTGTATGGAGCGACTGAATAAGCCGGCAAATATTTAAAGCTCCATTGAAGCAATAGGGAGACAGCAGACGCTAGACGGTAAGCCAAACATCGATTTAAAGTTTTCTCCAATCCAAAGCTCATATCGAGCTTAAAAGGATATGCTATAAGAGACTTTTCACATTATCAGGATTCCTGTGGACACTTTATGAACATATTGCGCTCCCAGTGAATACACCTACAACATTTTCAGTGACATTCAGTTTCCCAAATTGGGATAGAGCGCTAGAAGATAATACCCCCTCTTTCCCAAATAACAGCATATACTTGAAGTTTCTTGGTGTGATATATATTATTGAATTTATCGACACTATTGAGTCATATGAATATAGTGTTGATCATATCTACCACAATATGTGACTGTAATGTTGTATATTATTGCTACATTGTTCTTATAAATTTTATTACTTGTATTTTATGGGGATATAATAAATATTTTCTGCACATGTCAATTTGGTTGCCAAGTGTATGAGTGCTCGCTCATTACTCTATTACTACATTTTTTTATTTTTAATTTTTCCAAATCCACTTCCACACATTTTTGAAATGTGGCCATCTCTGGGCCAATTTCTGCTCTGGGAAACTTTTTTGATTTGTTTTTTAAATCTGTGTGGATATAAGAATCTTTTATAGATTGTTCCATAATCGGTGGATTTTTAATGAAATATTTTTTCAAACTAATTTTTCGCATGAACTTTTGAATACCTATGTAGGTATCGAATTTGTTTATAGAAGCTGACGGTGCAAATTTTAAACCTTTATTAAGAAGTGCAATCTGTGTGGTCGTGAGAATGATTTGACTCAAATTAATAATATTATCATTTGTATTTAATAGTGCTTTCTGTGTTCCCCCCTTTCTCTGTGATCTTCGTGTTTTCCTCTTTTTTGGTGATTTTCCCTGTATTGGTGATTTTCTCGTGTATTCTCTACGTTGGGATTCTCTTGTGTATCCAGTGTCCATCTCTCGTGTCTCCCTATATCTACTTTTGAGTGTTTTGGATTCCTCTGATCCTGTGGTGGTCTGTGTCTCAAGTTGTATGGTGTTCTGTATATGTGGGATACTGTCTGTCTGTGATCCATTGGTTGTGGTGATCTCTGTTTCAATCGTGGTGAATGGTGGGGGGGAGTCTGATCTAAAAAAGTATTGTCAGCTAAAGTTTCATACCTATTTTGTGTTGGTATATTGTATCTTCTTTGTTCATTTTGTTCATATTCCTAAAATGGGGATTTATTTCTATATGGTCCTCTTTGCCTTTTCTCTCTTCTTTCCTATTAATATTTTTATATTTTTTTACTTTTTTAGCTATAATTTCTTGCTCTGTTCTATCCAAGCTTTTGTGTAGTCTTTCCTGCCACATGTCATATATTTGATCCTTTGGGAATTTTTCTATTTTAGTTTTCAATTTCATTATTTTTTCGGATATATTGTCCAAAATTATGGTCCTTCTTTTAATAATAAGTTCCATCAGGGCTCGAGATTGTATAGCTAATAATTCTTCCCATTCTCTATCAAAGTCCTCTCCTATTAGGTCTTGTGCTGGGATCTTTGTTAGTTGTAAACCCTTAGGAATTTTATTATTATCCAAATATAATTTTAGGGAGCGTATTTCCCAAATCTGTCTTAATTTTTTGTGTAGTAGATCTTCCAATTCTCGGAATGAATCCACTATAGATTTTTCTTCTTGACCATTATTAGATCTACCTTCCATATCCTCAAAGCTATATTTTTCTGCGTTGAGCTGTTTTGTTTCCATGTAACTCCATATATCCATGGTGGGTGTAGAGGGAGCTTGATCTCAATGGGTGATTAATAATTTAGATATATAACAAAGTTGAGAGACCCGCTCACCTCTATTTCCCCAAGGTAGGTGCACCAACCACTAATTGAGTACACCCCTCAAAAGCAGATATATAATGGAATAAATGTGGATAGGCACTCGTATATGAAGTTACATAGGACTCAATTTATTAATATTAAAATAATTAAAACTTAATATATGCACAATATGATTCACAATATATATAAAAAAGGTTGATACAATGATATAAATTGTATGGGCTGGGGTTGGTATCCCAATCTATTACCACCTGTATTCACAGGACTGGAAGTCCTGAGAATCTAGTTGTTATGTCACAGGTGGGATAAGTTGGGTATTCAATCCACGCTCCAATCGATATCTTTTTAAAAAATATTCATACAATGTATATTCACATATATACATAAAACATATAACACTTGTGGTGATATAATTGGTCCTAAAACGTATTTGCCGCTCAGTATATTCTGTTTCTATAATTGCACATAAAGAAGTTCTTCTATATTTGATGGTATTTTAAGATGCGGTTACACACTCTTTCAACCTGGTAAAAAGGTTAAACTAAACAGGATTTTAAATCGCATTTAATATTTAGACCACTGGGTTAGCGTGTATCAAGATTGTACATCTACTCGACTTCTTTTTTATTAATTTTGGCAATTAGATCTCCCCCTCGCCAATGTGTCCTAACTAGATCCACCCCTACAAACCACAGACCCCTCGGATCTTCAACGGTACGCTTGATTATTAATTTCCTTCTTAATGTTGCGGACATGTTCTTGTATTCTTATTTTACGTTTTCTGGTAGTTCTCCAGTACGTAGATTACTCCTATGCTTTCACAAGTGATATTTCCCTTAATATTGAAGGGCTTCCCCAATTTTTCTTCCCAATTAGTTCCTCAATAATTCCCCAATAATTCCCCAATTAGTCTTCCTACATTCGTGTTGTAAAGAAAATCTGAAATCTGAAGAGATATGTGTCTCTATTTTGTCTTCTCTAAAAATGTAAAGAATTGCTATAACATATCACCCACGCACTGTTTCATGTCCCCCCGCTGTGAGTTAGGTTCGCTTATCCGTCCCAGGACAGATTCTGGGAATATCCCAGAACTAGAACAAACGTTCTTGCCTTATTCAGGGTCATTCGGCACAACTGCGTACATTCTTTTATGTGACTGATTAAAACCTATTCTTTCTTCATACTGCACGTTCACATACCATAAAAGGATGTTCCGGTATTATGTGTACGAGCACCAATGTTTATCTTTTATGATTGGTTTAACGCTGTTGTTATGCAAACTTTTCTACTGCCTATATAAGGACAAGCGATAACATAATAAAGTTAGAGTATTTCTCAGTGATACCTGTGTGTGTCTGTTATTGCCAACTGAGAAACATCTCTCCTGACGTCAGTGTCTCAAACCAAGGTTGTTGTAGAGGTCCAGAAAGGTCCAAATCCTTTCAGTTTGGGGCTCCGTCCGGGATAGAGAAGGCCATCCTCGTGTCCGGTAAGAGAGACATCCCTTTTGTCCACTGCCCGGTCCGAGTGCACTGGCCACATCTCTACCTGTGAGTTTTTATTATGTATCCAGGATACATTGTTAAGGGAGTTTATAATAAGTACTTGGAGTACTTTCATGAATAAGGCCGGCACTTGGAGTGCCACGCACGGCATAGAGTCTCAGGGAGATCTATCCGTAAGTTGTTTTGTGTCAGGGACACACCATAGGATCTCAGGGAGATCTATTCACTTTATCTAACTGTCGACAGAGATTGTTTAGTACCAGGGGTACATGTAAGAGAACAGTCTCAGGGAGACCTGACTTACCTTCGTTTGACTCATACCTATATTTAGAGTATAAGATACATAGAGTGTTAAGATTCATCTGTTTGTGTGAGAGCTATTGTTCTGGTGGTAACTGTAAGAACATATCTCACTGTAATATTATCACTCTGTCATTTGGTGAATTTTCTTACTGTGGGTGGAGGAAAATCTATGTGTGAGTTTCCACCTCCCAACTAGGGACTGCAGACTGCAAATAGTGACAGCCAAGTTCTCCTTCCCAATCTCATGCTGACTGTTAAAGCAGAGTGTTTTCTCATGGACCTCAGACAAAATACAAGACTTTGAGAAACACTTATATGAGAAGGAGGCAGCGGGATGCTTTGAGATCAGGAAGATACAGATCCCCACACATAGTTACAAAAGTTCAGGAGCCAACACTGTGAGTAAACAGAGACAGCCGAGACATTTCTCAGTTGCTCTCATCCATCCCTGCAGATGCTGTCTGTTTCAGCGTGATAGACTTAAAAAATGCTTTCTTCTCTATCCCAGTTGACAAGTAGACCAGACTTGGGAGGGGTTACCAATGTCTATTTTGCTTGGGGCCCCCAAATTCCTATAAACGGCCCTGCATTTGATTATTTGAAATGTTCTTTAATGACAAATCCGGGTTTGGGCCTCCCTGACTACAAACTCACATTCCACGTATATGCTCGACAAAATTGTTAAAAGCATGGCGGGTGTGCTGACACAATATCACGGAGGCAAGTTACGTCCTTGTGCCTTTTTCTCAAAGGTGGTTCCGGCATCCGTCCAAGGAATGCCGGCCTGTCTGAGATCTCTTGCAGCCTGTGCTATGATGGTTGAGCTTGCAACACCACTCACAATGGGACATGAGACTATCCTGTACACCACACATGATGTAGTAGGCCTTCTCAAAGGCATACACACACAGCACATGTCCTCACAAAGACTATCTGGATATGAGATTCTACTCCTCAGCAATCCCTCCCTCCAAATCAAATACGCAACACACACCTCAGGTCCAGCACCTATCTTGAATGCCCTATTAGGACTTAAAGGACCTGAGGATCACTTGACAGAGGCACATGATTGTATACACGCCATACAACATGAGACATCACTCTGCTCTGATTTACAAACTGTACCAGTAGAAGGGGCTCCTGATGTTTTTGTTGATGGATCCTGCAGCAGACCAAATGACAACACTTATCATGCAGGATATGCTATTGTTATGCTACCCGATGTTGTCCTGGAAGCCAGACCCATCACATACCAATCTGCACAAGCAGCAAAATTAATTGCACTCACGAGAGCATGCATACTACATGAAGGCAAGCCAGTCACCATTTACACTGACAGCTGGTACACACATGGAGTGGTCTGGGACCACGGGGTCATTTGGCAAAGGAGAGGATTCATTGCAGCTGATGGGCGCATACTGGTGGTAAAGATTATGTGTCCCAAGGCAATGCCCTGGCAGACGAGGAGGCCAAGAAGGCTGCACTGATGGCCCCGGCCACATTGCAAATGGTGAATTTAGTACCTCCTTCACTTGAGTTAACTCAGATGCTTGTGGATCTCATGTCCTCAGCTACTGACGATGAAATGGCCGATTGGTGTTATCCAATCTTGCAGAAGAATCCTAGGATAGGATTAATCTGCAAAGAGGGGAAACCATGCATACCACAGCACAGCTCCCCTCTGTTCATTGCACATTTTCATGGACTAGGACCCAACAGCATTCAAACAACACACATGCTGCTAGCACAGAATTTCTATATTACAGGCATTAAACAGTTAGTGTCAGATTATGTGGGAAGGTGTATCACATGTTTGAGGAACAACCCAAATACCAATGTAACCAGATTGATTAAAGCCCTAAGTGAAATTAAGGAAAAAGTTGCTTGTAAGTCTCCTTGTCTTCCACAGGAACCAACTCACCCATTCCAAGTGGGAGATATCGTGCTGATAAAGAAATTAAAGAAAGGAAAATTCGCAGGAGACTTCACCTACGGACCACCGGCACAGCTGTACTTACAGAAGAAGCACCTACCTGGGTCCACGCCACCAGAGTAAAACTGGTAAAGGAGGCACCCCAAAAGGAGGTAATAACAGGGACAGGCAGTACTGACCTCGAAAAAGGACAAAGTGAGGTACTAACGGGAGCAGACAGCTCTGACCTGAACCAGGATGCACTCACTCAATTCTGGAAGATGGCACAGACGGTCCACTTGGACTGTGGGATTACTGACGATCCTAATTACTCTGCCGGAGGATAACAATGCTGAAGTTGCTATAACTCAGAAAGGTGGAATCACTACCTTCTGGTACAATTCCTCCAGTACTCATGTTGCAACTTACTCTTTCTATTTATGCAGCATAATGAAGTGCTGTCCTTCCACGAGATGCGGCAACCACTATAAGAATGGACAGGCTTATATCTGTATTACTGACCCTTATTGGAGTAATAGATGCGCATACTGGGGGTCAGTAGGATGGAATACAGGAGAAGACTGGGGGTATAAACCACAGAATGCCCTTAAATCGAAAGGATAAGAATGGTAAATCCTTGATTAGTAGAATGACAATTATCAACGGAGGGAACTGTCACATAGATGTTAGCCTATATCCTACAGGGTTGGCATGCCCTAAGATGGTGTCTGAGATGAAAATAATTATAAACATAGAAAACCCCAACATGAAAGAGATTACATGCTGGGATGGTACTTTCGCACACAACATGGGGGGGGGGGGGCAGAGATTTCAATGGTCACCAAACACTTTGAAATAAGAGATATGTGTCAATCCTCAGAATGGACATACCCTCAGAAACAAAATACCCTCTAAAAACCCATATACAATCCCTAGGAAACATACTGGCTATTTCTGACCCTACCTATGAGAATACCCTGGCAGCAGAAACTGGGTTCTCTGATGCCAACCTATGGTTAGAATGGATGAAGTACAGTGCAGCTTCAGTAAATAAAAGTAATTGTTATATATGTGGGACCGCTAAGCCTCACCTAGGTACTGTGCCCTTAATATTGTCCTCTAGTGTTGAGGAATGTTTTTTGCAATTATTCTCAAATTAATCTAGTAACCAGTCTGCATGTGAAGAATGGAAGCAAAAATACCCACTCCTCATAAAAACTCCCCGTCCTGGTGCAGGTATACATATCTATCCTGGTAACTATACCTGCCACAGAGGGGAAGATCAAGGAAGATCCCTGGATAATTTCACTGAAGGATACTGTGCAACTTACAGTGAAACAGATACCTCCCTCCCACAGAATCAAGTATACTCGATTGGAGATGTATATTGGATCTGTGGGGATGGAAAGATAAGATCTAGACTAGAGGGTTCCTGGAAAGGTGAATGTGCTCTTGCTAAAGCTATAATGAATATACACATATTTAGTGAACAAGAGACTCCTAGTGTAGGAAGAGTGACAAGGACCAAAAGATCACTCCCCATGGGTAGTTTTGATCCTCATGTGGCGTCCCAAGAGGGTCCCTGATGAATTCAAGGCCAGAGGTCAGGTGTCAGCAGGATTTGAATCCATAATTCCCCACATAATAATCAACAAAAATGTAGACTGGATCAACTATATTTACTATAATCAACAAAGGTTTGCAAACTACACCAGGAATGCGTTACAGGGTGTAGCAGAACAGTTACAGGCAGATTCCATTATGACATTTCAAAACCGCATGGTACTCGATATGATACTTGCAGGAAGAGGTGGTGTCTGTAAGGTATTGACGGACCCCTCATCCTGCTGCACGTTCATACCCAACAACACCGGCCCTAATGGTAAGGTCACACTGGCAATAAAGAAACTCAAGGATTTATCAATCGAGCTCAAAAGAAACTCAGGTATCGATAACTCTTGGGATCAGTATTTTGGCTGGTTCACTACCTGTAAACAGGCACTTGTACAGTCGGGAATTACTATCCTGATAATTATTATAGTAATAGCAATAGTTGCAACATGTATCATACCATGTGTACGGAAACTGATAATGAAAGGAGTATCAAATATGTCATTTTATGAGACTCTGCTGCCTAATCCTGAATACAGCTCACATGAAGGATATAGAAAATATCTGGCGGTATACAGGGAAAAGGGCAAGGGTAAGAACCATATTATCTAAGAAATTTGGTTCTAAGAGGGGATTGAAGAGAAATGTGTCTCCATCTTATCTTCTCTAAATATGTAAAGAATTGTTATAACTAGAGTTGAGCGAACACCTGGATGTTCGGGTTCGAGAAGTTCGGCCGAAGTTCGGGTTCGGGATCCGAACCCGACCCGAACTTCGTCCCGAACCCCATTGAAGTCAATGGGGACCAGAACTTTTCGGCACTAAAAAGGCTGTAAAACAGCCCAGGAGGGCTGCAAAAGGCAGCAAAATGTAGTTAAATCCCCTGCAAACAAATGTGGATAGGGAAATGAATAAAAATAAAAATAAAATAAATAAAAATTAACCAATATCAATTGGAGAGAGGTCCCATAGCAGAGAATCTGGCTTCATGTCAGCAGAGAATCAGTCTTCATGTCATAGCAGAGAATCATGCTTCACGTCACCCACCACTGGAACAGTCCATTGTCAGATATTTAGGCCCAGGCACCCAGGCAGAGGAGAGAGGTCCCATAGAAGAGAATCTGGCTTCATGTCCGCAGAGAATCAGTCTTCATGTCATAGCAGAGAATCAGGCTTCACGTCACCCACCACTGTAACAGTCCATTGTCAGATATTTAGGCCCCGGCACCCAGACAGAGGAGAGGTTCATTCAACTTTGGGTTGCCCCGCAATATAATGGTAAAATGAAAATAAAAATAGGATTGAATGAGGAAGTGCCCTGGAGTACAATAATATATGGTTAAGGGGAGGTAGTTAATGTCTAATCTGCACAAGGGATGGACAAGTCCTGTGGGATCCATGCCTGGTTCATTTTTATGAACGTCAGCTTGTCCACATTGGCTGTAGACAGGCAGCTGCGTTTGTCTGTAATGACGCCCCCTGCCGCGCTGAATACACGTTCAGACAAAACGCTGGCCGCCGGGCAGGCCAGCACCTCCAAGGCATAAAAGGCTAGCTCTGGCCACGTGGACAATTTGGAGACCCAGAAGTTGAATGGGGCCGAACCATCAGTCAGTACATGGAGGGGTGTGCACACGTACTGTTCCACCATGTTAGTGAAATGTTGCCTCCTGCTAACACGTTCCGTATCAGGTGGTGGTGCAGTTAGCTGTGGCATGGTGACAAAACTTTTCCACATCTCTGCCATGCTAACCCTGCCCTCAGAGGAGCTGGCCGTGACACAGCAGCGTTGGCGACCTCTTGCTCCTCCTCTGCCTTCGCCTTGGGCTTCCACTTGTTCCCCTGTGACATTTGGGAATGCTCTCAGTAGCGCGTCTACCAACGTGCGCTTGTACTCGCGCATCTTCCTATCACGCTCCAGTGCAGGAAGTAAGGTGGGCACATTGTCTTTGTACCGGGGATCCAGCAGGATGGCAACCCAGTAGTCCGCACACGTTAAAATGTGGGCAACTCTGCTGTCGTTGCGCAGGCACTGCAGCATGTAGTCGCTCATGTGTGCCAGGCTGCCCAGAGGTAAGGACAAGCTGTCCTCTGTGGGAGGCGTATTGTCATCGTCCTGCGTTTCCCCCCAGCCACACACCAGTGATGGGCCCGAGCTGCGTTGGGTGCCACCCCGCTGTGAACATGCTTCATCCTCATCCTCCTCCACCTCCTCCTCATCCTCGTCCTCCAGTAGTGGGCCCTGTCTGGCCACATTTGTACCTGGCCTCTGCTGTTGCAAAAAACCTCCCTCTGAGTCACTTCGAAGAGACTGGCCTGAAAGTGCTAAAAATGACCCCTCTTCCTCCTCCTCCTCCTCCTCCTGGGCCACCTCCTCTTCCATCATCGCCCTAAGTGTTTTCTCAAGGAGACATAGAAGTGGTATTGTAACGCTGATAACGGCGTCATCGCCACTGGCCATGTTGGTGGAGTACTCGAAACAGCGCAACAGGGCACACAGGTCTCGCATGGAGGCCCAGTCATTGGTGGTGAAGTGGTGCTGTTCCGCAGTGCGACTGACCCGTGCGTGCTGCAGCTGAAACTCCACTATGGCCTGCTGCTGCTCGCACAGTCTGTCCAGCATGTGCAAGGTGGAGTTCCACCTGGTGGGCACGTCGCATATGAGGCGGTGAGCGGGAAGGCCGAAGTTACGCTGTAGCGCAGACAGGCGAGCAGCGGCAGAATGTGAACCTCGGAAGCGCGAACAGACGGCCCGCACTTTATGCAGCAGCTCTGACATGTCGGGGTAGTTGTGAATGAACTTCTGCACCACCAAATTCAGCACATGCGCCAGGCAAGGGATGCCCATTATCGCACACTACCAGGCCAGGCTTGAGGCTCACCGGCAGCAACCACTCGTCGGTCTGTTGTTCTATACCCCGCCACAACTCCTGTGCGGTGTGGGGCCTGTCCCCCAAACATATGAGTTTCAGAATGGCCTGCTGACGTTTACCCTGGGCTGTGCTGAAGTTGGTGGTGAAGGTGTGTGGCTGACTGGATGAGCAGGTGGAAGAAGAGGAGGAGGAAGCCGAGTAGGAGGAGGAGGCGACAGGAGGCAAAGAATGTTGCCCTGCGATCCTTGGCGGCGGAAGGACGTGTGCCAAAGAGCTCTCCGCCTGGGGCCCAGCCGCCACTACATTTACAGTGTGCAGTTAGGGAGATATAGCGTCCCTGGCCGTGCTTACTGGTCCACGTATCTGTGGTTAGGTGGACTTTGCCACAGATGGCGTTGCGCAGTGCACACTTTATTTTATCGGATACTTGGTTGTGCAGGGAAGGCACGGCTCTCTTGGAGAAGTAGTGCCGGCTGGGAACAACATACTGTGGGACAGCAAGCGACATGAGCTGTTTGAAGCTGTCTGTGTCCACCAGCCTAAATGACAGCATTTCATAGGCCAGTAGTTTAGAAATGCTGGCATTCAGGGCCAGGGATCGAGGGTGGCTAGGTGGGAATTTACGCTTTCTCTCAAATGTTTATGAGATGGAGAGCTGAACGCTGCCGTGTGACATGGTTGAGATGCTTGGTGACGCAGGTGGTGGTGTTGGTGGTACATCCCATGTTTGCTGGGCGGCAGGTGCCAATGTTCCTCCAGAGGCGGAGGAAGAGGCCGAGGCGGCAGCAGCAGAAGAGGCCGAGGCGGCAGCATCAGAAGAGGTAGCAGGGGGAGCCTGAGTGACTTCCTTGTTTTTAAGGTGTTTACTCCACTGCAGTTCATGCTTTGCATGCAGGTGCCTGGTCATGCAGGTTGTGCTAAGGTTCAGAATGTTAATGCCTCGCTTCAGGCTCTGATGGCACAGCGTGCAAACCACTCGGGTCTTGTCGTCAGCACATTGTTTGAAGAAGTGCCATGCCAGGGAACTCCTTGAAGCTGCCTTTGGGGTGCTCGGTCCCAGATGGCGGCGGTCAGTAGCAGGCGGAATCTCTTGGCGGCGGGTGTTCTGCTTTTGCCCACTGCTCCCTCTTTTGCTACGCTGTTGGCTCGGTCTCACCACTGCCTCTTCCTCCGAACTGTGAAAGTCAGTGGCACGACCTTCATTCCATGTGGGGTCTAGGACCTCATCGTCCCCTGCATCGTCTTCCACCCAGTCTTGATCCCTGACCTTCTGTTCAGTCTGCACACTGCAGAAAGACACAGCAGTTGGCACCTGTGTTTCGTCATCATCAGAGACGTGCTGAGGTGGTATTCCCATGTCCACATCATCAGGAAACATAAGTGGTTGTGCGTCAGTGCATTCTATGTCTTCCACCGCTGGGGAAGGGCTAGGTGGATGCCCTTGGGAAACCCTGCCAGCAGAGTCTTCAAACAGCATAAGAGACTGCTGCATAACTTGAGGCTCAGACAGTTTCCCTGGTATGCATGGGGGTGATGTGACAGACTGATGAGCTTGGTTTTCAGGCGCCATCTGTGCGCTTTCTGCAGAAGACTGGGTGGGAGATAATGTGAATGTGCTGGATCCACTGTCGGCCACCCAATTGACTAATGCCTGTACCTGCTCAGGCCTTACCATCCTTAGAACGGCATTGGGCCCCACCAAATATCGCTGTAAATTCTGGCGGCTACTGGGACCTGAGGTAGTTGGTACACTAGGACGTGTGGCTGTGGCAGAACGGCCACGTCCTCTCCCAGCACCAGAGGGTCCACTAACACCACCACGACCATGTCCGCGTCCGCGTCCCTTACTAGATGTTTTCCTCATTGTTACCGTTCACCACAATAAGAAAAATATTATTTGGCCCAATGTATTGAATTCAAATTCAGGCCTTTTTTTTACAGACACCTAACACTATCTGGTTATCTATTTAGGTACCGTATTACACTAATACAGGCACAGCGGTAATGACAGATTTAGCTGAATATAAATTTGAGGCCTATTATTTAGGCGCTGGGTGACAGGTATACGTTTACCGACAGAATTAGACTTGGATATGCACAGTAGCGTGTGTGTGAAGTTATTGAGAATGACCCTATCAGCACCTTGAATCTAATATACCCTTTTAGGGATAGATTTAAAGTAGGCCTGATACAGCAGAAACCACTAATTTAGGAAATTGCTAAGTTGGGAATTGTATTTCAACCCAGAACAAAAATATATCCTTTGCCAGACAGCAGACAGTATTACAATTGGCTGGCCACAGCTGAAACACCAGATTTAGGGTACTGCTATTTTGGCAATTGTATTTCACCCTTCAATAAAATAGCAAGCACAGCCAAGCCCCTGATGTAGGATATAGCAAAAAAATAACCACACTATTGATGGTTAAATGGACTTGGTGGCAGCTTGCCCCTGATGTAGGATATAGCAAAAAAAGAACCACACTATTGATGGTTAAATGGACTTGGTGGCAGCTTTCCCCTGATGTAGGATATAGCCAAAAAATAACCACACTATTGATGGTTAAATGGACTTGGTGACAGCTTGCCCCTGATGTAGGATATAGCAAAAAAATAACCACACTATTGATGGTTAAATGGACTTGGTGGCAGCTTGCCCCTGATGTAGGATATAGCCAAAAAATAACCACACTATTGATGGTTAAATGGACTTGGTGGCAGCTTGCCCCTGATGTAGGATATAGCCAAAAAATAACCACACTATTGATGGTTAAATGGACTTGGTGGCAGCTTGCCCCTGATGTAGGATATAGCAAAAAAATAACCACACTATTGATGGTTAAATGGACTTGGTGGCAGCTTGCCCCTGATGTAGGATATAGCCAAAAAATAACCACACTATTGATGGTTAAATGGACTTGGTGGCAGCTTGCCCCTGATGTAGGATATAGCCAAAAAATAACCACACTATGGATGGTTAAATGGACTTTGTGGCAGCTTGCCCCTGATGTAGGATATAGCCAAAAAATAACCACACTATGGATGGTTAAATGGACTTTGTGACAGCTTGCCCCTGATGTAGGATATAGCAAAAAAATAACCACACTATTGATGGTTAAATGGACTTGGTGGCAGCTTGCCCCTGATGTAGGATATAGCCAAAAAATAACCACACTATTGATGGTTAAATGGACTTGGTGGCAGCTTGCCCCTGATGTAGGATATAGCAAAAAAATAACCACACTATTGATGGTTAAATGGACTTGGTGGCAGCTTGCCCCTGATGTAGGATATAGCCAAAAAATAACCACACTATTGATGGTTAAATGGACTTGGTGGCAGCTTGCCCCTGATGTAGGATATAGCCAAAAAATAACCACACTATGGATGGTTAAATGGACTTTGTGGCAGCTTGCCCCTGATGTAGGATGTAGCCAAAAAATAACCACACTATGGATGGTTAAATGGACTTTGTGACAGCTTGCCCCTGATGTAGGATATAGCAAAAAAATAACCACACTATTGATGGTTAAATGGACTTGGTGGCAGCTTGCCCCTGATGTAGGATATAGCCAAAAAATAACCACACTATTGATGGTTAAATGGACTTGGTGGCAGCTTGCCCCTGATGTAGGATATAGCAAAAAAATAACCACACTATGGATGGTTAAATGGACTTTGTGACAGCTTGCCCCTGATGTAGGATATAGCAAAAAAATAACCACACTATTGATGGTTAAATGGACTTGGTGGCAGCTTGCCCCTGATGTAGGATATAGCCAAAAAATAACCACACTATTGATGGTTAAATGGACTTGGTGGCAGCTTGCCCCTGATGTAGGATATAGCAAAAAAATAACCACACTATTGATGGTTAAATGGACTTGGTGGCAGCTTGCCCCTGATGTAGGATATAGCCAAAAAATAACCACACTATTGATGGTTAAATGGACTTGGTGGCAGCTTGCCCCTGATGTAGGATATAGCCAAAAAATAACCACACTATTGATGGTTAAATTGACTTTGTGACAGCTTGCCCCTGATGTAGGATATAGCAAAAAAAATAACCACACTATTGATGGTTAAATGGACTTGGTGACAGCTTGCCCCTGATGTAGGATATAGCAAAAAAAAAAAATAACCACACTATTGATGGTTAAATGGACTTGGTGGCAGCTTGCCCCTGATGTAGGATATAGCCAAAAAATAACCACACTATGGATGGTTAAATGGACTTTGTGGCAGCTTGCCCCTGATGTAGGATGTAGCCAAAAAATAACCACACTATGGATGGTTAAATGGACTTTGTGACAGCTTGCCCCTGATGTAGGATATAGCAAAAAAATAACCACACTATTGATGGTTAAATGGACTTGGTGGCAGCTTGCCCCTGATGTAGGATATAGCCAAAAAATAACCACACTATTGATGGTTAAATGGACTTGGTGGCAGCTTGCCCCTGATGTAGGATATAGCAAAAAAATAACCACACTATTGATGGTTAAATGGACTTGGTGGCAGCTTGCCCCTGATGTAGGATATAGCAAAAAAATAACCACACTATTGATGGTTAAATGGACTTGGTGGCAGCTTGCCCCTGATGTAGGATATAGCCAAAAAATAACCACACTATTGATGGTTAAATGGACTTGGTGGCAGCTTGCCCCTGATGTAGGATATAGCCAAAAAATAACCACACTATGGATGGTTAAATGGACTTTGTGGCAGCTTGCCCCTGATGTAGGATGTAGCCAAAAAATAACCACACTATGGATGGTTAAATGGACTTTGTGACAGCTTGCCCCTGATGTAGGATATAGCAAAAAAATAACCACACTATTGATGGTTAAATGGACTTGGTGGCAGCTTGCCCCTGATGTAGGATATAGCCAAAAAATAACCACACTATTGATGGTTAAATGGACTTGGTGGCAGCTTGCCCCTGATGTAGGATATAGCCAAAAAATAACCACACTATTGATGGTTAAATGGACTTGGTGGCAGCTTGCCCCTGATGTAGGATATAGCCAAAAAATAACCACACTATTGATGGTTAAATGGACTTGGTGGCAGCTTGCCCCTGATGTAGGATATAGCCAAAAAATAACCACACTATTGATGGTTAAATTGACTTTGTGACAGCTTGCCCCTGATGTAGGATATAGCAAAAAAAATAACCACACTATTGATGGTTAAATGGACTTGGTGACAGCTTGCCCCTGATGTAGGATATAGCAAAAAAAAAAAATAACCACACTATTGATGGTTAAATGGACTTGGTGGCAGCTTGCCCCTGATGTAGGATATAGCCAAAAAATAACCACACTATTGATGGTTAAATGGACTTGGTGGCAGCTTGCCCCTGATGTAGGATATAGCCAAAAAATAACCACACTATGGATGGTTAAATGGACTTTGTGGCAGCTTGCCCCTGATGTAGGATATAGCCAAAAAATAACCACACTATGGATGGTTAAATGGACTTTGTGACAGCTTGCCCCTGATGTAGGATATAGCAAAAAAATAACCACACTATTGATGGTTAAATGGACTTGGTGGCAGCTTGCCCCTGATGTAGGATATAGCCAAAAAATAACCACACTATTGATGGTTAAATGGACTTGGTGGCAGCTTGCCCCTGATGTAGGATATAGCAAAAAAATAACCACACTATTGATGGTTAAATGGACTTGGTGGCAGCTTGCCCCTGATGTAGGATATAGCAAAAAAATAACCACACTATTGATGGTTAAATGGACTTGGTGGCAGCTTGCCCCTGATGTAGGATATAGCCAAAAAATAACCACACTATTGATGGTTAAATGGACTTGGTGGCAGCTTGCCCCTGATGTAGGATATAGCCAAAAAATAACCACACTATGGATGGTTAAATGGACTTTGTGGCAGCTTGCCCCTGATGTAGGATGTAGCCAAAAAATAACCACACTATGGATGGTTAAATGGACTTTGTGACAGCTTGCCCCTGATGTAGGATATAGCCAAAAAATAACCACACTATTGATGGTTAAATGGACTTGGTGGCAGCTTGCCCCTGATGTAGGATATAGCAAAAAAATAACCACACTATGGATGGTTAAATGGACTTTGTGACAGCTTGCCCCTGATGTAGGATATAGCAAAAAAATAACCACACTATTGATGGTTAAATGGACTTGGTGGCAGCTTGCCCCTGATGTAGGATATAGCCAAAAAATAACCACACTATTGATGGTTAAATGGACTTGGTGGCAGCTTGCCCCTGATGTAGGATATAGCAAAAAAATAACCACACTATTGATGGTTAAATGGACTTGGTGGCAGCTTGCCCCTGATGTAGGATATAGCCAAAAAATAACCACACTATTGATGGTTAAATGGACTTGGTGGCAGCTTGCCCCTGATGTAGGATATAGCCAAAAAATAACCACACTATGGATGGTTAAATGGACTTGTTGACAGCTTGCCCCTGATGTAGGATATAGCAAAAAAATAACCACACTATTGATGGTTAAATGGACTTGGTGGCAGCTTGCCCCTGATGTAGGATATAGCCAAAAAATAACCACACTATTGATGGTTAAATGGACTTGGTGGCAGCTTGCCCCTGATGTAGGATATAGCCAAAAAATAACCACACTATTGATGGTTAAATGGACTTGGTGGCAGCTTGCCCCTGATGTAGGATATAGCAAAAAAATAACCACACTATTGATGGTTAAATTGACTTGGTGGCAGCTTGTGCTGGCGCACCACAAGACACAAAATGGCCGCTGATCACCCCAGAAAAAGTGACAGAAAAACGCTCTGGGCAGCCTAAAAACAGTGAGCAATTGAATATCAGCAGTTCAACGATCCACAGCTGTAGATCGATCACTGACTTAAGTGTTTTGGAGGAGTTAATCACTGCCTAATCTCGCCCTATCGTCGCAGCTGCAACCTCTTCCTACACTAAGCACAGCAGAGTGACGTGCGGCGCTACGTGACTCCAGCTTAAATAGAGGCTGGGTCACATGCTGCACTGGCCAATCACAGCCATGCCAATAGTAGGCATGGCTGTGATGGCCTCGTGGGGCAAGTAGTATGACGCTTGTTGATTGGCTGCTTTGCAGCCTTTCAAAAAGCGCCAAGAAAACGACGAACACCGAACCCGAACCCAGACTTTTACTAAAATGTTCGGGTTCGGGTCCGTGTCACGGACACCCCAAAATTCGGTACGAACCCGAACTATACAGTTTGGGTTCGCTCATCCCTAGTTATAACATCTCACCCACGCACTGTTTCACGTCCCCCCACTGTGAGTTAGGTTCGCTTATCTGTCCCAGGACAGATTCTGGGAATATCCCAGAACTAGAACAAACGTTCTTGCCTTATTCAGGGTTATTCGGCACAACTGCATACATTCTTATATGTGACTGATTAAAACCTATTCTTTCTTCTTACTGCACGTACACATACCATAAAAGGATGTTCCGGTATTATGTGTATGAGCACCAATGTTTATCTTTTATGATTGGTTTAACGCTGTTGTAATCCAAACATTTCTAATGCCTATATAAGGCCAAGCAATAGCATAATAAAGTTAGAGTATTTCTCAGTGATACCTGTGTGTGTCTGTTATTGCCAACTGAGAAACATCTCTACTGGCGTCAGTGTCTCAAACCAAGGTTGTCGTAGAGGTCCAGAAAGGTCCAAATCCTTTTATAACCCTTATTATTTATATTTTTAGTTACCTCTTTACCTTTATCACCGCTAGTTTCTATCTCCTTATTGAAAACATCCAGCTCCTTCTCCACATACCCTTTCTCTAAAAAACGATCTTTAATAACCTGACTTTGCTCTAAGAAATCCTTTTCATCTGTACAATTCAGAAGTATCCTTTTAGTATAGTCTTAAGCCATGGGCTATAGTGGCAGCTTGTGACATCGATATAGGCATTCACGTCTGTGGCTTTAAAGAACATTTTGGTTTTCAACCGCCCATTATCCACAAAGATTGTGAGGTAAAGAAATTCAATAGAAGTGGCGCTAATGGTACTAGTAAAAGAGAGATTCCAATTATTATTGTTAATCCCCGTAATAAATTCCTCCAACCCCTCTTTGTCTCCTTTCCAAATTAATAAGCAATAGTCAATGTAACGATGCCAAATGATCAATTCACCTTTTTCAGTTTTTTTATTCAACGTCGGGGTGATATTGTCCCTTTCCCATGAGGCTATAAACAGGTTATATCTGTAAAGAATAAATCAAGGCAACTGGACTTACTGTAGATTTCTTGAAAATGTTTCACTCGTTCTTCCAACGAGCTTTCTCAATTCTGAGTGACTGTACAAGAATTCTCTGGGAATAAATATGTAACTGAATCAACATCTGGTAATTATACCCAGCATGGGGTCAGAGGTCATTATACCCAGCATGGGGTCAAAGGTGTTGATGCCATTATCCTAATTGGAGTCAGTAGGTGATAATGACCTCCCAGAAAAAGGTGTCAAGACAGCATTGTATGTGGCAGAAAATAGATGTCTAACCCCCCGCCTCTATTCAAGCTTGACTTCTCCATTTTTACGTAGATGGCCTCCTTCACACCTCGTTTGTACCAATCGGCCTCCTTGTCCAAAACACGTACTTGACTGTCTTCAAAGGTGTGACCTGTTTCTTTTAGATGTAATTACATGGCTGAATCTTGACCAGAGGTTTTGGCTCTTCTATGCTGAGCCATACGCTGATGTAGTTGTGGTTTTGTTTCGCCGATATACAGTTCTGAGCATTCCTCATTGCACTGGACTGCGTACACAATGTTGTCCATCTTGTGTTTAGGCGTTGGGTCTTTTGGGTGAACCAGTTGTTGCCTCAGTGTGTTGCTGGGTTTAAAGCAGACATACAATGCTGTCTTGACACCTTTTTCTGGGAGGTCATTATCACCTAATGACTCCAATTAGGATAATGGAATCAACACCTTTGACCCCATGCTGGGTATAATGACTTCTGACCCCATGGTGGGTATAATTACCAGATGTTGATTCAGTTACATATTTATTCCCAGAGAATTCTCGTAGTCACTCAGAATTGAGAAAGCTCGTTGGAAGAACGAGTGAAAAGTTTTCAAGAAATCCATAGTAAGTCCAGTTGCCTTGATTTATTCTTTACAGATATACCATTACCTGAATAAATGAGAACCTTCACAGACCTATGAACAGGTTAGCGTAACTGGGGCCGAATTTCACCCCCATTGCCATCCCTGTACACTGTAAATAGAAAGCCTCATCATGCATGAAATAGTTGTGGCAAAGGCAAAAATCTGTACACTCTATTATGAATTTCTTTTGAGCCACGGTCATATTGGGATTCCTATCCAGCGCTTCCCCCACCCCTTTAACCTCTTCAGGACACATGGCGTATCAGTACGGCATGTTATCCTGGTACTTAAGGACACATGACGTACATGTACGTCATGTATAGTTCCGATCACCGTTGCCCGGCGGGCGGTGATCGGAACCTGGTGCCTGCTCAAATCATTGAGCAGGCACCTCGGCTAAATGCGCCGGGGGGTCCTGTGACCCCCCCATGTCGGCGATCGCAGCAGACCGCAGGTCAATTTCTTGAGAGAGGGGGCGGGCAGTGCGGGTGGTGCTTGGGGGGAGGGCAGGCATGCGATCATCCACCCGCCCCCTCTCTCAGGATAGCCAAGCGGTTTGCAGAGTGTCAGCACATTGCGTTTAACCCCTTCCATGCGTTTAACCCCTTCCATGCTGCGTTCCGTAGGGACCGCTGTATGGAAAAGGTTAAGAGGGAGGGAGCTCCCTACCTCTCCCATCGGGGGCTGCTGTGCCTTTTCAGCTCCTGATGGGAGAGGGAGGGGGCCCCCCTCCCTTCCCATCACCCACTGCTCTGCTGTGGCAGCGAGTGATGGTTACCATGGCAACCGGACGCCTTCACAGGCGTCCGGCTGTCCATGGTACTGATCAGAGGCCTTCCATGGTGCTGATTAGACTTCCGCTAAAGGCAGAAGTCTAATCAGACTTTGTAAAGTGAAAATACCGTACAGTACACTATATAGTGTACTGTACTGTATTATACAGACATAAGACCCACTGGAACTTCAAGAACCAAGTGAATCTGGGTCCAAAAAAATTAAGAAAAGTAAAAAAAAGTAAAAATAAAAAAAAGTGTAATAGCAAGCGATCAAAAAGTCATACGCACCCCAAAATAGTGCCAATCAAACCGTCATCTCATCCCGCAAAAATCAAAAATCATACCCTACCCAAGATATTTGCCCAAAAACGGAAAAAACTATGGCTCTCAGACTATGGAGACACTAAAATATGTTTTTTTTTTTTCAAAAATGAAATCATTGTGTAAAACTTACAAACCGGATTCCAAAAAAGTTGGGACACTAAACAAATTGTGAATAAAAACTGAATGCAATGATGTGGAGATGGCAAATGTCAATATTTTATTTGTAATAGAACGTAGATGACAGATCAAACGTTTAATCCGAGTAAATGTATCATTTTTAAGGAAAAATACGTTGATTCCAATTTTCACGGTGTCAACAAATCCCAAAAAAGTTGGGACAAGTAGCAATAAGAGGCTGGACAAAGTAAATTTGAGCATAACGAAGAGCTGGAAGACCAATTTACACTAATTAGGTCAATTGGCAACATGATTGGGTATAAAAAGAGCTTCTCAGAGTGGCAGTGTCTCTCAGAAGCCAAGATGGGTAGAGGATCACCAATTCCCACAATGTTGCGCAGAAAGATAGTGGAGCAATATCAGAAAGGTGTTACCCAGCGAAAAATTGCAAAGACTTTGCATCTATCATCATCAACTGTGCATAACATCATCCGAAGATTCAGAGAATCTGGAACAATCTCTGTGCGCAAGGGTCAAGGCCGTAAAACCATACTGGATGCCCGTGATCTCCGGGCCCTTAAACGACACTGCACCACAAACAGGAATGCTACTGTAAAGGAAATCACAGAATGGGCTCAGGAATACTTCCAGAAACCATTGTCAGTGAACACAATCAACCGTGCCATCCGCCGATGCCAGCTGAAACTCTACAGTGCAAAGAAGAAGCCATTTCTAAGCAAGATGCACAAGCTCAGGCGTTTTCACTGGGCCAGGGATCATTTAAAATGGAGTGTGGCAAAATGGAAGACTGTCCTGTGGTCAGACGAGTCACGATTCAAAGTTCTTTTTGGAAATCTGGGACGCCATGTCATCCGGACCAAAGAGGACAAGGACAACCCAAGTTGTTATCAACGCTCAGTTCAGAAGCCTGCATCTCTGATGGTATGGGGTTGCATGAGTGTGTGTGGCATGGGCAGTTTGCATGTCTGGAAAGGCACCATCAATGCAAAAAAATATATTCAGGTTCTGGAACAACATATGCTCCCATCCAGACGTCATCTCTTTCAGGGAAGACTCTGCATTTTTCAACAAGATAATGCCAGACCACATTCTGCATCAATCACAACATCATGACCGCGTAGGAGAAGGATCCGGGTACTGAAATGGCCAGTCTGCAGTCCAGATCTTTCACCTATAGAGAACATTTGGCGCATCATAAAGAGGAAGGTGCAACAAAGAAGGCCCAAGACGATTGAACAGTTAGAGGCCTGTATTAGACAAGAATGGGAGAGCATTCCTATTTCTAAACTTGAGAAACTGGTCTCCTCGGTCCCCAGACATCTGTTGAGTGTTGTAAGAAGAAGGGGAGATGCCACACAGTGGTGAAAATGGCCTTGTCCCAACTTTTTGGGGATTTGTTGACACCATGAAATTCTGATTCAACATATTTTTCCCTTAAAATTGTACATTTTCTCAGTTTAAACTTTTGTTCCGTGATTTATGTTATATTCTGAATAAAATATTAGAAGTTGGCACCTCCACATCATTGCATTCAGTTTTTATTCACGATTTGTATAGTGTCCCAACTTTTTTGGAATCCGGTTTGTACATAAATAAAAAAATAGTATACATATTAGGTATCACCGCATCCGTGACAACCTGCTCTATAAAAATATTACATGATCTAACCCCTCAGGTGAATACCGTAAAAAAAAAAAAAACGGTGTAAAAAAAGCTATTTTTTGTCACCTTACATCACAAAAAGTGTAATAGCAAGCGATCAAAAAGTCATTCGCACCCCAAAATAGTGCCAATCAAACGGTTATCTCATCCCGCAAAAATCGTACCCTACCCAAGATATTTTCCCAAAAACTGAAAAAACTATGGCTCTCAGACTATGGAGACACTAAAACATGATTTTTTTTGTTTCAAAAATGAAATCATTGTGTAAAACTTACATAAATAAAAAAATAGTATACATATTAGGTATCGCAGCGTTTGTGACAACCTGCTCTATAAAAATATTACATGATCAAACCTGTCAGATGAATGTTGTAAATAACAAAAAATAAAAATGGTGCCAAAACAGCTATTTCGAGTTACCTTGCCTCACAAAAAGTGTAATATAGAGCAACCAAAAATCATATGTACCCTAAACTAGTAACAACAATACTGCCACCCTATCCCATAGTTTCTAAAATGGGGTCACTTTTTTGGAGTTTATACTCTAGGGGTGCATCAGGGGGTCTTCAAATGGGACATGGTGTCAAAAAAACGGTCCAGCAAAATCTGCCTTCCAAAACCGTATGGCATTCCTTTCCTTCTGCACCCTGCCGTGTGCCCGTACAGCGGTTTACGACCACATATGGGGTGTTTCTGTAAACTACAGAATCAGAGCCATAAAAATTGAGTTTTGTTTGGCTGTTAACCCTTGCTTTGTTACTGGAAAAAAAATATTAAAATGGAAAATCTGCCAAAAAAATGAAATTTTGAAATTGTATCTCTATTTTCCATTAAATCTTGTGGAACACCTAAAGGGTTAACAAAATTTGTAAAATCAGTTTTGAATACCTTAAGGGGTTTAGTTTCTGAGATGGGGTCACTTTTATGGAGTTTCTACTCTAAGGGTGCATCAGGGGTGCTTCAAATGGGACATGGTGTAAAAAAAAAACAGTCCAGCAAAATCTGCCTTCCAAAAAACATACGGCGCACCTTTCCCTCTACGCCCTACTGTGTGCCTGTACAGTAGTTTACGGCCACATATGGGGTGTTTCTGCAAACTACAAAATCGGGGCAATAAATATAGCATTTTGTTTGGCTGTTAACTCTTGCTTTGTTACTGGAAAAAATTGATTAAAATTGAAAATTTTCCCAAAAATTTAAATTCTCAAATTTCATCTCCATTTGCCAATAACTCTTGTGCAACACCTAAAGAGTTAACAAAGTTTGTAAAATCAGTTTTGAATACCTTGAAGGGTGTAGTTTCTTAGATGGGGGTCACTTTTATGGAGTTTCTACTCTAGGGATGCATCAGGGGGGCTTCAATTGGGACATGGTGTAAATAAACCAGTCCAGCAAAATCTGCCTTCCAAAAACCATACGGCGCACCTTTCCCTCTACGTCCTACTGTGTGCCCGTACAGTAGTTTACGGCCACATATGGGGTGTTTCTGCAAACTACAGAATTGGGGCAATAGTATTTTGTTTGGCTGTTAACCCTTGCTTTGTTACTGGAAAAAAAATTCTTAAAATTGAAAATTTGCCTAAAAATCTAAATTCTGAAATGTTATCACCATTTGCCATTAACTCTTGTGGAACACCTAAAGGGTTAACGACATTTGTAAAATCAGTTTTCAATACCTTGAGGGGTGTAGTTTCTAGAATGGGGTCATTTTAGGGTGGTTTCTATTTTGTAAGCCTCACAAATTGACTTCAGACCTGAACTGGTCCCTAAAAAGTGGGTTTTTGAAAATTTCTGAAAAATTTCAAGATTTGCTTCTAAACTTCTAAGCCTTGTAACATCCCCCAAAAATAAAATATCATTCCCAAATTGATCCAAACATGAAGTAGACATATGGGGAATGTAAAGTAATAATTATTTTTGTAGGTATTACTATGTATTATAGAAGTAGAGAAATTGAAACTTGGAAATGTGCAATTTTTTTACAAATTTTTGGTAAATTTTGTATTTTTTTTATAAATAAAAATTAATTTTTTTTACTTCATTTTACCAGTGTCATGAAGTACAATATGTGACAAAAAAAACTATCTCAGAATGGCCTGGAGAAGTCAAAGTGTTTTAAAGTTATCACCACTTAAAGTGACACTGGTCAGATTTGCAAAAAATGGCCTGGTCCTTAAGGTGAAATAAGGCTGTGTCCTAAAGGGGTTAAGACCCAAATCTTTGGGAATGAGGTAACGTCAACGGTCCCCAACCACATATCATCACTCCATATATCGAGATTATTGATAAGCTGAATTACACTTCCAATATCTTTTAAATATAATAGAACTTGTATCACAAGTGTCTGGAGAAAATAGTCTCCAGACTCCTGTGAATCTTAGATAAGTGGTAGATGACAGGGGTAATTGGATGTTTTATGGACAGTAACTCAAATTCCTTTTTATTTAAAATACCCTCTTTTTGGCCTTTTTGGGGAGCTGGTTCATTTTTCTTTTAAATTAAAAGACCTGATTTGTTTTTAGTTTTTTATAGGTACTCTCATCAGAAATGAGTCTTCGCATCTCTTTATCATAATTATCAACATCTATTACAACTGTTGTGATCTTCATCAAAGTCACAACAATAGACAATCACAGTCTGCTTCAACTAATAACACAAGAAATGTAATGTTACCATGTTTTTATTGAACACATCATGTAAACATTCACAGTTCAGGTGGAAAAAGTATTTGAACCCCTAGACTAATAACGTCTCCAAGAGCTAATTGGAGTGAGGTGTCAGCCAACTGGAGTCCAATCAATGAGATGAGATTGTATATACGGTTGCAAGGACTCCTCATTCCAATTATTCTGTGGGTAATTCTGTATATATTGGCTCCTATTAATATTGTCATTACGGTAGTAAGAATGGGGTCTCTTCTGGTACCTAGTGTACCCTCCCCCCTGATGCTGGTAGTTCCCCTCATTATAATTCCTATACGTATTATTTCTCACGTAACCTAGTTGTCGGTTCTCATGGTGATAATACGGTCTAACACAGGGTTTGGAATTCCATGGGTTAAATTGCCTTGATGCTTGTATGGGTCTAATATTAAAGTTCCTATATGTATTGTTGTAATATATTTCCCCCTGCTGGTATTGCCCTGGGTGAGTCACACAGTTCATTCCATACTTAGTTGAGTTCCCCACGTGTTCGCTATGTTGGCCCCTAACAGGTAAGTCCATATCCCTATTATCCGCACTAGAGAAAGCAGGAGGTTCTTTTACAGTGTTTTTCCATTTGTATACTCTATCATTCTTATAATCATCGCAAACCTTAAAGTATTTTTTCTGTTTTTTACTTTTTACTTCCTTCTCTATTTTAGTTAGGTTGGTCCGACATTTACTAGACATATCAGCATATTCCTTCTGTTCTTTATACAGTTCTAATAGGTGTTGCATTTTCTCAATATTATTATTAATTCAACTGAGTTTTTCCTTCCGTTTACATACAATAAAATTAATCACTTTCAGGCTGCAATCATTCATCAGTTTCTCCCATTCTATCAAATCACCACTTTCTTCAGAGTTTAAAGGCAGTTGCCACCTTAAACCCTCTGGGATTTTTTTCTCAGCCAGGTATTTCTCAAATGATAAAACATCCCAGGTGGTTTTAATCTCCTTGATCAACTCCCTCTCCAGTTCAAGAAAGAGATCACTAAGTCCATTGTTGTCTTTCTTAGTTTTTAGCCTCAAATGAAAAATCTGATTCAGCATCACAAATAAAATTAGCTTGAACGTCAAAGATATCCATATCGCAAACCAGTACCGAGTAACCCACCAACAACACAAATCAAGATAAAAACTACTCAGGTACGTGGCTGCATTTTCACGCTGCAAGTCCTTACTGTGATGTTGGGAAAAAAAATCACAAATTAAACCAAAGTACTTATCGAAGGACCGCGCTGCTATTCACTGGTAACCGAGCCTCCTTAGCTCCAGCACAGAACCATTACTCCCTCTGGACATGGAAAAAGGACCATCAAGCTGCACGAGTTGGCATCTCTCCTCCTGATATAATCTTTAAAAAGGCGCCTAAACTTCAACAGCACCTGGTACATTTGTAAACCAATAAAAAACGACAGGGCTAACAAGTTCACTTGGTGTGGATTTTGTCTGCCTTGTAAAAATTGAAGGAGGGTTAATAGGGTGAGGACAACACAAACGGTACTCTCCAATAAAAAAAGATCAGCCCTTCAATATTCAGGGAAATATCACTTGTGAAAGCATAGGAGTAATCTACGTACTGGAGTGCCCTTGTGGCCTCCAGTACGTGGGAAGAACTACCAGAAAACTTAAAATAAGAATACAAGAACATGATCGCAACATTAAGAAGGGAATTGACACTCACAGCGTCCCAATGCATTTAAAGAAACATCATCAGAAAGATCCGAGGGGTCTGCGGTTTGTAGGGGTGGAGCTAGTTAGGACATATTGGCGAGGTGGAGATCTAATTGCTAAAATAAATAAAAAAGAGGTCGAATGGATGTACAATATTGATACACTCCAACCCAGTGGTCTAAATATTGAAAGGTTGAAAGAGTGTGTAGCCGCATCTTCAAATGTGGTAAAGGACTTTGTCATGTGCACCTCATCACATGATGGGTCACAAGATGAGATACTTTTAGTGAATGGAGATTCACGTTGTATACAAGGACATTTGGTTGTAAGTGTGTCTAAGTGCTGATAGGGTGTATTTTGTCATGTGCCCCTCATCACATGATGGGTCACGTGATGAGATACCTTCAGTGAATGGAGATCTGCGCCGTGTACACACTTTACGGGCTGAAAGGAATAGGATCAAATGAGGAATTACTCAAATGATATAGATTTAACGGTTCTTATGGATGATAATAGATGACAGTGACCTATTTATTATTATTATACATTTTAATATATGTGACATTTTTTGTGGTGGGTTGTATGTAATTGGATAATGAGGGAATGGGTGGGTTTAGGGGAGTGTTTTAAAGGTCTTGACTGCATAGTGAAGATATTCGCTCCTGAATAAGCGCGTAAGCGAAACCCGGGTCAGGCGGTACTGTGCATGCAGTTTGTGATTTTATATGCTTTGAAACAAGTGTTCGTCTGTAAGTATAATAAATTATTTTAATATACGGAGGAAGTTGGAGCTTCACTATTGTTGCGATCCCTTGATATCCAACAGGAAACTACTGTGGAGGAGAGATGTCAACTCGTGCAGCTTCATGGTCCTTTGTCCAGAGGGAGTAATGGTTCTGTGCTGGAGCTAAGGAGGCTCGGTTACCAGTGAATAGCAGCGTGGTCCTTAGATAAGTACATTGGTTTAATTTGTGATTTTTTCCTCCACATCACAGTAAGGACCTGCAGCACGAAAATGCAGCCACGTACCTGAGTAGTTTTTATCTTGATTTGGGTGTGATATACCTGTTGCCCCAAAAAAATTGATTGAGGGGTGTGATATACCTATAATATACAGTCGTGGCCAAAAGGTTTGAGAATGACACAAATATTAGTTTTCACAAAGTTTGCTGCTAAACAGCTTTTAGATCTTTGTTTCAGTTGTTTCTGTGATGTAGTGAAATATTATTACACGCACTTCATACGTTTCAAAGGCTTTTATCGACAATTACATGACATTTATGCAAAGAGTCAGTAGTTGCAGTGTTGGCCCTTCTTTTTCAGGACCTCTGCAATTCAACTGGGCATGCTCTCAATCAACTTCTGGGCCAATTTCCTGACTGATAGCAACCCATTCTTTCATAATCACTTCTTGGAGTTTGTCAGAAATAATGGGTTTTTGTTTGTCCACCCGCCTCTTGAGGATTGACCACAAGTTCTCAATGGGATTAAGATCTGGGGAGTTTCCAGGCCATGGTCCCAAAATGTCAACGTTTTGGTCCCCGAGCCACTTAGTTATCACTTTTGCCTTATGGCACAGTGCTTCATCGTGCTGGAAAATGCATTGTTCTTCACCAAACTGTTGTTGGATTGTTGGAAGAAGTTGCTGTTGGAGGGTGTTTTGGTACCAATCTTTATTCATGGCTGTGTTTTTGGGCAAAATTGTGAGTGAGCCCACTCCCTTGGATGAGAAGCAACCCCACACATGAATGGTCTCAGGATGCTTTACTGTTGGCATGACACATGACTGATGGTAGCGCTCACCTTTTCTTCTCCGGACAAGCCTTTTTCCAGATGCCCCAAACAATCGGAAAGAGGCTTCATCGGAGAATATGACTTTTCCCCAGTCCTCAGCAGTCCATTCACCAAACTTTCTGCAGAAGAGCAATCTGTCCCTGATGTTTTTTTTGGAGAGAAGTGGCTTCTTTGCTGCCCTTCTTGACACCAGGCCATCTTCCAAAAGTCTTCGCCTCACTGTGCATGCAGATGCGCTCACACCTGCCTGCTGCCATTCCTGAGCAAGCTCTGCACTGGTGGCACTCCGATCCCGCAGCTGAATCCTCTTTAGGAGACGATCCTGGCGCTTGCTGGACTTTCTTGGACGCCCTGAAGCCTTCTTAACAAGAATTGAACCTCTTTCCTTGAAGTTCTTGATGATCCTATAAATTGTTGATTGAGGTGCAATCTTAGTAGCCACAATATCCTTGCCTGTGAAGCCATTTTTATGCAACCCAATGATGGCTGCACGCGTTTCTTTGCAGGTCACCATGGTTAACAATTGAAGAACAATGATTTCAAGCATCACCCTCCTTTTGACATGTCAAGTCTGCCATTTTAACCCAATCAGCCTGACATAATGATCTTCAGCCTTGTGCTCGTCAACATTCTCACCTGAGTTAACAAGACGATTACTGAAATTATCTCAGCAGGTCCTTTAATGACAGCAATGAAATGCAGTGGAAAGGTTTTTTTGGGATTAAGTTAATTTTCATGGCAAAGAAGGACTATGCAATTCATCTGATCACTCTTCATAACATTCTGGAGTATATGCAAATTGCTATTATAAAAACTTAAGCAGCAACTTTTCCAATTTCCAATATTTATCTAATTCTCAAAACTTTTGGCCACGACTGTTCTTTCTAACTTAGAAAGTATATAGTGCATTTGCATTGTGCAGCAGTTGTGTGCGGTTCTGCTGCGATACCGCAGCTATATATAGGGACAAGCGCGATTGGAATAACTATTGGAATAACCTTTCCTGGTAAGTTTTATCCTGCAATCCATGTACTAGTTTAGTAGCTCTTCTCTGAACTCTCTCTAGAGTATCTATATCCTTCTGGAGATATGGCCTCCAGTACTGCGCACAATACTCCAAGTGAGGTCTCACCAGTGTTCTGTACAGCGGCATAAGCACTTCACTCTTTCTACTGCTTATACCTCTCCCTATACATCCAAGCATTCTGCTGGCATTTCGTGCTGCTCTATTACATTGTCTTCCCACCTTTAAGTCTTCTGAAATAATTACTCCTAAATCCCTTTCCTCAGATACTGAGGTCAGGACTGTGTCAAATATTCTATATTCTGCCCTTGGGTTTTTACGCCCCAGGTGCATTATCTTGCACTTATCCACATTAAATTTCAGTTTCCAGAGTTCTGACCATTCTTCTAGTTTTCCTAAATCCTTTTCCATTTGGCGTTTCCCTCCAGGAACATCAACCCTGTTACATATCTTTGTGTCATCAGCAAAAAGACAAACCTTACCAGCGAGGCCTTTTGCAATATCACTTATGAAGATATTAAACAAAATCGGTCCCAGTACAGATCCCTGTGGAACCCCACTGGTAACATTACCTTGTTTTGAATGTTCTCCAGTGACAGACAACAGAGGGTTGTAGTCAATGGAGAACATTCAAAACAAGGTAATGTTACCAGTGGGGTTCCACAGGGATCTGTACTGGGACCGATTTTGTTTAATATCTTCATAAGTGATATTGCAAAAGGCCTCGCTGGTAAGGTTTGTCTTTTTGCTGATGACACAAAGATATGTAACAGGGTTGATGTTCCTGGAGGGAAACGCCAAATGGAAAAGGATTTAGGAAAACTAGAAGAATGGTCAGAACTCTGGAAACTGAAATTTAATGTGGATAAGTGCAAGATAATGCACCTGGGGCGTAAAAACCCAAGGGCAGAATATAGAATATTTGACACAGTCCTGACCTCAGTATCTGAGGAAAGGGATTTAGGAGTAATTATTTCAGAAGACTTAAAGGTGGGAAGACAATGTAATAGAGCAGCACGAAATGCCAGCAGAATGCTTGGATGTATAGGGAGAGGTATAAGCAGTAGAAAGAGTGAAGTGCTTATGCCGCTGTACAGAACACTGGTGAGACCTCACTTGGAGTATTGTGCGCAGTACTGGAGGCCATATCTCCAGAAGGATATAGATACTCTAGAGAGAGTTCAGAGAAGAGCTACTAAACTAGTACATGGATTGCAGGATAAAACTTACCAGGAAAGGTTAAAGGACCTTAATATGTATAGCTTGGAAGAAAGAAGAGACAGAGGGGATATGATAGAAACTTTTAAATACATAAAGGGAATCAACTCGGTAAAGGAAGAGAGCATATTTAAAAGAAGAAAAACTACCACAAGAGGACACAGTTTTAAATTAGAGGGGCAAAGGTTTAAAAGTAATATAAGGAAGTATTACTTTACTGAGAGAGTAGTGGATGCATGGAATAGCCTTCCTGCAGAAGTGGTAGCTGCAAATACAGTGAAGGGGTTTAAGCATGCATGGGATAGGCATAAGGCCATCCTTCATATAAGATAGGGCCGGGGGCTATCCATAGTATTCAGTATATTGGGCAGACTAGATGGGCCAAATGGTTCTTATCTGCCGACACATTCTATGTTTCTATGTTTCTATGGGTGTGATATACCTGTTGCCCCCAAAGAAACTGATTGAGAGGTGTGATATACCTTCTTCAACAAAATACTAATTGAGGGCTGCGATATACCTGTTGCCCCAAATAAGCAGGGTGGTGTGATATAACTGTTGTGGCAAAAAAATAATAATTGAGGGGTATGATATACCTGCTTCCACAAAATACTGATTAAGGGGTTCGATATACCTGCTTCCACCAAATATTGATTGAGGGGTGCGATATACCTGCTTCCACAAAATACTGATTAAAGGGTTTGATATACCTGCTTCCACAAAATACTGATTTAGGGGATTCATATACCTGCTTCCACAAAATACTGATTGAGGGCTGCAATATACCTGCTTCCACAAAATATTGATTAAGGGGTTTGATATACCTGTTATTACCAAATATTGATTGAGGCCTACGATATACCTGCTTCCACAAAATACTGATTAAGGGGATTGATATACCTGTTCTCACCAAATATTAATTGAGGCCTGTGAAATACCTGCTTCCACAAAATACTGATTAAGGGGTTTGATATACCTACATCCACAAAATACTAATTGAGGGCTGCGATATACCTGCTTCCACAAAATACTGGCTTAAGGGGTTCAATATACCTGTTTCCACCAAATATTGATTGAGGCCTGCGATATACCTGCTTCCACAAAATACTGATTAAGGGGTTTGATATACCTGTTTCCACTAAATATTGTTTGAGGCCTGCGATATACCTGTATAAACGAGGGCGATATATTACAGGTTCCATAATGACTTTGTGGTGACCCTCCTCGAATTTGTCCTTACCCATAATTTTTTTCTGTTCGATTTGCGGTTCTTCCACCAGCTCAGGGGGACCGTGATGGGGAGCCCTTGTGCCCCTACATACGCTAATCTCCTCCTGGGCTGGTGGGAGGATAAGGTGGTCTTTCCTGATGTACAAACCTGGTGGGGTGACAAGATTGTCTTCTGGACACGCTATATTGACAATGTCTTTGTAATATGGAACGGTGACGCTGAGGAATTTGAAACATTTGTTAAGGCACTTAATATAAATGAGTTGGGTTTATCTTTTACCTTTGAGTTTCATCCAGATACACTAACTTTTTTGAATGTCAGGGTCACCAAAGAAAGAGATAGACTAGTTACGACCACCTTCAGAAAGGCTACCGCAACAAACAGTTTACTTCATTGGGACAGTCATCATCCTACGAATTTAAAAAGGGGTATCCCCCGGGGTCAATTGCTCAGATAAAGAAAGCTTCCATCATGAGTCCAAAAAACTCCAGGACCGTTTTAGGAAGAGAGGCTACCCACAGCAGGTCCTAATAGGGGCTTTCCAAAATGCAGAATCATGCAAACGTAATTCCCTCCTAGTACTTACGGAATCCAATGCAAAAGGGGAAGAAATCATCAGGATTATCTCCACCTTTGATGTAAAAAATCAGGAGGTTAGGGCCATCATTGAGAAATACTGGCCCATTCTCCGAATGGATTCAGGCGTGGCGGATGTACTCCCTCCCCGTCCAAGTATCACCTTTAGACAAGGTAGATGTCTACGTGACCGGTTAGTACATAGCTATTTCTCACGACCAGCTCCTGAGGGGACGTGGCTAGATAGAAAACCGATCGGCACGTTTCGCTGTGGTACATGTTTGGCCTGTTGCTATCTGAAAAGCACCAAGACCAACATTTGCTCAGTCACAAACAAGAGATACGATATCAGAGACTTTGTTAACTGTAGGAGTAAGGGAGTAGTGTATCTCTGTCAATGTACGTGCCCTAAGGATTACGTGGAAAAGACCTTCAGGGAATTTCGTCGACGTATTCTTGAACATACTAACGACATCAAGAAAAAGAAGGATACCCCTATAGCGAATCACATGTGGGAACATCATGGTGGGGATATGAAGTCCCTGAAATTCTCAGCCCTGGAATTAGTGAGACCCTCCCCCAGAAAGGGTGACTGGGACCGGAGAATCCTTAAAAAAGAGACTGAATGGATCTACAGATTTCGCTCCCAGTCACCAAGGGGGCTTAATGAGAAACTTATGTTCTCATGCTTTATTTAACCCTGAAGTTGTAAATCTCACCTACTTCAAATATGGTTAGCCTCTTGCTGTATTCAATACGCTTCGTCCTCTATAACTGATAGAAAATGCTATCGACACAAGAAGTGTCATGTCATTATTTAAGAGACAGCTCTATATCTGAGCGTCTATCTATATATCTAATGTATCTATGTGCTGGCAAGAACAGTTGGTGGTCTATGGCACACTCACTAATTTTATCATTAGACACTCCCATGCTGCCCTCATAGTGTGTGGTCATAAAACATAAGTATCATTATATGCTCCCCTTTCCCTCTCCTTTGGGGGAGTACTAGTGTGGGACACATATATGGGATGGTAGCAAGGGAGGGGCGTACTCCCTTATGATCTGTCTGGCTACACATACCGAGTAAGCACAAGATTACTGCACATTGTGTTCCACAATGCGGCCATTTTCCTGTATCACGTGAGTACGTCATGTGACCCGGACATCGCAAGTGCGTTCCACTTGCTTCATAGGTGAGATGCACGGCCATATTGTTAATAATCACGTGAACAAGTCATGTGATCGCAACATCGAGGGAGCCGCGACTGCATGAATGGCACAGCGGCACAGAGGCATGTTGGCGCTGTCACAGGTGACTGTGTGGAGGATTCGCCTTTGGTGCAGTATGATTGTGGACACAATTGGGTCTGGTGCTATCTTCTGGTATGTAGGCATTGTGAGTAGTACCTGGCCAGTGGCATTCATTGTCATGTGACAAACATGGGCGGAGTAGTATCTAGCCAAGGGCAGGTCTAACTCACTATCATATGACTACATGAGTGGATCAGGATTGGCCAATGCAGGTAGGGTCCACCCCTATCCAGGCATTTAAAAAGTGAGTGTGTTTGCTTGGACTAATTGAAGCTGTATCTGTCTTCCCCCTCCAACTGTGCACTATCGGTCTGTGAGTGGATAATGTCGACTGGACTTATAGATAAGTACTATACTAGTGGTTATTATTGAAGTATCTATTGACGTCGGCACTGCATATGATTTATATCTGGATTGTTGACATATAATCAAGTAGTTTATCATACTCTCTCACAGACCAGTGCTGTTTTGGGGCGCTCCAGCTTTTTCTTTTCTCTTTTTTCCTTTTTCCCTTTGTATTTGATATACAGTACAGACCAAAAGGTTGGACACACCTTCTCATTCAAAGAGTTTTCTTTATTTTGACTATGAAGGCATCAAAACTATCAATTAACACATGTGGAATTATATACATAACAAACAAGTGTGAAACAACTGAAAATATGTCATATTCTAGGTTCTTCAAAGTAGCCACCTTTTGCTTTGTTTACTGCTTTGCACACTCTTGGCATTCTCTTGATGAGCTTCAAGAGGTAGTCCCCTGAAATGGTCTTCCAACAGTCTTGAAGGAGTTCCCAGAGATGCTTAGCACTTGTTGGCCCTTTTGCCTTCACTCTGTGGTCCAGCTCACCCCAAACCATCTCGATTGGGCTCAGGTCCGGTGACTGTGGAGGCCAGGTCATCTGGCGCAGCACCCCATCACTCCCCTTCATGGTCAAATAGCCCTTACTTTCAAAGTTTTCCCAATTTTTCGGCTGACTGACTGACCTTCATTTCTTAAAGTAATGATGGCCACTCGTTTTTCTTTACTTAGCTGCTTTTTTCTTGCCATAATACAAATTCTAACAGTCTATTCAGTAGGACTATCAGCTGTGTATCCACCTGACTTCTCCTCAACACAACTGATGGTCCCAACCCCATTTATAAGGCAAGAAATCCCACTTATTAAACCTGACAGGGCACACCTGTGAAGTGAAAACCATTTCAGGGGACTACCTCTTGAAGCTCATCAAGAGAATGCCAAGAGTGTGCAAAGCCGTAATCAAAGCAAAAGGTGGCTACTTTGAAGAACCTAGAATATGACATATTTTCAGTTGTTTCACACTTGTTTGTTATGTATATAATTCCACATGTGTTAATTCATAGTTTTGATGCCTTCAGTGTGAATCTACAATTTTCATAGTCATGAAAATAAAGAAAACTCTTTGAATGAGAAGGGGTGTCCAAACTTTTGGTCTGTACTGTACATGATTTGATATTTAACTATTAGTGTTTGATACCAAGTGTCCCCTGACGAACCTTAATTACCATAAGGGGAAACGCATTGGGACTGTGAACCAAGTACTGTGTATCAAATTTATAGGATTTTCAATCATGGATTGTATATTAGACTGAAGTTAGGGCGTTGAAAGGACAGGTTAGCCAAGGTACGCGGACAGAGTACGCCTACCATCCAGGTGTATCTCTGGGCTGAGGATATTTTTGTAGGGTGAAACAGGGACAGACATTAGGTATATAGACATGTTGTCCCATGGCCAATTCCCCACTTACTGGCTGTCTGTCCAGGTTATCATAGCTCCTTCTGTAGCTGCATTCTCATATATTAGTCCTTTTGGGATTTGTTTTGATATTAAAGAATCTATAATAAAAGTTAAGTTTTAGGTGGTTGCTTTCAGTGATACTGCGATATACCTGCTTCCACAAAATACTGATTAAGGGAATTGATATACCTGTTTCCACCAAATATTAATTGAGGCCTGCGATATATATGTTTCCACAAAATACTGATTAAGGGGTTTGATATACCTATTTCCACAAAATACTGATTGAGTGCTGCAATATACCTGCTTCCACAAAATACTGATTAAGGGGTTCCATATACCTGTTTCCACCAAATATTGATTGAGGCCTGCGATATACCTGATTCCACAAAATACTGATTAAGGGGTTTGATATACCTGTTTCCACCAAATATTGAATGAGGCTTGCGATATACCTGCTTCCAGAAAATACTGATTAAGGGGTTTGATATACCTAATTTCACTAAATATTGATTGAGGCCTGCGATATAAATGCTTCCATAAAATACTGATTAAGGGGATTGATATACCTGCTTCCACCAAATATTTATTGAGGCCTGCGAGATACATCCATCCACAAAATACTGATTAAAGGGTTTGATATACCTGCTTCCACAAAATACTGATTGAGGGCTGCGATATACCTGCTTCCATAACATATTGATTGAGGGGATTGATATACCTGCTTCCACCAAATATTGATTGAGGCCTACGAGAAACCTGCTTCCACAAAATACTGATTAAGGGGTTTGATATATCTGTTCCCACCAAATATTGATTGAGGGCTGAGATATACCTGCTTCCACAAAATACTGATTAAGGGGTTTGATATACCTGTTTCCACCAAATATTGATTGAGGCCTGCGATAAACCTGCTTCCACGAAATACTGATTAAGGGGTTTGATATTCCTGCATCCACAAAATACTGATTGAGGGCTGCAAAATACTTGCTTCCACAAAATACTGATTAAGGGGTTTGATATACCTGTTTCCACCAAATATTGATTGAGGCCTGTGATATACCTGCTTTAACAAAATTCTGATTAAGGGGATTGATATACCTGCTTCCACCAAACATTGCTTGAGGCCTGCGATATACCTGCTTCCACAAAATACTGATTAAGGGGATTGATATACCTGCTTCCACAAAATACTGATTGAGGGCTGCGATATACCTGCTTCCATAACATACTGATTAAGGGGATTGATATACCTGCTTCCACCAAATATTGAATGAGGCCTGCGAGATACCTGCTTCCACAAAATACTGATTGAGGGCTGCAATATACCTGCTTCCACAAAATACTGATTAAAGGTTTCCATATAACTGTTTCCACCAAATATTGATTGAGGCCTGCGAGACAGCTGCTTCCACAAAAAACTGATTAAGGGGTTTGATATATCTGCTCCCACCAAATATTGATTGACGGCTGCGATATACCTGCTTCCACAAAATACTGATTAAGGGGTTTGATATACCTGTTTCCACCATATATTGATTATAGCCTGCGATATACCTGCTTCCACAAAATAGTGATTAAGGAGTTTGATATACCTGCGTCCACAAAATACTGATTGAGGGCTGCAATATACCTGCTTCCACAAAATACTAATTAAGGGGTTTGATATACCTGCTTCCACAAAATACTGATTGAGGGCTGCAATATACCTGCTTCCACAAAATACTGATTGAGGCCTGCGAGATACCTACTTCCACAAAATACAGATTAAGGAGTTCGATATACCTGCTTTCACAAAATACTGATTGAGGGTTACGATATACCTGCTTACACAAAATACTGATTAAGGGCTTTGATATACCTGTTTCCACCAAATATTGATTGAGACCTGCGATTTAGCTGTTTCCACAAAATACTGATTAAGGGGTTTGATATACCTGCTTCCACAAAATACTAATTAAAAGCTGCAATATACCTGCTTTCACAAAATACTGATTAAAGGGTTTGATATAGCTGTTTCCACCAAATATTGATTGAGGCCTGCGATATACCTGCTTCCACAAAATACTGATTGAGGGCTGATATATATCTGATTCAACAAAATACTAATAAAGGTGATTGATATACCTGCTTCCACCAAATATTGATTGAGGCCTACGAGATACCTTCTTCCACAAAATATTAATTAAGGGGTTCGATATAGCTGATTCTACCAAATATTGATTGAGGCCTGCGAGATACCTGCTTCCACAAAATACTGATTGAGGGCTGTGATATACCTGCTTCCACAAAATACTGATTAAGGGGTTTGATATACCTGTTTCCACCAAATATTGATTGAGGCCTGCAATATATCTGCTTCCACAAAATACTGATTAAGGGGTTTGATATACCTGCTTCGACAAAATACTGATTGAGGGCTGCGAGATACCTGCTTCGACAAAATACAGATTAAGGGGTTCGATATACCTGCTTCCACAAAATTCGGATTGAGGGCTACAATATATCTGCTTCCACGAAATACTGATTAAGGGGTTTGATATACCTGTTTCCACCAAATATTGTTTGAGGCCTGCGATATACCTGCTTCCACAAATTACTGATTAAGGGGTTTGATATACCTGCTTCCACAAAATACTGATTAAGGGGTTTGATATACCTGCATCCACCAAATATTGATTGAGGCCTGCAAGATACCTGCTTCCACAAAATACTGATTGAGGGCTGCGATATACCTGGTTCTACAAAATACTGATTGAGGGCTGCGATATACCTGGTTCCACAAAATACTGATTAAGGGATTTGATATACCTGTTTCCACCAAATATTGATTGGGGCCTACGATATACCTGCTTCCACAATATACTGATTAAGAGGATTGATATAGCTGTTTCCACCAAATATTGATTGAGGGCTGCGATATACCTGGTTCCACAAAATACTGATTGAGGGCTGCGATATACCTGGTACCACAAAATACTGATTAAGGGGTTCGATATACCTGTTTCCACCAAATATTGATTGAGGCCTGCAATATACCTGCTTCCACAAAATACTGATTAAGGAGTTTGTAATGCCTGCTTCCACAAAATTTTGATTGAAGTCTGCGATATACCTGCTTCCACAAAATACCGATTAAGGGGTTCGATATACCTGTTTCCACCAAATATTGATTGAGGCCTGTTATATACCTGCTTCCACAAATACTGCTCTTCTATAGGCATGACAAGCAGAGGAAGAGGCAGGCCATTCCGCTGGGGTGGTAGGGGTCAGGCAGGTGCTCCAGGCCGGAGCCTAAGTGGGATGTTGGAGAAGGCTCATGCGATTACTTCAAAGGACTCACCAGAGTTAGTTGAGTGGCTCATTCAGCCCTCTGCTTCTGCACCCTCCTCATCTGTCACAATGGGGAGTGGGGGAAACCCCCACCGTAAAATGTCAGGGAAGAAAGGAATGCCACCAGGCGTGATACCAAGTAAAAGGGTGGAACACCTCCTAGCTTGGGTTGAGTGAACCCGACCTGTAAAGGTCGGGTTCGTACCTAACTTTAGGATTTTTGAACCCTGGACCCAAACCCGAACATTTCGCAATTTCTTAGCGCTTTTTGAAAGGCTGCAGAGCAGCCAATCAACAAGCGTTTAACTGTGTGACTTTAGAAGCCACCACAGCCATGCCTACTAATGGCATGACTGTGACTGGCCAGTGCAGCATGTGACTCAGCCTCTATATAAGCTGGAGTCACGTAGCGCTGCACGTCACTCTGCTGTGCTTAGTGTAGGGAGAGGATGCTGCTGCTGTGAGGGAGAGAATAGGACAGAATCTTTAATCAGAACTCCAATTGAATTCAGAGATATACATAGATCTAGTTGTGTGGGTGCAGTGCACAATTTTTTTACCCTGCCCTGAGCCCACTGACAGAGAAAAATAACTTTTATCCGTCTGTTAGTTAGGTGGGCGGCGGCGGCCATTTTATGCAAGCTCAGTGCACCAGCACTGCATATGTGCTTTTGTGACATTCAAATCCAAGCTTGAAATATTGCAATAATAATCTTTTTTTTTTTTAAAACACCCTTTTTTTGGCAATATCCTACATCTGGTGCCTTTGCAGCATTAGTCAGTGTGCAATTTAAGCTAGAAATACAGCTATAATTTTCTGTGGTTCTATTCTGCTATTAAAAAAACACCCATTTTGGGCAAAAATCTTAATTTTGCAGCCTTTGCTGCATATGTCATTGTGAGATACACCCCTTAGATACTTTGGTTCTATTCTGCTATTAATAAAACACCCATTTTGGGCCAAAATCTTTAATTGCGGCCTAGTTTGCATCTGTACGTGTGAGATACACACTTTACATACTGTTGTTCTATTCTGCTATTAATAAAACACCCATTTTGGGCAAAAATCTTCAATTGCGGTCTAGTCTGCATCTGTACGTGTGAGATACACACTTTGGTTACTGTGGTTCTATTCTGCTATTAAAAAAACCCCACCCATTTTGGGCAAAAAACTTAATTTTGCAGCCTTTGCTGCATATGTCATTGTAAGATACAATCAATAATAATATAGGCTGGCTCACGGTATTTTTGCATAAAATTTATTAATACACTGAAACAAACTATCTTTGTGTCATCATATCAGCATACATACATGAATAATTGTATAAAAATAGGTAAATATGTGCGGAGCTCACGCACAAACCTAAATAGCTGGAGTACTCCTAAGCATAGGACCAAATGGCTAAGGTGCGGCTGCAAAGAATATTCAATTAACGCTTGAATGTCCAAGACATAAATGTCAGTTTGCTGGATAGTTGAAACAAGGTTGCAACAAAGGTTCCAGTACGTCCTTGCTGCGATTCTCACAAGGAAGGTTCTCTATTCAAATGTCCTGTAACAGGTCGTGACCGCACTTGTTTAACAATATTCCACTTACTTTTTACTTTTAACTTGCAAGCAAGACCTCGGATCCGCTTGTTCAGCGTCTATCTCTCTCTCAGCGTCCCACGTGTCCAGCCAGGTAGTTGATCGCTGGTTAATGACGTAAGCGCCTGAAGCCGTCAAGCACACGGAAGCTGGTTGAGCTGAGCTGAGCTGGTGGTTACCTGAGCCTGTCAGGCCAGCGGCAGTGGATGCAACAAGGTTTAAATTTGCGGTAATGCTGAATGTATCAACACTGGTTTAGTCCACTTTGTGGGTAGTTGGTAAATGCAAAAACCTTTCAAGCGGTATGGGACGTCTTCAGATGCTTATAGCAGATGAAAAAGTTGAAAATTGAAGAAAGTCCTCTTCTTGCGTATTTTGTAAAAAACCGCACCGGTAGCCTTGGTCTCTATTCACACTAGACGCGTTTCGGAAACAAGTTCCTTCCTCAGTAGACAATCATAGAATGCTGAATGCAGACACAAGACATGACTTTAAATACCTTTTTTGAGGTTGATATAAAATATGGATCGGATTGTGGACTGGGTTGATTGCACAGCCTCAATCAACACCTCCACGATATATACAGTGGTTTTTCACAAATTCATTACTACATATATCTTGCTATTGCATTATATATATGCATATACAAAATCCATATAAAAATATACTAAATAAATGGTAACATATACTGAATTAGCTAGATTTGTGATATTAGAAGGTTCAATAGAAAACATGGGTCGGACTGTGAATTGAGCTGATCATACAGCTACAGTTCTCATCATATATCAGTACATTACAGCATATGTTTGCATAATCAAAATAGAAATAAAAATAAAAATATTAATTAAAAATGTTAATTAAAAATTTAAAATTTAAAAATAAAAATTTAAAATTACACATCACATGCTGGGATGTCTGAAATGTGGCATTGGGGAGAGAGGGGAAGGAATGCAGGAGGAGTCAGTGCTCTGAATAACAGCCCGGCACTGACTCCCCATGAAAACCCACCCATCTCTCCTAAAGGAATCCAAAAATCTCAATCTCCGAGTTGAGACCCTGAGGCATCAAGGACCCAAACTCAAATATTTTCTTGGACTCCAGTCTAGACATTTTAGCCACAAAATTTCCTCCTCTCCAGTCTTGTTTAACAGATTGGATAGACATATAACTCATGTTGCTTGGATCACCTGCATGGTATAATTTAAAATGCTTGGATAGAGGATGCGTTTCAGATTGTTTTTTAATATTATTAATATGTTCAGATATTCTGGTCTTAAATACCCTTTTTGTACGGCCAATGTACTGTTTTGGGCATGGGCACTGAATAATATAGATTACTGACTTACTGTTGCATGACAAAATTTCCTTTATTTCCCATTTAAAGTTATTGGACGTTGACATTATCTGTTTTGTGTTTTTATCAAAGTGTGTCTGTCTGCAATTTTGACAGCAGCCACACCTGTAAAAACCTTTTAAATTAGCCCATGGGGTTATCAATGATTTTGTCTGGTGTTTTCTTATAGTAGGAGCCACTTGTAGTCCCAAATTGGGGGCCCGAGTGTAAACTATTGGCGGATATGCCGGAAGCAGTGGCGTAACTATCAGGGAAGCAGGGGAAGCAGCTGCTTCGGGGCCCGAGCTCAGAAGGGGCCCGGGAGCAGTCACTGTACTTCGTCACCCCGGGCCCCTGTCAGAGCAGCTGACTTCTCCTGCACTTGCACCTCTGACCTGACATCAGGGACATCGCTCCGCCTCTCCCCCTCCTCATTTCTTATGATGGACACTGACCAGCAACAGGACGGCCCGATGTGGGCGGAGCTATAATAGCCCCGCCCCCTTTTCTACCCGCGATTCCTGCAGCTTGAAGTTGAACCTTCCATGCTGCCCAGCAAGCTGAACATCAGTTGCATTGCCACAACTGCACCAGTGATGTGAGTGTCAGGGGAACTACTGCGGTAATATTCAGCTTTCCCAGTCTGTGCACCTGTGACCTGCAGTACAGTAGGAAAGCTGGGTGAATTATATAATGAAATGTCATCCAGCTTCCCTGCTATCCTGCATGGCACAAGTGCAAAGGCATTAGAGTATGGGGGAGAGGTACAGCAGGAAAGCTGGGTGTCTATATATGTGTATTGTATATGTGTGCGTCCCTGTATGTGGTGACTGTGTGTATGAGTGCACCCCTGTATGTGAAGAGTATGTGTATGAGTGCGTCCATGTATATGTGGAGAGTGCGTGTATGAGTGCGTCCATGTATGTGGAGAGTGTGTGTATGACTGCGTCCATGTATATGTGGAGAGTGCGTGTATGACCGCGTCCATGTATGTGAAGAGTGTGTGTATGACTGCGTCCATGTATGTGAAGAGTGTGTGTATGAGTGCGTCCATGTATGTGGAGAGTGTGTGTACGAGTGCGTGCGTCCATGTATATGTGGAGAGTGCGTGTATGAGTGCGTCCATGTATATGTGGAGAGTGCGTGTATGAGTGCGTCCATGTATGTGGAGAGTGTGTGTATGAGTGCGTCCATGTATGTGGAGAGTGTGTGTATGAGTGCGTCCATGTATGTGGAGAGTGTGTGTATGAGTGCGTCCATGTATGTGGAGAGTGTGTGTATGACTGCGTCCATGTATGTGGAGAGTGCGTGTATGACTGCGTCCATGTATGTGGAGAGTGTGTGTATGACTGCATCCATGTATGTGGAGACTGCGTCCATGTATGTGGAGAGTGCGTGTATGAGTGCGTCCATGTATGTGGAGAGTGTGTGTATGAGTGCGTCCATGTATGTGGAGAGTGTGTGTATGAGTGCGTCCATGTATGTGGAGAGTGTGTGTATGACTGCGTCCATGTATGTGGAGAGTGCGTTTATGACTGCGTCCATGTATGTGGAGAGTGCGTGTATGACTGCGTCCATGTATGTGGAGAGTGCGTGTATGACTGCGTCCATGTATGTGGAGAGTGTGTGTATGAGTGCGTCCATGTATGTGGAGAGTGTGTGTATGACTGCGTCCATGTATGTGGAGAGTGCGTGTATGACTGCGTCCATGTATGTGGAGAGTGCGTGTATGACTGCGTCCATGTATGTGGAGAGTGCGTGTATGACTGCGTCCATGTATGTGGAGAGTGCGTGTATGACTGCGTCCATGTATGTGGAGAGTGTGTGTATGACTGCGTCCATGTATGTGGAGACTTCGTCCATGTATGTGGAGAGTGTGTGTATGAGTGCGTCCATGTATGTGGAGAGTGCGTGTATGACTGCGTCCATGTATGTGGAGAGTGCGTGTATGACTGCGTCCATGTATGTGGAGAGTGCGTGTATGACTGCGTCCATGTATGTGGAGAGTGTGTGTATGACTGCGTCCATGTATGTGAAGACTGCGTCCATGTATGTGGAGAGTGTGTGTATGAGTGCGTCCGTGTATGTGGAGAGTGTGTGTATGAGTGCGTCCATGTATGTGGAGAGTGCGTGTATGACTGCGTCCATGTATGTGGAGAGTGTGTGTATGACTGCGTCCATGTATGTGGAGAGTGCGTGTATGACTGCGTCCATGTATGTGGAGAGTGTGTGTATGACTGCGTCCATGTATGTGGAGAGTACGTGTATGACTGCGTCCATGTATGTGGAGAGTGCGTGTATGACTGCGTCCATGTATGTGGAGAGTGCGTGTATGACTGCGTCCATGTATGTGGAGAGTGCGTGTATGACTGCGTCCATGTATGTGGAGAGTGCGTGTATGAGTGCGTCCATGTATGTGGAGAGTGCGTGTATGACTGCGTCCATGTATGTGGAGAGTGTGTGTATGACTGCGTCCATGTATGTGGAGACTGCGTCCATGTATGTGGAGAGTGCGTGTATGAGTGCGTCCATGTATGTGGAGAGTGTGTGTATGAGTGCGTCCATGTATGTGGAGAGTGTGTGTATGAGTGCGTCCATGTATGTGGAGAGTGTGTGTATGAGTGCGTCCATGTATGTGGAGAGTGTGTGTATGACTGCGTCCATGTATGTGGAGAGTGCGTTTATGACTGCGTCCATGTATGTGGAGAGTGCGTGTATGACCGCGTCCATGTATGTGAAGAGTGTGTGTATGACTGCGTCCATGTATGTGAAGAGTGTGTGTATGAGTGCGTCCATGTATGTGGAGAGTGTGTGTACGAGTGCGTGCGTCCATGTATATGTGGAGAGTGTGTGTATGAGTGCGTCCATGTATATGTGGAGAGTGCGTGTATGAGTGCGTCCATGTATGTGGAGAGTGTGTGTATGAGTGCGTCCATGTATGTGGAGAGTGTGTGTATGAGTGCGTCCATGTATGTGGAGAGTGTGTGTATGAGTGCGTCCATGTATGTGGAGAGTGTGTGTATGAGTGCGTCCATGTATGTGGAGAGTGTGTGTATGACTGCGTCCATGTATGTGGAGAGTGCGTGTATGACTGCGTCCATGTATGTGGAGAGTGTGTGTATGACTGCATCCATGTATGTGGAGACTGCGTCCATGTATGTGGAGAGTGCGTGTATGAGTGCGTCCATGTATGTGGAGAGTGTGTGTATGAGTGCGTCCATGTATGTGGAGAGTGTGTGTATGACTGCGTCCATGTATGTGGAGAGTGCGTTTATGACTGCGTCCATGTATGTGGAGAGTGCGTGTATGACTGCGTCCATGTATGTGGAGAGTGCGTGTATGACTGCGTCCATGTATGTGGAGAGTGCGTGTATGACTGCGTCCATGTATGTGGAGAGTGCGTGTATGACTGCGTCCATGTATGTGGAGAGTGTGTGTATGAGTGCGTCCATGTATGTGGAGAGTGTGTGTATGACTGCGTCCATGTATGTGGAGAGTGCGTGTATGACTGCGTCCATGTATGTGGAGAGTGCGTGTATGACTGCGTCCATGTATGTGGAGAGTGCGTGTATGACTGCGTCCATGTATGTGGAGAGTGCGTGTATGACTGCGTCCATGTATGTGGAGAGTGTGTGTATGACTGCGTCCATGTATGTGGAGACTTCGTCCATGTATGTGGAGAGTGTGTGTATGAGTGCGTCCATGTATGTGGAGAGTGCGTGTATGACTGCGTCCATGTATGTGGAGAGTGCGTGTATGACTGCGTCCATGTATGTGGAGAGTGCGTGTATGACTGCGTCCATGTATGTGGAGAGTGTGTGTATGACTGCGTCCATGTATGTGAAGACTGCGTCCATGTATGTGGAGAGTGTGTGTATGAGTGCGTCCGTGTATGTGGAGAGTGTGTGTATGAGTGCGTCCATGTATGTGGAGAGTGTGTGTATGACTGCGTCCATGTATGTGGAGAGTGCGTGTATGACTGCGTCCATGTATGTGGAGAGTGTGTGTATGACTGCGTCCATGTATGTGGAGAGTACGTGTATGACTGCGTCCATGTATGTGGAGAGTGCGTGTATGACTGCGTCCATGTATGTGGAGAGTGCGTGTATGACTGCGTCCATGTATGTGGAGAGTGCGTGTATGACTGCGTCCATGTATGTGGAGAGTGCGTGTATGAGTGCGTCCATGTATGTGGAGAGTGCGTGTATGACTGCGTCCATGTATGTGGAGAGTGTGTGTATGACTGCGTCCATGTATGTGGAGACTGCGTCCATGTATGTGGAGAGTGCGTGTATGAGTGCGTCCATGTATGTGGAGAGTGCGTGTATGAGTGCGTCCATGTATGTGGAGAGTGTGTGTATGAGTGCGTCCATGTATGTGGAGAGTGTGTGTATGACTGCGTCCATGTATGTGGAGAGTGCGTTTATGACTGCGTCCATGTATGTGGAGAGTGCGTGTATGACTGCGTCCATGTATGTGGAGAGTGCGTGTATGACTGCGTCCATGTATGTGGAGAGTGTGTGTATGAGTGCGTCCATGTATGTGGAGAGTGTGTGTGTATGACTGCGTCCATGTATGTGGAGAGTGCGTGTATGACTGCGTCCATGTATGTGGAGAGTGCGTGTATGACTGCGTCCATGTATGTGGAGAGTGCGTGTATGACTGCGTCCATGTATGTGGAGAGTGCGTGTATGACTGCGTCCATGTATGTGGAGAGTGCGTGTATGACTGCGTCCATGTATGTGGAGAGTGTGTGTATGACTGCGTCCATGTATGTGGAGACTGCGTCCATGTATGTGGAGAGTGTGTGTATGAGTGCGTCCATGTATGTGGAGAGTGTGTGTATGAGTGCGTCCATGTATGTGGAGAGTGCGTGTATGACTGCGTCCATGTATGTGGAGAGTGCGTGTATGACTGCGTCCATGTATGTGGAGAGTGCGTGTATGACTGCGTCCATGTATGTGGAGAGTGTGTGTATGACTGCGTCCATGTATGTGAAGACTGCGTCCATGTATGTGGAGAGTGTGTGTATGAGTGCGTCCGTGTATGTGGAGAGTGTGTGTATGAGTGCGTCCATGTATGTGGAGAGTGCGTGTATGACTGCGTCCATGTATGTGGAGAGTGTGTGTATGACTGCGTCCATGTATGTGGAGAGTGCGTGTATGACTGCGTCCATGTATGTGGAGAGTGTGTGTATGACTGCGTCCATGTATGTGGAGAGTACGTGTATGACTGCGTCCATGTATGTGGAGAGTGCGTGTATGACTGCGTCCATGTATGTGGAGAGTGCGTGTATGACTGCGTCCATGTATGTGGAGAGTGCGTGTATGACTGCGTCCATGTATGTGGAGAGTGCGTGTATGAGTGCGTCCATGTATGTGGAGAGTGCGTGTATGACTGCGTCCATGTATGTGGAGAGTGTGTGTATGACTGCGTCCATGTATGTGGAGAGTGTGTGTATGACTGCGTCCATGTATGTGGAGAGTGCGTGTATGACTGCGTCCATGTATGTGGAGAGTGTGTGTATGACTGCGTCCATGTATGTGGAGAGTACGTGTATGACTGCGTCCATGTATGTGGAGAGTGCGTGTATGACTGCGTCCATGTATGTGGAGAGTGCGTGTATGACTGCGTCCATGTATGTGGAGAGTGCGTGTATGACTGCGTCCATGTATGTGGAGAGTGCGTGTATGAGTGCGTCCATGTATGTGGAGAGTGCGTGTATGACTGCGTCCATGTATGTGGAGAGTGTGTGTATGACTGCGTCCATGTATGTGGAGACTGCGTCCATGTATGTGGAGAGTGCGTGTATGAGTGCGTCCATGTATGTGGAGAGTGTGTGTATGAGTGCGTCCATGTATGTGGAGAGTGTGTGTATGAGTGCGTCCATGTATGTGGAGAGTGTGTGTATGACTGCGTCCATGTATGTGGAGAGTGCGTTTATGACTGCGTCCATGTATGTGGAGAGTGTGCGTGTATGACTGCGTCCATGTATGTGGAGAGTGCGTGTATGACTGCGTCCATGTATGTGGAGAGTGTGTGTATGAGTGCGTCCATGTATGTGGAGAGTGTGTGTGTATGACTGCGTCCATGTATGTGGAGAGTGCGTGTATGACTGCGTCCATGTATGTGGAGAGTGCGTGTATGACTGCGTCCATGTATGTGGAGAGTGCGTGTATGACTGCGTCCATGTATGTGGAGAGTGCGTGTATGACTGCGTCCATGTATGTGGAGAGTGCGTGTATGACTGCGTCCATGTATGTGGAGAGTGTGTGTATGACTGCGTCCATGTATGTGGAGACTGCGTCCATGTATGTGGAGAGTGTGTGTATGAGTGCGTCCATGTATGTGGAGAGTGTGTGTATGAGTGCGTCCATGTATGTGGAGAGTGCGTGTATGACTGCGTCCATGTATGTGGAGAGTGCGTGTATGACTGCGTCCATGTATGTGGAGAGTGCGTGTATGACTGCGTCCATGTATGTGGAGAGTGTGTGTATGACTGCGTCCATGTATGTGAAGACTGCGTCCATGTATGTGGAGAGTGTGTGTATGAGTGCGTCCGTGTATGTGGAGAGTGTGTGTATGAGTGCGTCCATGTATGTGGAGAGTGCGTGTATGACTGCGTCCATGTATGTGGAGAGTGTGTGTATGACTGCGTCCATGTATGTGGAGAGTGCGTGTATGACTGCGTCCATGTATGTGGAGAGTGTGTGTATGACTGCGTCCATGTATGTGGAGAGTACGTGTATGACTGCGTCCATGTATGTGGAGAGTGCGTGTATGACTGCGTCCATGTATGTGGAGAGTGCGTGTATGACTGCGTCCATGTATGTGGAGAGTGCGTGTATGACTGCGTCCATGTATGTGGAGAGTGCGTGTATGAGTGCGTCCATGTATGTGGAGAGTGCGTGTATGACTGCGTCCATGTATGTGGAGAGTGTGTGTATGAGTGCGTCCATGTATGTGGAGAGTGTGTGTATGACTGCGTCCATGTATGTGGAGAGTGCGTGTATGACTGCGTCCATGTATGTGGAGAGTGTGTGTATGACTGCGTCCATGTATGTGGAGAGTACGTGTATGACTGCGTCCATGTATGTGGAGAGTGCGTGTATGACTGCGTCCATGTATGTGGAGAGTGCGTGTATGACTGCGTCCATGTATGTGGAGAGTGCGTGTATGACTGCGTCCATGTATGTGGAGAGTGCGTGTATGAGTGCGTCCATGTATGTGGAGAGTGCGTGTATGACTGCGTCCATGTATGTGGAGAGTGTGTGTATGACTGCGTCCATGTATGTGGAGAGTGTGTGTATGACTGCGTCCATGGCTGCAGTATGAAAGGTACAGAGGATAAAATACTTGTGGATATGTAGAGGTAAATCAGACAGGGGTTGAGTTTAATATAAACTCCGTCAGCAACTGGAAATGATAAAAAACAAAGTTGTGCTAAAAAAGGACAGTAAATAAAAAGTCACAAAATAGCCATATAAGAGGGGTTTACACAGGAGGAGGCGGTTTGTGAAGAAGTGTGTAAGTGTGTGTGTGGGGGGGGGGGGCCCCGTACAAAAATTTGCTGTGGGGCCCAGTCAGTTCTAGTTACGCCTCTGGCCGGAAGTATGGGGCCTAAAACCTTGTCATCTTTCAATAGGTGCCAGTGATTATGGACAATGCTGCTCACCATCTTATGATCTTTATTATATGGTAGAATTATTTTGGCTGTACTGTCTTGTTCTTGCATAGTGGCAGATGCTTCTTTAGGTTTAAAAAATAGGGCTCTATCTAGTTGTCTTACCCTTTGGATTGAATTCTCCAATAACTTATTAGGGTACTCTTTTGCTAGAAACTGTATTTTCATATTCAGTGCCTCTGCCTCAAATTGCTCCTTTGCCGTACAATTTCTTCTTAAACGCCTAAATTGGCTAAAAGGGACATTCAAGAGCCACCTCGGAAGATGACAACTTGTATTCAGAATAAAGCTATTTTTAGCCACATCTTTTTGATATGTGCTACAGACAAAAGTTTCCTTTTTCTTTTCAATATGCAAATCCAAAAAATCCACTGTATGTGGATCAATATTGACTGTAAATTTCAAGTTTACCTTGTTGGTGTTGATCTTATCAATAAACTCCAACAATGATGCATGGGATCCCTTCCAGACTAACAGGATGTCATCTATATAGCGCCGCCATAGGATCATTTTGGGCAAAAAACTTAATTTTGCAGCCTTTGCTGCATATGTCATTGTAAGATACACCCTTTAGATACTGTGGTTCTATTCTGCTATAAAAAAACACCTATTTTGGGCAAAAAAAAATTTTTTGCAGCCTTTGCTGCATATGTCATTGTGAGATACACCCTTTAGATACTGTGGTTCTATTCTGCTATTAAAAAAACACCTATTTTGGGCAAAAAAAATAATTTTGCGGCCTTTGCTGCATATGTCATTGTGAGATACACCCTTTAGATACTGTGGTTCTATTCTGGTATTTGAAAAACACCCATTTTGGGCAAAACATCTAAATCTTGCAGACTTTGCTGCATACGTCATTGTGAGATACACCCTTTAGATATTGTGGTTCTATTCTGCTATTAAAAAAACACCCATTTTGGGCAAAAAACTTAATTTTGCAGCCTTTGCTGCATATGTCATTGTGAGATACACCCTTTACATACTGTGGTTCTATTCTGCTATTAACCACTTCAGCCCCCAGTGCTTAAACACCCTGAAAGACCAGGCCACTTTTTACACTTCTGACCTACACTACTTTCACCATTTATTGCTCGGTCATGCAACTTACCACCCAAATGAATTTTACCTCCTTTTCTTCTCACTAATAGAGCTTTCATTTGGTGGTATTTTATTGCTGCTGACATTTTTACTTTTTTTGTTATTAATCGAAATTTAACGATTTTTTTGCAAAAAAAATGACATTTTTCACTTTCAGTTGTAAAATTTTGCAAAAAAAACGAGATCCATAGAGAAATTTTGCTCTAAATTTATAGTTCTACATGTCTTTGATAAAAAAAAAATGTTTGGGTAAAAAAAAAATGGTTTGGGTAAAAGTTATAGCGTTTACAAACTATGGTACAAAAATGTGAATTTCTGCTTTTTGCAGCAGCTCTGACTTTCTGAGCACCTGTCATGTTTCCTGAGGTTCTACAATGGCCAGACAGTACAAACACCCCACAAATGACCCCATTTCGGAAAGTACACACCCTAAGGTATTCGCTGATGGGCATAGTGAGTTCATAGAACTTTTTATTTTTTGTCACAAGTTAGCGGAAAATGATGATTTTTTTTTTTTTTCTTACAAAGTCTCATATTCCACTAACTTGTGACAAAAAATAAAAACTTCTATGAACTCACTATGCCCATCACGAAATACCTTGGGGTCTCTTCTTTCCAAAATGGGGTCACTTGTGGGGTAGTTATACTGCCCTGGCATTCTAGGGGCCCAAATGTGTGGTAAGGAGTTTGAAATCAAATTCTGTAAAAAATGACCTGTGAAATCCAAAAGGTGCTCTTTTGAATATGGGCCCCTTTGCCCACCTAGGCTGCAAAAAAGTGTCACACATCTGGTATCTCCGTACTCAGGAGAAGGTGGGGAATGTGTTTTGGGGTGTCTTTTTACATATACCCATGCTGGGTGAGAGAAATATCTTGGTCAAATGCCAACTTTGTATAAAAAAATGGTAAAAGTTGTCTTTTGCCAAGATATTTCTCTCACCCAGCATGGGTATATGTAAAATGACACCCCAAAACACATTCCCCACCTTCTCCTGAGTACGGAGATACCAGATGTGTGACACTTTTTTGCAGCCTAGGTGGGCAAAGGGGCCCATATTCCAAAGAGCACCTTTCGGATTTCACAGGTCATTTTTTACAGAATTTGATTTCAAACTCCTTACCACACATTTGGGCCCCTAGAATGCCAGGGCAGTATAACTACCCCACAAGTGACCCCATTTTGGAAAGAAGACACCCCAAGGTATTCCGTGAGGGGCATGGCAAGTTCCTAGAATTTTTTATTTTTTGTCACAAGTTAGTGGAAAATGATGATTTTTTTTTTTTTTTTTTCATACAAAGTTTCATATTCCACTAACTTGTGACAAAAAATAAAAACTTCCATGAACTCACTATGCCCATCAGCGAATACCTTGGGGTCTCTTATTTCCAAAATGGGGTCACTTGTGGGGTAGTTATACTGCCCTGGCATTCTAGGGGCCCAAATGTGTGGTAAGGAGTTTGAAATCAAATTCTGTAAAAAATGACCTGTGAAATCCGAAAGGTGCTCTTTGGAATATGGGCCCCTTTGCCCACCTAGGCTGCAAAAAAGTGTCACACATCTGGTATTGCCGTACTCAGGAGAAGGTGGGGAATGTGTTTTGGGGTGTCATTTTACATATACCCATGCTGGGTGAGATAAATATCTTGGTCAAATGCCAACTTTGTATAAAAAAATGGGAAAAGTTGTCTTTTGCCAAGATATTTCTCTCACCCAGCATGGGTATATGTAAAATGACACCCCAAAACACATTCCCCAACTTCTCCTGAGTACGGAGATACCAGATGTGTGACACTTTTTTGCAGCCTAGGTGGGCAAAGGGGCCCATATTCCAAAGAGCACCTTTCGGATTTCACAGGTCATTTTTTACAGAATTTGATTTCAAACTCCTTACCACACATTTGGGCCCCTAGAATGCCAGGGCAGTATAACTACCCCACAAGTGACCTCATTTTGGAAAGAAGAGACCCCAAGGTATTCGCTGATGGGCATAGTGAGTTCATGGAAGTTTTTATTTTTTGTCACAAGTTAGTGGAATATGAGACTTTGTATGAAAAAAAAAAAAAAAAAAAAATCATCATTTTCCACTAACTTGTGACAAAAAATAAAAAATTCTAGGAACTCGCCATGCCCCTCACGGAATACCTTGGGGTGTCTTCTTTCCAAAATGGGGTCACTTGTGGGGTAGTTATACTGCCCTGGCATTTTCCAGGGGCCCTAATGTGTGGTAAGTAGGTAAATGACCTGTGAAATCCTAAAGGTGCTCTTTGGAATATGGGCCCCTTTGCCCACCTAGGCTGCAAAAAAGTGTCACACATGTGGTATCGCCGTATTCAGGAGAAGTTGGGGAATGTGTTTTGGGGTGTCATTTTACATATACTCTTGCTGGGTGAGAGAAATATCTTGGCAAAAGACAACTTTTCCCATTTTTTTATACAAAGTTGGCATTTGACCAAGATATTTCTCTCACCCAGCATGGGTATATGTAAAATGACACCCCAAAACACATTCCCCAACTTCTCCTGAGTACGGCGATACCAGATGTGTGACACTTTTTTGCAGCCTAGATGCGCAAAGGTGCCCAAATTCCTTTTAGGGGGGCATTTTTAGACATTTGGATACCAGACTTCTTCTCACGCTTTGGGGCCCCTAGAATGCCAGGGCAGTATAAATACCCCACATGTGACCCCATTTTGGAAATAAGACACCCCAAGGTATTCAATGAGGGGCATGGCGAGTTCATAGAATTTTTTTTTTTTTTGGCACAAGTTAGCGGAAATTGATATTTTTAATTTTTTTCTCACAAAGTCTCCCGTTCCGCTAACTTGGGACAAAAATTTCAATCTTTCATGGACTCAATATGCCCCTCACGGAATACCTGGGGGTGTCTTCTTTCCGAAATGGGGTCACATGTGGGGTATTTATACTGCCCTGGCATTCTAGGGGCCCTAAAGCGTGAGAAGAAGTCTGGAATATAAATGTCTACAAATTTTACGCATTTGGATTCCGTGAGGGGTATGGTGAGTTCATGTGAGATTTTATTTTTTGACACAAGTTAGTGGAATATGAGACTTTGTAAGAAAAAACAAAAAAAATTCCGCTAACTTGGGCCAAAAAAATGTCTGAATGGAGCCTTACAGAGGGTGATCAATGACAGGTGGGTGATCAATGACAGGGGGGTGATCAATGACAGGGGTGGTGATCAATGACAGGGGGAGTGATCAATGACAGGGGGAGTGATCAATGACAGGGGGGGTGATCAATGACAGGGGGGGTGATCAATGACAGGGGGGGTGATCAATGACAGGGGGAGTGATCAATGACAGGGGGGGTGATCAATGACAGGGGGGTGATCAATGACAGGGGTGGTGATCAATGACAGGGGGTTGATCAATGACAGGGGGGGTGATCAATGACAGGGGGGGTGATCAATGACAGGGGGGTGATCAGGGAGTCTATATGGGGTGATCACCACAGTCATTGATCATGCCCCTGTAAGGCTTCATTCAGACGTCCGGATGCGTTTTGCGGATCCGATCCATCTATCAGTGCATCCGTAAAAATCATGCGGACATCTGAATGGAGCTTTACAGGGGGGTAATCAATGACAGGGGGGTGATCACCACAGTCATTGATCATGCCCCTGTAAGGCTTCATTCAGACGTCCGGATGCGTTTTGCGGATCGGATCCATCTATCAGTGCATCTGTAAAAATCATGCGGACATCTGAATGGAGCTTTACAGGGGGGTGATCAGGGAGTCTATATGGGGTGATCACCACAGTCATTGATCATGCCCCTGTAAGGCTTCATTCAGACGTCCGGATGCGTTTTGCGGATCGGATCCATCTATCAGTGCATCCGTAAAAATCATGCGGACATCTGAATGGAGCTTTACAGGGGGGTGATCAGGGAGTCTATATGGGGTGATCACCACAGTCATTGATCATGCCCCTGTAAGGCTTCATTCAGACGTCCGGATGCGTTTTGCGGATCGGATCCATCTATCAGTGCATCCGTAAAAATCATGCGGACATCTGAATGGAGCTTTACAGGGGGGTAATCAATGACAGGGGGGTGATCAGGGAGTCTATATGGGGTGATCACCACAGTCATTGATCATGCCCCTGTAAGGCTTCATTCAGACGTCCGGATGCGTTTTGCGGATCCGATCCATCTATCAGTGCATCCGTAAAAATCATGCGGACATCTGAATGGAGCTTTACAGGGGGGTAATCAATGACAGGGGGGTGATCAGGGAGTCTATATGGGGTAATCACCACAGTCATTGATCATGCCCCTGTAAGGCTTCATTCAGACGTCCGGATGCGTTTTGCGGATCGGATCCATCTATCAGTGCATCCGTAAAAATCATGCGGACATCTGAATGGAGCTTTACAGGGGGGTGATCAGGGAGTCTATATGGGGTGATCACCACAGTCATTGATCATGCCCCTGTAAGGCTTCATTCAGACGTCCGGATGCGTTTTGCGGATCCGATCCATCTATCAGTGGATCCGTAAAAATCATGCGGACGTCTGAATGGAGCTTTACAGGGGGTTGATCAATGACAGGGGGGTAATCAATGACAGGGGGGTGATCAGGGAGTCTATATGGGGTGATCAGGGGTGATCAGGGGCTAATAAGGGGTTAATAAGTGACGGGGGGGTGTAGTGTAGTGTAGTGGTGCTTGGTGCTACTTTACTGAGCTACCTGTGTCCTCTGGTGGTCGATCCAAACAAAGGGGACCACCAGAGGACCAGGTAGCAGGTATATTAGACGCTGTTATCAAAACAGCGTCTAATATACCTGTTAGGGGTTAAAAAAAACACATCTCCAGCCTGCCAGCGAACGATCGCCGCTGGCAGGCTGGAGATCCACTCTCTTACCTTCCGTTCCTGTGAGCGCGCGCGCCTGTGTGCGCGCGTTCACAGGAAATCTCGGCCATCGCGAGATGACGCATATATGCGTGACTCTGCGCAGGGCTGCCACCTCCGGAACGCGATCCTGCGTTAGGCGGTCCGGAGGTGGTTAATAAAACGGCCATTTTGGGACAAAATCTTTAATTGCGGCCTAGTTTGCATCCGTACGTGTGAGATACACCTTTTACATACTGTGGTTCTATTCTGTTATTAAAAAAACACCAATTTTGGGCAAAAATCTTTAATTGCGGCCTAGTTTGCATCTGTAAGTGTGAGATACACCCTTTACATACTGTGGTTCTATTCTGCTATTAATAAACACCCATTTTGGGCAAAAATCTTTAATTGTGGCCTAGTCTGCATCTGTACGTGTGAGATACACCCTTTGCATACTGTGGTTCTATTCTGCTATTAATAAAACACCCTTTTCGGGCAAAAAACTTAAATTGCGGCCTAGTCTACATCTGTACGTGTTAGATACACCATTTAGATACTGTGGTTCTATTCTGCTATTAATAAAAAACACCCATTTAGGGCAAGATCCTAAATTTGAGAAATATGAGGAGAGTGTCAAATAAGGGCTGTGGCCCCGGTCGTGGTGCTGCTGGTGGAGCTCCTGTTGCAGGGAGAAGACGTGGTCGATCTGTGCCAGCTACACGCACAGGTGAAACACCTTCCTCAGGTGCGAGTAGGCGACAGAACCTGCAGCGGTATTTGGTCGGGCCTAATGCGGCTCTACGAATGGTGAGGCCAGAACAAATACAGGCGATAGTGGATTGGGTTGCTGATAGTGCCTCCAGTTTCTTCACATTGTCTCCCACTCAGTTTCCTGCTGAAAGATCAGAGTTGGCACCTGCAGCCGATGTCCATCAGTCTTTCACCTCACCGCCTTGCAAATCAGCCAAGCAGTCTGAGCCCCAAGTCATGCAACAGTCTCTTCTGCTTTTTGATGACTCTGTTAGCAGGGATTCCCAGGGCCATCCACCTAGCCTTGCCCCAGAAGTGGAAGAGATTGATTGCACTGATGCCCAACCACTTACGTTTCAAGATGAGACCATGGGAGGACCATCGCAGCACGTCTCGGATGATGACGAAACACAGGTGTCAACTGCTGGGGCTTTCGAAAATGTGCAGACCGACAAGGAGGGCAGGGGTGAAGACTGGGTGGAAGATGATGGGGAGGACGATGAGGTTCTCGACCCCACATGGAATAAAGGTCATGCAAGTGACCTGTGTAGTTCAGAGGAAGAGGCAGTAGTCGCACAGAGCCACCAGCACAGCAGAAGAGGGAGCAGGGTGCAAAAGCGGAGCGGCCTTCCCCTAGATAGTACGCCTGCTACTGACCACCGCAGCGAGGGACCGAGCACACCAAAGCCAGTTCCAAGGGGTGTTCCCTGTCGTGGCAGTTTTTCAGACATTGTGCTGACGACAAGACACGAGTGGTTTGCACGCTGTGCAATCAGAGCCTGAAGCAAGGCATAAACGTTCTCAACCTGAGCACAACCTGCATGACCAGGCATCTAAGTGCAAAGAACGAGCTGCAGTGGAGTAGACACCTCAAAAACCGAGAAAGGTCTCTGGCTCCTACTGCTTCCTCTTCTGCTGCAGTCTCTGCCTCTTCATCCACCTCTGGAGTGACAGTGGCACCTGCCACCCCGCAAACAGAGGATCTGCTAGCAACACCACCATCTGGGTCACCAAGCATCTCCACAATGTCCCACGGAAGCGATCAGCTCTCCATCTCCCAAATACTGGAGCAGAAGAGGAAGTACCCCTACCCACCCGCGATCCCTGGCCCTGAATGCCAGCATTTCTAAATTACTGTCCTTTGAAATGCTGTGATTCCGTCTGGTGGAGACGGAGAGTTTTAAAAGCCTTATGGCGGTGGCTGTCCCACAGTATGTCGTGCCCAGCCGCCACTACTTTTCTAGGCGTGCCATCCCTTCCCTGCACAACCAAGTGGGAGACAAAGTCAGGTGTGCACTGCGCAACGCCATCTGTGGCAAGGAGCACCTCACTACGGATACGTGGATCAGTAAGCACGGTCAGGGACGTTATATCTCCATAACAGCACACTGGGTAAATGCAGTGGCGGCTGGGCCTGAGGCGGATAGCAGTTTGACGCATGTCCTTCCACCACCGAGGATTGCAGGGTGCGTCAGTTTGCCTCCTGTTGCTTCCTCCTCCTACTCCGCTTCCTCATCCTCTACCGCCTCCTCATCTGGTCAGGGTAACACCTTCACCACCAACAGCACAGCCAGGGGTAAACGACAGCAGGCAGTTTTAAAACGTATCTGTTTGGGGGACAAACCCCACACCGCGCAGGAGCTGTGGACCGGCCTTGAACAACAGACCGATGAGTGGTTGGTGCCAGTGAGCCTCAAGCCCGGCCTGGTGGTGTTTGACGCACATACCTTGCCTGGCGCATGTGCTGAATTTGGTGGTGCAGAGATTCCTTAAAAATTACCCCGATATGTCAGAGCTGCTGCATAAAGTGCAGGCCGTCTGTGCGTGCTTTCGGCGTTCTCACCTTGCTGCTGCTTGCCTGTCAGCGATGCAGCGTAACTTCGGCCTTCCCGCTCACCGCCTCATATGCGACGTGCCCACAAGGTGGAACTCCACCTTGCATATGCTGGCCAGACTGTGCGAGCAGCAGCAGGCGATAGTGGAGTTTCAGCTGCAGCACGCACGGGTGAGTCGCTCTGCGGAACAGTACCACTTCACCACCAATGACTGGGCCTCCATGCGAGACCTTTGTTCCTTGTTGCGCTGTTTCGAGTACTCCACCAACATGGCCAGTGCCGATAACGCCGTTCTCAGCGTTACTATCCCACTTCTATGCCTCCTTGAAAAAATGCTGCTGACGATGATGGAAGAGGATGTGGCACAGGTGGAGGAGGAGGAAGAGGGATCATTTCGTAGGGTTTCCGGCCAGTCATTCACAAGTGGCTCCGAGGGTGAGTTCCTGCACCCACAAACGCCAGGTACACAATTGTCCAGCCAGGGCACAGTTCTGGAGGATGAGGAGGTGGAGGATGAGGAGGAGGAGATGGAGGAGGAGGAACCTTGTTCACAGCAGGGTGGCACCCAGACAAGCTCATGGCCATCAATGGTGCGTGGATGGGGGGATACAGAGGACACAGACGATACACCTCCCACAGAGGACAGCTTTTCGTTGCCTCTGGGCACACATGAGCGATTACATGCTGCAGTGTCTCCGCAACGACCGCCGAGTTGCCCACATTCTAACTTGTGGTGATTACTGGGTGGGCACGCTGCTGGATCCCCGTTACAAGGACAACGTACCATCCTTAATTTCCTCACTGGAGCGTGATTGTAAGATGCGCGAGTACAAGCGCACGCTGGTAGACGCGCTGCTGGTGGCATTCCCACCTGACAGCATGGGCACAGTGGAAGCACAAGGAGAAGGCAGAGGAGGAGGAAGAGGTCGCCAATGCAGCTGGGGCACCGTCAGCACCTCAGAAGGCAGGGATAGCATGGCCGAAATGTGGAAAAGCTTTGTCAGCACGCCACAACAACCAGCACCACCAGCTGATATGGAACGTCTTAGCAGGAGGCAGCATTTCACCAACATGGTGGAGCAGTATGTGTGCACATGCCTACACGTACTGAGCTTGCCATTTACGCCTTGGAGGTGCTGGCCTGCCCTGCAGCCGGTGTATTATCTGAACGTGTGTTTAGCAAGGCAGGGGGCGTTATCACAGACAAGCACAGCCGCCTGTCCACAGCCAATGTGGACAAGCTCACATTCATTAAAATGAACCAGGCATGGATCTTACAGGACTTGTCCATACCTTGTTGAGAATAGACATGTATACCGTACTTAACCAGCCATTGTTATACTACAGCGCAATAGCTCATTCTTGTATTTTGGATATTTCCCACTCTTTTGGAGTGTACCCTAATAAAAAAAAAAATTATAAAATAAAACCAAAAACCAGTGTTGGCTACCTCATCCTCCTCCACTGCTGCTTCCACCTACACCACTACGTCCACCGCCTCCTCAAACTCCTACTCCATATGGACCTCCACCTCATAAATCAAGTTTTATTTTTTTTTATTTGTACTTATTTTATTTGATGTAATTTCACTAATTGGTCTGTTACATTTTCGGGTGAAATTCAACAATTTTTGGGTGTGATATACCACTGCTATACCTTGTAGACAGGTAAAAAGAAAAATCACTAATTTGTCTGTTACATTTTTGGGTGAAATAAACCAATTTTTGGCAGTGATATACCCCTGCTCTACCTAGTTGACAGCTTAATAAATTTCACAAATTTTTCTGTTACATTCTTGGGTTGACATTTTACAATTTTTGACGTGAATAAACCCCTGCTCTGCATAGGTGACAGGGACCGAAATCTTTAAAAATAATCTGTTCCATTGGTGGGTGACATTAACCCATTTCTGGCGATGAAAAACCCCTACTTTGTATAGGTGACAGGGACTTAAATTTCTAAAATTCATCTTTAATTGGCCCTTTCCTTCGATCCTTCTGCTTTAATAATTTGTCCCACATTTCCGCTTCATCCCATTGCAGCCATTGACCTCCATTGGATGAGGTCTCCCTTTCTCACGCTCCCTCTCTGGCGTGGAACCCTGATTCGCTGATAACCATGATCAACATGGTAGGCTCAGAAAAGAACATCGAAAGTTGATAGAGAAGATATCCAAATGGATGGTGGACGTCACAGGAACGTGCGATCAGGCAGAAGTTATCTAGAGTCAACAAAGCGGCAGCAGGGCCTCTCCTGACTAACATTTCCAAATCCAACATACCAATGTGACATTCCCTATAATTTTTTATTAATCATTCCACTAACAGGGCATCTTAAGAGTCCTGTATTGTTATTTATCGTCACTACCTCCCCAAGTCGGGAGTGGTAATTGCGGCGCGCCCCCTCCTTTCCTTCGATTCTTCTGCTTTAATAACTTTTCCCATATTTCTGCTTGATCAAAATTAAATTTCATCCATTGATCTCCCTTGGATGTGGTCTCTCTTTCTCACGCTCCCTCTCCGTGGAACCCTGATTCGCCGATAACTGTGATCAACATGGTAGGCTCAGAAAAGAACATCGAAAGTTGATAGAGAAGATATCCAAATGGATGGTGGACGTCACAGGGACGTGCGAGCAGGCAGAAGTTATCTAGAGTCAACAAAGCGGCAGCAGGGCCTCTCCTGTCTAACGTTTCCTAATCCAAAATACTGCAGTGACATTCCATGTAATTTTTAATTAATCATTCAAATAACAGGGCATCTTAAGAGTCCTGTATTGTTATTTAATCTCATTACCTCCCCGAGTCGGGAGTGGGTAATTGCTGCGCGCCCCCTCCATTCCTTCAATTCTTCCATTTTAATAGCTTCTCCCACATTACCGCTCAATCACAATTAAATTTCATCCATTAATCTCCCTTGGATGTGGTCTCTCTTTCTCACACTCCCTCTCTGGGGTGGAACCCTGATTCGCCGCTAACCGTGATCAACATGGTAGGCGCAGAAAAGAACATCGAAAGTTTATAGACTAGATATCCAATTGGATCGTGAACATCACAGGGACGTGCGACATGGTGGGGCAGTATGTTTGCACACACCTACAGACGGAGCAGTAGAGAGGGAGGAGAAGCAGGCAGAGCTCGCAGGGCACAGTAGGTAAAAAGCAGACTGCAAATGTATCTGGAGCGAGCCATCCACCATGCACGGTCACTTCTGGTGCTCCCAGGACGCCGGCACATGGCTCCGCAGTGTGAGCTTTTTTTAACGTGTCAGCTGCTGACAATAGTGTTGCCATCTGCAGCCTGTGCTGACACATAAGTCGCGGTAAGCCCAACACTCACCTAGGGACGACCGCCTTAAGAAGGCACCTGGCCTCCCATCACCGAAGGAAAGGAGTGGGGTAGCGTGGGGACGCTAAAAAAGGACCACAGGGGGGCGCCAATATCCCTAGTGTCTAGGCTTGTGGGGGTATATAACCCAAAAAGTAGCAATTTATGTTGTTAGGTAATGTAGTGTCCCACTAGGTAAAGATGGGCACTGCACAAAAGGGGTTAATGTGTTTTGATTGGATTTAATGTCATGTGTATGCATTTCCCTGTGTTATCTGGGTGTCAGGCCTGTCAGGGTGCAGTTTAGCCTCCCAGACGTTAGAGGGAGCTAGAGAGCCCTAGATATATATAGGAAGGCCCAGACAGGGGAGTGGTAGTTCATTCCAGGGGACTAGAGGAGTTACTTCGTCCACCTGAAGCTCCTGAGGCTAGGATTAGCTCAGTAGAGACACCCCAGTTGCAGGACAGACCCTCCTGGGAGAAACCCACAGTCCTTCACCAGTCAAGCAAGGATATTACAAGCAAAGATAAGTAACACTGATAGGCAGATGCTTTAGGAAGCAAAGCAAGGATTTAATACGAGAGGAAGATATATATATATACCAAGGATTTAAGCCAGCATTTAGGCATCCGGGCCTTGGGATTGAAACCAGACAGGAGTTCTAGAAAGAACAGTGTACGCTATTTCTGAGGAAAGGTACAACCTGATTCTGAGTGCGTTGTGGATTTACCCTCTGAGTATCTTGCATAATCAATACCTGCCATCTTGTGGAATAAGCCTGCTTGTGAAGTACTTGATCTAAAGGACTGTATTACCATCTGCATGTACAAAGTTGGACTGTTAAGTAAAGCAACGTTTGGTTCATTATACCACCTGTGTACCTCACTTATTCCAACTATAAATCGGTGTGCCACCGTTACAGGCACTGGCGTCACGAATCCAAAAGGGACCTTGCCCCAGGCACTCAAAATACCTGTAACATCCAGGGCACCTCATCCACCATCAGGCCTGGTCCCTACATACCGAGTGTGCCCCAGAGGAACTGTGTCTACCTCTCCTTCACTGCCGCATGCCTGCCCAGGATTCTCCAATACAGTGAGCAACCCTCGATTGCCCGTAACCGTGACCTCGCTTCGCAATACCCTGCAGGTCTGGCGTGCTGCATAAATTGGCGTCCCCGAACAGGATTTACGGAACATTCCTGCGCCATTGCGGATATAAAACTGTGTGCTGAAAATTGCCTTAAAGTGACTAAGCCCTATTGTTTTATTAAAAAAGTGCTGGGCCAAAGAACTGTGCTAATTAGCGGTGTGAAGATAATATTTTCTGGACTGTGCTGCTTATTTGAGCCACCGCTTGCTGTCAGTGAATAGACAGCGATTTTGCCACTTAAACCTGAGGTGGATTGCAAGTGCGCCTGGTGAACCGTTTGGCGCGAAAAAGAGGACTTTGGCGCAAAAAGAACGAGGCGGAGTCATCGCCCGGCCAGCAAGGAGGAAGAACGCCGCCCTGTCTGGAGGAAAAGGTGCCGCCTACCTGAGTCCCGGTGCTACGAGAGGCCGCGCCCACCTGCTGACGCTGTACGCAGGACGCTCAACGCCCGTAGCCACGCATCTCGCGAGACCTATAGCGAGCATCACCGGAGTAAGTACAGACTTTGAACTGTTGCCGGCTCTTCTGTTTACCTTACCGGAACATTCCCGACCCCTGCCAGGGCACCGGAGGGAGCACCGTTAGTGACAAAAGACTTTTCTGTGGGAAAAAAAATAAGTTATTATCATTGCTGCTCCGGTCCGCTCTGCTACATTTAAAGGGCCATACCCACCTAGCAACGCCATGTCCACACCTGAGGAAATCGGACAGGTGGCCCCAGTCGTGCCTTCTGAAGTATCCACAGCCGACCCTAAGGCCCCTGCCGCCGCGGCACCGCCAAGCCTGATGCCGCTAACTATGCCGTACTATTTTTGGGCCCCCTGGTTCCCACGTTATTCAGGGGAAGCCCACAAGTTAAAGGACTTTAGGGAACAGATACTGGCCTTGTTCCGGCTTTATCCCATAACTGCCGAACAGCAAATGGAGATCCTTTTAGCTCAGTTAGAAGGGGCCGCCCGCAGGGAAGTCATGTCGTGGTCCCGCTCTGAGAAGAGTAGCCTGGAACAGATTTTTGATCGCTTGGGCACCACATTTGAGGCCAGAACGGTGTCAGAAGTTAAAATGCGTTTCTTCAGCAGAAAACAGCAGCCTGGAGAGCCCTGTCCTTACAAGAGACACTGAGAGCTGTAGTCCAAGTGGATCCCAAAGAAGCTGAGGATCAGGACCGGACTCTTAGAGAGCAATTCATTGCGGGCATAAGTACTGAGCATTTAAAGGGCCAGCTACGGATGTTGTCAGCTCAACACCCCCATTGTACATTTTTGGATTTTAAGGAATTGGCCATCAGTATACTAGGCCAGAACCCTGCTCCAGGGCCAGCAGCCTTCCCTGAACCTCAGGCTTGTCAGCCAAAGACTGTTAATGTGGGGCCTGCAGAAGTCAGTCAGGCCACCCAGGCTCCAGTCACAGATGTAGTGGCAGCACTAATGGAGCAAGTGAACCATCTTACTCTCAGCTTAGAGAAGGTGTGTAAGAAGATAGCGGAGTGGGAGAGACCACTTTTACTAGAAGATGAAGGCCCTTTTCCTCCAAGGCTCCCACCTGCCTATAGGGATGTACATCCAAAAGAACCTGATGGGCGACCGAGTTACCGGTCCAGAAGTAGAAAGCAGCCTGTCTGCCATCATTGTAAAAAATATGGACATACTGAATCAATGTGCTGGCAGTTAAACCGGGCAACCCCTGAGGCAGAGGACCGCCCCTCGGGAGGTAGAACAGTAGGTCCAAAGGATCCAAGCTGGATGCCTAAGTATGTAGGATCCCGTCCGAAAATTAATATATGTATCAACGGGATATCCTTTGAAGCCCTGTTGGACACTGGGTCACAGGTCACCACCATTCAACTGCCTGCCTTTGACAAATTCTGGGATCCAAGTCTCCTCACCCAGCCACCAGAGTCCTGGCTTGATATCATTGCCAGCAACGGTAAGCCCGTGAAAGTGCATGGGTATTGGGAACCTACCCTGCAGGTGGGAGATGCCACCCTGCCACAGCAAGGCGTGATTGTGGTACAAGCAGGAGATAAAGGAGGACACCCTGTGATCTTAGGGACTAACGTTATAAAAAATTGTTACCCCGAAGTGCTTGAAGCATTGAATCAAACTATATCTTCAGCCTCACCTGCTTCCAGAAGGGTTATTCAAAAGACTATTAGTGTGCTGTGTGCTCAGCAAAGGTTCGCCAACAAGAAAGGAGAAATTTGCACTGTCCGGATCCGGGATAACCGGCCGGTAATTCTGCCTCCAAATTCCCAGATCATCCTGTGGTGCCGTGCTGTGTTGGGGATCCAGGGCCAGGACTATCAAGCCCTAGTGGAACCTATTCCCTTTGAAAATCATCCCTTCATACGGACAGCCAAGAGCCTGGTGACCGTGTCTCAAGGTAAAGTGCCTGTCCGCTTAATTAACTTTGGTGATCATCCCGTTACTCTCCTTAAACACTGCCCCGTTGCTCAGCTTTTTCAAGTGTCTTTCCAGGATGTGATCCGTCTGCCTGCCACGGAGGCGTTCCAGACCACACAGAGCAGCAGCACCCCTACGACATCCTGGTGGGAAGAACTACATGTGGGGAACGAATCCACCCCAAAAGAGCAAATAGAGGGAGTCCTGAAGCTGGTGAAGGAGCACCACCAGGCTTTCAGCAAGCACTCCACGGACTATGGAGAGGTCACCATACCCACTGGCTCTCATCCTCCTATTAAGGAGAGGCACAGACCCATACCGCCTACTACCTATCAGTCTGTGAAAGAGATGATACAGGAGATGAAAGACTCTAACATAATCCGGGACAGTCATAGTCCCTGGGCTGTGCCCCTAGTACTTGTCCGGAAAAAAGATGGCAGCATAAGGTTCTGCGTGGATTACAGAAAAATTCATCAAATCACCCACAAAGATGCATATCCATTGCCACGCATTGAAGAGTCCTTGACTGCCCTGGGGTCATCAGCCTATTTCTCCACCTTGGACTTAACCAGCGGGTACTGGCAAGTACCCATGGCCCCAGAAGATCGAGAAAAGACTGCTTTCACTACACCTATGGGCCTGTTCGAATTCAATTATATGCCGTTTGGACTGTGTAACGCTCCAGGAACGTTCCAGAGGCTAATGGAACGTTGTTTAGGCCATAGGAATTTATATCTGGATGACGTCATTGTATACTCCAAGACGTATGAGGACCATTTAAAGCACCTGGGTGAGGTGTTTCAAGTTCTTGCTAAATATGGCCTCAAAATCAAGCCATCCAAGTGCCACCTACTGAAACCAGCGGTCAAATACCTTGGGCACGTTGTCAGTGCCGAAGGAATACAGCCTGATCCTGATAAACTTGCTGCTGTCCGCAACTGGCCTACTCCAACGACCGTGAAAGAGGTGAGAAGCTTTCTCAGTTTTGCAGGGTACTACAGGCGTTTCATCCCGCATTTCGCACAAATTGCGGATCCCATCCAGGAACTGTTGAGGAGGCATCCAAAGAAGAGCTCGAAAACTCTTATTCCTGTTGAATGGAACCAAGAACGAGAAATTGCCTTTCAACTCCTAAAGAAGAAGTTGACTGAACCCCCTGTTCTGGGTTACCCAGATTATCAGAAGCCATTCCTCCTCTACACGGATGCCAGTAAAAGAGGCCTGGGGGCCGTGTTGGCTCAGGTGCAAGACAACAAAGAAAGGGTAATTGCCTACGCCAGCAGATCCCTGAAGGGAGCTGAAAAGAATGACCAGAATTACAGTTCTTTCAAGCTGGAGTTTCTTGCCTTAGTGTGGGCTGTGACTGAAAAGTTCAAAGACTATCTCGCTGCCACACCATTTGTTGCCTTCACGGACAATAATCCCCTGGCGCATCTGAACACGGCCAAGTTAGGGGCACTGGAGCAAAGATGGGCCTCCCGCCTAGCCAACTATGACTTTACTGTGAAGTACCGGGCAGGCCGCTCCAATGATAATGCTGATGCCCTGTCGCGGCTTCCCACTACAGAGGCCCCAGATGAGCTAAAAGATGCCTGGGAAGAAGTGGAAATGCCCGCGTTCTACAATAAATTTGCCCAGCAGGATAATATCCGTACTGAAAATCTCCCTGCTGCTGATCCTCCCTCATCAGATGATCCTGAGTCCAGAGGCGATCAAGAAAGATGGATTAAGCTCCAGTCCGAAAGGAGAGTCCTCGGTGAACTGCTCGACTTCCTTACCAGTGGGAAAATCCCTGAGAGAATCCGCAGGAAGAGTGCAGACCCAGAACTAGTGAGACTGTGGAGACATCGCCACCAACTATTCCTTCAAAGAGACCTGTTGCTCAGAAGGAGTCTTGATCCAGTGTCCTGTGATAGAGTTTACCAAATTCTCCTGCCACGTCGGGATGCCAGCCTGGTACTGGACATGTACCACAACCAGTCCGGACACTTCGGTGTGCAAAAGACTGAGGCCACCATACGGAGAAGATTCTATTGGATTGGGATGAGAGAGGATATCGAGAAATGGTGCCGAGAATGCACTGCCTGTGCTGTGGGGCGGACTGAACGCCATGACCAGAGGGCGCCTCTCCATCCTATTGTAAGTGCAGCTCCTTTAGAACTTGTCGCGATTGATCATGTGAAGTTGGAGCCGAGTCGCTCTGGGTATACATATGCCATGACTATAATTGATCACTTCACCAAGTTTGTCGTAGCAGTGCCTGTGAAAGACCTGACAGCCAAGACCACAGCGGAGGCGTTCTGGAAGCATTTCCTGTTGCCCTACGTTTGCCCACCGCCTATCATCCGCAAGGTAACGGACTCTGTGAAAAAATGAATAAGACTCTCATTGAAATGCTGAGAGCAGTACCCCCTGATACGAGGGGTGATTGGCCTACTCTGTTGCCACAACTTATGTACACTTATAACAACACCATCCATTGTTCCACCGGTTATACCCCGTTCTATTTGATGTTTGGCCGACAAGGGAGATTGCCTGCGGATCACTCCCTGGGTGTACAAGTACCGGATGTACTTGCTGCAGTAAGATAAAACAAATAGTAAAACGATGGTAAATTCGCAAGTATAAAATTGAAATATATAAAATCAAAATTTTAGTGACTCACTTCACCCAGGAGGGTAATGTGGGATAAAGCTCAAGACACCCACACCACACCTCCTGCGCCTGGATCGCCAGTAGAGTCTTAGGAATGAACAAAGATCACTCTCGAGTCCTTGTTCTTTCTTTTGTTCTTTTTATTCCAAAAGCCGGGGTTGGGGGAGTGAGCAGCTCGACGTGTTTCGGGGCCTCTTAATGGGTCCCCTTCATCAGGAGCATATACATTCAACATACAGTAAAATGGAGTTTAAATAGCATGAGAAAACCGCCAAAAAAGACTGCCTAAAACGGCTTTTAAATGTGTCACTTCCGGTTTCTGCATGCGTTCCACTGTGGAACACACCGGAAGTGACGACCTCTTTGTCAAAAAAACATTGGTATAATGGATGAATAAATAAGTAAATAAATAAAAACGGTGGCTATTACATACATTTAGGGTTGGTGGGGGTACCCTCCTCCCCACTATCGATTGTGAAAAGTGGTGTGTGTCTCTCTTTTGATAGTGCGCCCACGGTGGAACGCAAACCGGACTTCCGGCATCCTCCACAGTGGAGCGCACCGAAACCGGAAGTCCCGGGTGCTCCTATGGGTCTGTGTCTCTCTTGTGCAGTATCCACCATGGAACGCATACCCGACTTCCGGTGCGCTCCACCGTGGAACGCACCAGAAGCGGAAGCGCGCCCCAAGACGGAACTGCATATGTTTTGTGGTCGAGAGGTATAGAGAGGGGAGGTCCTTGGTAATGTGTTTATATTACACCTGAGGACGTAAATAAATGTGAATTTTGCGAATGGTATCAATAGTATGGGTGGAGTCATTTGATTGGCTCCCTTAGCACATGATTGAGATTTCAAGGAGATGGTACTGATTGAAAGTTCATACCAGGGGCAGTGTTTTAGATAATAAAAGGGGAACTACAGTCATCTAGCAATGATTGGTAATAGGGATAATGATTGATTAAAAGATAGCATAAAGCATTGGTCATCATGATAATAAATATCTAGATCATATCTCGATCCCACTCATATATAAATAGATAAAAAAAAATATATATAAAAATATATATATATAAAAAAATATATATATAAAAAATATATATATGTAGCTAGATAAAAATATATAGGAACAAAATATATATACATAAAAAATATATATATATAAAAAAATGTAACATATATATGTTTGGTACACCCATACATAATACATAAGATAAAACGTGTTGGGTAAAGAGACACGAAAAAAATCGAAATAATTGGGGTGGATGATTACATATATCAATATGGGTAAATATCATGTTGTTAATGCGCATATAGATCAGGGCGTATAGGTGATGATGAGGTTGTACTATAGGTGGCCAATACAGAATTTGGGCAATGGTCCTTTTTCAGTAATTAGAATATTCTAGACATTCATTCAAACCGAAAGGGGACAGAGTGTAAATATCCAGAACATTTCCTTTCGGCATAGCTGTTGGTATGATGAGGTGATGGTTTCTAGGGGTGTGACTGTGAGACCGGTTATGGAGCCCTCATGCCTTTCGGAGAAGTGTCGTGATACGCTGTGTGTCGGGACTTTACGTTTGATGTTGGACCTGTGCTCGCACATTCTTTCTTTGAGGGTTTGTGTGGTCCGACCGACGTATTTTAAACCGCAGGGGCATTTTAGGAGATATATGACATTTCTGGTTCTGCAGTTTAAATCTTGTTTTATAGTCCAAGAGCCCGAGGGACCCCCTGTTTCGATGGCCTTAGTGTCGTGTGTAATCATTGCACAGCATTTACATTTTTTGATGCCACATTTAAAGCACCCTTTTCTTATTGGCAGTGGAAAGATTGTCTTAGTGGGGGCTCCGAGTTTGGGGCAGGATGGGGTGATGATATTTTTGATGGTTTGCGCTAGGGTTGTCCCGATACCGATACTAGTATCGGTATCGGGACCGATTCCGAGTTTTCTCGGCGGTACTCAGCCGCCGATACCCCGCCCCGATACATAAATAGAATACTATGGGCGTAACTATGGGCGGGGCCCCGCCGCTCACCGAAGTATTTATAAACGTGAATCCTTATCCTGTTGTTAAGTTGAACTAACGCTGCCCTCTCCCATGTTCCCATGTCCCCCCTGTATCCCCACAGCACTTACTTAAGCTTCCATAGCAGGCAGAGCAGACGGCAGCAGTAACGTCACTCACTGACGTAGAGCGCCTGCTCCGCCCCCTTTATGAGTGAAGCAGGCGGAGCAGACGCGCGACGTCAGTGAGTGACGTTACTGGTGCCGTCCGCTCTGCCTGCTATGGAAGCTTAAGTAAGTGCTGTGGAGATACAGGGGAATACAGGGGAACATGAGAGAGGGCAGCGTTAGTTCAACTTAACAACAGGATAAGGATTCACGTTTATAAATACTTCGGTGAGCGGCGGGGCCCGGTGTATTGGGGGACACTGTTATGAGGGGGATCTGTGGATGACATATAGCAGTGTCAGCCACAGATCCTCCCCATAACAGTTCCATCCACAGATCCCCTATAACAGCACCATCCACAGATCCCCCACCAAATAACAATGCCATCCTCAGATCCCCCCACCCCATAACAATGCCATCCACAGATATCCCACCCCATAGCAGTACCATCCACAGATCCCCCATAACAGTGCCATCCACAGATCCCCCATAACAGTGCCATCCACAGATCCCCCATAACAGTGCCATCCACAGATCCCCCATAACAGTGCCATCCACAGATCCCCCATAACAGTGCCATCCACAGATCCCCATAACAGTGCCATCCACAGATCCCCCATAACAGCACCATCCACAGATCCCCATAACAGCGCCATCCACAGATCCCCCATAACAGTGCCATCCACAGATCCCCCATAACAGTGCCATCCACAGATCCCCCATAACAGTGCCATCCACAGATCCCCCATAACAGTGCCATCCACAGATCCCCCATAACAGTGCCATCCACAGATCCCCCATAACAGTGCCATCCACAGATCCCCCATAACAGTGCCATCCACAGATCCCCCATAACAGTGCCATCCACAGATCCCCCATAACAGTGCCATCCACAGATCCCCATAACAGTGCCATCCACAGATCCCCCATAACAGTGCCATCCACAGATCCCCCACATGACAGTGCGTCATCCACAGATCCACAGATCCCCCAAAACGGTCACATGACATTTAAAAAAAGTATCGGTATTCGGTATCGGTGACTACTTGAAAAAAAGTATCGGTACTTGTACTCGGTCCTAAAAAAGTGGTATCGGGACAACCCTAGTTTGCGCCCTTCTAAAGGTTATGGACGGTAATTGGGGTAGTATATTTTTGAGGATGGGATCTTTTAGCAGGATGTTCCAATGCTTCGAAACTACCTTTCTGATGTTTTGATGGTCTCTGTTGTATCTGGTGATGAGGTTGTATTGGTATCCTTTCTCGTCGGTAGTTTTTGGGAGTGGTGGTTTCTCAACGCTTCTCTTTGATCTATTTTAAGGATCCTCTGGGTCGACGCTTTAATTAGGGGTAGCCCTTTTCCAGGAATCGGTCTTTAAGAATTCCTAGTTGTGTTCTCAGGGTCTTTTCGCTGGAACAATTTCTCTGTATTCTTTTCATCTGCCCGTACGGTATGTTTTTCTTCCATTTGGCGTGGTGGCAGCTAGAGTATTCTAGGTAGCTGTTGGCGTCTATTTTTTTAAAATGGGTACTGGTGGTGATCTTGTTGTTGATGATTTCGATCTGTAAATCTAAAAATGTTGAGTTCTTGGAGTCGGATTCATGTGTAAATTGAAGACCCCAGTCGTTCTGATTTAGCATCGATATGAAAGGGGTTAGGTCCTCAGTGCTACCTCCCCATATAAAGATAATGTCATCGATATATCGACGGTAAAAATGCACATTCTTATGGGATTGGAGACCTAGAGACTCTTTAAAGAGGCCTACGAACAAATTTGCGTATGAGGGTGCGAATTTTGTACCCATAGCGGTATCCCTTGTTTGGATGTAGAAGGAATCGCTAAAGGTGAAAAAATTATGTTCCAAAATAAATTGTATTGCGTTTAGAATGAATTCTTTCTGAGGGGAGGACATTTCTTTATCCAGTTCTAGGAAATGTTTGACTGCACGTAATCCTAAATCATGCCGGATGTTACTGTAGAGGGATGCCACGTCAAGTGTGACCCAAATGTAATGATCCTTCCAAACTATATTATTGAGGGTGTTTATAAGGTCAGCGGAATCTCTTAGGTAGGAGGGGAGTTTCTGTACATATTTTTGTAGGAACGTGTCGACATACGCTGAGAGGTTAGATGTAAGTGAGTTTATGCCGGAAATGATTGGTCTACCTGGTGGGTTAGTGAGGGTTTTATGGATTTTAGGTAGGAAGTAGAAACGAGCTGTGGTGGGGTGGTTGGGCGTGAGGAATGTTTTTTCTTTTTTCTTTTTTCTTTTATTTAGAGTGTTTTGGTTATAACCAGAGTCTAAAAGTTCTATCAATGTTTTCTTGAAAATGGCCATTGGGTCATCTGTAAGGACTTTATAGTAGGTTTGGTCGGACAGGATTCTAATGGATTCCTGTATGTAGTAGGAGAGGTCCATAATTACGACCCCTCCTCCTTTGTCAGCGTTTTTTATTACAATATTTTTGTTTTTCTTCAGATCTGTCAGTGCTCTTTTTTCTCGATTACTGAGATTGTTTGGAGTATTGGAGATTCGTTTTTTTTTTAGGGTTTTTAGGTCGTCTAGAACTATATTAAGAAAGCTCTCTAAATGGGGGCCTCTGCTTTGTAGTGGATAAAAAGAAGATTTGTTCTTTAGACCTGATGGGATGGGGGTATTTGTTGGGTCTTTGTTTTGGGCCGATGGTGCCAATTCTTGAGTGATAGGGGGGGTTGGACACTGGTGATGGTGTTACTAATGTTGTTCGTGTCGACTCCCGGTGGTGGGTTTTCCTTTTCTCCTGAGATGATTTCTTTGATGGCAAAATGTCTTTTAAGTGTTAGTTTTTGTATCCATTGGTTTATGTCGACGAATAGTTCGAAGGGATCGGAGGTGTTTGTGGGGCAAAAAGAAAGTCCTTTACTGAGCACACTAAGTTCATCTGTTTTGAGTTTGTATTTTGATAGGTTGAATATTCCTTGTGGTGTATCAATCTTTGCGTTTTCTCCTAGTGTGATGTGAACTGAGGTGTCGGTTCTATGGTTCTGTTTATTGGTGTAATGAGTGGTTTGAGTTTTCTCTTTTTTGGAGTGTTTGGTTCTTCCCCCTCTACATCCCCTGAATCGTTTTTTGCCCTTTTTCGGGATGGAGGAATGAGACTGAAGAAATGAGTGATCTTTAGGTTTTGGGGATTGAGGGTGGGCGTGCAAGGGATGGGGCCCGTTGGAGTGAAAAAGGGGCTGGAGATTATCTGTCTGGCTGGAGGGGTGTGGTTGTTTGGTGTTGGTGAAATTCTCCCTAAAAAAAGGGCTTTCGGAGAGATTGGAGGGTAGTGCTAAAAAAAATTCGGATTGGGTGGTAGATACTGAGTGTGTTGAAATGTCATTTAGGGAAAGTTTGGGTCCTATAAGGATGGGAGATGTATGAGATTTATTCGGGGAGGAGGGGGATTTTTTTGGGGAGGAGGTGGATTGTGTTGGACTGGAGCTGGAGTATACTAATTTAGTTTGTTGCTTCGGTGGGGTGGGGCTCTTGTTGTACGGGACAGTGGGATGAGGGGGAGGGGGCTCCTAACTGTTGTGGAGACAAATGTGGTACCTCCCCTATTTAGGGGGCCAACGGTTTTTAGCCCATAAGAGGTGTCTTGTGTCCGTACGGGACCCCAATTGGCATTTGGGGGGATTGCTATTGTGGGTGTTTTATCTTGGGCTTTGACCAATTGGGAGTGGGGCGTACGGTTGTTATGGAATCTTGATATCCCCTGTGTGTTGCTGTTGTAAAAAAACTCTGTTCTGTGACCTGGATTGTGTTGAAGTGAATCTATACTGGGGATCAAGATGGATAGATCTAGCATAGGGATGTTTAAGATTGGTGTGTGCATTATTAGAAGGGAGGGGAAGAGAGTGTTTTCTTTCCCAGGACCTGGTCTTATTAAGATCATAGTCTCTAATGTCCCTTAAAAGTTTGTTGCATTTTCTAAATGCCTCATTATATTCAAAGCGTCTGAGAGGATCCCAGTGGGGATTTCTCTCATTGGCTTTGGAGTTAGGTTTTTTGAGAAACCATGTGTTAAGTTTTTGCCCCAGGTGCATACATGTGGCTCCCATCACCGAACCCAGTGGGAGCAACGCCATCAGAACCCACAAAGCCACACTCCCGGCGCTCCACATCCTGCCTCTTCTCCTTCTCCTCTCTCCTCCCATTTGTCCTCCACTCCACCCTCCACCATGCCGTCGTCTTGTTCATCTGGCAGAAGGCAGGCTTCCGTGACCTAAATGTTCGAGCGTAAAAAGTTTATGACACCGGATAACCCTCTTGCCCAACGGCTGACCGCTGGCTTGTCGGATCTGCTAGCCCAACTACTTCCATATAAGCTGGTGGACTCTGAGGCCTTTAGAAAACTTGTGGCCATTGGCACACCGCAAAGGTCCCTGGAAGGAAATATTTCCCCCAGAAGGGCATCCCAGAGCTATATGGCTACGTTCAGCAGCAAGTGAATATATCTCTGGCACACAGTGTCGGTGCCAAGATACATCTGACCACAGACACATGGCCTAGAAAACATGGGCAGGGAAGGTACATAACTTTTACTGCCCACTGAGTGAACCTTCTGACGGCCGTAAAGCATTTAACCCGTGGCTCCCGTGTGGATTTGTTGTTACCGCCAAGAATTGCATGCAGGTCTGCCTCTTCTTCTCCTCCTCCTACTCCATCCTCCGTCTCTGCTACCGCCTCTTCCGCTGCGCCCCCCAAGCTCCCCAGAACCTATTTGACGTGCTGTTGTGCCTGCAAGCCAAGATCTACACCGGTCCTGCACTGCTTTCAGCTCTGCGGTCACAGGCCGATCAGTGGCTAATCCTGCTCAATTTGACAGTTGGTAAAGTGGTGTGCGACAACAGTGCCAATCTGCTGAGCACGCTGAAACAGGGCAAAAAGACACACGTGCCGTGCATGGCACACGTCCTGAACTTAGTCGTGCAGCGATTCGTTGCCAAATACCCAGGGATCCAGGACATCTTGCGGCAAGCCAGGAAAATCTCTGGCCATTTTAGAAGATCTTACACGGCCATGGCTCGCCTTGCTGACGTTCAGCGGCGACACAACTTGCCCCTCAGACGCTGGAACTCCACCTTGTATATGCTTGATAGGCTGCTCCAGCAGCAACGTGCCGTTAACAACTACCTGTACGAACTCTGCAGCAGGACAGGTTCTGGGGAGCTTGGTTTCTTTTCACCGCGCCAGTGGCTGCTCATGCACGACGCATGCAGATTTCTGCAGCCATTTGATGAGATCAGCATACTGGTCAGTCGCAGCCATGGCGCCATCAGTGACATCATACCTTACGCCGTCTTTCTGGAGCGTGCATTGCGTCATGTCATTGATCAAGCCGTCGAAGAGCAGGAGCTGGAAGATGAGGAAATCGCAATGCTGAATAATTTCCCAGGGGGGGCTACTCCATCTGAGATAAGTAAGCAGGAGTCTGAAGAGGAGTCAGAGGAGGATGGTGGCTGGGGGGAGGAGCAAGAAGAGCAGGCTTTGAGGGGGACTTTAAACTTCTCGGGGATCCCTGGTGTTGTCTGTGGCTGGGAGGAGGAGACCGAGGACGACATTCTCATGGGCAATGAGCAGGAGCCAGGGTGCTCCACTGCTTCCAATTTAGTGCAAATGGGGGCCTTCATGCTCCAGTGTTTGAAGAGGGAACCCCGCATAAAAAGCATAAAGGGCAAGGACCAGTACTGGGTGGCAACCTACTTTGAGCCCCGGTACAAACACAAAATGGTGTACATGTTACCAGCATCACAGAGGGCTGGCCTTGCTGCGAGAGATGCTGCATTCTGCTGTTGTGGGCGCTGGCAGAGGAATTTTCACCCACAGCGAAACAGGTGCGGGTACCAATCCTACCGTGCCTGCAAGAAGAGGGCGGTTTGAAGATGTGTTGGTCACTTCGGATATGAGATCATTCTTGCATCCAACCCATCAACAGCCACCCTCCGGATCCAGCCTCAGGGAATGCCTAGACCAACAGGTGTCAGACTACATCGGGTAAACGGCCGATGTGGACGTTCTGAGAAGCGAGGAACCCCTGGACTACTGGGTGTGCAGGCTTGACCTGTGGCCAGAGCTGGCACAATTTGCCATGGAACTCTTGGCTTGCCCCTCGTCGAGTGTTCTGTCCGAAAGGACGTTCAGCGCAGCAGGGGGGATCGTGACCGATAAGCGCACTCACCTAGCTCACGACATTGTGGACTACCTCACATTTCTAAAAATGAATGAGGCATGGATCTCGGAGGAATTCAACACCTGTGACAACCACGTGTAATTGAATTTCCTCATGCCAGCCCGCACATATCTGCCACCACCCAGAACAAAGAATGGTCCTTGTCTTATGTATATACAGCATATATACAGGTGAATGCCTAATTTTTGGGGCCTGTACTGGCCGACAGTAAAATGTTTAGCCAGTTTAGCTAATGTACCTCCAGCCACATAATCACAAGTTCTTTTCTGTCAGGTGAATGCCTAATTTTTGGGGCCTGTACTGGTCTTTCCCTGACAAAGCCATCCAGCGAAACACGTTGGATAGGTGAGGGACACTGGGATGGGTGTATTTATCTACTATTGTGGTATGTAATGACAAGCAACATTTGTATTTGCTTTGATTTTCCCCTGCCATTTTGTGCAACATTTGCACGGTTCTGCAGTGGAGACTTTGCATTTGTTCCCTTATTTATTAAGCACTTAGCACTTTCATCGTATGAATTCTATACTACTATTTGAAAGTATGTTTATTGAATATTGCTTCTCCAATTACAATATGGTTACCAACCTCATCCCAGTAGTCCCTCTCCTATGAAATCTTTTTCCCACTTGGTAGTATGGCCTCTTTTTGTATGTTTTTTATGGGTATGGACTCAATAAAGATTTAATTGATTATTAATATGGTTGTTGTGTGTTTTTAATAACCTGGGCATACACAAAATATTTTATGTAGGTTTTGTATAATTTATTTGTGGCTTGAACTGGTCATTGTATTGGTTGACTTATGTATATACAGCGGCATAAAAGGCCTTTTCTGTCAGATGAATGCTTAATTTCTGGGGGCTGTACTAGCCTACAGTAAAATATGTATCCAGTGACCGACCGTCTAATGTACCTCCAGCCACATCATCACAAGTTCTTTTCTGTCAAGTGAATGCATAATTTTTGGAGCCTGTACTGGCCGACAGTAAAATTTTCAGCCAGTGACCGCCTAATGTACCTCCAGCCACATAATCACAAGTTCTTTTCGGCCAGGTGAATGCCTAATTTTTGGGGCCTGTACTGGCCTGTAGGGGTGTAGTTCCTCCTCCTAAACAGTAGAGGGAGCTAGGGAACTCCCTAGTATAAATAGCCAGGTCCAGACCAGAGAGAGAGAGTTGAGGAGAGTGTGTACAGAAGCCAAGAGTCACCTTAGCCAGAAAGTAGCTGAGGAGCAGCTTCTGACATGCAGCTAGATAGCCCAGGCTTCTAGCTTGCCACCAGGAGAAGAGCCTGCCTCCTGAGAAACCAAGTTCCTACCAAAGTACAGTGCAGAGCCAAGTTTGTTCCAGCCAAACAGAGAGCTGAAGGGCAGAAGGATATATTCAAAGCAAGGAGTCATATGCGAGAGGAAGTTTTCCCTACCCAAGGATAAAGCCAGCAATAGGGCATATTTATACAGTGACCGCCTAATTTACCTCCAGCCACATCATCACAACTTCTTTTCTATGAGGTGAATGCCTAATTTTTGGATCCTGTACTGGCCTACAGTAAAATTTGTATCCAGTGACCACCTAATGTACCTCCAGCCACATAATCACAAGTTCTTTTCTGTCAGGTGAATGCCTAATTTTTGGGTTTGTATTCCAGTGGCCTACAGTAAAATTTGTATCCAGTGACCACCTAATGTACCTCCAGCCACATAATCACAAGTTCTTTTCTGTCAGGTGAATGCCTAATTTTTGGGGCCTGTACTCCCGTGGCCTAAAATAAAAAATTTCTAGGCTCCAGCAGGGCGCATTTTTGAGAGTTTCCCTTTAAGACGCATAAAAATGGCTTCTGATTAAAATACATATTTTGTGTGGGAATTTTTACCAATGATCCCCCTCTGGTATGTCACTGTCCATATTGGGGGACTATTTGTGCACTTCTAGTAAGTATTTGGTGGCTTCAAATATGACCTGAAGGTTTTTCAGGTTCGCCTGCCATTAAAGTCAATGGGGCCCGCCACGAACGCGCGGTTCGCGAACATTTGATCGCGAACATGGGTTCGTGAAACGTCCCGGCCGATGTTCATCCATCACTAATGGCAAACAGATAGGGAACATTTAGGCTCATTTTTGTGGGCAGTTTTGGAGGAAAGACTTAGCCATGAGTATTTAATGACTGGCCCTGAAGGGGCATTCAAGGCCAGTTCTTTTAAAAACTGAGTGGCTTATAGCACAACAACCCTAGGTAATCTAAATTGGTGGCCTTCCTAGTATATTTGTGCCTGCTTCAATCTATCTCTGCTGCCAACCATAAACTTGTACCTTGGTATTCAAAACCCTAATCTAGATGCAGGATACAGTAGCTAAAATAAAAGCCTTACTATTTTTATGTACCCTCAGCAAGATTCTCACTGTCAATGCTCTCCACAGTTATGTGACTTGCTTCTGCTTGTCTTCCCAACAGGAAACTTTTTGACCTTGATGATGCTTTCCCACCTGCTAGGTTCTTCTCTTTCCCTGATGGTGCCTCCTCACCTGCCAGGGGCCTCTCTTCTACTGATGATGCCTCCATTCACACTAGGTGGCTCTCTACATCCAATGGTGCCATTACACTCTTCAGGCACCTATCTACCCCTGTTAGTGGCTTCCCACTGCTCCACTGCTTGATGGGAAATATATGTATATAGGGAACTAGTTGTTATACATTTGAATGCCAATCATAGAGATGCTCCATCAATGCTATCCTTCCTAGTCATCTCGCATGTATAGGCAGCGTAAATACAACTGCTCACATGAGCACTATTACCTCATCAGCTGATTAGTAGGGGTTGGACCCCTGCCAATCTCATATTGAAGACCTATCCTGAGAATTGGTCATCAGTATTAACCCTTTCATGACCAGGCAATTTTCTTTTTTTTCTTTTTCTTTTTTACTCCCAGCCCTCCCAAAGCCATCTTTTTTATTTTTCTGTTCACATGGCTGTATAATGGAGTGGGACAAGATGCCCTTTCTAATGGCACTATTTATGGTTGCATACAATGTGGCGGGAATCGGGGAAAAAAATATTAATGGGGTGAAATTGGACAAAAGACACAATTCCACAGTTCTTTGGGTTTAGTTTTTACGGCATTCCATATACCATAAAACTGACCAATTACTTTTTACTTTTACATTTAGACGTTTTTAGTCTCCATATTCTGACCAATATAGCTTTTTTAAAGGGGGGTGATCTGTACTTTTCAGTGATAACATTTTGGGGTGTGAACGACTATTTGACTTTTTCACTTTTTATGAATTATTTTGTGATAGGAGAAGCGACTGAAAAATGACAAATCGGCCATTTTGCCATTTTTTTACATTTTGCCATTTTCTGTATCAGATTACATTTTTTATATTTTAATAGCATGGGCATTTTTGCACGCCCGGATACCTATGATGTGTAGTTTTAATATTTTTTTATGTTTTTTTTTTTTTTTTCCGTTTTGGGGAAAGGGTGGTGATTTGAATTCTTTTATATATTTTTTTAATTTATATTAAAAAAAAAACATTTTACATAGGGAACTTTTAAGGAATTGTCTCATCATGGACAATGAGGGCATATCGCTAGCATATGCCCCCATTGTCTTATAGGGGCGGGTCCCACCGCTGGGACCCGCACCTATATCGAGAACGGAGCCCGGCAAGGTGGTGGCTGGAGGACTCCGGTCCAGCCACCACCAAGCCGGCTCCCCATAAAAGTGAATCGGAGAGCACTGTACATGCGCGCCCCCCGCTCCCATTCATTTCTATGAGGCCGACGGAAATAGCCGTGCCAGCGCTCGGCTATTTTCGCCGGCCCCATTGAAAATGAATGGAGGGCTGCTGTGTATACTTTACTTAGAGGGCTCCGTTCTTGATATAGGTATAAAACAGCAGGCTATGGCGCTTGCTCCGCTCAGGAGCAGGCGCCATATTTAAAGTCCCGACCACCGACTTAAATAGCAGTATGGGAATTGGGATTTGGGAAGGGGTTAACCAACTGCACAGCCCAATTAAGTTTACATTACATGTCATCAAAAAATATATTACTACTGGATGGGGCGAGAACCAGCATGTATCAGCAAGTATTTTGATGAACTAGATTCCATAGTTTATACCACTATGAATATATTTATAACATTCATTTACTAATTATATTGCAATGACTACTGTGTAATTTGTTCTCAATAATTGTCATTGCTTCTATTATTAACCCTTGTAGTTCTTAGAAGTCCTCTGTTACAACCAACAAATACCTTTCATAAACTTTGCATAAATATGTATCAACAATTCCATACTACTTTGCTGCACAGTGTTCAGTTGCTTTAATATTTGGTACTGTGGCGCTGGTAATTCATTGGTTATAGCATTATCCCAGAATGTAGCAGTGTACTGGATTTTTGCATTGTCTCACTTCAGCAAGTACCATTTATCATGTAGATAAAGTTAATATAAGACACTTACTAATGTATTGTGATTGTCCATATTGCCTCCTTTGCAGGCTTGATTAATTTTTTTATCACATTATACACTACTAGTTTCCAGGGGTTATGACCACCCTGTAATCCAGCAGCAGTGGCCGTGCTTTCACAATATAGAAAAAAACGCAGGATCGTGGGAGGGTCCATAGACAAGCATGCGCAGTAGCTCCTGTCCCAGCCACCCCATATCTGTGTTGCACTAGTAGCCATAACTCCTGGAAATTAGCAGTGTATAGTGTGATAGAAAAAAATGCACACTCCCGTGGTCCCAGCCACCAAATAGGCCAATACCTTTTCCTATAGTGTGCAACCACAGCCAGTGCTGCTGGATTGCAGGGTTGTCGTAACTCCTGGATATGAGCAGTGCAAAATGGAATGGAAAAATCATGTTTGGAGTCATGAACTTATTGAGGTAGTTAAAGAAGCCAACATTGCTTGGATGCTCTTCTGGGATGTCCTCTTCATTATGCGCTCAGGAGTTCTGTCAATGTATGGTATTTAAGATCAGTGATGGTCAGTTCGCAGTGTTCGCCAGCGAACACATGCGGGCTGCCATCTTTAGTAAGGTAGACTCACCCAAATGCAGTCACCGGGAGCAGGCAGTGCCGAGATCAGCCGCCGGGGGCCTTCATCGGGCTGTTCTCGGAACTGCCTGCTCCCGGTTACTGCATTTGATCTCAGACCGACACAGGCACAGGTAAGGGCTTACCTCTGCATCGCCGAACGGGTGAGTCTACCTTACTAAAGATGGCAGCCCACATGTGTTCGCTGGCGAACACTGCGAACTGACCATCGCTGTTTAAGATGTGCTTTGTGTGGCACAGCAGGGGAACAGCGTTGTCAATCATCAATTAGGGATCCAGAGGCATTTCAGCAGTCCATGTATGTAGTATTGCACTTAACAGTGCATGCAGGAGGTGACATTTAATATTTTTTGGAGCAATTCTGACAGATTCCAATTCCTGGATGCAGTGGCGTACTTACCATATTGGCAGACCACGCAGCTGCTATGGGGCCCATGAGGAAGAGGGGCCCGCAGTGGAGGAGAGGCCCCGCCCCCTAATTGCTCCTGTCTATCTTTCCAAAGCTAAAGGACCTTTGATGATGTGTAAAGTGTAGTTCCCAGGTTAGAACAGTGCATCTGCCAGGACCTGTGATGACATCATCTTCAATATCACAGGATGTCCTGCAGGATCTAGCAAAGGAACTGCACCAAAATGGTGTAGTTCCTAGGTTTGAAAGGTACATCTGCCAGGACCTGTGATGATATCATCACAGGTCCTTCAACCCCTAACAGCAACTATTAGAAGTTAACAATCAGCTCTGCATTGATCCATACAGACTGGAATGGAGTGGTAAGTGGAGGTCCTCCACTTCTTGTCATATACCTTATATGTCTTACATCAATACACTGCTCTGTATAAATATATATATATATATATATATATATATATATACAGAAGGAACCGGCTTTGCATGGGTATATTTTATCTATTTCACTTAATGTTTGTGTGTGTTGTTTAAAGATATCAACAGTATCCCCATAACAGTGAACTCCACAGCCCCCCTTAACACTGACCCCCCCCCCCCCCAACAGTGCCCAGCTTTCTTAAAATGGGACCTCCACAGCAGCCCTTTGACCTTCACAGCAGCCTGCCCCTTTAACAGTGAGTTTCACAGCACCCCACTCCCTTGACAGTGACCTCCTCAGGGGCCTGCCCCCTTAACAGTGAGCTCCACAGTGCCCGCCCCTTTAACAGTGACCTCCACAGCAGCTGCCCCTTCAATAGTGGCCCCTGCCCCCTTAACAGTGAACTCCATGGTGTCCACCCCTTTAAGTGACATCCACAGCGGCCTGCCCCTTTAATAGTGGTCCCTGCCCCATTAATAGTGACCTCCACATTAGCTGCCCCTTTAATAGTGGCCCCTGCCAACTTAACATTGTCCTCCACAGCAGCTGCCTCTTTAATAGTGGCCCCTGCCCCCTTAACAGTGAACTTCACAGTGCCCGCCCGTTTAACAGTGACCTCCACAGTGGCCTGCCCATTTAATAGTGGCCCCTGCCCCATTAACAGTGATCTCTACAGCAGCTGCCCCTTTAATTGTGGCCCCTGCCAACTTAACAGTGTCCTCCACAGCGCCCTGCCCCTTTAATAGTGGCCCCTGCCCCCTTAACAGTGACTTTCACAGCACCCTGCCCCTTTAAGGCAAGGGCTACATGACGACATGTGTCGCGCGACATTTTGTCGTACCAATGTTGCGCAACAATTTTTATAATGATAGGCTATCGTGTCACACTGCGACATGCTGCGACTTCAATGCGACAGTCGCAAAAAATCCATCCAAGATGGATGCATGTAGCAGTGTAGTTGTGCCCTATGTGTCGTGCAGCCCTAGCCTAAGGGCTTGTTCACACGACCATGCCGTGTTCTGCGGTCCGCAAATTGCGGATCCGCAAAACATGGATGCCGCCCATGTGCCTTCCACAATTTGCGTAACAGAACGAACGGCCCTTTATAAAAATGCCTATTCTTGTCCGCAAAACGAACAAGAATAGGACATGTCTTATAATTTTTGCGGGGCCACAGAACGGAGCAACGGATGCGGACAGCACATACGTCCTTCTTTATATATATAGATATACACACACACACACTGCATATATTACATAGTATTATAGATACAATATGTACAAATATATAGTATATACAGCAGTGTACTGATATGTTAGGTACGAGGTATAATAGATGAAGTGTGTAGAGATATATAGTATATACAGCAGTGGACTGATATGTGAGGTACGGGCTGTAATTTATACCTCATATCTCATGTCAATACACTGATGTATTCACTATATACCTGTACACACTGCATCTATTATACCTCGTACCTTACATATTACACTACTGTATATACTATATACCTGTACACACTGCAAATATTATACCCTGTACCTCACATATCAGTACACTACGGTATATACTATATATCTGCACACACTGCATATATTATACCCTGTACCTCACATATCAGTACACTACGGTATATACTATATACCTGTACACACTGCATATATTATACCCTGTAACTCACATATCAGTACACTACGGTATATACTACAGGGTGGGCCATTTATATGGATACACCAAATGGGAATGGTTGGTGATAATAACTTCCTGTTTGTGGCACATTAGTATATGTGAGGGGGGAAACTTTTTAAGATGGGTGGTTACCATGGCGGACATTTTGAAGTCGACCATTTTGAATCCAACTTTTGTTTTTTCCATAGGAAGAGGGTCATGTGACATCACACACTTATTGGGAATTTCACACGAAAAACAATGGTGTGCTTGGTTTTAACGTAACTTTATTCTTTCATGAGTTATTTAGAAGTTTCTCTTTGTTTACAGCCATTGACATGTCGCCGAGGTTAACACGTGAGGACTGGATAGAAATTGTGTTGATGTCTGGTGAACGCAGTAACCGGGTCATTGCAGCAGATTTCAATGCAAGACACCCTACGAGACCACCCATCTCCCATGCTACAGTTAGCAAACTGCTTGCTAAGTTTCGTGAAACTGATTCAGTGTTGGATTTGCCAAAATGTGGATGCATGAAATCTGTCTCTAATGAAGAAACATCAGTGGCTGTCCTAGCTTCATTCAGCAACAGCCCACAGCGTAGCACTCGCCGCATGTCACTGGAGAGTGGCATTAGTCGAACATCCCTTCGGCGGATATTAGCTACTCACAAATAACACCCTTACAAACTCCAGCTACTACAGCATCTCAACGAGGATGACCCAGATCGGCGCACCCAATTTGCAGAATGGGCAAAACAAAAATTGGAACAGGACCCTCAGTTTACGCAGAAGATTTTATTCAGTGATGAGGCAAACTTTTATGTGAATGGTGAAGTTAACAAACAAAACCACCGCTATTGGTCTGACACTAACCCACATTGGATAGATCCCTCCAAGACTGTTGGAACAAAAAAATTTATGGTATGGTGTGGTATATGGGGTACAAAGATAGTGGGGCCATTCTTCATCAATGGAAACCTCAAGGCCACTGGATATGCAAAATTGCTACATGATGATGTGTTTCCCTCTTTATGCACTGAAGCTGGCACGTTCCCTGAGTTTTTCCAGCAAGATGGTGCACCACCACATTATGGGTGTCAGGTCCGAGCATTCCTAGATGAACAGTTTCCTGGAAAGTGGATTGGTCGTCGTGGGCCAGTTGAATGGCCCCCAAGTTCTCCCGATCTGACCCCCTTACACTTTTATCTTTGGGGTCATCTGAAGGCAATTGTCTATGCTGTGAAGATACGAGATGTGCAGCACCTGAAACTACGGATACTGGAAGCCTGTGCTAGCATTTCTCCTGCGGTGTTGCTATCAGTGTGTGAAGAGTGGGAGAAGAGGGTTGCATTGACAATCCAACACAATGGGCAGCACATTGAACACATTTTTATAAGTGGTCAGAAACTTGTAAATAACTCATGAAAGAATAAAGTTACGTTAAAACCAAGCACACCATTGTTTTTCTTGTGAAATTCCCAATAAGTTTGATGTGTCACATGACCCTCTTCCTATTGAAAAAAACAAAAGTTGGATTCAAAATGGCCAACTTCAAAATGGCCGCCATGGTCACCACCCATCTTGAAAAGTTTCCCCCCTCACATATACTAATGTGCCACAAACAGGAAGTTAATATCACCAACCATTTCCATTTTATTAAGGTGTATCCATATAAATGGCCCACCTGTACACACTGCATATATTAAAACTTGTACTTCATATAGCAGTACACTACGGTATATACCATATATCTGTACACACTGCATATATTATGCCCTGTACCTCACATTTCAGTACTCTTCTGTATATACTATATATATCTGTACATACTGCATATATTATACCCTGTACCTCACATTTCAGTACACTGCTGCATATACTATATACCTATACACACTGCATCCATTATACCTCGTACCTCACATAACAGTACACTGCTGTATATACTATATATCTATACACACTGCATCTATTATTCCTCTTTTGTGTGCCAGCGCTGTTTTGTAATCCCAATCCGGCCCTGGTGGCATAAAGCATAGTTCATGGAACAAAGGAGCAAGCATGGAGCAAGCATTGTTCATGGAACAAAGGGAGGGGCCTGGAATGGGTAGAAGGAGGGGCTATAAAAGGGGAATGGGGGCCCAATTTAGATTCTTGCTATGGGGCCCAGTGATTTCTATGTATGCCCCTGCCTGAATGGATTTGCTCTCAGTTCATTTCTGCTCTCGCTTATGGCTTGATCAAAGCTCTAGACTATGTTAGAGAATTTTGTGCTATAATATAAACGCCTATTTACATGCCTGATACTCAGGGCAATGAACTAATCATTTGTTCCCAATCCTTGCCAGCTTGTTTAGGCTACATAAAGCTGCATATAGATGCAGTAATCATCCCCTCTGTGTGGGGAATAATGATCATTAGTTAGTTCTTATACAGATTAGGCTGAGTTCACACTTCAGTTATTTGATCAGTGATTTCCATCAGTTATACGGTATAATGGAAATATCTGCTCCTGTTCTCTGTTTTTGACCCGCACCTAGTTTTGGCTCCCAATAACTGATGGAAATAACTGATCAAATAACTGATAACTGATACAGTAATTGTTCCAGTCCTTCATAAGGGTATCTAACATAGAACACAAGACAATAATTAAAGGGGTTTTGCAGTACTTAGATAGTGATAATATATCCGTCGGATAGGTCATCAATATCATATAAGTGGTGGTCTGACACCCTGCAATCCCACTGATCTGCTGTTTCAGGCAGCCACCAGTGGCAAAAACTATACAGTGGACAAAGCCAGAAGCAAAAGGCTCTGTGTACTGTATTGTTCCCACAGAACTTCAGTATTGAAAAATACACAATGGATGGAGTCTTCCAAAACAGATAAATAGAGGGAGATTGGGGGCGGTGTCAGACCCCCCACCATTCTTATATTGACAATAGCCATCAAAATCTAAGTCCCAGAAAACCCTTTTTACACAATGCAAATCAATGACTATAGGTCATCAGAATGATACTAGAGCAATGAATCCTCTGTGAGCTTCAGTAAAGGTTCCATTGAGTGACCCATAAACAGGAACACTTTTTTAGAGGCGAATACCACAATACATACAGTGTGAAGCACACCATTTTTTGCATTACATTTGTACAGAATCTGACAAAAAAAAAAACATTCCTACGCCTCCATATAAAATCTGAGGCCTATGGATTAACAGTTGAGAACCTATGTTTCTCTATGGAAGACTTATTATAGCATCTGATTGATCTCTTACAGATGTATGTTGTTGAATTCAGCACACCCAGGACACTTGGAAATAGCTCATTTCCATTGAAATGTGTAGTAAAAGAATAATTAGCACCTTACTATGTATCACATGGGTACAACTAGTACAAGCATGTTAACTATTTCATTTATGAAGTCATTTAAATTACTCCACCATTTCCTGAGGGCAGACACTTGACCTGAATATGGAGCAATTAATATTTTATTAGTTTTTGATAGTTTATATCAACCGAGAATGGAAACAATATTTTATTTAACAGAGCAGAAGGTACAAGAGACGGTCGAGAGCAAAACTGAACAGGACTCAACCCTGTAGGACAGCAATGTGGTACCTGGCAATACTCGTAGCTTTTGGTGCCTCCACCGTAAATGGTCAATTTTGTAAGTCTATTTGAGATTTTTAACCTAATTTTACTTAATTTTATTATTTTACATACGGAATGTTTTGATGTACAGTGTGTGTTCTACAGTTAGCACATGTCTTTCATTGTAGACTTATGGAGCAACAGCATAAACAGTTTTCAGGCTTAGACTTACCTCTCTCCATCATAGTCTGAACGCGATAAGGACATATTGTGTAATATAGATTTCTGCAAAAACGAGTATCGTTGGTGATCTCAGCAATTCTTTATGTACTCTCTCTTTAAATAAATTGTAGAGTCATTTGTCAAATTCTGAGTGTCAATGAAAGTATTTCCCCTCGGGCATTAAGATACTTTACATGCTTGCACAACATATGGGAATGTATGTTATACAGTAAAGCCAAATGTTGAAATGTATAAGAGTTGGACAAAATGAATACTAAAATGCAAGAGAAGCGAATTGGGCCCACAAATATTCCATGTGCACTCCTTGTGCTCCAGTGGTTCCAGGGGTAAAGAATATGTATGCCACATTTGTTTTCTCCAACAGGATACATGAGAAAACCCTTGATGTGTAAAATCAGAGACATATAGAGGTACAGTTTTAGCCCATAGATTTCTATGGATGCCAAATTTGGGATCTGTATAATGCCTTGTGTATGGGGCCTTAATTGTATATTCAATGACGCGATCACAAATTATGATTGTTTTTACACAAGATTCAAGTACATGTGATTTGTTTGTGTTTAAATCATTTGCACTTCCCTTATTTAAAAATTTGAGACACTAACATTTTTTACTCGGTTAATTATACATGCCTTCGGTAATCACTCATTCCAGAGTTCATACAGTAGATGACTTGGAAAACCCTATTCTCAGATGCTCTATTAGGAAATAATGAGTTAACAGAGGAGATTTCCCCTGTGCAGGATCCTCTTCTATTTGTGGCTATAAAAAGTGTTAATCCTTTGGGAAAACCTAGCCTATTCAAGTGTTACACAGACAGCCCAATGATTTCAATGTGAACTGTGTAATGCTTTATTTCTCCTATAGTGGCTCCGACGGAGTTCCTCCATACATTAAAAGGAAGCTGTCACCATGAAATTGCAGTGTAATCTGTCAGCAGCATGTTATAGAGTGGGAGGAGCTGAGGAGATTGTGTGTGTGTGTGTATATATATATATATATATTTATGGGAAAAGATTCAGTAAAGCTTGTATTTCATTATATAAATTCCTTCTCATTATGGACTTTGAAGTCAAGGAGGAGGTCCTATCAGTGACTGACAGCTATCTGTGTACACAGTCATAGAGGGAGGGCTGTCAGTCACTTATAGGACCGTCTCCTGGACTTCAGTCAGTGACTGATAGCTATCTGTGCACACAGTCATAGAGGGAAGGCTGTCAGTCACTGATAGGACCGTCTCCTGGACTTCAGTCAGTGACTGACAGCTATCTGTGTACACAGTCATAGAGGGGAGGCTGTCAGTCACTGATAGGACCGTCTCCTGGACTTCAGTCAGTGACTGACAGCTATCTGTGTACACAGTCATAGAGGGGAGGCTGTCAGTCACTGATAGGACCGTCTCCTGGACTTCAGTCAGTGACTGACAGCTATCTGTGTACACAGTCATAGAGGGGAGGCTGTCAGTCACTGATAGGATCGTCTCCTGGACTTCAGTCAATGACTGACAGCTATCTGTGTACACAGTCATAGAGGGGGGGGGCTGTCAGTCACTGATAGGACCGTCTCCTGGACTTCAGTCAGTGACTGACAGCTATCTGTGTACACAGTCATGGAGGGGAGGCTGTCAGTCACTGATAGGACCGTCTCCTGGACTTCAGTCAGTGACTGACAGCTATCTGTGTACACAGTCATAGAGGGAGGGCTGTCAGTCACTGATAGGACCATCTCCTGGACTTCAGTCAGTGACTGACAGCTATCTGTGTACACAGTCATAGAGGGGAGGCTGTCAGTCACTGATAGGACCATCTCCTGGACTTCAGTCAGTGACTGACAGCTATCTGTGTACACAGTCATAGAGGGGAGGCTGTCAGTCACTGATAGGACCGTCTCCTGGACTTCAGTCAGTGACTGACAGCTATCTGTGTACACAATCATAGAGGGAAGGCTGTCAGTCACTGATAGGACCGTTTCCTGGACTTCAGTCAGTGACTGACAGCTATCTGTGTACACAGTCATAGAGGGGAGGCTGTCAGTCACTGATAGGACCGTCTCCTGGACTTCAGTGAGTGACTGACAGCTATCTGTGTACACAGTCATAGAGGGAAGGCTGTCAGTCACTGATAGGACCGTCTACTGGACTTCAGTCAGTGACTGACAGCTATCTGTGTACACAGTCATAGAGGGAAGGCTGTCAGTCACTGATAGGACCGTCTCCTGGACTTCAGTCAGTGACTGACAGCTATCTGTGTACACAGTCATAGAGGGGAGGCTGTCAGTCACTGATAGGACCGTCTCCTGGACTTCAGTCAGTGACTGACAGCTATATGTGTATACAGTCATAGAGGAGAGGCTGTCAGTCACTGATAGGACCGTCTCCTGGACTTCAGTCAGTGACTGACAGCTATCTGTGTACACAGTCATAGAGGGGAGGCTGTCAGTCACTGATAGGACCGTCTCCTGGACTTCAGTCAGTGACTGACAGCTATCTGTGTATACAGTCATAGAGGGGAGGCTGTCAGTCACTGATAGGATTGTCTCCTGGACTTCGGTCAGTGACTGACAGCTATCTGTATACACAGTGAGGGGAGGCTGTCAGTCACTGATAAGACCGTCTCCTGGACTTCAGTCAGTGACTGACAGCTATCTGTATACACAGTCATAGAGGGGAGGCTGTCAGTCACTGATAGGATCGTCTCCTGGACTTCAGTCAGTGACTGACAGCTATCTGTGTACACAGTCATAGAGGGGAGGCTGTCAGTCACTGATAGGACCGTCTCCTGGACTTCAGTGAGTGACTGACAGCTATCTGTGTACACAGTCATAGAGGGAAGGCTGTCAGTCACTGATAGGACCGTCTCCTGGACTTCAGTCAGTGACTGACAGCTATCTGTGTACACAGTCATAGAGGGAAGGCTGTCAGTCACTGATAGGACCGTCTCCTGGACTTCAGTCAGTGACTGACAGCTATCTGTGTACACAGTCATAGAGGGGAGGCTGTCAGTCACTGATAGGACTGTCTCCTGGACTTCAGTCAGTGACTGACAGCTATCTGTGTACACAGTCATAGAGGGGAGGCTGTCAGTCACTGATAGGAATGTCTCCTGGACTTCAGTCAGTGACTGACAGCTATCTATGTGTACAGGGGCGGACATACCACATGTGCAGCCAGTGCGGCTGCACAGGGGCCCAGAGAAGGAGGGGGCCCCCTCCTACCGGCAGCAGGGGGAGATGAGCGCTTCCATTGTGGAAGCGCTCATCTCTATTCATCTGTATTGCTGTCCTTAGGACAGCGATACGGATGGATGCTGCGATGGGGCAGAGGAGAGGCGTCTCCCTTCCCCAGTCCTCTCATAGGCTACAGGCACTAGGCCTGCAACCTATCAGAGGATGGCGCAGGCGGCGCGATGACGTCATTGCGCCGCCTGAGCCATACAGCGTGGGACACAGGCTGGAAGAGGCTTGCATCGCATCACTGAAAGCGGCAAGGAGGTAAGTATGTGAGTATATTTTTTTATTTTTATTTACACTTTACTAGGGGCCCTATCTGGCACTCATGGGGGCATCTACTGGGGGCCCTATCTTATGTACTGGCACACATGGGGGGCACTATGGAGGAGGAGGAGGAGCACTATGGGGGCCCTATTTTAAACACTAACACACATGGGGGGACTATGGAGGGGGGGAGTACTATTGGGGCCCAATTTTATATACTGGCATACAAGGGGGGCACTATGGAGGGGGAGGAGCACTATGGGGTGACTTTTTATAAATACTGACACACATGGGGCACTATGGAGGGGGGAGTACTATTGGGGCCCTATTTTATATACTGGCACACATGGGGGGCACTATGGAGGGGGAGGAGCACTATGGGGGGCCCTATCTTAGTTACTGGCACACATGGGGGGTACTATGGAGGGGGAGGAGCACTATGGGGACCTTATGTTATATACTGGTACACATGGGGGGCACTATGGAGAAGGGGGGAGAGGAGCACTATGGGGGCATCTTCTGGGGCTCTATCTTATATATTGGCTGACATGGGGGGCACTATGGAGGGGTAGTAGCACTATGGGGGCCCTATCTTATATGCTAGCACACATGGGCACTATGGAGAAGGGGGGAGCAGTATGGGGGCATCTACTGGTGACCCTATTTTATATACTGGCACACATTATGGGGGCATTTTATACTGGCACATTGTCAGGCACCATTGGGGACAAGGGGAGGAGCACGATATAGGAGTATTTTTTTTACTGGCACAAATTATAGGACACTATGGGGACCTTGGCTTAACTGGGGGCACTAAGAGGGTTTTTTGGGCAAACAGTAGGCACACATTATGAGGGTACTATGGGGACATTGACTCTACAGGGGGCACTAAGAGGAGGTATTTTTTTATACTGCCACACAACAGGGCACTTTTATGTACTGGCGCACATTATAAGGGGGCATTTTTCTACTGTTATACATTATAAAGAGAATTATTACCACTGGGGATATTATGGTGGGCTTTATTACAGTTGAGGGACTATGAGGAACTTGAATACTAGTATGAGCACTATGGGAGCATTATTACTTCTGGGACACAGTGGGGTCATTATTACTGTAGGGGCACTATTACTACTACGTGTTGTCTGGTAGATAATTATTTATATTGGTGGGATTTTGGGGAGCACTGTTATTGTGGGGGGCACCCTGGCACGGTATCAGCTTAGCACACTTATTTTTGGGGAACATTATGTCAGGGACACTGTTTCCTGGGCGCAGTTATTTTTTAGGACACTGTGTGCCAGTAATTATTTAAGGGGAACTATCTTTGTGTACCTTATATAGGGAGCACAGCGGGCACAGTATTAGAGGGGTGTTGATTAGGTGGGAGGATGATGGAAAACTAGGAAACTAAGATGTCTGTCTGTCAAACCCTGCAGAGAGAAGAGATGACTGATTGAAATCATCATGGCGGTGTGGTCTGAAAGGAGAAGATGAGGACATAGAACATCTACATCAACGAAGACGTCCCGAAGAGGTATGTGGACCTGTATTAGGCTACTTTTACATCTGAGTTAGTGATTCTGGCAGGCTCTTCCAGCAGAGAACAACCTGCCGGAATGCTCCAGCACTGCTCAATGCAGACAGAATGTCCGCCGGCCCCATTAACTATAATGGGGTCTGGTAGAGATCGGCCACAATTCGTCAAAAATGTAGAGAATCAGCGGGACACAAACCGCTGCATGCCTGAGTTTGTGTCCGGCCAATTCCATGCATTCTCTGCCGGATCAGGCGGCCGGAGTGTAGTGCCGCAGGTGTGAAAGTAGCCTTACCTTGTATGTTTTGTATTGCTCTAAGTAATCATAGGACGGAATAGGTTATGTTGAGAATTTGGCTTGAGGGGGGGGGGCACATTCTTTGCACAGGGGCCCTCTGCTGTCTGTGTCCACCCCTGTGTGTGTACACAGTCATAGAGGGGAGGCTGTCAGTCACTGATAGGACTGTCTCCTGGACTTCAGTCAGTGACTGACAGCTATCTGTGTACACAGTCATAGAGGGGAGGCTGTCTGTCACTGATAGGACCGTCTCCTGGACTTTAGTCAGTGACAGCTTTCTGTGTACACAGTCATGGAGGGGAGGCTGTCAGTCACTGATAGGACCGTCTCCTGGACTTCAGTCAGTGACTGACAGCTATCTGTGTACACAGTCATAGAGGGGAGGCTGTCAGTCACTGATAGGACCGTCTCCTGGACTTCAGTCAGTGACTGACAGCTATATGTGTACACAGTCATAGAGGCGAGGCTGTCAGTCACTGATAGGACCGTCACCTGGACTTCAGTCAGTGACAGCTATCTGTGTACACAGTCATAGAGGGAAGGCTGTCAGTCACTGATAGGACCGTCTCCTGGACTTCAGTCAGTGACTGACAGCTATCTGTGTACACAGTCATAGAGGGAAGGCTGTCAGTCACTGATAGGACCGTCTCCTGGACTTCAGTCAGTGACTGACAGCTATCTGTGTACACAGTCATAGAGGGAAGGCTGTCAGTCACTGATAGGATCGTCTCCTTGTCTTCAGTCAGTGACTGACAGCTATCTGTGTACACAGTCATAGAGGGGAGGCTGTCAGTCACTGATAGGACCGTCTCCTGGACTTCAGTCAGTGACAGCTATCTGTGTACACAGTCATAGAGGGGAGGCTGTCAGTCACTGATAGGACCGTCTCCTGGACTTCAGTCAGTGACTGACAGCTATCTGCCCTATAACCTGCCTTCATCAGCACAGACACCATGTACAACATGACAGGTTCCTTTTAAATCTGTCTCCCCCCGCCCACCCATATATGTAAGGTTCATCAACAATGGGAAAAGGTTACTTTCTCAAAAAGCACTCCCAAATCCTTTGAATGTTCCTATCTGGTAAGGTCTGATGAGCAGGACCTACAGCTTTGTTTCAGTATTTAATTCAGAGGTCTCCTCAGTTCCCTTTTCAGTTGCTTTTTACTATAGTTTGGCCAGGATCGGGTTTTCTGTTCCTTGCACCCTTACACAACATGATTCTCATTAATGCATTTCTGGCTTTGGGCGGTTACTTTTGTGGTGTCTTTATTCCATTGACGGCATTAAAAACGGCAATGCAAATTAACTTGTAGAAGGGGAAATTCATGTTTTTTTTTAAGATACAGACTGTTGTTGATTTAACAAATACATCAGTATGGTGAGGAGCAATGGTCCCTGATATTCAGTCATAGAGATTAGATTCCTAGGATAGATATATTACATACAGTATATAGCATTCAGTGTGCACTAGCCGATAATCTATCATACAGTGTATATATAGAAACATAATGTAATAAAATCTTCTCTGCATTCACTAATACCTGGCTGTCATTACCAGTTTTATTGGACTGCATCCCCAACCTCGTTTCAAATAACTTACTAGGAGGACTCACGAGCTTTAGTTTTGCATTAGAAAACACCATCTGCTGTATTCGTCAGGACAATAGAATTCTACTGACAGACACTGTAGTGTTGATAGTGGGCTCAAATCAAGGTAAGTGAAGTAAATTAACTAATATATGGAATTAATACTGAGATGACTGGAGAATTTCCGCCAAAAACATAAAATGGTACATTTATTAGTAATGGTGGATTTACACTGCACAGTTGTCGGTCAGATTCTCACGAGAACAGGCTATGTAAACCAGTACGGCGAGTTCTGTGTTCACTCACATAGCCTTTTCTCATGAGATTTGACAAATGATAGGAGCAGTCAAACAATACGATGGACATAGGACATAGGAGTCTGCTGTATTCATAATGAGAGCATTCCTTCAGCCTCTTGCCATTCCACTGACCTCTTCACAGAGATTGATGGGTCACATGTCCTATCAATCACAGCCAAGTAGGAGAGCAAACCTGTTGTCTGGGACCTGCATCTATCTCGAGAACGTAGATCTACCAACACCTGTCTCACAGCTCTGAATGGGGAGGTGTCTGCACATGTGTGGCTCTCAGCAGTCAATTATATTGGCTTTCCAAAAAAAAAGGTCAAGCATTTTTACTTGGCTATCCCCAAAATGTGATGCCTATTAGATATTTATGGCATATTCTGTGGATTCACCATAAATGTCAAGATAGGATAACCCCTTAAAGAGCTTATGCCACAATTGATGTAAAAAATTTAAATCAGACATCATATAGTACATGACAATTTCTTTCTAACAAAGCTAGAACCAGCCTTGCACCTCACATGGATCCAGAGATCTCACCATTCATTGCTCCAATTGCTCTGCTAGATTCTCTTCAGCCTGTCAGGTCAGGGGGCGTGTCCTTTCTGCTGCAGTTCTCTCCCTATAACTGCCACGGCTTTTAGCAGAACATATGGTTGGTGGCAGTTGAAGATTTAAACTGAGCACGTTGGACTATCTTAGTGAGATGGATAAAAAATAAGGAAAAGAACAAACAGCAGGTGGCGCTATACAGATACATTTCATTGAATAGCTATATGACATTTTAATTACATGCAATTACAAAAGTATTCAGATCAAGGTGCTGGTTTGGCATATGTAGAATATGCTTCATGACACAAACCCTTAAAATAGTTGTCAAGGACTAGAAAAACAGGATGCTTCTCCTCAGAAACAGAGCCTCTTTGATTCTTGGCTCATGTCCTGCATTGTGAATAGGCCTAGGCTGCAATACCAGACACAGCCTTTGAGACATATGGACAAGAGTGATACTGTTTCTGGAAAGAAAGCAGACCTTTTTCTTTTTAAATCCTAGAATATGATGGGCCCTTTCCACGGGCCGACAATTGAAACAATCATCGCTAACCATTATTACTAGTAACGCTTGTTAGCGATGATCTGGCTGTATAAATGCACCGCCGATTACCCGATGAACAAGCAAAACGCTCATTCATTGGGTAATTGTATCTTTTGTGCCGCACAACCTTTGTTGCTCTATGATTGACTACAACGATGGACTCACTGACCGCTCTCTTATCTTCATAGAACAATGTGACCCAACTGTAAGTTAGTGGATTAATAATGAACTCTTAATAACATTGCAGCCCACTATGTTGTGTCCTCGATATAAGTTTCTCTCATATGACTCTGTATTTATGCACGCTTATTGAGATATGCATCTGTTCTGTTTTTGACCTTCTTTTTATTCTCCTCAATAAAAAAAAAGAATATACAAAAAAAAAAGATCATCGTTTCCCAGTAGCAGATCGTGCTGTTGGGAAACAACGAGTCTGTATGGGGAAGAGTGATGGCATTAGCGATCGCTCCTCCCCATATCGGTGCATCTAATAGCACCACTCTCCCCTGCTAGCGATCAGCAAATTGTCGGGAAGGAACGCTTCCCTCCTGACAATCTGCTAGATCATCGGCCCTGTAAAGGGACCTTTAGATCAACCAAAAAACAGCTTCCACTCCATTGTTCTATTAACTAGCACTTTCTTCCTATAAATGTATAACTTATCGCTGTTTCTTCCTATTTTTCAGTACTACTGAACCTTAATCCCACAACTATCGATATAAATTTTCTGCCACCGTTCTCTAACTTCTCTAACACTGGGTTGTTTGTCGCTATAAATGGATCCATTATCGATCTTTGTCCTTTGAATATAAATCTACCAGATACAATACTTATTGGAATTAATCCAAAATGCCTGATAAATACAAACCTAGTAGTTTGCAATGGACCTCTATTACTAGACAGATTGTACAGGTAAATATTACATTCTGGTCATTTTTACATCATTTTCCTTTTTGTATTTGTAAAATAAAGAATGCATGTGTAGTGGAATGGGTTAACTTTATCTTTCAAAGGCATCTAAGAATTTTATAAAATCTGTGCCCCAAAATACTCTAAATCGGGGAAGCCCAACCTGCGGCCTTCCGGCTGTTGCAAAACTAGGTGTCCTGGAACATAACCATACCTTTCTAACCATAAGGCTTTCAGTGCGCGGTGGGCAGGGCTGCACCACTCGGTTTACTATTCTATTGCTTCGCCTGAACTCTGCCGAGAGACCCCCCCCTTTCTAGATTGACCGTCCCTGAGATTTCAGAGCAGGCTGCAATAATGCAGGGGAACCCAGTGCGCCTAATGTTGCCCACCTTGCAACGAAAACCTTCATTGCATAAAAAGGAGTATTTCTCAAGATTAGAGCTCATGCACACTACCGTATTCATTTCTGCGGTCTGCAAATCGTGGATCCTCAAAACACAGATACCAGCCAAGAGCCTGCCGCCATTTTTTTTCCTCCTGTCTTATACTTGTCCACACAACAGAAAAGAATAGCAGATGTTCTATTTTTTTGCGGGGTCGCAGAACGGGTGTGCTTTCTGCATCTTTTGTGGCCCCGCTGAGATTTGTGTCCGGATTCAACCCACAAAATATGTATCGGATGCAGAACAAAACTACAGCTGTATGCATAATCCCTTAGAGGATGGGATTTTCACAAATAAGGAATGGTTATGTTTCGGGGCATCTACCCTACATGGCAGTATGATTAATTTGAAACAGATTTTGGAGCTGACAGCCTCCGTTTAACTACCGTAGATTGTACTGAAAGATGCAGCTATCTTTTTTTTCTATAAAGTGCCCCTCCTGTTCAAGAGTTGTGTCTAGTATTGCATCCCAGCTCTGCTGATGTGAATGTGGCTGAGCTGCAATACCATTCACAACCTGTGGGCAGCGGTGGCAGTGTTTATGGAAGAAAACAGCATGTCTTTCTAATCCTGTATAGCCATTCTCAATAAAAAACAGAATGCATAGCCTCAAAATATTTAATAAAACCCCCCAATAATATACATTGTTATGTGCTCTTACTTAAGGAGTCTGACAGGGTCTCCATGAGATAGCAAGCCAGGGTGTTGATGAGACATTGGCATCAGCAGTGCCTCTGTGCCATTACAATAGTGCCATTACTGGAGCCAAGAGTCCCAATGGCTGCCCACCTGAGCCCTTTTGATGGATAATCTGGAATGGAAAAATTATCATGTAAAAGGAGAATAGATAACAACTGAAGGGCCTACAATGAGAGTTTTTTTTTGTTTTGACTGGTTGATGTTTTTGATTATTTCTTTATTCTATTGATTTGCTTTCATTGAATATCATTGCTTCACCCCAAAACTCTATGGAGTAAATTTATCAATCCCCTGCACCAGAAATGTAGCGCCAAAATGTTGCAAATTTGTGCTCACAGCTATTTCTGTGCAATAAATTGCAAGTTTTTGTGGGAGATTTATCAAGACTGGCACTTTCTTCACTGGACTTAATGTTCCCTGGGCTGCCGGAGGCAGCACATAATTTATGACAAGGTGCTAGCCCCATCCTCCAGGACTAGTGGTGTACATATAGAAGTGAGGGCCACATAGCAAGGATCAAACCAGGCCCCCCACACAGGACAGAAGGGTTTCTGCCTAAAACCCTTTTCAATTACCCTTGGATAGTTTTCCACTGCCTCATTTGCTAAAAGTTGTTCCTTTAGAGGGTAGAGTCCTGACCAAGTTTTCACCCCCAGTAGAAGAGGGGATATTCCCAACTAAGACTGAGCCCCCTCTTGCCCTGGGCCCCATAGCAGTCGCATGGTCTGCCACTATGGTAGTTCCGCCGGGAGTCTATGCACCTAAACAGAAATCTATGGTAGCTGTGAGCGGCCATAGTTTTCTGGCTTTATTTGCATCAGAAAACTGGTGCAAATAAAGATAAATTTGTCTCTGATGCCACGCCCTCTTTTGGGAAAGTGGCGAGGGTGGCGTAAAAAGTGGCATTTGCGACTTTTGCATGCAAAAACTGACAACCACACAGCTTGTGACTTTTTAAAGCCACTTTTTTTGCACAAAGGAAATTATAAATCTCCTTCTTTCTGATTTACGCCTCTTACTTCACTTTTAAAAAGTTGGTGGGAAAGTGGGCATGGTTAATGTTTATTTGATATAAGCAACATTTATTTATTGCACCTTTTTTAAAAAGTCCCCCAAAAAAAAAGTTTGCTGTCTTACTTTAGTATAGAGGTGGTAAAAGACTGTAGTAACCTCTCTAGAGAAAAGTGCTATTTTTAAGGAAGCACAAAATGTATCAAACAACTTGCATCATTTGATAACTTTGGTAGATACTTCGCAGCTGCAGATTCAAGCAAAACAGACTTTAAAAATTCCATGTATGTATAGTTTGTAGAAACATATTGTATATTAATACACTAATTATTTGTTTAATTGTGGTCTTCAACAGTGTTATAATATTAGTTTATCGAAACGGCACACTTATAGCGATAACTAGACCATCACCGGAAATCGTCCTCAGGAAACGTGAGTTAATACATATAGAAGCTATAGTAAATCATATACTGCATCTAAAAATACCAAGATTATTGTTCTACATGTAAAATATGTAAATATCATATGAAGAACCTAAAAGAACTGATTCTAATAATACCAACATACCACAATCCATTGCAACTAAAATAAAAAGCAACCTTGTAAGTAACCTTTATTAAAGGGTAAAAGATGCGTATAGTCTCATAGAATATTAGAGGGTTAGGTACTGGTGCAAAAAGAATAGCAGTACTTAATGCAATTAAAACATTTTTGCCAGCAATCATATGTCTCCAGGAAACGGATTTAACTAAAGAAAATAGTAAAGTATTGGAGAAGCCCTGGGTGCAATATGCATGCCACTCAAGGCTCTCCACATACTCGAGAGGTGTAAGCATTTTGATAAAAAAACTGTTAAAATAAAAGTGAACAAAGTAATAATGGATAAGGAGGGGCGATATGTGATAATAGACAGTATATTGGAAGGTAAACCCTGGATAATCGCCAGTATATACAGTACAGACCAAAAGTTTGGACACACCTTCTCATTCAAAGAGTTTTCTTTATTTTCATGACTATGAAAATTGTAGATTCACACTGAAAGCATCAAAACTATGAATTAACACATGTGGAATTATATACATAACAAACAAGTGTGAAACAACTGAAAATATGTCATATTCTAGGTTCTTCAAAGTAGCCACCTTTTGCTTTGATTACTGCTTTGCACACTCTTGGCATTCTCTTGATGAGCTTCAAGAGGTAGTCCCCTGAAATGGTTTTCACTTCACAGGTGTGCCCTGTCAGGTTTAATAAGTGGGATTTCTTGCCTTATAAATGGGGTTGGGACCATCAGTTGCATTGAGAAGAAGTCAGGTGGATACACAGCTGATAGTCCTACTGAATAGACTGTTAGAATTTGTATTATGACAAGAAAAAAGCAGCTAAGTAAAGAAAAACGAGTGGCCATCATTACTTTAAGAAATGAAGGTCAGTCAGTCAGCCGAAAAATTGGGAAAACTTTGAAAGTAAGGGCTATTTGACCATGAAGGAGAGTGATGGGGTGCTGCGCCAGATGACCTGGCCTCCACAGTCACCGGACCTGAACCCAATTGAGATGGTTTGGGGTGAGCTGGACCGCAGAGTGAAGGCAAAAGGGCCAACAAGTGCTAAGCATCTTTGGGAACTCCTTCAAGACTGTTGGAAGACCATTTCAAGGGACTACCTCTTGAAGCTCATCAAGAGAATGCCAAGAGTGTGCAAAGCAGTAATCAAAGCAAAAGGTGGCTACTTTGAAAAACCTAGAAAATGACATATTTTCAGTTGTTTCACACTTGTTTGTTATGTATATAATTCCACATGTGTTAATTCATAGTTTTGATGCCTTCATAGTCATGAAAATAAAGAAAACTCTTTGAATGAGAAGGTGTGTCCAAACTTTTGGTCTGTACTGTATATCCCTCCTGCATTTACTATGGAAGTCTTGATTAAAATTCACAAGTTTTCAATTAGTAGAGGAAATAGAGTAGTTTTAGTTGTAGGTGACTTTAATATGGTTAAATCTAAACTGAAAAATATTACAGAATAATTGGAATGGGTAAATATTTGGAGATTGTTAAACCCTAGAGAAAAAAATATTTTCATGCTTTTCTGAAGCTCACAAAGTGTTATCACGAATTGATATAGCGATGGTAAATAAGAAAGCGATGTATGAGATTAACAGACTTAATTATACACAGAGAGGTGTGTGTCAGATCACTGTCCAGTAATGGTGAATATCAGGGAAGAAGTTATGGGGAAGGTTGTACGGTTTAAAATTACGACAGGGTTGATAGATAAAAGAGAGACACAAGAGGAAATATTAAAAGAAATCAGGGAATACTTCATAGTGAATGAAGGATCTGCAGATAAAAAGATAATTTGGGAATCTTGGAAAGCCTATATAAGGGGGATCCTTATGAAACATTCCTCCATATATATAAAAAAAAGAGAGACAAACACCTGAGGGAGTTAGAAGTGGAAGTTAGTAAATGTGAAGGGGAATGGGTCAAGAACTGTACAGAAAATAATTACCAGAAATGGGATGAAGCACAAACTAGATATAAAAATAAGCTATACTTGATAGCTGAAAAACAACAGTTAGACAATGTAAAGGGACAATTCATAATGGGTCACCTGCCGGGTAAAAGACTTGCTTCTATTATCTTGGCTCAGAAGGGTGTTAATTATATTTCTCAAATAGAGAATGGATATGGGCATGCAATTACAGACCAAATGGGCAAGATGCAGCTATTGAGAGAATACTTTGAGGATATCTATAAAAGTAGATTATTTGAGGGAATGGAGAGGATAAATGAGTTCCTGGATGGTATGGAAATTAAAATTTTGAAAAGGAATCGGAAAAGTGTCTTACCCCCCTATAGCTATGGATAGGTGCTTGAACCTAAAATTGAATCACCCTATTCAATACAAAAACACTAAGCAAATTTGAATGGATAGGTAAGCACTCAACCACCATGGAGCAGGCACAATATTTTATATAAGATATAGGTACAATAAAATTGGAATAAAATACACTCTAAATTACTAAAATAGTATAAAACTAGAATATAACTAAAACACACTATATAGAAATAAGGTGCAGATTGAATTCTTGTTCCAACAGATAATGTCCTTTTCACCTGATATCTATGTTGAATGGCCGGCATCTGTATCCTTTGGTGTAACGTTACATCCCAAAAATCGCGAAAAGTTTTGAATGAATCACAAGTAACAATAGTCCTATATTCAATTGATATAGCAAGACAGTGGTTGCCACTGCACACTCGCCTGACCTATGGATAAGGGATCTTCACACTAGCTAGTGTGCATTCAAATATATTTTCAAGTGGATTGTTACTTTTATTGGTAGCAACCTTTGCGTTTGTATATAACGGTGCATCCACCACAATCTCATCCAAAAGAGGTACAAATGATTATGTTGCCGCACTATACTGGTAACATGCGGATAATCGATTGCTCACTGAGCACTCACCTAACCTGCTGATGTGTAGTCCTCACACTGGCTGGTGTGCGCTCAGATGTATATTCTCATGGTGGGTTTGAACCTGTGTTCCAGTGAAAACTTTCAGGTTGCCTTCACTGCCTCTCTGTCCCAATCTGCATGCAGTTCTCACGAGAGTTGAAGTGCAGGTTCACCTGATTCAGGTCTCTCCTTGTCTTTGCTGTTCCAGATTATTGAAAGATTATATTCGGATAATCGTAGAGTTAAAATCGCATGGACATTGTTTGTGGAATCTTTCATAGCATCGGTATCCAGCACCAGACGCGTTTCGAAGTCTAGCTGACCTCTTCCTCAGTGGTCATACTCTGTATGCTTAGATCCCACTCTTTATACTCTACTAGGTGGTAAGTAAATTATGGAAAACAGATTCCAAGGAGAGCCATTTGGTCATAAATAAATCCCGGATTAGTGGATTTCCAAAAAGGGCAAAATCGATTTTAATGCGATTTTTCAAATACATGCGATTTTTTCGACAGAGGCATTTTTATCACCAACACTTCTGAATCCAACTAGTGTTCATTCTCATGTGTCAGATGTTCTATTTTGGAATATTAATTTTTTTATTTATTTTATCGAATTTTTTCAACTATTTTTTTTGAATCGATTTTTCTTGCGATTTTCTTCAATGCGTTTTTCGATGCGTTTTTTTGGTGATGCGTTTTTTTTTCCCCCTACTAGTTGGATTCAGAAGTGTTGGCAATAAAAATGCCTCTGTCGAAAAAATTGCATTAAAATCGATTTTGCCCTTTTTTGGAAATCCACTAATCCGGGATTTATTTATGACCAAATGGCTCTCCTTGGAATCTGTTTTCCATAATTTACTTACCACCTAGTAGAGTATAAAGAGTGGGATCTAAGCATACAGAGTATAACCACTGAGGAAGAGGTCAGCTAGACTTCGAAACGCGTCTGGTGCTGGATACTGATGCTATGAAAGATTCCACAAACAATTGAAGCATGGCCATGTGATTTTAACTCTACGATTATCCGAATATAATCTTTCAATAATCTGGAACAGCAAAGGCAAGGAGAGACCTGAATCAGGTGAACCTGCACTTCAACTCTCGTGAGAACTGCATGCAGATTGGGACAGAGAGGCAGTGAAGGCAACCTGAAAGTTTTCACTGGAACACAGGTTCAAACCCACCCTGAGAATATACATCTGAGCGCACCAGCCAGTGTGAGGACTACACATCAGCAGGTTGGGTGAGTGCTCAGTGAGCAATCGATTATCCGCATGTTCCAGATTGTGCGGCAACATAATCATTTGTACCTCTTTTGGATGAGATTGTGGTGGATGCAACGTTATATCCAAACGCAAAGGCTGCTACCAATAAAAGTAACAATCCACTTGAAAATATATTTGAATGCACACTAGCTAGTGTGAAGATCCCTTATCCATAGGTCAGGCGAGTGTGCAGTGGCAACCACTGACTTGCTATATCAACCGAATATAGGACTATTGTTACTTGCGATTCATTCGCAAATTTTTTCTCGATTCTTCTCGCGAAACTTTTCGCGATTTTTTGGGATTTAACGTTACACCAAATGATACAGGTGACGGTCATTCAACATTGATATCAGGTGAAAAGGACATTATCTGTTGGAACGTGAATTCAATCTGCACCTTATTTCTATATAGTGTGTTTTAGTTATATTCTAGTTTTATACTATTTTAGTAATTTAGAGTGTATTTTATTCCAACTTTATTGTACCTATATCTTATATTAAATATTGTGCCTGCTCCATGGTTGTTGAGTGCTTACCTATCCATTCAAATTTGCTTAATGGAAATTAAAAGCATATCAGAAGAACAGAGAAAGGAACTGGATGCTGAAATTAGCTTGGAAGAAATTAACAGATCCCTTAAAGGTATAGTCAAGAATAAGTTCCCGGGGCTAGACGGTATTGATAATAAACTCCTAGCGAGGGTCCTAGTGAACAGATTAAAAGGAGTTATAACAACACTTAGTCATGAAGATCAAACAGAGTTTATGCCTGAGAAAAGCACAGCGGATAATATTAGGAGATGTTTTATAAATATGCAGATATCAGGAACTATTAGTGGTCAGGGACTAATTCTCTAAATAGATGCATCTAAAACCTTTGACACAGTGGAATGGCCATTTATGTTAGCCATATTAAAAAAAATGGGATTTGGAGAAAACTTTATTTCATGGGTAAAACTTTTATATACCAAAATAAAGGCTAGTATTGTCGTAAATGGGGAAAGGACAGATGCCTTTGATATTCAGAGAGGCGTAAAGCAGGGTTGTCCCTTGTCCCCTCTTCTGTTTGCTATTGTCATGGAACCGCTTGCTTCCTTGATCAGACAAGACAGTGCAATAGTATGGTTTAAATACGGGAACCATGAAGAAAAGATCTCAATGTATGCAGATGATCTGAAAATGTCCGGGAACTCATGACTCCTTGCCATTAGTAATTGCTCTGTTTGAGACATATGGAAGACTGGCAGGATAAAAAATAAACTGGAGTAAATCTGGCTGTATTCCTCTGGACACATTAAAAGACCATGTCCCTGGGGTTCTAGAGATTAAAAGAACTGAGGAAAGTATTAAGTACTGAGGTATTAACATATCAAGAAACCCACAGGACTTTATAAAGCTAAACATTTTGCCCTTAATAAACAAAATCAGAGCTAAGATACAGATCTGGAGAAAACTAGCTCTTTCTATGGAAAGTAGAATATCATTGATAAAAATGTGTTTACTTCCAATGATGAATTATGTATTTTGGAATGCCCCGATAGAAATACCAAAGAAGATCTATAAGACCTTGGAGAGTTTACTTAGTTAGCTGATCTGGAAAGGGCGTAGGCCGAGGATGAGATTACAACTTTTACAGTTGGCAGAGGATGAAGGCGGCCCGAATATACCAGATTTAAAAGTATACGCCCTCGCAGGTCAGCTCAAAAATTGTCTGGATTGAGGGAAAACCAATCCATGTAATTCATCTATAAGATCATTGGATAGAAATATGATTATAAGCGGGATATTTCAAGCATTGGAAGCGGGCCTCCATCTACAGGAACAATTTAAAAGCTCCCAAACATGGAGATTAGTGTATGTATAATACATGGAACTCAGTTAAATCCCTTTGAGATGATACTGAGATACATGAAGAAACTTTGCTATGGAACAATATGTTCCTGGAAGGATTAATGACAATAGATAAAACACCATGGCAAAGCTTAGGGATATATTAGTTAGGCCAGATAATAAAAAATGGGGATATATTGGGGTTCCAAAAATTGAAAAGATAAATACAGCATCCAAGACAAAGAGTTCTTTTACTATATCCAATTTAGACATGCCATTAAACCGTTTTTACGTAATAGGAAAGAAATTAAAGCACTCCCACAGCCATTAACCACTTGCCATCTGGGCCATTTGCCCCCTTCCTGACCAGGCCTAATTTTGCAAAACTGACATATCTCACTTTATGTGGTAATAACTTTGGAACGCCTTTACTTATCCAAGTCATTCAGAGATTGTTTTCTCATGACACATTGTACTTCATGATAGTCATAAATTTGAGTCAAAATATTTCACCTTTATTTATGAAAAAATCCCAAATTTACCAAAAATTTAGAAAAATTCGTAATTTTCTAAATTTTCATTTCTCTGCTTTTAAAACAGAAAGTGATACCTCATTAAATATTTATTACTTAACATTCCCCATATGTCTACTTTATGTTGGCATCATTTTGGAAATTTCTTTTTATTTTGTTAGGACGTTAGAAGGCTTAGAAGTTTAGAAGCAATTCTTCAAATTTTTAAGAAAATTGCCAAAACCCACTTTTTAAGGACCAGTTCAGGTCTGAAGTCACTTTGTGGGGCCTACATAGTGGATACCCCCATAAATGACCCCATTGTAGAAACTACACCCCTCAAGTTACTTAAAACCAATTTTACAAACTTTGTTAACCCTTTAGGCGTTCCACAAGAATTAATGGAAAATAGAGATACAATTTCAAAATTTCACTTTTTTGGCAGATTTTCCATTTTAATAATTTTTTTCCAGTTACAAAGCAAGGGTTAACAGCCAAACCAAACTCAATATTTATGGCCCTGATTCTGTAGTTTACAGAAACACCCCACATGTGGTCATAAACTGCTATATGGGCACACGGCAGGGCGCAGAAGAAAAGGAACTCCACATGGTTTTTAGATGCCATGTCCCATTTGAAGCCCCCTGATGCACCCTTACAGTAGAAACTCCCAAGAAGTGATCCCATTTTTGAAACTAGGGGATAAGGTGCCAGTTTAATTGCTACTATTTTTGGGTACATATGATTTTTTGATCATTCATTATAAAACTTTATGGGGCAAGGTGACCAAAAAATTGGTTGTTTTAGCACAGTTTCTATTTATTTATTTTTACAGCGTTCACCTGAGGAGTTCAGTCAAGTGACATTTTTATAGAGCAGATTGTTACGGACGTGGTGATACCTAATATGTATACTTTTTCTTATTTATTAAAGTTTTACACAATAATAGCATTTTTGAAACAAAAAAATTATGTTTTAATGTGTTCATGTTCTGAGAGCTATAGTTTTTTTATTTTTTGAGAGATTTTCTTATGTAGGGGCTAATTTTTTGCGGGATGAGGTGACGGTTTTATTGGTACAATTTTGTGGGACATACGCGTTTTTGATCACTTGGTGTTGCACTTTTTGTGATGTAAGGTGACAAAAATTGCTTGCTTTGACACAGTTTTTTATTTTTTTACGGTGTTCACCTGAGGGGTTAGGTCATGTGATATTTTTATAGAGCTGGTTTTTACAGACGTGGCAATACCTAATATGTATACTTTTTTTTATTTGTTTCACTTTAACACAATAATAGCATTTTTGAAACCAAAAAAATGATGTTTTAGTGTCTCCATGTTCTAAGAGCTATTTTTTTTTTTTTTTTAGAGAGATTTTCTTATGTAGGGGCTCATTTTTTGCGGGATGAGGTGACGGTTTTATTGGTACCATTTTGTGGGACATACGCGTTTTTGATCACTTGGTGTTGCATTTTTGGTAATGTAAGGTGACAAAAATTGCTTGTTTTGACACATTTTTTTTTTTTTACGGTGTTCACCTGAGGGATTAGGTCATGTGATATTTTTATAGAGCTGGTTTTTACGGACGCGGAAATACCTAATATGTATAATTTTCTTTATTTGTTTCACTTTAACACAATAATAGCATTTTTGAAACCAATAAAATGATGTTTTAGTGTCTCCATGTTCTAAGAGCTATAGTTTTTTTTTATTTTTTGAGAGATTTTCTTATGTAGGGGCTCATTTTTTGCGGGATGAGGTGACGGTTTTATTGGTACCATTTTGTGGGACATACACGTTTTTCATCACTTGGTGTTGCATTTTTGGTGATGTAAGGTGACAAAAATTGCTTGTTTTGACTCAGTTTTTTTTATTATTTTTTTACGGTGTTCATCTGAGGGATTAGGTCATGTGATATTTTTATAGAGCTGGTTTTTACGGACGCGGCAATACCTAATATGTATAATTTTCTTTATTTGTTTTACTTTAACACATTAATAGCATTTTTGAAACCAATAAAATGATGTTTTAGTGTCTCCATGTTCTAAGAGCTATAGTTTTTTTTTATTTTTTGAGAGATTTTCTTATGTAGGGGCTCATTTTTTGCGGGATGAGGTGACGGTTTTATTGGTACCATTTTGTGGGACATACGCATTTTTGATCACTTGGTGTTGCACTTTTTGTGATGTAAGGTGACAAAAATAGCTTGTTTTGACCCATTTTTTTTTTTTTTTTTTTTTTTTACGGTGTTCACCCGAGGGGTTAGGTCATGTGATATTTTTATAGAGCTGGTTTTTACGAACGCGGCAATACCTAATATGTATAATTTTCTTTATTTGTTTTACTTTAACACATTAATAGCATTTTTGAAACCAATAAAATGATGTTTTAGTGTCTCCATGTTCTAAGAGCTATAGTTTTTTTTATTTTTTGAGAGATTTTCTTATGTAGGGGCTCATTTTTTGCGGGATGAGGTGACGGTTTTATTGGTACCATTTTGTGGGACATACGCATTTTTGATCACTTGGTGTTGCACTTTTTGTGATGTAAGGTGACAAAAATAGCTTGTTTTGACACAGTTTTTTTTTTTTTTTTTTTACGGTGTTCACCCGAGGGGTTAGGTCATGTGATATTTTTATAGAGCTGGTTTTTACGGACGCGGCAATACCAAATATATCAATTTTATTTTATTTTTTCTATTTTTAACATTTTTTTTTATTCCTTACTTGGGGAATTTTTTTTTTTACATGTGAAACCTTTTTTTTATTTTATTTTTTCAACCCTTTATTTTTAATTTTTTTATTTTACACTTTTCGTCCCCCATAAGGTCATACAAGACCTCTGGGGGACATTTACTTCACTCTTTCTTTTTTTTTTTCACTTTTGAATTCTCCTGTAACTGGGGCTGACATAGTAGCCCCCAGTTACAGGAGAAATGCACCCCCCAGAGAGGCTGTACAGCAGAATACAACGCTGTACAGCCTCAGTGCAGGGCTGATCGAGGCCTGTGAAAGACCTCACACAGCTCCTGCACTCTCCGGTCACATCGGTCACATGACCGCCGGGCCGGAACAGGAAGCGCATAGTGAGCGCTGTGTATGCAGCGATCTAGAAGGCAGGGACACCTGGGCACTGTCCCTGCCTTCTCTATGGGTTGCCCTGCTGTCACTGACAGCGGGCAACCCGATCAGCAGCTGCACGATTAGCGTGCAGCTGCAGTTTCTGAACGGACGTTTTAAAACGTCCATTCAGAAATAGAGATCCACCTCCCGGATGTTTATAGTCTATGGGCGGACGGGAGGTGGTTAAAAAATATACAGTTGCAATAAAAAGTATGTGAACCCTTTGGAATGATATGAATTTCTGCACAAATTGGTCATAAAATGTGATCTGATCTTCATCTAAGTCACAACAATAGACAATCACAGTCTGCTTAAACTAATAACAGACAAAGAAATAAATGTTACCATGTTTTTATTGAACACACCATGTAAACATTCACTGTGCAGGTGGAAAAAGTATGTGAACCCTTGGATTTAATAACTGGTTGAACCTCCTTTGGCAGCAATAACTTCAACCATGTGAACCCTTAGAATGGCGGTGTCAGCCAACTGGAGTCCAGTCAATGAAATGAGATTGGAGGTGTTGGTTACAGCTGCCCTGCCCTATAAAAAACACACGCCAGTTCTGGGTTTGCTTTTCACAAGAAGCATTGCCTGATGTGAATGATGCCTCACACAAAAGAGCTCTCAGAAGACCTACGATTAAGAATTGTTGACTTGCATGAAGCTGGAAAGGGTTATAAAAGTATCTCCAAAAGCCTTGCTGTTCATCAGTCCACGGTAAGACAAATTGTCTATAAATGGAGAAAGTTCAGGACTGCTGCTACTCTCCCTAGGAGTGGCCATCATGTAAAGATGACTGCAAGACCACAGCGCAGACTGCTCAATGAGGTGAAGAAGAATCCTAAAGTGTCAGTTAAAGACTTACAAAAGTCTCTGGCATATGCTAACATCCCTGTTAGCGAATCTACGATATGTAAAACACTAAACAAGAATGGATTTATGGATTTCATGGGAGGATACCACAGAGGAAGCCACTGCTATCCCCAAAAAACATTGCTGCACGTTTACAGTTTGCACAAGAACACCTGGATGTTCCACAGCAGTACTGGCAAAATATTCTGTGGACAGATGAAACCAAAGTTAAGTTGTTTGGAAGAAACACACAACACTATGTGTGGAGAAAAAGAGGCACAGCATACCAACATCAAAACCTCATCCCAACTGTGAAGTATGGTGATGGGGGCATCATGGTTTGGGGCTGCTTTGCTGCGTCAGGGCCTGGACGGATTGCTATCATCGAAGGAAAAATGAATTCCCAAGTTTATCAAGACATTTTGCAGGAGAACTTAAGGCCATCTGTCCACCAGCTGAAGCTCAACAGAAGATTGGTGTTGCAACAGGACAACGACCCAAAGCATAGAAGTAAATCAAATACAGAATGGCTTAAACAGAAGAAAATACACCTTCTGGAGTGGCCCAGTCAGAGTTTTGACCTCAACCCGATTGAGATGCTGTGGCATGACCTCAAGAAAGTAATTCACACCAGACATCCCAAGAATATTGCTGAACTGAAACAGTTATGTAAAGAGGAATGGTCAAGAATTACTCCTGACCGTTGTGCACGTCTGATCTGCAACTACAGGAAACGTTTGGTTGAAGTTATTGCTGCCAAAGGAGGTTCAACCAGTTATTAAATCCAAGGGTTCACATACTTTTTCCACCTGCACTGTGAATGTTTACATGGTGTGTTCAATAAAAACATGGCAACATTGAATTCTTTGTGTGTTATTAGTTTAAGCAGAATGTGATTGTCTATTGTTGTGACTTAGATGAAGATCAGATCACATTTTATGACCAATTTGTGCAGAAATCCATATCATTCCAAAGGGTTCACATACTTTTTCTTGCAACTGTAGGTGGAATGTCAAAGGTAAGAGGAAGAATAACTAGGATCGATAATATCTTATCACAGCAAAGTAGAAGCAAGCTGGGAAATAGGGTAAAGGTAAATAAATGGGAGGATAGGTGGCGCCAATGACTTCTGAAGATTGGAGTAGAGCATATTCTGAAAATAGAAGGGTCTCCCCCAATCCAACCTATTGACACAATTTTTTGTGGTACACAGATTATATTACTCCCCAGATAAATTGCTGAAATGGTATAAAAGATTTTCAAATGTCATAAATGTGAAGAAGAGGGAGTAGATGACATACATTTACTAGGGGAATGCCAATGTCTACAAAAGTTTTGGAACAAAGTTATTACCTTAATTTGGAGCTATAATAAAATCAGAATTCAAAAAAGTTTAAATATGTGTGTTTTGGGCGACATGGAAGCTCTGAGTAATACGAGATTTCAAGAAATTGCAGCTAAACTCTTATTTCAAGCCAGAAGATGTATAGTAAAGCAATGGGTAAGCAAAAGATTGCCAACGATAAATATGTGGGAAAGCTTGGTAAAATGCTCATTGGCTTGTGAGAAGGTACATACTGTATAAGATCCTGGAAGAAGAAGGAAAAATTCGATAAGCTGTGGGGAAAGTGGAATAATGAGCATGACTAGATGGAGGTGCGGAGTGGATGAGGGAGTGGGGTAAGTGAGATGGGGTGGAGGGGTCTCTTCCCCCGCTTTCTCTATTTCTGCCTCCTTTTTTTTTATTTCTCTGGGGGTATGGGGGGGATCAGGAGTTATAAACGAAGGCCTCTTGCACACGATCATATGGCATTTTCAGTATTTTGTGGTCCGCAAAAAACGGATCTGCAAAAAATACGGATGATGTCCGTGTGCATTCCGTTTTTTGCGGAACGGAACAGCTGGCCCCTGCTACAGTACTATCCTTGTCCGTTATGTGGACAATAATAGGACATGTTTTATCTTTGAACGGAACGGAAAAACGGAAATACGGAAACGGAAGGCATACGGAGTAGCTTCCATTTTTTTTTGCGGATGTATTGAATTGAATGGTTCCATATATGGTTCGTATACGGAACGCAAAAAACGGAATTTAAACGGAAAAAAAACGTTTGTGTGCAAGAGGCCTAATAATAAAGGACGTGGAAAAAAAGAAAAATGGTCAATAATCGGAGATGGTAAAATAGTTTTATACATGTTTATACTAATGAATTGTTCTTGTTAATGGGAATTTCTAAATAAAGAATATATTAAAGAATCTTTATTAACCACCTCAGCTCCCCTAGCTTAAACACCCTTAATGACCAGGCCACTTTTTACACTTCTGACCTACACTACTTTCACCGTTTATTGCTCGATCATGCAACTTACCACCCAAATGAATTTTGCCTCCTTTTCTTCTCACTAATAGAGCTTTCATTTGGTGGTATTTCATTGCTGCTGACATTTTTACTTTTTTTGTTATTAATCGAAATTTAAAGATTTTTTTGCAAAAAAATGACATTTTTCACTTTCAGTTGTAAAATTTTGCAAAAAAAACGACATCTATATATAAATTTTTCTCTAAATTTATTGTTCTACATGTCTTTGATAAAAAAAAAATGTTTGGGTAAAAAAAAAAAAATGGTTTGGGTAAAAGTTATAGCGTTTACAAACTATGGTACAAAAATGTGAATTTCCGCTTTTTGAAGCAGCTCTGACTTTCTGAGCACCTGTCATGTTTCCTGAGGTTCTACAATTGCCAGACAGTACAAACACCCCACAAATGACCCCATTTCGGAAAGTAGACACCCTAAGGTATTCGCTGATGGGCATAGTGAGTTCATAGAACTTTTTTTTTTTTGCACAAGTTAGCGGAAATTTTTTTTTTTTTTTTTTTCTCACAAAGTCTCCCTTTCCGCTAACTTGGGACAAAAATGTCAATCTTTCATGGACTCAATATGCCCCTCAGCGAATACCTTGAGGTGTCTTCTTTCCGAAATGGGGTCACATGTGGGGTATTTATACTGCCCTGGCATTCTAGGGGCCCTAAAGCGTGAGAAGAAGTCTGGAATATAAATGTCTAAAAAGTTTTACGCATTTGGATTCCGTGAGGGGTATTGTGAGTTCATGTGAGATTTTATTTTTTGACACAAATTAGTGGAATATGAGACTTTGTAAGAAAAAAAAAAAATTCCGCTAACTTGGGCCAAAAAAATGTCTGAATGGAGCCTTACAGGGGGGTGATCAATGACAGGGGGGTGATCAATGACAGGGGGGTGATCAGGGAGTCTATATGGGGTGATCACCCCCTGTCATTGATCACCCCCCTGTAAGGCTCCATTCAGATGTCCGTATAAGTTTTGCGGATCCGATCCATGTATCAGTGGATCCGTAAAAATCATACGGACGTCTGAATGGAGCCTTACAAGGGGGTGATCAATGACAGGGGGGTGATCAAGGAGTCTATATGGGGTGATCACCCCCCTGTAAGGCTCCATTCAGACGCCTGCATGTGTTTTGCGGATCCGATCCATGTATCCGTGGATCCGTAAAAAACATACGGACATCTGAATGCAGCCTTACAGGAGGGGGATCAATGAAAGGGGGGTGATCAAGGAGTCTATATGGGGTGATCACCCCCCTGTAAGGCTCCATTCAGACGTCCGTATGTGTTTTGCGGAGCCGATCCATGTATCAGTGGATCCGTAAAAATCATACGGACGTCTGAATGGAGCCTTACAGGGGGTTATCAATGACAGGGGGGTGATCAATGACAGGGGGGTGATCAGGGAGTCTATATGGGGTGATCAGGGGTGATCAGGGGTGAATAAGGGGTTAATAAGTGACGGGGGGGGTGTAGTGTAGTGGTGCTTGGTGCTACTTATTACTGAGCTACCTGTGTCCTCTGGTGGTCGATCCAAACAAAAGGGACCACCAGAGGACCAGGTAGCAGGTATATTAGACGCTGTTATCAAAACAGCGTCTAATATACCTGTTAGGGGTTAAAAAAAATCACATCTCCAGCCTGCCAGCGAACGATCGCCACTGGCAGGCTGGAGATCCACTCGCTTACCTTCCGATCCTGTGAACGCGCGCGCCTGTGTGCGCGCGTTCACAGGAAATCTCGCGTCTCGCGAGATGACGCATATATGCGTGACTCTGCGCAGGGCTGCCGCCTCCGGAACGCGATCCTGCGTTAGGCGGTCTGGAGGTGGTTAAAGGGAGTTGGCCCACAAACAACAAAAGACCTAGTAACAGGATAGGTGATAAATGTACGATTGGGGCTATGACTGCAGAGTGCAGACAGTCACGCATGCATTTCTGCAACCCCAATCAAATAGGGAGCATGGTCCCCAGTTCACTTAATCGGCGGTAGCTCTAGTGGTTGGACTCAGACCTATAACGCACTTACCCCCTTTCCTGGGGTTCAGCAACCTCAGGCAGTTGGGAAACAACATTCATTTGCATAGGAGTTGCAAGTAAAACCAAGCAAGTGTGCATGCTGGGACTCGTAGCTTCACCCCAGTTGGAGTGCTAGAAGTTGCTGATCCCAACCCTATTCTGTGGATAGGGAATACGTTGTCTTAAGACTACCCCTTTAAGACTTCTTGCATGAAATACTTTATAATAAACATGGGTATTTCATGTAAAGAGGCTTAAAAAACACACATTCCTTGAGTATAGCTATCTTCACATTTGTATCAATCAATATTTTTACAACACACTTCCTGAACCAGTTCCTCACAACAGACCTTCAATAGAAACCTTTATTGTTTACTTCCAGGGGATAAAAATCTGTCCAGGATATGTGATGGACGCACTGATCTTTACAAGACACATCTCTGATAACTGTCCTCTAAGGCCTCATGCACACAACAGTATGCATTTTGCTGCTCAAAATACAGATAGTGTCCGTGTTGCATCTGCATTTTTTGAAGACCGATTGACTTGAATGGGTTAGTGGTCCTTATTTTGCATCTGAGTATAGGACATGTTCTACCTTTTTGTGGAATGGACATTCAGATGTAGAAAGCAAAATCATAATCCGTGTTCTTTTCTACAGATGAGCCGGTTTGCCGAATTTTTCTAAAAAATTTGGTTCGATCTGAATTTATTAGCTGTGAATCACGTTAAAAAAGGCTATTTCCTGGCTGCAGAGAGCCTTTATAGTGGTTTAGAACACTGTGCCTTGCAGTAACACACATAGGGAGTCTGCTGTGGTAGTGAAACAATACTGTGAGTCAGTATGACTTGCAGATGACAGGCGTCACTCTTAGAATCACTGCACACTTCACTTATTTGGGCAGTTACGGGGCCAAAACTGACCAAATAACTCAAGTGTGAACTCAGCTGTACAGGTCAATGCTAGCGTCACGAAGAAGCACACTCCTTTTACAACGTCGGCAGCTGATTGCACATAGATGTCTACAGAACCTGTTCTATTAAACGCTTATACAAGTAGAGCCCCCCCGACAGAGTGGAGAGGGTATCAGCAGTAAGTTTGTGTTGACGTCACTGATTAATTTGCCGTTCCTCTGATCCGTCAGAACAATAACCCCCAAAAAACAGATCCTGTCTGTGGAGCATCCGCCTTCACTCGGTCAGCATTTGGTCAGTAATCCATCAGTATAGCTAAAGCCAAAAAAACAGGAGTGGATCCAAAACAGAGATGACATGTGAATGGAATATTTGCATATCTTCTGTGTTTTGTACCCACTCCTGCTTTTGGCTACCAAATCATAAGCCAATTCTGATGCAAAATAGGGACCATGTCATGCAGGCCTTGCAGCTTTTACATAGACAGGATCCGTTGTGCATCTCATTTTTCCTTCCTTCTGACAGATCAGAAGAAGGGTCAAATAAATAATGATGTCAGCCTTTCGGCTTGAAAGGCAAAATAGTGGACCAGTCATGAAGTGGTGAGGGTGGGAACAGCATGAGAAGTCCACAGAGTGGCCCAATGACAGAGTCTGGAGGTGGCAGCAGCATCAGAAGTAGGCCACAGAGTGGCGCAATGACAGTGTGGAGGTCGCAGCAGCAGCATCAGAAGGCCACAGAGTGGCACAATGACAAAGTGTGGAGGTGGCGGCAGCATCAGAAGGAGGCCACAGGGTGGTACAATGACAGCGTGGAGGTGGCAGCAGCATGAGGAGCCAACAGAGTGGCACAATGACAGAGCGTGGAGGTGGCAGCAGCAGCATCAGTAGGAGGCCACAGGGTGGCACAATGACAGAGTGTGCAGGTGGCAGCATCATCATCAGGAGACCACAGAGTGGCATGGTGACATAGTGTGGAGGGGGCAGCAGCATTAGGAGACCACAGAGTGGCAAGGTGACATAGTGTGAAGGTGGCAGCAGCATCAGGAGACCACAGAGTGGCATGGTGACATAGTGTGGAGGGGGCAGTAGCATTAGGAGACCACAGAGTGGCAAGGTGACATAGTGTGAAGGTGGCAGCAGCATCAGGAGACCACAGAGTGGCAAGGTGACATAGTATGGAGGTGGCAGCAGTATCAGGAGACCACAGAGTTACCCGGTGACAGAGTGGGGAGGTGAGTGGCAATACCTGTACAAGCTGAAGATGGTGGGTAAAAGAAGGCATCTTGGTATCAGATGTGTGGCATCAGGCGGGTGGCAGCATCAGAATAGTAGCTGAGGCAGGTAGCCAGAAGAAACCGGTCTCTTTTGTCAAATTGTTGGTGTGGCACCATGGATGATCTAGTCCGATGCATCAGGCATTAGTGGGTGGAAATCCTGGCTGATCCATGCCTGATTCATCTTGACAAAGGTCAGTCTCTCCACATTTTGGGTGGACTGGCGAGTTCTTCTTGGGGTAACTATGGCCCCTGCTGCACTAAACACCCACTCTGATGCCACACTACTGGCTGGGCAGGACAGCTTTTCAAGGGCAAAGTCTGCCAGTTGCGGCCACAAATCCAGTTTGGCTGCCCAGTAGTCCAGCGGTTCTTCAATGTGGGGTGGCAGGGTGCTGTCCGGGTCTAGCTGCTGCTGCTGCTGGTGAGTAGTGATGAGCGGCAGGGGTCATATTCGAATTTGCAATAATTCGCGAATATTTTGTAGAATATTCGTCGAATATTCGCAAATTCGAATATTCGTTATATTTATTTTCTTTACTCGAAAAATCGGCAATGTAATGATCGTGTAATATGCAAATATTCCGCGATCAATACAGGCGTAGGTCAAAAAGGAATATATAGCACTCCGCCGCTGCCTCACGGGCAAGCTTCCACCCTGTTCTCTCTCAATGATGAAGCCCCTAATTCACCCGGCTCCCAAGTGCGATCAGCTACATCATCATCATCGAGTACTGTCTGCACGTCACTGATGTCCTCCTCAACGGTCTCTGGGTCAAGAGCCTGACCGCTCGCAACACCAGCTCCCATGCCACTCTCCTCATCACTACTTGCCCGCCTACCGGAAGAAGCAGGGCCGAATTAACGTAGGGGCGGATGGAGCTGCAGCTCCAGGCCCCTGCATGAAAATAGGCCCAGCAGCCCGCATAGGCCAACCGGAGCTAGGCCCGCATAGGCCGCCTCGCTGAGGTTGCCTGGCGGCCGCCCTGCTGCCCTTTAGTAGGACCGAACCGTGCCGACTGTCAGATGATGACAGGGCCGGCGCGCAAGGAGAAATCTCCCAGGCCGGCCCTTTACAGAACTCACCAGGACAGTGACAGCTGACAGATCAGGTCAGGTGACAGGTCAGCTGTGCACGCCGCGCTGCGTCGTCACATCAGACTCCTCCCCTGGGGCCTAGGCCATGCCGTAAAGTGAAAGACTGTGACGGCTGCTGCGCGCGGGAAGTTCAAAATTCTTCCTGCGTGGAGTCAGGGGTGCTGCCAGTGGTGAGTCGCGTTCAGCAGCCTTCAGTGTACTGCCCAGAAAACAACTCATAGGCGGTAAGTAAATCAGCATTGGCTCACCTCACCTATTATACTGTATACTGTATAATTTATACATGTCATTCAGGAGCATGGAAAAGCTGGGTGATGATTTTTTTCACCTAGCTTTTCCATGCTCCTGAATTGCATATCTGCTTATAGGCATATATATCTTTATAATAGCTGAGCCTGATCTATTATAAACAGATATGCCATTCAGGAGCATGGAAAAGCTAAGTGAGAAATAGTCACCTAGCTCTTCAATGCTCCTGAGTGGTATATCTGCTTATAATAGATCAGGTATTATAAACAGATATGCCTATAGGCAGATTTGCCACTCAGGAGCATGGAAAAGCTAGGTGACTATTTCTCACCTAGGTTTTCCATGCTCCTGAATGGCATATCTGCTTATAATAGATCAGCTATTATAAACAGATAAGCCTAAAGGCAGATTTGCCATTCAGGAGCATAGCATGGAGAAGTTAGGTGAGAAATTGTCACCTAGCTTTTCCATGCTCCTGAATGATATATCTGCTTATAATAGTTCAGCTATTACAAACAGATATGCCTAAAGGCAGATCTGCCATTCAGGAGCATGGAAAAGCTAGGTGACTGTTTCTCACCTATCTTTTCCATGCTCCTGAATGGCAGATCTACATATAATAGCTTGGCTATTATAAACATGTATGCATATAAGCAGATATGCCATTCAGGAGCATGGAAAAGCTAGGTGACTATTTCTTGCCTACCTATCTTTTCCAAGCTCCTCAATGGCATATCTGCTTATAATAGATTAGCTTTTATAAACACATATGCCATTCAGGAGCATGGAAAAGCTAGACGTGAATAGCTTTTTCATGCTCCTGAATGATATATTCAGCAGCACTAGTTAACTCCTTGGGGGGTGGCTATACATAATACAGCCATCTATATAGATGGCTGTATATTTAAACTGTGGCCAGAGATGTACACTTAGGCTAAGTTCACACAGCAGATTTTTCACACGCAAACCCGTGCGTAAATCTGCTTCAAAATTACGCATGAACTTTAGTCCAATAGACTTGAATGGGATTACGCAGACCCGTTCACACTTCAAACTTTATGCATGTGTATTTTCACATGTGTAATTTTGCATAAATTCACACTTTATTTGTGCTATAAAAAGTTGCTCTGCGTTGCGTTTTCATTTTCTATAAAAAGGCCCATTAAAATCTTCTGCACCAGGCCCATGATGCTCTTAATCCGGCCCTGGGAGGAAGCAGCGGATGTCTCCTCCACATCTTGGCTGGCCAGTAGGTGCTGACTGTCCTCTAGTAGCTCGTCCTCGCTGTATAGCATATAATACTTCTCTGGCTGAGAGAACTGAAAAGGACAGAGTCAGGTTGAGGACAGGTGAGGGCACAGGGCCTGCTCTCAGGCCATGCCAACTAAGGGTTGTGTCTGACGAACCTACCGACTCTTGGCTGGGGGTGTCTGATGTCACTTGGGATGAAGTGGATGACCGAGTCAACCATTCAAAAACTGCTGGGTTGCTGACACGACCGCTAGATGACACCGTGATTTCAGGCCTCTTGCTGTGACTCCTGCTGTCACACCCCCTTACTCTGCTGCAACCTGTGCCTGCGCCAGAAACATTTAGGCCACTGCCATTCCCCTGTGCAGGGCCTGGCACTTCTCTGTCTGACATACTGTTAGATCAAATAAATAAATAAAATGGAAATTAAAACACCCCCAAAAAAGTCTGTAATTTCCACACTTCACCACACAACGACTAATAATCCCTTTTTCCCCACTAATACAAGCCAAAAAATGCTACTAATGATATAACTGCACCGCACTAGGACAAATAAGACATAGGAATTGTTCCTTGTAATAAACCCTGTTAATGGCTGTATCAAACAGCACTTGCACCCCAATAACAAGAAAGGTTTGCTGGAATTACAGAGCTGTATAATGTCAATTTGGGTCCCCAGTCAGTGCAGCAAGGTGTGGTAGGAATGTTCCTATTACCAGGCTGTAACCTCCTCTACTGAACCCTGTTCTACATAAATGCTGTGGAATGATTCCTCCCTATCCTTTCCCTACACCTTGAATTATCTTTACCTGAACTTTTAAATCGCTTTTTTAGCATAATTAAGTTTTTTTTAGCACTGTCCCTAGCGCCTGCTGACGTCTCTCCCTGCACTAAGTACACTGGAAAATGGCAGAATCCAAGATGGCTGAGTCTATTTATAGGGCTTTGACATCACAGGGCTTCTGATTGGCTGCATGCATGGTATTATGGGTGATCCCTCATTCCCAAAGTTTTTTGCTCCATGTCCTAACACGGGCAGCAGCCATTTTATGAAAAAATGCGATTCATTACCACGAAGCGTGAGGAAATTCGGATTCGGTGCAAATCAAATTTTTCCAGAAATTCGGATCAAATTTCACTTTGTCAACTTCGATTCGCTCATCTCTATCCTTTTCACATCCGTATGTTCACAAAAAAAATGGAAATGAGACAAGGACTTCAAAATGGATGCGGTCGTGTGCATGAGGCCTTATAAGAGGCGCCCCTGTGTCACCACCACATGACCAGAACAGATTTTTATCCCCTACAAATAAACAGTGAGAGTTTCTATTGAGTGGCTACAGGCAGAGATATTTAAAACTGCGAGGAACTCATATACTAAACTAGAAAACTGTATAACTTTTCATTATATACTGAAGGATTTTTATTTGCTAATCACCCCTTTCAGTAGAGCAAGCTGTAGGAACCCTGTGTGATGCTTTATTTGCATTGTGCATCTCTGTGGGTTTCCCATCCTAACCTATACCAGGGTATACAGTACTTGCCATTTGCAGAAAGCTTTTGCAGATGTGAGCTGTGGGGAAATCTAGATAAATGTAGCGTATACCATCTAGACTGAAAATCAAAAAGGGTAATGTTTTGTACGACTTATTTTTTTCCCATTGTATCTAACCCCATAGTGTTGTATAGGTGTGTATAAATATTTGATATTATATTTCTAATGGGGACCACTCGTGTCTTGCAGCTAAAGATTATCGTTCCATTGACACTACAATTAACAAGCACAGTGCCAGCATGATTGTCATTACTACTGTCCTGCCCATTCTCCTAGCATTGTTCCTGGTCATCTTTACTACTATTCTACTCATGAAATGGTAAGTACTAACAGTTTTCAATGCTTTCATATTTAAGGACCATAATATTACAAAATCATTATCTTTGAGCGCACAGCAATGCATAAGCAAGGGATTTGTCACACATCTGCAGAAATGGCTTCAGCTCTCAAAGGAGTTCTCCACTTTGGACAATTCCTACCTGTTAGGCAGGTCCCTTTTGGAATAAACATTTTACGAGATGTTCCCCTGCTCGGAACTCAGGCAATTAGCTGTACCTGGAAGTAAATATTGAATTTCCCTGAAGTTCAATATGCAGAAAGCCAGGGGGAGGATGGGAGTGGTAGTGGTGGCACAGACAGAAGTACTAGAGGTTTACAGACGTCTTCAGTCTGATGCTCCCTGTGTCCATGCAGTCAATGGATGGTTCACCCTTTTTCCCTCTAAGCTGGCCCTTATGGGGATTTCCACCTGGTGGTAGTTGGCGTACCCTTTATGGTGAACGGTTGGTAGGGTGTGAGGCAGGAGGGTAGATGTAAGGGCTGGCAGATGGTACAGGCAATAACCAGGCCCAGTTTAGTTGAAACAGATAACAATCTCTTTACTGAGGATGGTAGTCAATGCAGAACAAGCATATATTAGGCACAATTCTGAGGTATTTCACAGTTGCTTTTCCCAAAGTGTGTAGGCAGTGACAATAATGGTAGTAACAGTCCCTTAGTCTCTCTCTATAGGTGCTAGCAATCTTCTCAGTTTATCACAGACATGTAAAACTCTCACATTCTGTAGTGGAATTCCCACAGTGGGGTGCAGATCTTCAAACGGACGGCCAATCCATTATAAAAGCGTCGTGGGCGCTGGAGCCAGTCTACCCTCACCACAAGCAGCAATGTCTATAGCCATACAGTAAACGAGTGTTATATTTGCTATCATGCACAGTCCCTTGTAATCCTCAATACGATTGCTTTTGCCCTGACAGCTTCTCCCTCCACAGAAGTGGTGTTTTTCCTGGAGAACAATTCTATTTCCTTACAATCAGCTTCTGCCAGGCTCACATACTATAACCTCATCCATAGCCTGAGCCACACTGATCTGTAAAACCAGCCACAACAATCCAGTTGGAGTAGTAAGAATTCTCATCCAAACGCTGCGTAAAAAACTAGCAGCATAAATTGACCTGCGGTGAGGATTTGAAATTTATGCAGTGGATCTCCACCATTGATTTCACCTTTCTAATGGAAATGGAGGGGAAAAAATGCATGTAATACAGGGATTGTGGATCCACAGCAAAAACTGCAGTGGACTTTTTTTCGTTGAATTATTAGGCATGCGTGGACATACTCCTAATCTGCCAGGGCCTATTGCGGGGCTTCACTAGGATGCACTCTCTGCACTGAGCTTCTCAATAGCTACGTTCCTCTGCTCTGAGTGACAACTGTACCATCCAACCTGGAGACCTGTATATCTGGAGGGGCTGTGAGGTAGATCAATGTAAAGAGCACATTACAGTGAAGCTCCACCCTGGGCACTTGCAAGAGCAGAATCTTGCAGAATAAACTTCATAGTTACACTACTCCTGATGATAAAAGCTCCACAAAAAGTATGTTTGTACTTCTCTTCCCAGGCCCATCCTAGTGCTGTCAGCAGTTTAGTACGTTCAAAAGTGTTGACAGACTTTCTGTTTGATGAAATAACTTTTTGTACAACTATTTAGACGTAAAATAAATTTGAATTAAAAATATTTTTATTCTTTTTTAGTTGCTGTTGCAGTGTTTTCACACCAACAAAATGTCAGCAGGAGCAATAAGAATGAATATTCAGAAACAGACAGTATTCGGCATCTGTTACTTTTGTCTGTTAGCTATATGTACCTGATTTTTTTGAAAGATGGGTAAAGCAGAATTCACTCACTTGCTTGAAAACAATATACATTTTAGAAAATTGCTTAACCTAAAGCATTTTGTTATTTATTCTGATCTCTGCATACAATAAGAGAGGTTCTGAAATATCCACACGCCTAAAGCCACTTTCAAATATGACAACATGGTATTCAGCCACATTGAAAATTAAAGTGACTGCGCGATACTTGGATTTGATAATCATTCTGGCTCCCTATGACCTAATTTAACATTAGTGGGTGTTTAAAGAGAATTTGTAACCTTTCCATGTCTGTTTTAGTAACTACTTGCTTTCCCATTGTAATACAAATTCTTGCGCATCTATTCTTATGACTCTGTTGTACCATTCCTATATTATACTGTCTAGAAGTTATGGTTTAATTACTAGTAGTTTGCAGTTAAAATTACTAGTAGTTTGCAGCTGGGTGTTACTGGTTGGGTGGGTGCCCCTGCAGTAACACCCACTCCTACACTGGACCTTCTTTGCAAACTGCTAGTAATTCACTTCATTCCAAAAATTCCAGCAGTAATAATAAAGGAATGGCACAACATGGAGTCATACGGATAGATGTTCCTGAATTGTTATTATATGTGGACTAGAAGTAGCTACTAAAACAATAGAAAAATGTCAGGAGAGGTGACGGGTCCTACTCCTCTCTAAGAAATATCTAATACTCTTCTAAGCTACAAGACTTCATTTCCCTTCTTCCCCTTCTTCCAGTGACTATGTCAGCTGTTCTAATCTTCTACATTCACTTAGCTTTTATTTAATTGCAGTGTTTGACTACCGGTTCCCCCATATTTCCACAGGGTTGGAACAGTAGTCTGAATGATCATTTTATGATCCTACAACTAACGGCTATGAACAAACATAGCAAAGATATAAACTCAGCTTAATAAAATGAATTATATAATATACATATGATTACTTTCCTGAAAATCTGTACAACTGTGTCATCCATATACTTTATTCTGAATCTCAAACTATGTCTTGTTGATATGTTTATATATTTATTTCACATACAGTAGTTGTGTCATCGTGAATTAATCAGCCAAACACATACAAAATGGTGTCAGTGTTTTTTTTTCCATTAAAATTATATGTATGTAGCAGTACGATGGTTGTGCTTTGACCTCATTAACTATGATAGTCTAATTAAAGAGTTAAAGTTGCCCCTCAAAACAAATTAACCCTACAAAATGATATTTTTTGACTAAACAGTCAATTTGTTCTGAACAGAATTTTATAAATGTTTGCAAATTTATTAAAAAAGAAAGTAACATTTTGTATGGATATAAGTATTCAGACCCTTTTCTATGACACTTGACATTTAGCTCTGTGGGCCTCTGGTTTGTCTTGGTCATCTCTGAGATGTTTTTTACACCTTGATTAGAGTCCACTTGTGGTAAATACAGATGATTAGGCATGATTTAGAAAAACATAGCCCTGTCTACATAAAGTCTCACAGCTGACAATGCATATCCAAGCAAAAACCAAGCTATGAAGAGGAAATAACTGCCTGTACAGCTCAGAGACAGGATTGTGTGGAGGCACAGACCTGGAAAAGGGTACAAAGAAGTTCTGCTGCATTGAAAATTCCAAAAAGTACATGGGGCTATATAATTCTTAAATGGAAGAAGTTTGGAACAACTAGGACTCTTCCTAGAACTGTCTGCCCCACCAAACTGAGATGGGCCACCGATGAATAGAGGAAAACTGAGATGACAGTTTCTAGCTGAATACTGTTGTGAATGGGAGGTGTATCTATAATAGTGATGAGCGGCAGGGGCAATATTCGAATTCGCAATATTTCGCTAATATTCGCCCAAATATTCGTCGTATATTCGCGAATTCTCGAATTCGCAAGTATTTTCTTGATTGCAAAAATCGGCAATGTAATATGTGCGTATATGCTTATATTTAAGCCTAGTCCAAAAACCCTACAAAATAGCGCTAGGGCTTATTTTCGGGAAAACACAGTAGAAGTTTTCTGAGAAAATGGTTAGCACAGCAGAACATTACAATAGCTTTATATGCAGATAGAGTGTGCTCCAATATATTTGCGATTGCGTAAATCGGCAATCAATGATGCATATATTTTTTAGCAATATGTGCAACTTCACATTTTAGCAGTTCTGACTATATATTACTGATTGGTGCACTAAGTATTGTTGTGACATCACAGCACTATGTCTGTAGCATGTATGTATGGACAGCAGAACCTATCACACTACCTAACACACTGCACTGCAACCCATCAGCTACACTATATCAGGATATAACCTACACTGACTATCTCCCACTAACTATCTGTAATATATATATATATATATATATATATATATAAAAGTAAAAAATCGGACTGCACTCCATGGAGTGCAGTCCGATTTTTAACTTTTTATAAGTGGGTAAGCACCTTTTACCATACTTGGATATTGCACCCGTCTATTTTCCATACTTTTTTAGGGTGGTGCTGCCAGTGTTTTTTTTCCCATATATATATATATATATATATATATATATATATATATACAGTACAGACCAAAAGTTTGGACACACCTTCTTATTCAAAGAGTTTTCTTTATTTTCATGACTATGAAAATTGTAGATTCACACTGAAGGCATCAAAACTATGAATTAACACATGTGGAATTATATACATAACAAACAAGTGTGAAACAACTGAAAATATGTAATATTCTAGGTTCTTCAAAGTAGCCACCTTTTGCTTTGATTACTGCTTTGCACACTCTTGGCATTCTCTTGATGAGCTTCAAGAGGTAGTCCCCTGAAATGGTTTTCACTTCACAGGTGTGCCCTGTCAGGGTTAATAAGTGGGATTTCTTGCCTTATAAATGGGGTTGGGACCATCAGTGGCGTTGAGGAGAAGTCAGGTGGATAGACAGCTGATAGTCCTACTGAATAGACTGTTAGAATTTGTATTATGGCAAGAAAAAAGCAGCTAAGTAAAGAAAAACTAGTGGCCATCAATACTTTAAGAAATGAAGGTCAGTCAATCAGCCGAAAAATTGGGAAAACTTTGAAAGTAAAGGCTATTTGACCATGAAGGAGGGTGATGGGGTGCTGCGCCAGATGACCTGGCCTCCACAGTCACCGGACCTGAACCCAATCGAGATGGTTTGAGGTGAGCTGGACTGCAGAGTGAAGGCAAAAGGGCCAACAAGTGCTAAGCATCTCTGGGAACTCCTTCAAGACTGTTGGAAGACCATTTCAGGGGACTACCTCTTGAAGCTCATCAAGAGAATGCCAAGAGTGTGCAAAGCAGTAATCAAAGCAAAAGGTGGCTACTTTGAAGAACCTAGAATATGACATATTTTCAGTTGTTTCACACTTGTTTGTTATGTATATAATTCCACATGTGTTAATTCATAGTTTTGATGCCTTCATAGTCATGAAAATAAAGAAAACTCTTTGAATGAGAAGGTGTGTCCAAACTTTTGGTCTGTACTGTATATATATATATAAAAGCTAACTAACTAACTATCTAATGTACCGTATTTTCTGCCCTATAAGACACACCTGCCCATAAGACGCACCTAGGTTTTTGAGGAGGAAAATAAGAAAAAAATTTTTTTTAACCAAAAGGTGTGCTTTTGGTGGGTTTTGAACTAATGGTGGTCTGTGGAAGACACTATTTTGGGGGATCTGTGGAAGACACTGTTATGGAGGGGATCTGTGGATGACACACTGTTATGGGGGATCTGTGGATGACACACTGTTATGGGGGATCTGTGGATGGCACTGTTATGGGCATCTGTGGATGACACTGTTATGGGGATCTGTTGATGACACTGTTATGGGGGGGATCTAAGGATGACACATATATAGCATCTTATGCTATATATGTGTCATCCACAGATCCCCCCTATAACAGTGTCCCTGTGTAAATAGCGAATGACCCCCAATACAGGGGCTGGGGGCCGGGGGCCGGAAACTGATACTGGAATGGCAGCGGCGCCCAGTGCAGTCACTGTATTCTATTACACCGGGCCCCTCTCACTGTAGTATTCATATCTAGCGTGTAGGCATGGGCGCTTTGTTAAACTATAGCAATTCTTTGCAGCAGTAGAGAAATCCACTGTAGTACTCACTTGAAATTCCCATAGCAGGCAGGTCGGGCGGCAGCGTAACGTCACTCACTACGTCATGTGCCTGCTTCATTCATAAAGTAGGAGGAGCAGGCGCATGACTTAGTGAGTGACGTAACGTCACTCACTAAGTCATGCGCCTGCTCCTGCCACCCGGAAAACAAGACACGTCCCACGGCGCGAATTACCGTCAACCAGTCACCAGGGTCAAGAAGGAATCTTTTATTGCAGCAATACAACGCGTTTCGGGGAATCACTCCCCTTCATCAGGTACAAAAAAGCTGCACAAGTGTAACAGCAGCAGCTGCACACATTTTTATACATACAAAGGTACCGCCTTAGGGAGGTCACAAAATCAGAAGGGAGGGGTTCTGGGTGTTGCCTAGATGGATAGTGGCAAATATAGTGTGTATATCAGCAGGTCCTCACAATGGGCCGCCGATGTGCACACCCCAATTGTATTTATACAGTATGAAGCAAGAAAATCGCACTGATGACAATCTATATGATGAAAATCTCAAATGACTACGCCCATATGGGGGCCGACCCTAAAGTGTATACAATTAGAAGCGCATCAAATAGCGCATCAAAACGGCCCCTGACCGCGCACACTAATGATGCGGTCCTGTTGCAAGTTCAGGACCCGCATCACATGAGCAGAGTCCAGTCACGTGAGGACCGTTACCTGGTTGCAGAGACGCTTCGACAGTAAGATAGCCGTCTGCTATAGAAAAACTGGTTTGCGTCTTCAGGCCCGACATCATGTGATGATGGTGAGGTCACGTGAGGGGCGCTGCTAAGTAACAGAGGACGCTCTCACCTGAAGGCCGCTACTAAATCGCAAAGACATTCTCAGAATGCCAGAGCGGTCCACAAAATTCTAATGTATAATAGAAAATGAGGATCATATACATGTATTGATGCCCTACAAACACAATGATTAGATTCCTGAAAAAAGGACATTACAGGTGCATACAAATATGAGAGAGTGGCATGATATAGCCTTAGAAAAGGTAAAAAATATTAATATAAAAATATTAAATGAATATATATATATAAATATATAATTAATACATAAAAGTGCACTGTGTGCACACTTCTAGAATGATAAAAATAGGATTAAATAATTTATGCCACACATTTGAAATGCTGGATAAAACATTCTTTCTGGTAAAGAGAATATTAATAAATTGGAGCACTATGTGATCCAAACATATGATATTATGATAAAATAATAATAAAATAAATGGCAGTTGCCAGTGTAGAATCTATGGGGTGGAGGCGGATGCACGCGTGCAGTGGATGAAAATACACGCATACACCCACAGTCCCCCCAAGGGAGATATAACTACCACTAAAAACTGCCATATTGGTATTGCAGCTTGCAATTCCACCTATTGTATCATAAAAAAGGGGGGTACAAGACAACAGACGAGAATAATCAGGGTCTAGATCTAATACAATTAAAGGGATATCTATTTCTCATAATCTCCATTGGTAGACTAGTGGTATTGATGATTGATTGTGTTAGATCTATAGGTTAATTTCAAATGCCTCATTTAAACCCTGAGGATTCAGGCTATTAAGTTTATATAAATCCAGCAAAATCAATAGACATTGATGTAATGGGTGTAGGTATACAGCAGAATATCCAGCGTTGAAACAAAAACCCCTTAAAAATACAAATACTTTATTGGTATGCGTTAAAAGGATCCCATAAGGGTCCACTAGATAATTACTAGTAGGTGTACACACAAGAAAAAATTGACCAATAGCCACATCCAGAAAGGAAAATATACCTGGGGTATGGGAAGTTATATCCCTAAATCTACCCCTATCCTATAAACCTCAGCCCAGGGAGGGCTCCTGATGGTGGAGGCCCCCTGTCCGCGTACCTATACTGCTACCCCTAACTGTACCCTAAAGGGGTGTCGCAGAGATGGCAGACAGTTCAAACCAGGTATGAGATATGGATATTGAAATACCAGCTATAAAGGTGGACTGGATGGGAAAAGATTATTAAGTTTATAGATCCAGAACATTTCACGTCTTTTAATTGTTTGTATAATGTTCCGGGTGTCGGCATGAATTTTTTCTATAGGTTACACGGAAATGCTTGAGAATAGACCCTGATGTTTATCCGTAATATGTCTTGATACACTATGTTGCATAAATTTCTTCTTGGTGTTTGAACGATGCTTATTCAGCCTGTTACGCAATGTTTGTGTGGTGCGACCTACGTACTGTAGTCCACATTGGCATTCGAGCACGTAGATCACATTGTTTGACCCACAGTCCATTGGTTGCTTGATGTTAAAAATCTCCCCAGTGGTGTTATTACGAAAAGAAGTGGAGTTTCGTATAGTAAGGCAACATAAACATTTGGGTTGTCTGCATTTTGTACTACCCACGGGTCTAGATGGCATAAATGAACTAGCATTTGGCTACGTAGCTTACTGGGTGCTAACAGATTTTTGAGGGTTTTTGCTCTCCTGAAAGTAAGATGCGGGTGGCTTGGTAAGGATTTGCCTATGTAGGGGTCTTTTTTGATAATATGCCAATGCTTGAAAAGAATATTTCTCACATCCTTATGGTTGCTACTATAGGTAGTGATGAAATTGGCGCCCCATTTGTTATTTGGCTGTTTATCCTTTGCCTGATCTTTATGGCTAACTAATAGGCAATTTTCTTGTGTAAGGGCCTTAGCTCGATTGTAAGCCGCCTCAATAACTCTGTTTTCTGGGCACACTTTAGTCCCCTTAGTGCCAATTGGGCACAGTTTAAATGCCACGGGCTACCTGAGCATTGTTTCTGACCATGTCCATCCCTTCATGACCACCATGTACCCATCCTCTGATGGCTACTTCCAGCAGGATAATGCACCATGTCACAAAGCTCGAATCATTTCAAATTGGTTTCTTGAACATGACAATGAGTTCACTGTACTAAAATGGCCCCCACAGTCACCAGATCTCAACCCAATAGAGCATCTTTGGGATGTGGTGGAACGGGAGCTTCGTGCCCTGGATGTGCATCCCTCAAATCTCCATCAACTGCAAGATGCTATCCTATCAATATGGGCCAACATTTCTAAAGAATGCTATCAGCACCTTGTTGAATCAATGCCACGTAGAATTAAGGCAGTTCTGAAGGCAAAATGGGGTCCAACACCGTATTAGTATGGTGTTCCTAATAATTCTTTAGGTGAGTGTGTATATATATATATATATGAAAAAAGACGGCAGCACTCCAAAATTGTGCTGAAAATAAGTGAATGGTTTATTTTCATGTTTATACATTGTTTTATTGATTAATCATGTAAATTTATTGTGTGTATATTGTTTTCACTATTTATATATGACACTGTGCACATGTTTATTTATATTTATGGATGTAACGGATCACCTGGCACCCCGACCGGGTACCTCCGTTGAATGAATGCTCCTAGTGCTTTCCGAGGACTCCAAGCACTCCACTTGACACCGTACGCACTGCAGACCCCACGAACCGCCGAAGCTTGGTTGAGGTCTCACCGTCTCCTACCCACCCTGGACCTACGACAAGGCTCCAGGCTCCAGTGGGTGGACCTCTCCTAAAACCCGAGATCAGGAACAGCCCTTAAAAGAGCTAGTAGTTATAGCCAGGGGAGTATACACGTATAGCAATCCCCACACACATGAGACGAGGCTCTATGTTGAAGGTGAAACAGGAACTGACTGTACTTCACGTACAGCCTCTTTTATTCACAAACCAAAAACATAGTACTGCCCACAGGGGTTTGAAATACAACCAATCAGTAATTAACAACACATACAATGTAACTACAGCAACCAATCGTTCACGCCCCCAGAGGACCAGAATGAAGACTGGGACATAGGACAACATATCCCCACAATGCATCATGGTCTCCTCCCCTCTGTCTGGAGACAACCTGAGGAGCAATCCAATTATCTCTCAGAACAAAGGGAGATCGCCAATACACATGTAGATACAACAGGACAGACATCACCATTTAAACACACAATGGGACAATGGCACAATAGAAACACACCCAGCATTTTCCTCCCAAGCTGACAAGTTACAATTATTATAGATTGTTACAACTTTGTGAGTTTACATTGTCCATACATATAACTTACATTAATTCAAACAGTATAACGTGGGGACAAACCTATCCAAAATTCACTTGAATCGGTTCAGGGGTTTAAAAGTTAGTATATGGCCCATAATCCTGGGGCAAGAGGCCAGCAGCCAGTCCTCTCCAAAACCCAGTGGCGAGGTCGGTTTCGCCACAATGGGGTTCACTATAAAGGTAAATAACATGATGACTTTATTCAGTGGCTTGATAAGATTATGATACCAATTTTATATAGTTTTTTACTGTTTTACTACTTTTGCATCATAAAGTCACTTCTTTACTAAAAATCAATATTTTTGCATCACCATATTCTAAGACACATAACTTATTCCATCAAGGCAAATGTGCGGGGGCTTGTTTTTGCTTGAGGAGCTGTAGAGCAGTATTTTTTTTTTTACTATTTTGGCATACATATGACTTTTTGATAACTTTTTATACCATTTAGGAGGAAGTGAGGTGACCAAAATCTGTAATTCTGTCATATCTATTTTTACTTTTTTTCTATTGTGTTCGCCACGCAGGATAAAAATTGTGTTTGCTTTAGAGATTGGGTGGTCTTTATGGACACAGTGATACCAATTATGCATAGTTTATTTTTATTTTTTCAGATTTTAACCAAGAACTGGATTTGGAGGATTTTCTTTCAATTTGAAATTATTAATTTCTCCAAAAAAGTTTTTTTTAATCCCACTAGGGGACTTGAACTTACATTCATCTGATCACTAGAGATGGCCCGAATAGTTCGCCGGTGAATAGATCCCGGCAAACATAGCTTGTTCGAGTTCGCCGCGGCGGGCGAACATATGCGATGTTCGGTCCACCCCCTATACATCATCATTGAGTAAACTTTGACCCTGTACCTCACAGTCAGCAGACACATTCCAGCCAATCAGCAGCAGACCCTCCCTCCCAGACCCTCCTACCTCCTGGACAGCATCCATTTTAGATTCATTCGGAATCTGCATTCTCAGTGAGTGACAGTGCTGCTGCTGCTGATTCAATAGGGAAAGCGTTAGCTAGGGCAGTGTTCTGTGTCCACAGACTCATCTGCTGTAAGGACAGCGTCCTGACAGCACCCCAAAAAGCCCTTTTCAGGGCTGGTACATCAGTCTGCTTTTATTTTTATATATATATATATATATATATATATATATATATTTATTGCAGTTGCCTGCCCGTGTGTGAGAGGCTGCAGGCTCAGTCACAGACAGTACTGTGTGCACACCATTCATACAGGGTGTGACAGAAAATAACTTGCAGATAAAAAAAAATTATATTTAATCTTTTTCTGTGATCTAATCACAGTTGCAAGCCCGTGTGTGTCAGGCCCATACAGACTGTATTGTGGCCACTGGCTAGTGGCTAGTCCTCCACTTATACCGTTACAGGGTGTCACTCACTCACAAATACCTTGCAGATAAAAAAAAATTATATTTAATATTTTTCTGTGATATAATCCCATTTGCAAGCCCGTGTGTGTCAGGCCCACACAGACTGTATTGTGGCCACTGACTAGTGGCTAGGCCTCCACTTATACCGTTACAGGGTGTCACTCACTCACAAATACCTCGCAGATAAAAAAAAAATCTATTTAATATTTTTCTGTGATATAATCACAGTTGCAAGCCAGTGTGTGTCAGGCCCACACAGACTGTATTGTGGCCACTGGCTAGTGGCTAGACCTCCACTTATACCGTTGCAGGGTGTCACTCACTCACAAATACCTCGCAGATAAAAAAAAAATCAATTTAATATTTTTCTGTGATATAATCACAGTTGCAAGCCAGTGTGTGTCAGGCCCACACAGACTGTACTGTGCCCACTGGCCACCACTTATATAGGGTGGCACAGTACCTTGCACGCATAGTAACACTTATCTAATAAAAAATGACAGGCAGAGGCAGGCCAAGCCGCAGGGGCCGTCGTGTTCGTGGTGCTGTCATTTCCACTGGCCCTGAAATAATGCCCAGTGTTCAGAGGCCACGTACCCTGAACCCAAAAAATTCAGAGAAAATAGTTGACTGGCTTACACAGGACACCCAATCTTCAACAGCTTCCGCTAAGAACCTTGACGCACCATCCTCCTCCAGCTCAGCTTTGGTCACCTGCTCTCAAGTTACCACTCTCCCGCCCGCCGCCACCACCACCACAGCCACCACAGCCACCACAGCCGCTTCACTTGATCCCTCAGAGGAGTTATTTACACATCATTTGGATGAAATTTGTGATGCGCAACCATTATTGCCAGAGGATGGAGATAACAGGGATATGTCTCAGTCAGGCAGCATTACACACATGGACGTACAGTGTGATGATGATGATGATGTTGTACCCGCTGCTGCTTCCTTTGCTGAGGTGTCAGATACAAGTGATGTGGTTGATGATGACGATGTGTCCGTGGATGCCTTGTGGGTGCCTGCTTGAAGAGAAGAAGAAGAGGGGGAAAGTTCAGAAGGGGAGACAGAGAGAAGGAGGAGACGAGTTGGAAGCAGGGGGAGGTCATCGCAAGGAGCTAGTGGCAAAGTCAGACATCCTGTATCGGCACCCGGGGTCAGCCAGACAGCACGCCAATCAACACATGCTGCTGCCACCACCAGAATGCCGTCATTGCAAAGCTCAGCAGTGTGGCTTTTTTTTGTGTGTCTGCCTCTGACAACAGCGATGCCATTTGCAACCTGTGCCAAAAGAAACTGAGTCGTGGGAAATCCAACACCCACCTAGGTACAACTGCTTTGAGAAGGCACATGATCGCACATCACAAACGCCTATGGGATCAACACATGATGACGACTAGAAGCAGCACACAAGCTCAAAGCCACCATCCTCCTCCTGGTCCAGCATCTTCAGCCACGTCAACCACTGCTGTCCTCCTTGCCCCCTCTCAACCACCCACCACTCCGCCTCTCACCTTCAGCAGTTCCATCTCATCTGCCCACAGTCAGGTGTCTGTAAAAGAAATGTTTGAGCGTAGGAAGCCAATGTCCCAGAGTCACCCCCTTGCCCGGCGTCTGACAGCTGGCTTGACGGAACTCTTAGCACGCCAGCTTTTACCATACCAGCTGGTGGAGTCTGAGGCCTTCAAAAAATTTGTCGCTATTGGGACACCACAGTGGAAGGTACCCGGACAAATTTTTTTTTTCAAAAAAGGCAATCCCAAACCTCTACTCAGTGATTGAAAAGGAAGTCAAGGCATCTCTGGCATACAGTGTTGGGGCAAGGGTCCATCTGACCACTGATACCTGGTCTTCAAAGCACGGTCAGGGCAGGTATATCACCTACACTGCGCATTGGGTCAACCTGCTGACGGCTGACAAGCATGGAATGCGTGTCTCTGCAGCGGAGTTGGTGACACCGCCACGACTTGCAGGCAGGCCTACTGCCACCTCCTCTACTCCTCCTACTCCATCCTCTTCCATAACCTCCTCGGCTGAGTCCTCTACTGCTGCTGCGTCTGGCTGCACATCAACTGAATCCTTTCAGCTCCCCAGGGGCTATTCCACATCCCGGATACGACAGTGTCACGCTGTCTTGGGGTTGACTTGCCTGAAAGCAGAGAGCCACACTGGACCAGCACTCCTGTCCGCCCTGAACGTACAGGTGGATCAGTGGCTGACCCCGCACCAACTGGAGATTGGCAAAGTGGTGTGTGACAATGGAAGCAATTTGTTGGCGGCATTGAATTTGGGCAAGTTGTCACATGTGCCGTGCATGGCACATGTATTGAATCTCATCGTACAACGCTTTGTGTCTAAGTACCCAGGCTTACAGGACGTCCTCAAGCAGGCCAGGAAGGTGTGTGGCCATTTCAGGCGTTCCTACACGGCCATGGCGCACTTTTCAGACATTCAGCGCCGAAACAACATGCCAGTGAGGCGCTTGATTTGTGACAGCCCGACACGTTGGAATTCAACACTCCTAATGTTCGACCGCCTGCTCCAACAAGAAAAAGCCTTCAACGAGTATTTGTATGACCGGGGTGCTAGGACAGCCTCTGCGGAGCTGGGAATTTTTTTGCCACGTTACTGGACGCTCATGCGCAATGCCTGTAGACTCATGCGTCCTTTTAAGGAGGTGACAAACCTAGTCAGTCGCACCGAAGGCACCATCAGCGACCTCATCCCATTTGTTTTCTTCCTGGAGCGTGCCCTGCGAAGAGTGCTGGATCAGACTGTAGATGAGCGTGAAGAGGAAGAGTTGTGGTCACCATCACCACCAGAAACAGCCTTGTCATCATCGCTTGCTGGACCTGCGGCAACGCTGGAAGAGGAGTCTGAGGAAGAGGACTCAGAGGAGGAATGTGGCTTTGAGGAGGAGGAAGACCAACCACAGCAGGCATCCCAGGGTGCTCGTTGTTGTCACCTATCTGGGACCCGTGGTGTTGTACGTGGCTGGGGTGAAGAACAGACCGTCAATGACATCAGTGAGGACGAGGAACGGGAAATGAGTAGCTCGGCATCCAACCTTGTGCAAATGGGGTCTTTCATGCTGTCATGTCTGTTGAGGGACCCTCGTATAAAAAGGATGAAGGAGAATGACCTGTACTGGGTGGCCACGCTACTAGACCCCCGGTATAAGCAGAAAGTGGCGGAAATGTTACCAACTTACCGAAAGTAAGAAAGGATGCAGCAGTTCAAAACAAAACTAAAAAATATGCTTTACACAGCTTATAAGGGGGATGTCACAGCACAATGGGAATCTAACAGGGGAAGAGGTGAAAGTAATCCTCCTCTTACCACGACCACGGCGGCAAGGACAGGACGCTTTACAGATGTGTTGTTGATGGAGGACATGCAGAGCTTTTTCAGTCCTACACATCGCCACAGCCCTTCGGGATCCAGCCTTAGAGAACGACTCGACCGACAGGTAGCAGACTACCTCGCCTTAACCTCAGATATCGACACTCTGAGGAGCAATGAACCCCTTGACTACTGGGTGTGCAGGCTTGACCTGTGGCCTGAGCTATCCCAGTTTGCGATAGAACTTCTGGCCTGCCCCGCTTCAAGTGTCCTGTCAGAAAGGACCTTCAGTGCAGCAGGAGGCATTGTCACTGACAAAAGAAGTCGCCTCGGTCAGAAAAGTGTTGATTACCTCACCTTCATTAAGGTGAATGAGGCATGGATCCCGAAGGGACTGACAGTGGGGGATACGTTTGACTAACAAAGGGCCTGATGACATGCCTTGGCCTCAAAATGGTCCCCATGCTGCTGTATTTAATGTCTGTATACCGGATGACTTTCGTGAATTCTCCGCCACCAACTAGGGTTCAAGCCACAATGTTTTAGTCACCTTTCTGCCTTGAAAACATCAATTTTTCCGGCCGCTGCTACAACAACGGCTGCAACAATAACATTATTTTTCAGGCATGTGTACATGCCTAATTTTTCTGGCCTCTGGTGCTGCACTGTGGCTGCAAAAACAAAACAAAAAAAAAGGCACATACAAGTGTCAATTCCCCTTCGTGATCGTTATCTTGTTGTGGTGAAGGGGCTTGCGTATCACAATGAAGTGATCATCACCTCTATGAGTGTGTTGGCAATGTTGCCACACCCCAGATGATAAGGTCGTTGCTTCTTTATGATCAGACCAAAAGCGATCGGCTGGATAATTTTTCATAGAAAAAACATACATTTTTTTATATTTTTTTTTTAAGTTGTATGGGTGGGTTTTTAACACATAAAATAAAAAAAATCATAATAAAGTCTCTTAATAGTTTATTAGAAATAATGCAGACAATTAAAAAAATCCCCATCAATTCCAATACAAAGCAAGTACAAAGCTCAGAACTAAATTATTCCAGGATGTCGTAATGGTTCGTTAATTCGACAATGGTTAATCAATTCGACACACGTCCCCGGATAGGGGACGTAACAGGGATTAAACTGATAGGAATAGTACTAGTTAAGACACCACTCATATAGGGTGTCACAGCACATTGCTCCGTGCACGCGCAGTGCCCCAACTTGGGAGTAAGAGGACCGACAAAGCTGCTTTTTCCATCTCCCGGTTCCTAAAATCAATTCATTTTGGTGTATCAGAGTTGGTCTGTCACTGTGAAGGCAGTCGAAGGTACCCGGCCTAAATTTTTTTTCACAAAAGGCAATCCCACCCTGATATGGAACGTAACAGGGATTAAACTGATGAGAATAGTACTACAGAAAAAAGCACTCATATTGGGTGTGACAGTAAATTGCACGGCGCAGACGCAGTGACCGTGGCGTGGATTCAAACAAAGAGGAAGGAGCCAGCACTTTTTTAACCATCTCCCCGTTCGAAAAATCTATTTAATAAATGGACCCCAGATTGGGGACGTAACAGGGATTAAACTGATGAGAAGAAAGAACTACAGAAAATACCACTCATATCGGGTGGGGCAGTAAATTGCACGGCGCAGACTCAGTGACCGTGGCGTGGATTCAAACAAAGGGGAGGGAGCCAGCATTTTTTTAACCATCTCCCCGTTCGAAAAATCTATTTAATAAATTGACCCCAGATTGGGGACGTAACAGGGATTAAACTGATGAGAAGAGAGAACTACAGAAAATACCACTCATATCGGGTGGGGCAGTAAATTGCACGGAGCAGATGCAGTGACCGTGGCGTGGATTCAAACAAAGGGGAGGGAGCCAGCATTTTTTTAACCATCTCCCCGTTCGAAAAATCTATTTAATAAATTGACCCCAGAATGGGGACGTAACAGGGATTAAACTGATGTTTAGAGAGAACTACAGAAAATACCACTCATATCGGGTGGGGCAGTAAATTGTACTTTACAGACGCAGTGACCGTGGATTCAAACAAAGAGGAGGGAGCCAGCATTTTTTTAACCATCTCCCCGTTCGAAAAATCAATTCAATTCACCTTTCGGGGACCCTTGGTGTTGTACGTGGCTGGGTGGAGGATGAAACCTTCAATGACATCAATGGGACATGGCTAGCTTGGTATCCAACCTTGAACAAATGGGGAGTTTGCGGTTGGGCAAATGGACTGTTTGCGATTGTTTGCGGTGCATTAAAAGGGGAGTTTGGTCTGTCAATGTCTGTGAAGCGGGCGTAACCCTTATACTACCTGATCGATACAACATCATACCTGATCGTATACACACACTGGATGTTTTAAACCACGTTGTTAAAAAAAAATTGGATTGTTAGGTGATTTATGCCCTTTATGGATTAAAATCCAACTCTGCGTCAACTACATAATTTTCCATGGGAGTTTTGCCATGGATCCCCCTCCAGCATGCCACAGTCCAAGTGTTAGTCCCCTTGAAACAACTTTTCCATCACTACTGTGGCTAGAAAGAGTCCCTGTGGGTTTTAAAATTCGCCTGCCTATTGAAGTCTATGGCGGTTCGCCTGTTCGCGAACATTTGCAGAAATTCGCGTTCGGCGTTCGCGAACGGAAAATTTTATGTTTGCGACATCACTACTGATCACTGCTAAAATACATTTGCATTCGCACATTACCATCACCACACACCTTCATCATCACTATGTGCTTACTTTTACAGACATCTATGTATATTCTATCATCTCCATTCTTTAATTCTTTCTGCTCTAGTTTTCATTCCAGATTTATCTTCCACATCTATGACACTCACTTAACAAACCCCCTCTCATCATCACATATTAGCTTATCCATACACAAGCAAAATCTCTCTCATTCTCATGTGATCTCAACTCACTTTTTGCTCTCATTTATCCAAAAGTGTAGTCTTGCGCGATCTCGCTGGATCTCGTTACTGTCCCTACATAGACACCACACTCAGCGTCCTTTGCACATACCTAGCATCATATGCGCTCCTCCCCACATCGCTACTACTCTGTACCTCTGGTAAGTCTCTGGTAAGTCTCTATGCCGGCCCTGGGGCTGCTCCCCACTCCACACATTATCTTCTATTGCTCACCTCAAGGCAGCACCAGGTATGCACAAGAGGGGGGCAGCAGAAGGGCCATGGGCAATGAGTGCTTTTATTGTGGCAAAGGGGTTAGGTTAAGAAATTGGCTAGGTGCACCCCTGATGCTGCCATATTATTACGTCTCCTCTATATCCTAGTTTTAGCTATACCAAGGAATATCAGTAAGTTTATTGCCTAAGAAGACTTTGATCCAACAATACCACTTAATGCTTGACTGTCCATTTTGCTACATTATTTACTCCAGCTTTGTACCTAGACTACATCAACCCCTTTAGACATTATATCTGTCTATGCCTATGTTCTATGATGTACACTTGCTGTGCTTACCCTCAGCTACGGATGACACTCTGCAGCTCCCTAGGTGCAGATTTCTACCCAATGTATCCTGACCACTTTGGCTATATGTATACCCTTTGGACATAAGTAGGTTTTTAACCTGCATTACTCTATATTCCCTATCACCCTTACTGTTACCTCATATTATGTAATGTTATACTAGCAGAAGGACCCGGCTTTGCACGGGTATATTTAATCTTTTTCACTTAATGTTTGTGTGTTTTGTTAAAAGATATCAACACTATCCACTATAACAGTGAACTCCACAGCCCCCCCACCACTTAATAGTGATGGACGAATATCTGCTGGGACGGTGCCTGAATGCGATCAAATGTTCACGAACCACAAGTTTGCGGCGGGTCCCTTTAATGGCAGGCGAACCTGAAAAACCTCCAGGTCATATTTGCAGCCACAAAATACTTACTAGATGTGCACACATAGTCCCACAACATGGACACTGACAAACCAGAAGTATTAAGCGAATCTGCGATCTACAAGCATTATTTTTTTAATGCGAAATTCCGGCAAAGTATTAATCGCAAGAGCACATGAGCTAGGAAGGCATGGCCTACAGCAACTGGTTTGCACTGACTAGAAATTACATGGATGCGATGGTTGGAACCAAGTTCAGCGACGAAGAGGAAGAACTCCTGTTGACTGTAAGTAATCTTACATTAAAGCAGTGTATTTGATTACATTTCACCTGCATGTCTGAACAATCGCTTTATATGCATAAAGAGTGTTATGAAAAAATCACCTGTGCGACCTTCTGCGATTAGAATTTTTCTTAAGTGCACAAAACTTCACATTTTATAAGGTCTCACTAGATATTAGTGATTGTTGCACTAAGTATTCCCGTGACATCACACCCTCTATGTTAGTAGCATATTTGTATGGAAAGCAGAGAAATATCTTTCACATGCACATTGCACATCCATTGTCATGCCGCACACTATATACCACACACACACACACACACACACACACACTATATACCGTACACACACACTATATACCGCACACACACACTATATACCGCACACACACACACACTATATACCGCACACACACACTACAGGGAGTGCAGAATTATTAGGCAAGTTGTATTTTTGAGGATTAATTTTATTATTGAACAACAACCATGTTCTCAATGAACCCAAAAAACTCATTAATATCAAACCTGAATATTTTTGGAAGTAGTTTTTAGTTTGTTTTTAGTTTTAGCTATTTTAGCGGGATATCTGTGTGTGCAGGTGACTATTACTGTGCATAATTATTAGGCAACTTAACAAAAAACAAATATATACCCATTTCAATTATTTATTTTTACCAGTGAAACCAATATAACATCTCAACATTCACAAATATACATTTCTGACATTCAAAAACAAAACAAAAACAAATCAGTGACCAATATAGCCACCTTTCTTTGCAAGGACACTCAAAAGCCTGCCATCCATGGATTCTGTCAGTGTTTTGATCTGTTCACCATCAACATTGCGTGCAGCAGCAACCACAGCCTCCCAGACACTGTTCAGAGAGGTGTACTGTTTTCCCTCCTTGTAAATCTCACATTTGATGATGGACCACAGGTTCTCAATGGGGTTCAGATCAGGTGAACAAGGAGGCCATGTCATTAGATTTTCTTCTTTTATACCCTTTCTTGCCAGCCACGCTGTGGAGTACTTGGACGCGTGTGATGGAGCATTGTCCTGCATGAAAATCATGTTTTTCTTGAAGGATGCAGACTTCTTCCTGTACCACTGCTTGAAGAAGGTGTCTTCCAGAAACTGGCAGTAGGACTGGGAGTTAAGCTTGACTCCATCCTCAACCCGAAAAGGCCCCACAAGCTCATCTTTGATGATACCAGCCCAAACCAGTACTCCACCTCCACCTTGCTGGCGTCTGAGTCGGACTGGAGCTCTCTGCCCTTTACCAATCCAGCCACGGGCCCATCCATCTGGCCCATCAAGACTCACTCTCATTTCATCAGTCCATAAAACCTTAGAAAAATCAGTCTTGAGATATTTCTTGGCCCAGTCTTGACGTTTCAGCTTGTGTGTCTTGTTCAGTGGTGGTCGTCTTTCAGCCTTTCTTACCTTGGCCATGTCTCTGAGTATTGCACACCTTGTGCTTTTGGGCACTCCAGTGATGTTGCAGCTCTGAAATATGGCCAAACTGGTGGCAAGTGGCATCTTGGCAGCTGCACGCTTGACTTTTCTCAGTTCATGGGCAGTTATTTTGTGCCTTGGTTTTTCCACACGCTTCTTGCGACCCTGTTGACTATTTTGAATGAAACGCTTGATTGTTCGATGATCACGCTTCAGAAGCTTTGCAATTTTAAGAGTGCTGCATCCCTCTGCAAGATATCTCACTATTTTTGACTTTTCTGAGCCTGTCAAGTCCTTCTTTTGACCCATTTTGCCAAAGGAAAGGAAGTTGCCCAATAATTATGCACACCTAATATAGGGTGTTGATGTCATTAGACCACACCCCTTCTCATTACAGAGATGCACATCACCTAATATGCTTAATTGGTAGTAGGCTTTCGAGCCTATACAGCTTGGAGTAAGACAACATGCATAAAGAGGATGATGTGGTCAAAATACTCATTTGCCTAATAATTCTGCACGCAGTGTATATACCGCACACACACACACACTATATACACCGCACACACACACACACTATATACCGTGCACACACACACACTATATACCGCACACACACACTATATACTGCACACACACACACACTATATACCGCACACACACACTATATACCGCACACACATACACACACTATATACCGCACACACACACACTATATACCGCACACACACTATATACCACACATACACTATATACCGAACACACACACACACACACTATATACCACACACACACTATATACCACACACACACTATATACCACACACACACTATATACCGCACACACACACACTATATACCACACACAGACACTATATACCACACACACACTATATACCGCACACACACAGACACACACTATATACCACACACACACTATATACCACACACACACTATATACCACACACACACAGACACACACTATATACCGCACACAGACACACAGTGTACAGATTATAATTTGTGTCCTGTTGGTCAGGACTCAGGAGAAGCTTTATTTGTCAGACCGCCAGTATTTGCTGGTTCATTTAGAGTTACCCAGGGTGCACCACGGGGAGGCGAACCAGCAGTACACCCCATACTGTACCGTCACTTCACTAGACAGGTAAATCTCTGCTTAGCTGTATAATATCTGATAGCTCAGACCCCACCCACATACAGTCGTAATACAATCCCATCTTCTAACCGTAACAGTAAGGCCGCATGCACACGTTCGTGTTTTTTCACAACTACGGACCATAAAAAACAGGGCTGCTGTCCTGCAGAGTGGAAGAGCGCACGGCATCATTGGTTGCTATGACTCAGTGCGCTTCTTGCCGCCACCGCTGTACAGTAATACTCTTGTATAGATCATACAAGTGTATCACAGTACAGCGGCGGTGGCTGGAAGTGCACGGCGTCATAGCAACCAATGACGCCGTGCGCTCGTCCACTCTGCAGGATGGCAGTCCGGGTTTTTACGGTCCGTAGTTGTCAAAAAACACGCCCGTGTGCAGGCGGCCTAAATCTAATATTTCCACTTCAAAGACTTAAATACTTTTTGCAGTTTACTTGAGTAAATTATTTTCAATACTATTATTGTTAAAAATTGGGATTATATGCTTGCATTTTTATCTTGCAGCGGATGTTGGGGCGGGGATACGATCGCACCCGACCACACGCTGAGAAGCAGTGGATTGTGCGGGAGCTGTCATTTGAGATCTGGCGCAAAACGCGTGTAAAACACTGACGTCTGGCCATCATTTAAAAATGGTCAGACATGAAGCGCAGACAACCCCGGTTTATAAAAAGAATCTGGGATGAAAAATGCCCAGGTAGATGCGTAACTAACTTTTGTATGTTTTGCCAACACTCTGTAATGTATACAGTGCTAAGCAAAAGTATTAAACCCCCCCCCCTCCTTGACTTCATTCTTTTTTTGTTGCCTCACCACCTGGAATTAACATGGATTGTTTGAGGATTTGCATAATTTAATTTGTAGAACATGCCCACAACTTAGACCTTTTTTTTAATTGGTTAATTGTAAAGCATACAACAAATAGAACAAAATAACAGAAAAGGTCAATGTGCATAACTATTCACCCCCCTAAAGTCAGTACTTTGTAGAGCCACCTTTTGCAGCAATCACAGCTCCAAGTTGCTCTGGATAAGTCTCTATGAGCTTGCCACATCTTACCACTAGGATTTTTGCGCATTCCTCCTTGCAAAACTGATCCAGCTCCTTTAGGTTGGATAATTTACTCTTGAGAACAGCAATATTTAAGTCTGACCACAGATTTTCTATTGGATTGAGATCTGGGCTTTGACGAGGCCATTCCAACACCGTTACATGTTTCCCCATAAACCAGTCAAGTGTTGCTTTAGCAGTGTGTTTGGGGTCATTGTCCTGCTGCAAAGTGAACCTCCGTCCTAGCCTCAAATCACACAGAGTGGTACAGGTTTTGCTCCAGAATATCCCTGTATTTAGCACCATCCATCTTTCCCTCAACTCTGACCAGTTTCCCAGTCCCATCCCCACAGCATGATGCTGCCACCACCGTGTTTCACTGTGGGGATGGTGTTCTTTGGGTGATGTGATGTGCTGGCTTTGTGCCAGACATAGGGCCAGATTTCTCAGTAGCTCAAGTCAGAATAATGGAGTGAAAAAGTTGCAAATTTTTGCGCAATCGCTAAAACTGCGCAAAAATTTGCAACTTTTTTCTGCTCTGCACTATACTCACCAGTTTTCTGAAAGTGGGCGTGTTTTCTTATGTAAATGAGTCTCTAGACAGATTTACTATTGCGACTATTTAAAGAGTTGCTGAAAAGTCGCAAAAAAATGCGCAATTTCACTCCAGTGAGGACCATGCTTATCTTATGAGACTTTTTAATAGAACATGCAACTTTTTCGTAAAGACGTGCGACTTTTGTAAAGCTGCTTACTGACGGATAAACTGCTACCCTGTTTCCCCGAAAATAAGACAGTGTCTTATATAAATTTTTGCTCCCAAAGATTCGCTAGGTCTTATTTTCAGGGGATGTCTTATTTGTCCAGGGTGGGGAGGGGGATCACTTAAAATGGCACAGGGTGATCAGAGAAGGGAATCAAAATGACACAGGGGTATCAGGGTGGGGAGGGGGATGACTTAAAATGACACATGGGGATCAGAAGGGGGAATCAAAATGGTACAGGAGAATCAGAGGGGGGGGGGATTACTATAGCATTTTAGGACCCCCTTCTGATCATCCTGTGTCATTTTGATTCCACCCTCTGATCCCCGTGTGACATTTTAAATGATCCCCCTCCCCACCCTGATACCCCTGTGTCATTTTAATTCCCCCCTCTGATCACCCTGTGTCATTTTAATTACCGTTTTTAGTCTCCCCCACATCTTCACCAGACATCCCCCACCTTTCATCAGATATTCCCCCCCTACCTGTCACCCCGTCCCCTGTGTGTCCGTGCCAGCCAAGTTGTGAGACTCCATCAGGGCAGAGCGAGCAGCGGGCGGAAGAAGGCGGCAGCTTGTCCTGGCGGCGGCTGCAGCCAATCAGTGAGCTCCTTACATTCTGGGTGGCTTGCTTTATAATCGGGGAGGCATTATGTCCGGCCGATGCTTTATAATCGGGGAGTCATTATGTTCGGCGGATGCTTTATAATCGGGGAGGCATTACGGTATGTTCGGCGATGCTTTATAAATCGGGGAGGCCTTATTTTCGGGGGATGCTTTATTATCGGGGAGGCCTTATTTTCGGGGGGATGCCTTATATTACAGCGATAGGCAAAACTAGAGGTAGGTCTTATTTTCGGGGGATGTCTTATTTTCGGGGAAACACGGTACCGTCAAACCACATTTATTACAGTCTTAAAGGGCCGATCATAAATCTGACTTGGCTAAAACTGACTTTAGCCATATGTGAAAGTGGAGTGAGCTGTCAGAGTAATGATAAATCTGGCCCATAGTGTTTTCTTTGATTGTCGAAAATTTCAGTTTTAGTCTCATCAGACCAGAGCACCTTCCTCCATACATTTTGGGAGTCTCCCACACGCCTTTTCACAAACTCAAAATGTGCCTTATTGTTTTTAGCTGAAAGTAATGGCTTTCTTCTGGCCACTCTGCCATAAAGCCCAACTCTATGGTGCGGACGGCTTATTGTTGTCCTATGTACAGATACTCCAGTCTCTGCTGTGAACTCTGCAGCTCCTCCAGGGTTACCTTAGGTCTCTGTGCTGCCTCTCTGATTAATGCCCTACTTGAGCTGTTTTGGTGGGCGGCTGTCTCTTGGCAGGTTTTCTGTTGTGCCATGTTCTTTCCATTTGGTTATGATAGATTTGATGGTGCTCCTGCGGATGATCAAAGATTTGGCTATTTTTTTTATAGAAAAAAACACAAATGCAATAGCATTCTGCAACCAGCACTCTGCCCTGCCTCTATGCTGGATGTTGAATGAGGCATTGGTGTACATTTTGGCCAAAGCGTAATAAGCCACTCACCACGTCAAGGTCGCCTCTATGAGTGGTCCCTAACACTAGTTCCTACCTGTTTTTGGGCCATGACAGCCACACAAAGTCCAGGGAGCGCAGGTACAGCATGAACGCCAAGCACACTCTGCTTTTAACCCCGTCCGGTGCCGTTAAAGCTTTCATCGGATCCAGGGATGCAAGTACCAACATGCACGCTGAGCCCACCATATACTTCTCCTGGAGCCAAATGGCTACTGGTAGGCCCTGTAGAAGTAGACTCAGTTTTATACTGACTTTAAAACCAGCCTCCAGGGCAGATTAACTGGTCAGGTGTGCATGACTGCATGGAGATCGCCGCGCCTCCAATATATACTACAAAGAAAAAATGTGGGGGATTCAGTCAGCACAACCCTATATGCAGGTGCACATCGCTATGGCGAAATACATATTCAAAGAAAAAAACACAAATGCAATAGCACTCTGCAACCAGAAACCTTTGTAGTATATATTGGAGGCGTGGCGATCTCCATGCAGTCATGCACACCTGACCAGTTAGTCTGCCCTGGAGGCTGGTTTTAAAGTCAGTATAAAACTGAGTTTACTTCTACAGGGCCTACCAGTAGCCATTTGGCTCCAGGAGAAGTATATAGTGGGCTCAGCATGCATGTTGGTACTTGCATCCCTGGATCCGATGAAAGCTGTAACGGCACCGGACGGGGTTAAAAGCAGAGTGTGCCTGGCGTTCATGCTGTACCTGCGCTCCCTGGACTTTGTGTGGCTGTCATGGCCCATAGACAGGTAGGAACTAGTGTTAGGGACCACTCATAGAGGCGACCTTGACGTGGAGAGTGGCTTATTACGCTTTGGCCAAAATGTACACCAATGCCTCATTCAACATCCAGCATGGAGGCAGGGCGGAGTGCTGGTTGCAGAGTGCTATTGCATTTGTGTTTTTTTCTTTGAATATGTATTTCGCCATAGCGATGTGCACCTGCATATAGGGTTGTGCTGACTGAATCCCCCACATATTTTTTTTTATAACCTAACCCTGACTTCTCAACTACATTGTCCCTTACTTGTTTGGAGAGTTCCTTGGACTTCATGGCAGTGTTTGATTAGTGATGCCTCTTGCTTACGTGTTGCAGCCTCTGGGGCCTTTCAAAATAGATGTGTATATATAATGACAGATCATGTGACACTTAGAGTGCACACAGGTGGACATCATTTCACTAATTATGTGACTTCTGAAAGTAATAGGTATAGGTAGCACCAGAGCTTTTTATGGGGGGATGTCTGTTTGCATGCTGTTCATTTTTGATAGAGTTATGCGGCAGAACGCTGGCAGCCACTGCAATTATATATAGATCCCTCTATATTGGAATTTCTTGATATTTAATGTTGTTAAGATTTCTGAGTTGTTTCTCTAAAATCTGAACAATCTGGGATTACAGATGTTCCTATTCCCTCCATTTGGAGAAGGCGATCGGCGGAGGCCATGGAGGTGGTGGAGGTTGAGGAGGAAGAGGAGGAGGAGGCTGGACCCTCCCAGCCTATTGAGCCACCCCCACCAGATGTGGGAGAAGTTAAAGAGGTGGAGGTGGAAAGTGCTGGACCCTCCAGCACCGCCCCATCTCAGGACTCAGAGGAAGAGGAGGAGATCACCAGCCCCCGACAGGAGGGTAAATATGTGCACATAGCAATATGATTATGTATCCATAACATGTACATAAACATTAAAAGGACCAACAATGAGGGGACAACATACACTATAGTAATACAAAAAAAGAACACTGGACAATAACTCTTTAATCTACATTAAAACCATTAACTTAACAAATAAATAGTATTAAACTCCATTGAACTATCACTAACTAACAAACAAAATAAAATTATTCTCTACTGAAATATCACAAACTAATAAACTATATAGTTATCAAAAATATCAATAAATAACGTATTGAGATTTAAATCATCAATGTGTATAAAGACTTTAAATAAAAAAGGTAAAATGTAGAAAAACAGACATATTTTGTACCGCCGTGTACATCACCATCAACCATCTCTATAAAAATATCCTATGACCTAACCCCTCAGGTGAACACTGTAAAAATAAAAAAATCGAAACATTAAAAAAATAATAATAATTTTGTCACCTAACATCACTAAAAGTGCAGCACCAAGCAATCAAAAAAGGCATATGCCCCCCAAAATAGTACCAATCTGTCATTTCATTCGGCCAAAAATGAGCCCCTACCATTAGACAATCGCTGAATAAAAAAAAAATATGGCTCTCAAACTATGGAGACACTAAAACATGAATTGTTTTTGTTTTAACAATGCTTTTATTGTGTAAAACGGAAATAACTAAAAAATAAGGAAACATATTAGGTCTTGCCGCATCTGTAACAACCAGCTGTATAAAAATATCACACAAAGTAACCCCTCAGATGGACACCTTTCAAAACAAAAAATAAAAACTGTTCAAAAAGGCATTTTTTTTACAACTTTTATCACAAAAAGGTGTAATAGCAAGCGATCAAAAAGTCATATGCACCACAAAATAAAGGTTTAAAGGTTTAATAAGAATTGCAAACAATGTTCTTTTTTTTTTTTTTTACCAACAGTAATGAAGACATTGAAGACCAAAGTGGAAAAAATGCTGAAGGAGCAACGCCAGGATATGCGGGCCATTCAGGAGAGGATGAAGGCCATGGAAAAGAGGCACCGCCAGGCCATGAAGGGGGTGCTGGAGATGCTCCTGCTATTGGAAAAGTTGCCTTCAAATTTTAATTTTTATTTCTAATAAGTTATATAAATAGTTTATACAGTTATAACGTGTATTTCGTTTTTTGTAATATTGCTCTTTTTTAGTGTAACGGGGAAGTATAAGGCTCCATTCACATGTCCGTAATGTGTTTTGCGGATCCACGGATCCGCAAAACACGTATACCTGCAATGTGTAAACCGCAATTTGCGGACCACACATTGCCGGCACTAATAGATCATTCCTATTCTTTTCCGCAATTGCGGACAAGAATAGGACATGTTCTATTTTTTTCGGAAACGGAAATGCGGACCTGGAAGTGAAAATTGTGGATCCGAAAAACACGGACAACGGCCATGTGCGTTCCGCATTTTGCGGACCCCACATGGCCACAACCATAATATAAATGCCTATTGTTAGTAAATGTTCTATTTTTTATCAGAGCCACGGTGCAGAATCATTAATTTTCAAATTTCTGCAAAATTGCTGAATGGATCCGGACCCATTTTACGGACACGTCTGTAAAATGGGTCCGCATCCGTTCCGCAATTTAGCGGAACGGTTACAGACCCATTGAGTTTCAATTCCAGTCAGCAAAATTAGGCGTTCCCAGAATAAATATGTAAGTGACGGCCGGTACAGGCCCCAAAAATTAGCCAACAGGCATTCACCTGACAGCAAAGAACTTTGTATTATGTGGCTGTTGGTACATTAGCCGTTCACAGGATAAATAAGTAAGTGTCGGCCAGTACAGGCCCCAAAAATTAGCCAACAGGAGTTCACCTGACAGCAAAGAACTTTGTATTCTGTGGCTGGAGGTACATTTGCCGTTCACAGGATAAATAAGTAAGTGTCGGCCAGTACAGGCCCCAAAAATTAGCCAACAGGCGTTCACCTGACAGCAAACAACTTTGTATTCTGTGGCTGGAGGTACATTAGCCGTTCACAAGATAAAAAAGTAAGTGTCGGCCAGTACAGGCCCCAAAAATTAGGCATTCAACGGACATAAAAGGCCTTTTATGCCTCTGTATTTTCCTAAGACAGGGACCATGATTTGTTCTGGGTGGTGGCAGATATTTGTGGGCTGTCATGAGGAATTTCAGTCAAACATTGTCTACTCGTCACATGTGTTGAATTCCTCCGAGATCCATGCCATTTAGAAATGTGAGGTAGTCCACACTGTCGTGAGCTAGGTGAGTGCGCTTATCGGTCACGATCCCCCCTGCTGCACTGAACGTCCTTTCGGACAGGACACTTGACGAGGGGCAAGGCAACAGTTCCATGGCAAATTGTGCCAGCTCTGGCCACAGGTCAAGCCTTCCCACCCAGTAGTCCAGGGGTTCATTGCTTCTCAGAGCGTCCGCATCGGTCGTTAACCCGATGTAGTCAGACACCTGTCGGTCTAGGCGTTCCCTGAGGCTGGATCCGGAGGACAGCTGTCGATGGGTTGGCTGCAAGCATGATCTCATATCAGAAGTGACCAACACATCTTCAAACCGCCCTCTTCTTGCAGGCGCTGTTGGATTGGTACCCGCAACAGTTTCTCTGTGAGTGGAAATTCCTCTGCCAGCGCCTGAAAAAGCAGAATGCAGCATTTCTTGCAGCAAGGCATGGAAGTGCTGCATTCTTGTAGTGTACGGGGACTGTAATGCCCGTCACTACAAAAGTGTCACTTGGTGTGCTGTCGTCCCTCCTTAATTATGGGGAAGTTGGTATATGTCATCTTTATAAATTGTCATGTAATGTAATGTTATGTATTTCCCTGTTACTATGACACTTGCATGTACAGGCCTGCTAGGGGTGTCATTCCAGCTTCTAGTCACTAGAGGGAGCTAGAGAGCCCTAGTTTATATAAGGCCCAGTCAGGGAAGCAAAAGTCAGTCTAGTTTAGAGCTCAGAAGTTTCTAGAGCCTGAGGAAGCTAAGAGGGAGACAGAGGCAAAGCGCAGAGAAGCAAGAGGTACTCAAGATAACAGAGGAGGTACTTTATAAAGAGAGAACCAAGGATATACGCCAGAGTTAAGGTATTGGGCCTTGGAGAAGATTTTCTATGTCCCAGGATCAGTCAGAGATAGAGTGCAAGCTCCTGTACTGCAAGTCCTGTGTGTTTAACACTCTGTAGTCACCTTGCTCAATCTGTATTGCCTGCATCAACCGTATTGAAAGGAAAAAGGAACTGCGCTTCCGTGAATGTCTCTATATTTATAACTACTAAAGTTGGAGTTCTGTTTTAACATCACGTGGTTCCTCATTTATTCCTGCTATCCGCAAACGGCGTGCCACCGTTTAATTGGCACTGGCGTCACGAACATTTTCCTACCATCACCTGCCTATGCAGAGAGTCAGCCGTCTCAGGTTAGTGTCTATTGCACTACAACACCCAGGAACACATTTCTAAACACAACTTGAGTACGCTGCACCTCTCTTTTGGCGTCACGAACAGGATACGCACGCTTTCTAGTGCAAGAAGCGTGAACTTTGTGCCTTATACAGTTGCCCTGTGACCAAAGTGACAAATTGCCTGTTTATTTAAAGTGGACTTTGTGGACTGAAAATCCTACCCAAAGTGTACCTAAAACCTCCAAAAAGCGCTGTGCAGTGTTGCGCTATCAAAAGGAAGAAAATCGCCACATTGGAGTGTGGTTTTGTGGACTTTTTACAATCCTGCTTGCTGTCAGTGAATGGACAGCGTTTTGCTAAAGATGGCCACCGGCCGCCTGGAGTAAAGTTTCCCGCGCTGCTGAGGACCTTCGTGGGCGGATCCCTGCAAGGACACAGAGAATCCCGCCCCTCTTCATCATCGCACCGCCGCGGCCCTGCTTCTTCTACGTCATCGGGTGCTCAGGACGTCCGGAATCTCACGAGACTTGGCCTGCGCAAGCCCGGCGATACCGGTAAGCACTTGTAATCGGAGGGAAGGGGAGTGTTCCGGCCCCTTTAGTCGCCAGTGGCCACCTCTCAATAGACTACCATGTCAGAGCCAGGAGTGCCTGAGCAGCCGGCCCCGGGAGAGTTTGCGGCTCCTAATCATCCTACAGCCCCCAGCATGATGCCCTTTACCATGCCTTACTATTTCGGGGCCCCATGGTTCCCTCGCTACAGGGGAGAGACCCATACCCTAAGGGACTTTAAAGAAAAGTTGCTGGCACTATTCCGATTGTACCCTATAAATGCCGACCAGCAAATGGAAATCCTGCTGGCACAACTGGAGGGAGCGGCCCGTAGAGAAGTGTTATCCTGGCCTGCTACTGAGCGGAGTACTCTAGAACAGATATTTACCCGCCTCAGAGCCACTTTTGAAACTAGGACTGCCTCAGAGATAAAGATGCACTTCTTTGGCAAGAAACAGAAGTCCGGTGAGTCCCTCCGTGACTATGCCCTATCACTTCAGGAGGCTTTAGGGGCTGTAATTCAGATAGATCCCAAAGAGGCTGATAACCAGGACCAGACCCTGAGGGAACAATTTATCAACGGGGTGTCTAGTGAACAAATAAGGACCCAATTAAAGATGCTGTCCGCCCAGCACCCTAACAGTGCCTTTCTGGACTTTAAAGAACTGGCTATAAAAATTCTGGGGTCCGCAGTATCTCCGGAGTTGAGCACCTCACCTGAGTCATCAGCCTGCAGGCCAAAACCGCTTATCACTAACCAAGCTGAGGCTGGCCAAGCTGTTCAAGCTTCAGCTACCGATACTATCGCCATGCTGACGGAACAGGTAAACCATCTCACTAAAAGTCTAGAGAAGGTGTGCAGAAAAATAGAGGAATGGGAAAAACCCATAATGACAGAAGAAGAATTCCTGTCACCTCCTAGGCCGTTCCCACCTCCTTACCAAGAGACTCACCCCAGGGATCCTGGGAGGCGTAATAGAGATCGCAAGCGGCCCGTGTGTACATACTGCAAAAAGCTGGGACACACAGAATCCACGTGCTGGCAGTTAAACGGGCAACCCCTGAGGCTGAGGACCACCCCTCGGGAGGTAGAACACTAGGTCCAGAGGATCCAAATTGGATGCCACGGTATGTAGGATCCCATCCTAAAATCCATATAGAGATCAACGGGGTCCCCTTTGAAGCCCTATTAGATACTGGGTCTCAAGTCACTACTATTCAGCTGCCTGCATTTGAAAAGTTCTGGGACACCAACCAGTTGACCCAGCCGCCTGAATCCTGGGTGGAGATTATCGCCAGCAATGGCAAACCAGTAAAGATCCATGGATACTGGGAACCCACCCTGCAGGTGGGAGAAGTAACCCTGCCTCAACAGGGGGTGATCGTAGTACAGGCCGGTGACAGAGGAGGACATCCTGTCATTCTAGGCACCAATGTCTTCAAAAACTGTTATTCAGAAATACTTGCTGTATTACATCAGACTTTGCCCACTGCTTCCTCTGCATCCAGGAGGGTGATTCAAAAGACTATTACTGTTTTAAGTGCCCAGCAGAGGTTTGCTAATGGGAAAGGAGAAATTTGTACTGCCAGGATTAGTGATATTAAGCCTGTGACTTTGCCTCCTAATTCTCAAACTCTTTTATGGTGTCGTGCTGTCCTGGGAGTCCAAGGCCGAGATTATCCAGCCCTGGTGGAACCAATCCAGATGGAGGATTACCCTTATGTGAGAGCTGCCAAGTGCCTGGTGAACGTCTCCCAAGGTAAAGTACCTGTCCGTCTGATTAACCTGAGTGATCATCCTGTTGCGCTTACTAAGCATTGCCGTGTTGCCCAGCTGTCTCAGGTGTCCTTCCAAGACATCATTCGTCTTCCAGTGACAGAAAAGCCGCCAGCTGCAGTCAGCGGATGTTCGCCGGTGACCCAGCCACAAGTGCCCTGGTGGGAAGAGCTCCATGTGGGGGACGAGACTACCCCCCAACATCAACAAGAAGGTATCCTACAGCTTGTCAAAGAGTACCACCAGGCCTTCAGTAAGCATGCTACAGATTATGGAGAGGTGAGTGCCATACAACACACCATACCTACTGGCTCTCATCCTCCTATCAAGGAGAGATACAGACCCTTACCGCCTACTTCATATCAGACTGTAAAGGAAATGATCCAAGAGATGAAAGACTCTAATGTAATCCGGGACAGCCGTAGTCCGTGGGCTGCACCCCTGGTCCTTGTAAAGAAGAAGGACGGTGGTATCCGTTTCTGTGTGGATTATAGGAAAATTAATCAAATAACCCACAAAGATGCATACCCACTGCCCCGCATTGAGGAGTCACTAACTGCTCTGGGCTCCTCTGCCTATTTCTCCACATTGGACTTGACCAGTGGCTACTGGCAAGTACCCATGGCCCCTGCAGATAGGGAAAAGACTGCTTTCACTACTCCCATGGGCCTGTTCGAATTCAATTGTATGCCGTTCGGGCTATGTAATGCCCCAGGAACTTTCCAGAGACTAATGGAGCGGTGTTTGGGTCACAAAAACTTCGAAACAGTGCTGCTGTATCTAGATGACGTCATTGTGTACTCAAAAACATATGAAGACCATCTGAAACATTTGGCAGAAGTATTTAAAATCCTTATCAAATATGGCTTGAAGGTAAAGCCATCCAAGTGTCACCTGCTCAAACCTGCAGTAAGATACCTGGGGCATGTAGTAAGCGGAGAGGGAGTGCAACCTGACCCTGATAAATTAGCAGCTGTCCGTAATTGGCCGGTTCCTACTACCGTCAAAGAGGTGAGGAGTTTCCTTGGTTTTGCCGGCTACTATAGACGTTTTATCCCCCATTTTGCTCAAATAGCTGATCCTATCCAGGAACTCTTGAGGGGGCAACCCAAAAAGAGTCCTAGAACTCCTGTGCCCATTGAGTGGAATGAGGAAAGAGAGATAGCGTTCCAATTGCTAAAAAAGAAACTGACCGAGCCTCCCGTGTTAGGTTACCCAGATTATAGCAAGCCTTTTCATCTTTATACCGATGCTAGCAAGCGAGGCCTGGGAGCGGTGTTAGCCCAAATCCAAGAGGGAAAAGAGAGAGTGATAGCATATGCAAGCTGCTCCCTGAAAGGAGCTGAGAAAAATGACCAGAATTATAGTTCCTTCAAGCTAGAGTTCCTGGCATTAGTGTGGGCGGTGACAGAAAAATTCAAGGATTATCTAGCCGCCACCCCGTTCATTGCATTCACTGACAATAACCCTCTGGCACATCTAAATACAGCTAAATTGGGGGCCTTGGAGCAGAGATGGGCCTCTCGCCTTGCCAACTATAATTTCTCTGTAAAGTATCGTGCTGGACGTACTAATGATAATGCTGATGCTTTATCCAGGCTTCCCACAGAGACAGCTCCTGATGATGTGCGAGATGCTTGGGAAGATGTAGAGATGCCGGCTTTCTATAACAAATTTGCTCAACAGGATCAGGCTCGAGCTACCAATAACAGAGCTGCAGTTCCTTCACCCTCCAGTAGGCCTGATCCTAAAGAAGAAAGGTGGGTGAAACTACAGTCTGAAAGTAGAGTGCTGGGTGAGTTGTTGGACTTCATTACTAGTGGCAGAGCCCCTGAGAGGATTCGGCGTAAGAGTGCAGATCCTGAGCTCATCAAACTGTGGAGACAGCGCCATCAACTCTTCATACAAAAGGGCCTATTGCTACGGAGAAGCCTAGACCCAGTGTCCAACGAGAGAGTGCACCAGATTCTCATACCCCGACGAGATGCAGGTATGGTGTTGGAGATGTACCACAATCAATCCGGTCACTTTGGGGTCCAAAAGACTGAGGCTACTATCCGCCAGCGGTTTTACTGGGTAGGCATGAGAGAAGACATGGAGAAGTGGTGTCGAGAGTGTGTAGCCTGTGCCTTAAAACGAAGTGAGCACCATGATCAGAGGGCACCACTGAGACCCATTGTAAGTACCCGTCCTCTTGAACTTGTCGCCATCGACCATGTGAAACTGGAGCCTAGTCGCTCAGGGTATGCTTATGCCATGACTGTTATTGACCATTTCACTAAGTTTGTTGTAGCAGTGCCTGTGAGAGACCAGACAGCCAAGACTACAGCCGAAATGTTCTGGAAGCACTTCCTCCTGCCCTATGGATGTCCAGAAAAGATCCTCACCGATCAAGGACCTGCTTTTGAGTCCCATCTGTTCCATGAACTGTGCTGCTTACACAACTGTAAGAAGATCCGGACAACGGCCTACCATCCTCAAGGTAACGGATTATGTGAAAAAATGAATCAGACCTTGATAGAGATGCTGAGGGCCGTGCCTCCTGAGAACAGAGGAGATTGGCCCAGTCTGTTGCCACAGCTCATGTTCACATACAATCATACCATACATTGTTCCACCGGGTATACCCCTTTTTACTTGATGTTTGGGCGCCAAGGGACATTGCCTGCTGATCATTCATTGGACATACACGTACCTGATTGCATTAACCCATTACCTAACACCGACTGGGTTGCTGAACATCAAAGGCGATTGAATACAGCCAAAGCCATTGTTCAGGAGCGTATGGACTATGCTAGGGACCGACAGCAGAGAGACTATGATCAAGCAGCCCATGCAGAACCCTTGACAATAGGGGCCGTGGTATGGTTAAAGAATAACCGCCGTACCAGTAAATTGGACAGTAAATGGGAGCGAAGTCCCTATGTTGTCACGGCAATCCCAAATGTTGGAACTCACACTTATGAGATCACCCGGGAAGACAAGGGATCCCAAATTGTACACCGAAACTGGTTAAAGCTCTGCCTGACACCAGAACCTAGTGCCGAGAGTTCTGGATCTGAATATCCTGTGTCAGAGTCAGCAATACAGCCCGAGGATCCTATGCAGGCTGTTAGTAATCTGAGGTATGACGCTGATCCCATGCATTGGCTTCTGACACCTTGGTTGAACTTGCTGGTGCCTGCTCCGGCACCTACTGTAACTTCACCTCCGGAAGAGCTGGTTCAAGATGCCCCGGATCCAGTTCCCCCTCTAGTGGATCTAATTGTTCCAGTTGTTCCAGTTGTTCCTGACCAAGATCTCCCTGATGGAGACCCTCCTGTTGCTCCTCTCTCTTCTACCTCGTTGCTAAGGGAAGAGGAGACCCCTGTTTTGAGAAGGTCTACCCGGATGACCAGGGGACGCCCACCAGTCCGTTTAGGAGACTTTGATTATTCTGGTGGTGTCTCCTCCCAAACAGTTGCCACTGGCAATACCTTACTTGACATTTGTGCGCAAGAATGGACTCCTCCACGTGAGCCCTTGCCTGTGATACACCCACAGGAAACTCCTGGGTAGTTCCGTTTTTATACTGTTTTATCTATTGTGCTGTTCTATTATGGACTTATTCATTGTCATGGACTATCCTGGTTATAATGTTACGCTGTGCCAGGTCAGCGCCCCAGTTCCATTCACTATCCTGAGAGAAGAGAACGACGCCCTTGTCATCACCCTTCACCTTTGCCAATTGGACCTGATATCAACGTAAATGCAGATGAATTACATAAATGTATGCCTGCATGTTTCTTTTTCTGTTTCAGGTAGAGATTCCAGTTGGGCGAGCCCTGATGGAGTACGAGGTCGTACTCAGCTTAAAGCAGTGGGGTATGTAGTGTACGGGGACTGTAATGCCCGTCACTACAAAAGTGTCACTTGGTGTGCTGTCGTCCCTCCTTAATTATGGGGAAGTTGGTATATGTCATCTTTATAAATTGTCATGTAATGTAATGTTATGTATTTCCCTGTTACTATGACACTTGCATGTACAGGCCTGCTAGGGGTGTCATTCCAGCTTCTAGTCACTAGAGGGAGCTAGAGAGCCCTAGTTTATATAAGGCCCAGTCAGGGAAGCAAAAGTCAGTCTAGTTTAGAGCTCAGAAGTTTCTAGAGCCTGAGGAAGCTGAGAGGGAGACAGAGGCAAAGCGCAGAGAAGCAAGAGGTACTCAAGATAACAGAGGAGGTACTTTATAAAGAGAGAACCAAGGATATACGCCAGAGTTAAGGTATTGGGCCTTGGAGAAGATTTTCTATGTCCCAGGATCAGTCAGAGATAGAGTGCAAGCTCCTGTACTGCAAGTCCTGTGTGTTTAACACTCTGTAGTCACCTTGCTCAATCTGTATTGCCTGCATCAACCGTATTGAAAAATCGACTGTATGCAAAGGAACTGCGCTTCCGTGAATGTCTCTATATTTATAACTACTAAAGTTGGAGTTCTGTTTTAACATCACGTGGTTCCTCATTTATTCCTGCTATCCGCAAACGGCGTGCCACCGTTTAATTGGCACTGGCGTCACGAACATTTTCCTACCATCACCTGCCTATGCAGAGAGTCAGCCGTCTCAGGTTAGTGTCTATTGCACTACAACACCCAGGAACACATTTCTAAACACAACTTGAGTACGCTGCATTCTGACAGCCCTCTGTGATGGTGGTAACATTTTTGCCATTTTTTGTTAGTACCGGGGGTTTAAGTACGTTGCCACCCAGTACTGGTCCTTGCCCTTTATACTTTTTATACGGGAGTCCCTCTTAAAACACTGGAGCATGAAGGCCCCCCATTTGCACTTAACTGGAAGTGGTGTAGTGGCCTGGCTCCTGCTCATCATCCAGGATAATATCGTCCTCGTTCTCCTCCCTCCATCCACGGACAACACCAGGGATCCCAGAAAGGTTTAAAGCATGCTCTTCTTGCTCCTCCTCAGACCTGGCACCATCCTCCTCTGACTCCTCTTCAGACTCCTGTTGTTGACTTGTGCCAGATGGAGTAGCAACCCTGGGAATTCATTCAGCATTGCGACTTCCTCATCTTCCAGTTCCTGTTCCTCGATGGCTTGATCAATGACACGATGCAATGCAAGCTCCAGAAAGAAGGCGTAATGTACGATGTCACTGATGGCGCCCTGGCTGCGACTGACCAGTTTGGTGATCTCATCAAATGGCTGCAGAAGTCTGCATACGTCGCGCATGAGCACCACTGGCGCAGTGAAAAAAAACAAGCTCCCCAGAACCTGTCCTGCTGCAGAGTTTGTACAGGTAGTCATTAACTGCATGTTCCTGCTGGAGCAGCCTATCAAGCATATACAAGGTGGAGTTCCATCGCGTCGGGCTGTCACAAATCAGACATCTGACGGGCAGGTTGTGTCGATGCTGAATGTCAGCAAGGCGAGCCATGGCCGTGTAAGATCTTCTGAAATGGCCAGAGATTTTCCTGGCCTGCCGCAAGACATCCTGGACCCCGGGGTATTTGGTAACAAATCGCTGCACGACTAAGTTCAGGACGTGTGCCATGCACGGCACGTGTGTCATTTTGCCCTGTGTCAACGCGCTCGGCAAATTGGCACCGTTGTCACGCACCACTTTACCAACTGTCAAATTGAGCGGAGTTAGCCACTGATCTGCCTGTAAATGCAAAGCTGAAAGTAGTGCAGGACCGGTGTGGCGTCATCATCTTTTTACGCTCGAACATTTGGGCCACGGGAGCCTGCCTTTTGCCAGATAAACGTGAGGACGGCACGGTGGAAGGTGGAGTGGAGGACAATTGGGAGGAGAGAGGAGAAGGAGAAGAGGCTGGACGGTGAGCACCTGGAGTGTGGCTTTGTGGGTTCTGACAGCAATGGCGTAGCTACCAGGGAAGCAAAGGAAGCGGCTGACTAGGGGCCCGGGCTGACAAGGGGCCCGGGAGCAGTGTCTCACACACACACACTTACTGTGTGTACATAATTTTACATTTTCAGGCCGGCCCCACCCGCGAAAACAACCCCTCCAAATCCCCTCCCCTTTACATTTGGTGCGGTCACACAGTGGCCGGGCCCGGGGCCAGGCCCGCCCACCCCTCCCATCCATCCTACACCCCCATTCATTAACTCAGGGCCCGCTTCGGCGGGCGACTGCCCGCCTCCATCCATGATTATCTGCTGAGCTGCCTCTTCTTCCTGCATAGCGTGACACCTGCCAGAGAACAAGTCCGCCCACCAAATGAAGTCCTCCTTAAGGGGAGGGGAGGCTGGGAGAAGCAGCGCATCATGGCAGAGGGCGAAGGGAGGCACAACAAGCATGCACAGCACTCATTTTGTCAGGTATGTGCCTGGGCCCCCCTGTCCCCCCCTCCCCCACTTGCCTGCTGCTGCTGCACTAGTACAGTGGTCCTGGGGCCTCTCTGGGCATGAGGAAAGAGGAGGGCAGGGCAGAGTCAAAGTAGTTAACCCTTTCCTCCTCTCCCAGTCTGTCAAGTTCACAGACTGGGAGAGGAGAGGAGGTAAGACCAGGTACAGCAGCAGGCAAAGTTCTAAGTGTGCAGCCATGGCAGGCTGCAGCATGTAGTTGCCACAGGCTGACATCCCAATCCCACCAGCCTCCTATATAATAAAATGCATGCATCTGCTTCTGTTATAGTACAGAAGAAGGCTGGCAGATGCTGGGATCGCCACCTGGATGCTGCATGCTGAAGCCTTCAGCATGTAGCTGCCAGGTAGCCAGATCACAACCTCTGCCCACGCTTCCTCTGCCAGCCTCCTGTATTATAGCATGCGGTACGTGGCAGCCTCCCCTCTCTGCTTGCTGTTGCGCCATCTACTAGTGCTTATTATGGCACTCTTTGAAGTTACATATACACAAATGTGATGCCAGGATGGTTCTGGGCTGGCATCGGGTGCATGCATATGTGTGCCATAATAATCACTAGTACAGGCATGGCCAACCTGAGGCTCTCCAGCTGTTGCAAAACTACAACTCCCACCATGCTTAGACTGCCTACAGCTATCAGCCTGCAGCAGGGCATGGTGGGAGTTGTAGTTTTACAACAGCTGGAGAGCCGCAGGTTGGCCATGCCTGCACTAGTACATGTCAGAGCAGTGGACGCAGAGAGGGGAGGCTGCCACGTACCGCATGCTATAGTACAGGAGGCTGGCAGAGGAAGGAGTGTGCAGAGGTTGGGATGAAAGTTCCAATCACCCCCTTTCACAGTGTTTTAAATATAGGTAAATAAACATTTTAAAAAAAGCATTGCCATGTCCAAAAATGTCTTCACTATTAAAAAATATAAATAATTTTCATTCAAAAAGGGTACCAATAAAAACTACAATTCATCCACCTGAAAAAAAGCTTCAGCTCTTTAGGCAGAAATCTAAAAAAAAGTTTTAGCTGTCAAAAAATGGTGATACAAAGACAAATAGTTTTTTTCAAAGATTTTATTTTAAGTAAGGGTCCATTCACACGTCCGTTGTTCTGGGTCCGCATCCGTTCCACAATTTTGCGGAACAGGTGCAAACCCAGGGCCGCAAAAGATGCGGACAGCACACCGTGTGCTGTCCGCATCCGTAGTTTCATTCCGCGGCCCCCGCAAAATAAGATGGAACATGTCCTATTCTTGTTTGCGGACAAGAATAGGCATTTCTATCATAGGGAACTATCAAAATGCGGAGCGCACACAGCTGGTATCCGTGTTTTGCGGATCCGCATTTTGTGGACCGCAAAACACTTGCGGACGTCTGAATGGACCCTAAAGGAGGGGGGCACTGTAAAAAATTTGCTGTGGGGCCCAGTCAGTTCTAGTTACGCCCCTGTCTGACAGCGTTGCTCCCACTGGGCTCGGTGATGGGAGGCCAGGTGCCTTCTTAAGGCAGTTGTCCCTAGGTGAGTGCTTACCGCGACTTATGCGTTGACAGCAAAGGCTGCAGATGGCAACACTATTGTCAGCAGCGGACACATTAAAAAGAGCCCACACTGCGGAGCCATGTGCCGGCGTCCTGGGAGCGCCAGATGTGACCGTGCATGGTGGATTGCTCGTTTCTGATAAATTTGGAGTCTGCTTTTTGCCTCCTGTGCAATGTAAGTTTTGCCTGCTTCTCCCTATCTGCTGCTCCGTCTCTCCCTCTGAACTCCCCTCCTCTTCCTCTCTTGTGGGCACCCAAGTGACGACCATTGACACGTCATCATCGACGTCACCTTCCCCACCACTAACATTAGAGATCTCGGAGTAGGCAGCAACAGCAGGGACCACCCTCCTTGGGCTGATCTGGGTACTGTCGTCAGACTGCTGAGTGGCGTCCGTTGCTACCTCCTCTTCCTGATCCAATGCCAAGAATGGCTGCGCATCGGAAATGTCTTGTAATGGATTGGAAAATAATTCCTGTGACTCGAGCGGAGGGTATATGGTGGTGGTGGTGTTGGTGGTGGTGTCTTTGGGGGTGCACACAACAGAGAGTGAAGAGGATGCAGATAGAGAGGATGAGGAGGGTGCAGAAGTGGAAGGCTGACGTAATCGCATGCACCTTCTGCAACTTCCCACTTAGGCTCTGGCCTGGTGCTCCTGCCTAACCCCTACCACCCCTGTGGAAGGGCCTGCCTCTTCCTTTGCCTGTCATTTTTTAAATGACCCTGTATTGTTACCCTGTAAGTCTCTATAGAAGCACAGTATTTATGGAAGAAGGTATATAATACCCCGCTTCAATCAGCTGTTTTGGGGGGCGACTGGTATATCACACCAGTTATAATTATTTTTTCCAGTACCGTTTGTCACTATCTGTAGCAGAGGGAACGCAGCAAAACAGCAAACAAATGCTGCAGTACCCAAATACACTATAAAGAAAGTATATTGGTATATAACACCCCGCTTCTATCAGCTCTTTTGGGGGGCGACTGGTATATCACACCAGTTATAATTATTTTTTCCAGTACCGTTTGTCACTGTGTGTAGCAGAGGGAACGCAGCAAAACAGCAAACAAATGCTGCAGTACCCAAATACACTATAAAGAAAGTATATTGGTATAAAACACCCCACTTCAATCAGTCATTTTGGGGGCCACTGGTATATCACACCAGTTCTAATAATTTTTTGTAATTGCGTTTGTCACTCTTTGTAGTTGTATCGCTGCAGAACCGCTCACCAGTCACCACCACTGCTGCACTATAGAAATCCACTATAATATGCTTTCTATGTTAGAAAGTATATTATAAGTGTATTACACCTCTCTGTACTGCGCACCTATCAATAATTCAGCTATACCAGTCCTTAAAAGGACTTTTGTGGACCTAATAGCTAGCGATTTGTGTCCCTAACAGTCTGTCCCTGCTCCACACAGCAACCTCTCCCTACACTAACAAAAGACAGAATGTAAAATGGCGGCCAGATCAGGTCTATTTCTAAGGTAGTGGATATATCCATGTGCTGAAACTTTTCAATTGGCTGTCCTGTACCACCTGATGGATGTGTCATGGGTCAAAGTTCTTCACAATGTAAAAGAATATGGTGGGCGCGAATATCGCCATATGTTCACATGTTCGGCGAGTCGCTAACAAGCGAAGTTCGCCGCAAACCGACCGCCGGGCGAACCGCAAGGCCATCTCTACCCCTTAACACTGACCCCCCCACAGTGCCCAGCCGTCTTAAAATGGGACTCCCACAGCAGCCTATCCCCTTAACTTTGACCTTCACAGCAGCCCAACCCTTTAACAGTTACATCCACAGTGCCTGCCCCCTTAAAAGTGACCTCCACAGTGAAAGCCTCCTTAACAGTGACCTCCACAGTGTCGGCCCCCTTTAACAGTGACCTCCACAGTGCCTGCCCCCTTAACAGTGACCTCCACAGTGAACGCCCTTTAACAGTGGCCTCCACAGTGCCTGCCCCTTTAACAGTGAACTCCACAGTGACCATCCCTTTAACAGTGCCAACCACAGTGACCGCCCCTTTAACAGTGACCTCCACAGCAGCTGCCCCTTCAATAGTGGCCCCTGCCCCCTTAACAGTGAACTCCACAGTTCCAGCCCCTTTAACAGTGACCTCCACAGTGCACACCCCTTTAACACTGACCTCCACAGTTAACTCCCCTTTAACAGTGACCTCCACAGTGCCCGCCCCTTTAACAGTGACCGCCACAGTGCCCGCCCCTTTAACAGTGGCCACCCCTTTAACAGTGACCTCCACAGCAGGTGCCCCTTCAATAGTGGCCCCTGCCCCTTAACAGTGAACTCCACAGTGCCCGCCCCTGTAACAGTGACCTTTACAGTGCCTGCCCCTTTAACAGTGACCTCCACAGTGCCCACCCCTTTAAGAGTGACCTCTACAATGCCCACCCCTTTAATTGTGACCTCCACAGTGGCCAGCTCCCTTAACAGTGACCTCCACGGTGCCCGCCCCTTGAACAGTGACCGCCACAGTGCCCGCCCCTTTAACAGTGACCTCCACAGCAGCTGCCCCTTCAATAGTGGCCCCTGCTCCCTTAACAGTGAACTCCACAGTGCCCACCTCTTTAACAGTGACCTCCACAGTGGCCTGCTCCTTTAAAGGGTTTCTATCACTTCGTTTCACCTATTTAGCTTTCAGACACTAGCGATCCGCTAGTGTCTGCTTTATCTAACCATCCTAATATAAGAGCTTATTGTCCTGCCGTTTAGCTAAAAAAATAACTTATATAGATATGCAAATGAGCCTCTAGGTGCTATGGGGGCGTGATTAGCACCTAGAGGCTCCGTCTACCTTAACAAACTGCCGCCGCCCAGCGCGTCCCTCCAGCCCGCCCATCTCCTCCGGAATGCGATGCTCCTCGTATTCGGCGCATGCGCAGTGAATGTCTGATCGCTTCCCTGCTCAGACATCTCCACTGCGCCTGCGCCGATGACGTCATAGTGCTCTGAGGAACAGGCGCAGTGGAGATGTCTGAGCAGGGAAGCATCAGACATTCACTGCGCATGCGCAGAACAGAGACGCGCACGGAGAGGATCGCTTCAGCTGGAGATGGGCGGGCTGGAGGGACGCGCTGGGCGGCGGCAGTTTGTTAAGGTAGACGGAGCCTCTAGGTGCTAATCACGCCCCCATAGCACCTAGAGGCTCATTTGCATATCTATATAAGTTATTTTTTTAGCTAAACGGCAGGACAATAAGCTCTTATATTAGGGTGGTTAGATAAAGCAGACACTAGCGGATCGCTAGTGTCTGAAAGCTAAATAGGTGAAACAAAGTGATAGAAACCCTTTAATAGTGGCCCCTGCCCCATTAAAAGTGTCCTCCACAGCACCCTGCCCCTTTAATAGTGTCCCCGGCCCCTTTAACAGTTACTTTCACAGGGTCCTGCCCCTTTAAGGTCAGGGTTACATGACGACATGTGTCGTGCGACATTTTGTCGTACCAATGTTGCGCAACAATTTTTATAATGATAGGCTGCGGTGTCGCACTGCGACATGCTGCGACACGACAGTCACAAAAAATCCATCCAAGATGGATGCACGTAGCAGTGTAGTTGTGGCCTATGTGTCGTGCGACTTATTGTCGCCGTGTAGCCCTAGCCTAAAGCTGACCTACAGCAGTGAAGAAAAATGGCTGGGTTGTTATGGAAACCTGGAGTAAAACTATGTGTATGTGGAGATTAAGGGCCTGCAAGCTTCTATTGGCTGACAAGGGACATGTGACCGTGTGTATGGCAGTTGGGGGCATGAATTGCCTAATTCAGGTAATTTTTGGGGAATATCTCAGGAACGGTACATCCTAGAGAGCTGAGCCCCCCACAATATTTCTTTCCAGGTAGCAAGTAATGTGTATACCAAGTTTCATAGAAATCGATGGTTGCATTTTTGAGTGATCGCGGAACATACACAAATAAATACATACATACACTCACCTAAAGAATTATTAGGAACACCTGTTCTATTTCTCATTAATGCAATTATCTAGTCAACCAATCACATGGCAGTTGCTTCAATGCATTTAGGGGGGTGGTCCTGGTCAAGACAATCTCCTGAACTCCAAACTGAATGTCAGAATGGGAAAGAAAGGTGATTTAAGCAATTTTGAGCGTGGCATGGTTGTTGGTGCCAGACGGGCCGGTCTGAGTATTTCACAATCTGCTCAGTTACTGGGATTTTCACGCACAACCATTTCTAGGGTTTACAAAGAATGGTGTGAAAAGGGAAAAACATCCAGTATGCGGCAGTCCTGTGGGCAAAAATGCCTTGTGGATGCTAGAGGTCAGAGGAGAATGGGCCGACTGATTCAAGCTGATAGAAGAGCAACGTTGACTGAAATAACCACTCGTTACAACCGAGGTATGCAGCAAAGCATTTGTGAAGCCACAACACGCACAACCTTGAGGCGGATGGGCTACAACAGCAGAAGACCCCACCGGGTACCACTCATCTCCACTACAAATAGGAAAAAGAGGCTACAATTTGCACGAGCTCACCAAAATTGGACTGTTGAAGACTGGAAAAATGTTGCCTGGTCTGATGAGTCTCGATTTCTGTTGAGACATTCAAATGGTAGAGTCCGAGTTTGGCGTAAACAGAATGAGAACATGTATCCATCCTCTGATGGCTACTTCCAGCAGGATAATGCACCATGTCACAAAGCTCGAATCATTTCAAATTGGTTTCTTGAACATGACAATGAGTTAACTGTACTAAAATGGCCCCCACAGTCACCAGATCTCAACCCAATAGAGCATCTTTGGGATGTGGTGGAACGGGAGCTTCGTGCTCTGGATGTGCATCCCTCAAATCTCCATCAACTGCAAGATGCTATCCTATCAATATGGGCCAACATTTCTAAAGAATGCTATCAGCACCTTGTTGAATCAATGCCACGTAGAATTAAGGCAGTTCTGAAGGCAAAAGGGGGTCCAACACCGTATTAGTATGGTGTTCCTAATAATTCTTTAGGTGAGTGTATATACGTCCTTCTTTATATATATATATATATATATATATATACAGTAGATACAGTTAAATCTCGTATACTTAGGGTACTTTCACACTAGCGTTAAAGTTTTACGGTATTGAGTTCCATCACAGGGGCTCAATACCGGAAAAAAAATGCTTCAGTGTTATCCTAATGCATTCTGAATGGAGAGCAATCCGTTCAGGATGTCTTCAGTTCAGTCACTGTACGGTTTTTGGATGGAAAAAATACCGTAGCATGCTGAGGTATTTCCTCCGGCTAAAATTCCGGAACACTTGCCAGAATGCTGGATCCGGCATTATTTTCCATTGAAATGCATTAATAACGGATTCGGCCCTAAGTGTTCTGGAAAAAAGGATCCGAATTTGCGGTCTGCGCATGTGCAGACCTATAAAAATGTGAAAAAATAAATACCGGATTCGTTTTTCCGGATGACAACCGGAGAGAAGGGTCCGGTATTGCAATGCATTTGTGAGATGTATCCGCATCCGTCTACAAATGGTATCCGTTTGCGCACGGATTTCCGGATCCGGCAGGCAGTTCCGGCGACAGAATTGCCTGCCGGATCCTCACAACGCAAGTGTGAAAGTACCTGTAAGGCAATATGTTTGAAATCTCTTTTTATTGATCAAACAAGCAAAGATCGTCACATAATGTAAGCATAATATAGCGTGTATCACATCACGTTCACATTTTGAAAGCATCAAAGGCAATGCCTAACAATACAAGCTAGGATGTGACCATCGCTAGTCTAGGGCTAAATGGCCCTTAGAGCGATCGATCTTACAGTGCAAATGTACACAATATAACAACAGTTACATGTCAATAATGGGAGGGGGAAGAACAAGGCCCAAACATTGTGTCGCCCCTAAGTATCATGTATATCACTCATTTCAGTAATGGATGCAAGACTGTTCATATTATCTATAATAATATTAATATTATGGTATAAACATATATTGGGTGTGTGTCATCACAAATCTCATTCTGATTCCCATTGCTGGGAGTTGAGGAGGTTTGATCTATATTTTAACCAAGGTTGCCATAACTGCAAAAATCTATCTCTGCTGTGATATGTCCAACCTATCAATTCCTCCATTTGGCACATCTGGTGGACCCTTTCACGCCACATCCCCAGTGATGGTGAGTCGGTTGATCTCCATTTTACTGGAATCAAAAGTTTTGCGGCCATGAGCAGCTGTGTGGCTAAGTTGTTTTTCCCCGGTCGAAAGCCTGGAGTAGGTAACCAAAGCAAGATCAGCTGGGCTGAGAGTTTCAGGGTTATTGTGCAAATTTCATTAATAGCAGACTCAATACCTTCCCAGTAGGGTCTGATGACTGGGCAGGACCACCAGATGTGCGACAGGGAACCGGTGGCAGCAGAACATCTCCAGCAAAGATCTGTGGAAAGTATCCCGATTTTAAAAAGGTATTCGGGCGTTCTATACCACCGCAGTGCAGTCTTAACTGAGTTCTCCTGAATTTTTATGCACTTGGAGAAGCAAATGCGAAGATTTTTGGATCCACTTAATATCAGCTTCATCAAACTTAAGTTGGAGCTCTTTTTCCCACTCTGCTACCCAAGGTGGGACATTGGAGTCCCTTGTACATAGTATCTGTCTGTAAATGAGCGTGACACATTTATGAGGTAGGCTAGGTAATAAAACATAATTCTCCAGCCACGTCGGATCAGGGGTTGGGATGAACTTAGAGGTCAGAAACTGTCTACCAATACTCTCAAAATCATTTCTCTGAATGAAGTCCCTGTCAGAGGCTGGGTCACCTGAGAGGGCAGTATACAAGTTAGGTGAGGTTTGGAGCTTTTTCATGTCTCCTATTCTATGATGTGAAAGTGCTAGCCATATATCTGATGGGGACTTAATTTGTGGGAACATAAGTGTAGGGATAACTGAGATGGGAGCTAGTGGGGATATCTTACCCTGAGCCGAGGCTAAAGCCATATTCTTATGAAATATATTGAGCATTCCCTTGGTTAGCTCACCCTCTACCTTGGGCTCCTCTCCTGTCCTCCAAGGTGTCCATAATCTATGAAAAGATTCCCTACCCAACAGGGCCAGCTCTAAATCAATATACATGCAGTTCGTCTCTTTTCTGGTCAGTTTAAGCCACCTCTCTAGACTGATAGCTTGTATATAAGTCGGTAGATCAGGCAACGAGATACCCCCATTTTTCTTTCTACGAGAAAGAAGGCGAAAGGACATTCTGGGGCGGGCTTTATCCCATAAGTATTTGCTCATGGTAGATTGCAATTTGTTAATGAAGCTAGCTGGTATTGAGATAGGAAGGGCTCTTAAAGTGTACATAATCAACGGCAGAATATAAGTGGTAAAGACATTTTTCCTTCCTAGCCAGGTCAGGAAAGGAGAGCTGCTCTTAGTGAGAACAGCGGTGACCTTGGTAAGCAGTGGGGGAAAGTTAAGTTTGAACAACAGCTTGGGATCCATTGGTATCATTACACCTAAATATTTTATTGCTTGAGTAGGCCATTTAAATGGTGTGAGGGCTTTAACTTTATTACGCAAAGCGGTCGAGAGGGAAACACCCAGGGCCTCCGACTTATCAAGGTTAATCTTGAAATTTGATATAACCCCGAAGGAATCGAAAATCTGCATAACCTCTGGAAGAGCCTCTTCAGGATTAGTCATCAAAAGTAACAGATCATCCGCGAAGGCGGCCATCTTATGGGTGTAATTGCTTATTTTCACTCCTTTAATCAGGGGGGATTGTCGGAACTTAAGAAGAAGCGTCTCTAGGGTGAGAACAAATAAAGTTGGGGACAAAGGTCATCCCTGGCGCGTGCCATTTCTAATTTGGAAGGCGTTCGATAGGGTGCCGTTAACCAGTACTCTCGCAGATGGTGCAGAGTATAATGTATAGATAGCTCCAATGAAGCTGTCCGGAAAACCAAAAGCATTTAACATCTTATTCATATAGGCCCAGCTGACCCTATCGAACGCCTTCTCCGCATCCGTGCCTAATAGAACAAGAGGGGATCTAAATTTGATGGAGTAAGTGATCGCATGTATAACTCTGCTGACATTATGTCTACCCTCTCTGCCTGCCACGAATCCCACCTGTTCTTCTCCCACAAGCCCAGAGAGCAGCCCAGCCATCCTGCTATTGAGCAATTTGGCCCACCACTTCAAATCAGTATTTAATAGTGAAATCGGCCTATAACTGCCGCATGTTTCCTTATCCTTTCCTTCTTTGTGGATGATTGTTATATGTGCTTCCTGGGCTTGTGGGGTCAAGGAACCACCAGTGAGAAGGAGATTGCACGTATCAACAAAGTGCGGGATTAAAATGTCTTTATACTTTTTATAATAAGAGATTGGGAACCCATCAGGCCCGGGACTCTTGCCTGTAGGAATAGACATTAGGACCTTATCTACTTCTTCTTTTGTAAATGGCTGCAGCAGCCGATGCGTATCGTCTGTTGAGAGTCTCGGTATGTTGATGGACTTGAGAAAATCCGACGTGCGCTCCTCAATTTGCTGAGCATTAAGGGGTACTGGGAGGTTATACAAGTTCGAGTAAAAGGAGCAAAACTCCTGGGCAATCGCTGGGGTGTTGATAAGTCGGAGGCCCGAGGCTGATTTAATAGCCTGGATAAAAGACCTATTCCTCTGGCCCTTAATTAGGCTGGATACCAACTTGGAGCCTCTATTACCATGGAGATATTGTTTAAAGCGCAACGTCTTCAAGGCTCCTGCAGCTCTAATGTTCAAAAGATCAGTGATCTTATGTCTTAAGCACTTAAGTGATAGTAAAACTTCATCCGTCCTAGTTTTTTTATGAAGGGTTTCAAGTGTGGAGATTTGCTGTAATAGGGAATCTAGTTGTTTTTGCCTGCGCTTTTTGGCACTGGATCCCAAGCTGATAAGCTCCCCTCTGACTACGACTTTATGGGCTTCCCAAAGTGACGTCCCTTTAGCGAGGTTCCCAGTGTTTTCTTGAAAATAATTTTTGAGGCATATCTCAACTGCCTTCCTATTGGACTCTTCTTCCAAGAGCGTCTCATTTAATCTCCAGACCCAGGATCTCGGAGGCAAGGCGCTGATTCTCACCCCCACACTCACAGGCGCATGGTCAGAAATGACCATGTTCCCTATCTTTGCCTCAAAAACCGAGGACAGCATATGGTTAACAATAAAAATATAATCCAGGCGCTGATATGAATTATGCGCCTGTGAGTGGAAGGTGTAATCTTTTTCCTCAGGATGGATAAGGCGCCAAACGTCCGAGACCCCCAGGTCTCTGAGAGCAATAAGCAGTCTCCTCAGTTGCCTTCTTGAGGTAGGGCGGCTTGTGGAGGTCGAATCTATCAGGGGATCTAGCGTGAGATTAAGGTCTCCCCCTAAAATGATGCATCCTTCTCTAAACGCTTTAAGATTCTCTAGGGTGTGTAGCAGCCAGGTGACCTGTCCACTATTTGGAGCGTACAGATTCGCTAAAGTGTATTTAGTGTTAGCTATTTTACCTTTTAAAAATAAAAAGCGACCATCAGGGTCAGCTAACTTGGCTTCTAAAGAAAAAGGGACCTTCTGACCTAAGGCAATAGAGACACCTCTAGCAGCTGAGGAGTAGGATGCATGGTGCCAAACTGCAAAATGTTTATTAACTGTTTTGGGGATATGTAAGTGCCTAAAATGGGTCTCTTGCAGGAAGACTAAGTCTGCACCTTCCCTCCGGAGCATATGGTAGATCTGACTCCTTTTCTGTGGGGTGTTCATACCATTTACATTGAGGGACAATACTTTTAGATCAGTCATTAAAAACCAATGTTAATCTGAGCAAAAGATCTAAGTGACCAGGAGAGGGCGACACAGGGCAACACATGGAACAAATAATACATGAACCAAACATCTGATGAGGAGGGTAACTGGGCAGTTACTAGGTAAGTAATAACTACCTGAGGGGTTATAAACCCCGACTAGGGGGAAGTTAGTGTGTAAACACCCTTGAGCCAGGCCTCACACACTAAGCCCAATAGAGAGAACAGGACAGTATGCATATACAGACATTTTACTATATAAGGACACGGCGTTTATACCTGTCTCACTGAGCTGTTGCATAATGACAACGTCATAGGAACAAATGCAGACAGGGCAGTAGAGCTCTCCGGACTATCAGCCATGAGCAACCAGACATTAAACCTTGCACAACCTATGGCTTGTTAATGGGGTTCAGAATGAGACAGGAGAAGAGGCAAGGGAAAGGGGGGAAGAGTTATGAAGGAGAAAGCGGGAGAGGGTAAGATTGAACAAACATAATATAAGGAAAGTGGGCTGAAAAGGCAAACCATAGGGACACTGAAGGATTAATCAGACATTGAATATAGAACCTGAATCCTATAAGCTGAAGCATAGTGATCGCATAAGTCCCTTTTATGGCAAGTTCTGGAACCACAGTTCAGGCACTTCTCAAGGAATTAAGGGATTCTTTTCTTCGGAGATTTCTTCTTTTGCGCCAGGCGCCAATCTTCTACCTGCGGTAGGTTCGGAAGATCCAATGTCGGGTTGCACGGGAGCCATGACTGAATGTCCAGAGCTTCTGAACCCAGTGCCTCCCATATAGGCAGCAAATCCTCCGGGAGTCTTACTGTATATTGCTTCCCCCCTATGGCGGTGCTGAGGCCAAAAGGGAACAGCCATCTTACTGGCAGTTTCTTTTCTCTTAGGAGCGCGGTCAAAGGGCGCAAGTTCCTGCGCTTGGCTAGTGTGCTCGCTGCCAGATCCTGGTATAATTGCACTTTATGGCCGTCCAAAGAGGGGTCTCCTTTCTCCCTTGCCGCTTTCAGGAGAGCTGCAGTGTCTAAAAAGTTCATTAGAGCACAAACAACGTCTCTGGACGGTTCACCCACCGCCGGCTTGGGCCTAAGAGCTCTATGTGCCCTTTCTATAACGATGGCGGCAGCTTGTTCTTCACCCACAAGGGAGGCAAACAGGGAACGGACTGCGTCGGTCAAGTCCTCAGCTTGAACCGCTTCAGGTATTCCTCTCAAACGTACATTTTTCCTCCGCCCTCTGTTTTCCTGGTCTTCCAGGTTCAGGAAAGCAGTGTTGATCATCTTAGACATAGTTGTCAAGTGATTGTGGATTCCCGCTTCTCGCTGGACTAACAGGTCCTGGTTTTCTTCCAGGCTTTCTACCCTGTGACCGAGCTGTTGGAATTCGGCCTTAATGTCCGATAGCTCCTTCATTACCGGGCTAAGGGCCTGTGTCAGCGACTGCTGAAGGAAGCTTCGAGTTAGGGGCAGGGAGTCCGGCTCACCTCTGCTGTAAACTTCAGCGTCTGAGCTGTCAGCTTCCGAGTCGGCTCCCTCCCGCTCGGAAAAGTTTCGCGCCTCTCGCGCCATCTTGCCTCCATCAGGGTGCGATGTGGATCGCCTGTTGAGGAACTTGTTCAGGTCTCCCTGAGTCTTCTTTGCCTTTGTAGTGGCCCCTGAGGCACCCTCTTTGTCTCTGAGGGTTTTCCCCATCTTTAGTATCCGTGTCCGCTGATTAAATCGAATAAAGCTGGGCTAGCTGTGTGGAGCTCTGGTGAAGTCGACCTACACCATGGCTTGCCGGCTCCGCCCCCCCTGTAAGGCAATATGGACTCTTTGCCTATATGTTGTCCCTGACACAAGATTTCGGCGATCAGCTTGAATTAAGTCTTATCCGGTACCGGGAGAATGAATAAGATGACACTGAACACGTGTCTAGTTCTAATCCATTCTGGTTTATTCACAGTTGGCAAACAGTTATAATAGAGGGGGTTGAGCTTCCTTGACATCCAATCATATGTTAGCATTTGTTTGACCTATAGTACGAACACACATGAGCTCTGCATTAACATAATAGATGACTCATAGTAACAGCATTTGACCAATCAGGTATAGACACATAGGCCAGTGTGCATTTGAGCCAAGATGACCTAATAAGGTAAGAACTAAGGAATGTATGGGTATCTTGAAACCACACAGGAAGTTTCTCACATTCCGAAGGGAGGAAGGGGGATTTTGGAAGTGCACTGGCCAAATGTAATCACACGTTGCTGAAAGGACAAAATGGAGTTACTTATACCCCATCAATCCCCTCTTTAGAACCTTATATATATACTTTATACTATATGGTTCTTTCTCTGCTCTTCCTTTGTTTGCTTGTAAGCCTTTAGGTATTCCATATACCCTTCAGGAGTATAATACTCAGGCTTTGTTGAGGTTGTGTTTACCTCTTCTACCTCTACCGGAGTATAGAGGAAGGTTGAGTGTACCGCTCTTTCGGCCACATTTTTACATACGGCAAGAAGGGAGGGCACACACTGTAGACAACAGCAGAGACACACTATTGCAGCAGCCACGGCGAGTGCCACTCCTAAGACATACCTTATTTGACCAAAGTCAGGTATCCAGCCAAAAAGCCAGTACCACCAACCTTGGTCAACATCTTGTTTTATGTTTTATCATCTCTTCTAGTTGGCCTATTTTATCTTTTATTGTACGGGAGTGATCTGATAAATTGAAACAACACATCCCTGCGAACGCTGGGCATCCTATACCATGTTGGAGCAATAAATAGTCAATAGTTACCCTATTCTGCAAGATAGCCTTTTTATATGATTGTATATCCAGCAGCATATCTTGCAGAATTGCACTAGTGACATTTATCTGTTTTACCATAAAACAGGCAAGTTTTGATATTGTCCTGTGGTTATATATGGCCAACCCTGGTACTCCTATCAAAGACATCCCTAAACTCATATATTCTGATCTAGAGAGGAGATTCACATTATAATCACAATTTTCTGGTAACTGTAGGGAAGTGTCTCTCCTGTGTCGTGTCTGCATTGCTGAGAATAGTGGTATCATTGCTAATGTCAACCTAGCTATTGTACAGGGTCCCTCTGTAATATTGGCCGGTATGTACAGTCGTGGCCAAAAGTTTTGAGAATGACACAAATATTAGTTTTCACAAAGTTTGCTGCTAAACTGCTTTTAGATCTTTGTTTCAGTTGTTTCTGTGATGTAGTGAAATATAATTACACGCACTTCATACGTTTCAAAGGCTTTTATCGACAATTACATGACATTTATGCAAAGAGTCAGTATTTGCAGTGTTGGCCCTTCTTTTTCAGGACCTCTGCAATTCGACTGGGCATGCTCTCAATCAACTTCTGGGCCAATTCCTGACTGATAGCAACCCATTCTTTCATAATCACTTCTTGGAGTTTGTCAGAATTGTGGGTTTTTGTTTGTCCATCCGCCTCTTGAGGATTGACCACAAGTTCTCAATGGGATTAAGATCTGGGGAGTTTCCAGGCCATGGACCCAAAATGTCAACCTTTTGGTCCCCGAGCCACTTAGTTATCACTTTTGCCTTATGGCACGGTGCTCCATCGTGCTGGAAAATGCATTGTTCTTCACCAAACTGTTGTTGGATTGTTGGAAGAAGTTGCTGTTGGAGGGTGTTTTGGTACCATTCTTTATTCATGGCTGTGTTTTTGGGCAAAATTGTGAGTGAGCCCACTCCCTTGGATGAGAAGCAACTCCACACATGAATGGTCTCAGGATGCTTTACTGTTGGCATGACACAGGACTGATGGTAGCGCTCACCTTTTCTTCTCCGGACAAGCCTTTTTTCAGATGCCCCAAACAATCGGAAAGAGGCTTCATCAGAGAATATGACTTTGCCCCAGTCCTCAGCAGTCCATTCACCAAACTTTCTGCAGAAGATCAATCTGTCCCTGATGTTTTTTTTGGAGAGAAGTGGCTTCTTTGCTGCCCTTCTTGACACCAGGCCATCTTCCAAAAGTCTTCACCTCACTGTGCGTGCAGATGCGCTCACACCTGCCTGCTGCCATTCCTGAGCAAGCTCTGCACTGGTGGCACTCCGATCCCGCAGCTGAATCCTCTTTAGGAGACGATCCTGGCGCTTGCTGGACTTTCTTGGATGCCCTGAAGCCTTCTTAACAAGAATTGAACCTCTTTCCTTGAAGTTCTTGATGATCCTATAAATTGTTGATTGAGGTGCAATCTTAGTAGCCACAATATCCTTGCCTGTGAAGCCATTTTTATGCAACGCAATGATGGCTGCACGCGTTTCTTTGCAGGTCACCATGGTTAACAATGGAAGAACAATGATTTCAAGCATCACCCTCCTTTTAACATGTCAAGTCTGCCATTTTAACCCAATCAGCCTGAAATAATGATCTCCAGCCTTGTGCTCGTCAACATTCACACCTGAGTTAACACGACGATTACTGAAATGATCTCAGCAGGTCCTTTAATGACAGCAATGAAATGCAGTGGAAAGTTTTTTTTGAGATTAAGGCAAAGAAGGACTATGCAATTCATCTGATCACTCTTCATAACATTCTGGAGTATATGCAAATTGCTATTATAAAAACTTAAGCAGCAACTTTTCCAATTTCCAATATTTATGTAATTCTCAAAACTTTTGGCCACGACTGTATGTGTAACTAGTATTCCTACAGGCCATTACCCATCCTGTTGGTAGAGGTACATGTTTGTCTAGGGATGGTACTGTTTTTGTAATATTACATTGCATATTTTTTCCTGATACTATCTTTTTACAACTACCTAAATCTCTATCACAAATATTTGGTTTAGTCTTATTCTGCATTTTTGCTTGTATGCAGGGAGGCAATAGTTTCTCATCGCAGGAGAACTTGTAACATATTTCTGTGGCTGTAACAAGACCTGTAATTATTTCTATCATATTACTTTGCAGAGTCTTATATGTAGGACAGTCATAACAAGCATGATAAGGATTCACATATCCATATTTAACATCATGATCCTCCAAATCTGTGTCATTCCATTGGGAATGTAGGAGCCCCGTCCATACATCTACTGGGGTGGGGACTGCTACCAGACATGTCTCCAAAATGTTAGATGCAGATAAAGTGGTTCGGAGACAAAAGTCAGTTAAGTTCAGAGTTTTGGCCAGGTACAACCATAAGTTCTCCTTTGTCTTCCATGGATTGTCTTCCCCTCTGCATTCTGTTTTCAGGTATGTCTGTCTGTTCCACAGCCATGGGACAGTGAATAGGAGACACAAAACTGCAATTATCAAGGCACTATATGTCAGCCATCTTGAGGAATTTCCCGACTGCGTCATCTCGTTGGGGGTCAAGGCTGTCTGCCTCCGTTAGTACCCCTTCTGTATCTTCTTCGAGGTCAAGGCTGTCTGCCTCCGTTAGTACCTCTGGGCCTTGTTGGAGGTCAGGGCTGTCTGCCCCCGTTAGTACCTCTCTTTTCTTCACCAACTTAATCCTTGTGGCGTGGATCCACGTGGGCTACTGTTCAGTGAGGACTGCTGTTCTGATGATCGCGACTACCTCGGTAGGTGGTCCGTAGGTGAAGCTTCCTGGTTCCTTTCCCTTCTTTAAGATCTTGATCATCACCTGGTCGCCTACCCGGAATGGATGGGTTGGTTCCTGTGAATGAGAAGGAGACTTACAAGCAACTTTTTCTTCAGTTTTACTGAGGACCTTGATCAGATTAGTAACATACTCCTCTCTGATCAGGTCCAAGTCCCCTTCCTGCACTACCGGGGGGCGTCTTGCCCATGGTGTGGGGAAAGGCCTACCCATGAGTATCTCAATGCTGTTTATGTCCTACTCCGTGGAAATGTGCTATTAAGATGGAAGCACTGTGTTGGGGAATAGCTTCCCCTCTTTGCAGACTAATCCTGTCTTAGGATTTTTCTGCAATACTGGATAACACCAGTCTTACTGTTCCTGTTCAGTGGCATACCACTGAAGATCAGTAAGCATTTGCAACATCTCAGGGGTTGGAGGTGCCAGACATGGCATCTCCCAATGGTTACACAAACCTGTGAGGTTGCATTTGGCCACTCATTTCGCCACCTTATCTGCCAGCGCATTGCCCTGTGAGACATGATCCTTACCATCTGCTGCCGTGAATCCTCTCCTCTGCCAAATCATACCATGGTCCCACACTACCCCATGTGTGTACCTACTATCAGTATAGATGGTGACAGGTCTATCAGTATGTAGAATACATGCCCTAGTGAGTGCAATGAGCTCAGCTGCCTGCTGTTTTGAGTGCGGATGTCCTTGAGTAGGTCCACAACATCATGAGTGGTGTGCAAAATGGTGTAATGTCACATTGTGAAAGAAGTTGCCAACTCTACCATCATATTAACATCACATTTGGGGACTCAATTCCCAAATTTTTTTTCTTTGTAGTATGTATTGGAGGCGTGGCGATCTCCTTTGAGTCATGCACACCTGGCCAGTCAATCTGTCCTGGAGGCTGGTTTTAAAGTCAGTATAAAACTGAGTCTGCTTATATAGAACCTACCAGTGGCCATTTGGCTCCAGGAGAAGTATATGGTGGGCTCAGCGTGCATGTTGGTACTTGCATCCTTGGATCCGATGAAAGCTGTAATGGCACCGGACGGGGTTAAAAGCAAAGTGTGCTTGGCGTGCACGCTGACCTGCATTCCCTGGATTTTGTGTGGCTGTCATGGCCCATGAACAGGTGGGAACTAGTGTTAGGGACCACTCAAATGGAGGCAACCTTGATGCGGTGAGTGGCTTATTACGCTTTGGCCAAAATGTACACCAATGTCTCATCCAGCATGGAGGCAGGGCAGAATGCTGGATATAGAGTGCGATCACATTTGTATTCTCCGTTTGTATATGTATTTCGCCATAGTGATCTGCACCTATATGCAGGTTGTGCTGACTCAATTCCCAAAAATTTTTTCTTTGTAGTATGTATTGGAGGCGTGGCGATCTCCTTTGAGTCATGCACACCTGGCCAGTCAATCTGTCCTGGAGGCTGGTTTTAAAGTCAGTAAAAACTGAGTCTGCTTATATAGAACCTACCAGTGGCCATTTGGCTCCAGGAGAAGTATATGGTGGGCTCAGCGTGCATGTTGGTACTTGCATCCTTGGATCCGATGAAAGCTGTAATGGCACCGGACGGGGTTAAAAGCAAAGTGTGCTTGGCATGCACACTGACCTGCATTCCCTGGATTTTGTGTGGCTGTCATGGCCCATGAACAGGTGGGAACTAGTGTTAGGGACCACTCAAATGGAGGCAACCTTGACGCGGTGAGTGGCTTATTACGCTTTGGCCAAAATGTACACCAATGTCTCATCCAGCATGGAGGCAGGGCAGAATGCTGGATATAGAGTGCGATCACATTTGTATTCTCCGTTTGTATATGTATTTCGCCATAGTGATCTGCACCTATATGCAGGTTGTGCTGACTCAATTCCCCAAAACTCTACCATCATAACACAGGCTGCAAGAGAACACAGACATGCCGGCATCCCTTGAACAGGGGTGGGCAGTACCTTTGAGAAAAACACACAAGGACGCAACTTGCCTCCGTTTTCTTGTGTCAGTACACCCGCAATGGTTTTACAATTTTGGCGTGCAAACATGTGGAAGGGCATATTATAGTCAGGGAGGCCCAGCCCTGGACTCAACATGAGTAAACATTTCAGATAATCAAATGCATTGTACATTTTCAGAAGACCATTTAATCAAATCTGGATTTTCTTCCAGAGTGGCTTGCCTCAAAACATTGTCATAATAGGAGCAATCAGGAATCCATTGTCTACAGTAGTTTATCATACCAAGGAAAGATAACATTTCTTTCTTGGTGTGCGGGGTGACCAAACCCGCAATAGACTGGATTCTTTCTGCGCTGATTCTCCGTTCACCTTTTGTGAGGACAAAGCCCAAGTATTCAACCTGCATTTTACACCATTGCATTTTCTTAAATGTAACTTTGTGACCACATCATGTTAACAGTGATAAACCATCCTGAATGCTGGCCTCCGCTGACATGCTACACAGTAACATTATATTTCAGCAGCACAGAACCTTGGGGGGGGGGGGGTACCATGGTTTTAACATCGCTTGGAGGACTATGCTGTACACTACAGGTGAATCAGCATATCCCTGGGGCATTTCTGCACCAGGTCAGTTGACGTCTGTCAAAGGAAAAAGCAAAAAGTAGTCTGGTTATCTTATCAACTGGGATAGAAAAGAATGCATTTTTCAGATCTATCACACTGAACCAAACAGCGTCTGCTGGAATGGCAGATAATAATTAAGTGACATCAGGTACAACAAGGGCTATAGGCACAATGATGTTGTTGATGGCCCTTAAATCCTGTACAAAGCGGGCAGTACCATCTGCCTTTGTCACTGGATTCACAGGCGTGCTGTAGGGTGAAATCACCTCTTCCAGGATTCCCTTTTGTAGGAATTCTTCTATCATTGGCCTAAGTCCATCAAGTTTCTCTTTTGACAGCGGGTATTGTTTCTGGAACACTGAGATGACACCTGGTTTCACAGTAGCTTTGTAAAGTGTGCAATCTATGAATCCTGTGTCATATTCATTTGAAGACCATAATGCAGGATTAAGTTATTGAGTTCTGGGTGGTCCTGTATGTTTGCAAGAATCAGTGGCACTGGTGTAGAGACTGGAATGAAACCTGAGTGTACTCTTATGCCCTGATTCTTTGCTGATACTTCTCTCCCTAACAGGCTGACTGGGCAATGTAGTGAGTCAGTTTTGAAAGGTTTTGTCAGAACCTCATTAATTCATATAGAAGGCTCACACTTCCTTCCTCCCACTCTGAGTCATCTAAGTCCACCCCTTTTAGTCGGACGCTGTGGTCCTCCTTCTGTCTGTCATTAGTGTCCCAGCTGTCCATGAGAACAGAGCTCTGATGTTAAGCACAACACTTAACATGTAACACATAACTTCAAACATTGAAACAAACAGATCTGACAATACAGACATGAACACACAAAGGGCCCATAAAAACTTTTCATTGACTTCAATAAAAAAAATGTACAGCTTGATCAATGCTGTTGGCACCAATAAAAACCAAAAACTTCCAAGAAAAATAAAATAAAATTCTCACTGCGCATATTATATGAAAACAAATACCGTACTCCATACGCATTCATATTTTCATATACTTATTTTCACAAACAGCTCATAACCTCGCCCTCATACATAAAAACTGAATTGCACACACAGCTCTGCTAAAACTCTTACATTTTCAACTCCACTACAACTCAGAGCCACACCCATTCACATTCCACTGAATCATGTATTTTTCAACCCAGTCACACAATTTCTTTGTTTCATTCCAAAACTTGCAGCACAGACAAACACAGCTTTCCTGGAAACAGATATCCACACCACACCCAGAATTGCTAATGGTCTGTCACTATTGAGCTGCTTTTTCCAATATCTTCTGGTCTTCACTCTGTGATTAATCAACTCTTATAAGAATACAATATACATGTTATAATCATACCGTAATTTTGTTAAAACCCAAATTATCTTATAAGCCATGTGGTTTTAGTTTAGTGTTGCACACATCGTCACTTACTCTATATAATTCCCCTTCCCCCATTTCCTTTGCCTTGCGTCTCTTATCTCAGGAATGTTTAGGCAGGGGAAGTAAAGCAATCCATCACAGGACGTTCAACTGTCCTAAATATTCCTCAAACTTTTACTCATATCTGAATAAGGACTTAGAATGGGTGCAACCGTAGATTGATAGGATTGGACACTTCCAATTGTCATCATAGCACAATCACTGTGGGCACTTTCTTAACTAGTGGATTTGCAAACATCATTGGATCTAATCCAATGCTGGAGCCCTGTCTGTAAGATGTATAGATAACATACATTAGTATCTTCACAGTCTGCAGATGCATTACCAATTACCAGCCTCCCTCCCCCCCAACCCCCATATGGAGGGGGGTTGATGCCTCAGGGGGGGTTTCAGTAAGAGCACGGGGGGGGGGGGGGGATGTGAAGGAAATAGCAAAATACAAATGGGAGGGGTTCTTTTTGAGAGCACATTCCAGAGAGAACAGGAAAAGTTCTTGTGGAACTATAAGTCCTATTTTGGAATTTACAGCAGATGGGGTGGGGGAAGGGATGCCACATGGCAACTTCTTTGTTCTCTGGAGGATTCAAAATCCTCCATCTTGTAATAAGAAATGCTACTCATTTCTCCAACTTTCAATTTCTCTCAGTTACTTCCATGGACACTTTAAACCATAACTCAGTATGCACCAGCCTATTATTATCCTTCAACCAACTTCTCTTTTCCTTCAATACACTTATCTATTAACTGACCATCTTTTACTGCTGTAATCTCTAATTCTAGGGCTATGGATCGTCCCTATTTAAACACACACATATCATTAGGGCAACAAAACTTAACCAGTTCATTTCTGAACATTTAACACAAGCCCTTTCTGATTGCAGACACTGGGGCTCTTTTTTCCATGCCATCAATTAACTTCCTGACACTGCTCTGTTTTCTCATTCACCAGAACCCCTTCACCATCACAGGAGTTCTGATGTACACAGTCTGTAAGCTCTAACTTCACAGATTCTTACAGATTTTCATCCCTGTTGCCAGCCGGGCATAACATTCTGTTTCACATTTTAACTGTCAAGTCTCACATCCTGCCAAATTGTCTACCCATGGGTTAACTAGGAAGTAATTTGTGGGACTAGACCGTGCAACATAAAGTTTACATGTTGGCAGTGATGGAAACAGAATGATTTCACAGTGGGATGTGACCATACACTTACCACCTGGTCAACATTTCACACAGACAGATAATCGTATCACTTCTAAAATACTTATACTATATATACATAAGAGTTAATCCAAGCTTGTAACCTTCTGTTCCCTGAACAGTATTCCTTTATAGTGCACTTTATATCTAATGATATGGACTCCCTGAGCCTCTTATAATCAACTTAGCTCCCTGAGCTTTTGCATGTGTCCCGGACACAGCAATCTACTGAAATCAACAAATAGATGGTTCAACTTACTTGGGTCGAGATTTTGGTCAGTGCCCCCAGGTCCGAAGAGGACAAAAATTGATGTCTTTCACCGTAGACCCGAGGATGACCCTCTCGATCTCGAGACGAGCCCCCAAAGCTGTAAGGCAATATGGAATCTTTAGTAGATAAATGAGGGGCACTCCGTATAAGGGAATAAAAACAGCAAATGGATAATGGCTAAATGTTATTTAATCCTATTATAAAAAGCCAATGCATCAAACAATCACAATGTAAAAAACATCCATATAATATAATACCATAAAATGCAATAAAATAAATACACAATGGAAGAGGGCCCTGAAAAATTCGCCAGAAAATAGTGAAGGTTCAAAAAATACGCGAATAATCAGCAGTCCCCACAATAAGAAACAATCACACCGGATCCTAATTCACCTGGATAAGGATCCAAATGCACGATCTGACTGTGTCAGAAAAAAAGTATAATGTACTATGTACTGTCCGACTTCAATCCTCCAGTTTATTCGGACAGTCAGATGTATCAAATCATGGGAAGAATCTCTTATTCGGATAATCAGATGTATCAAATCATGGGAAGAGTCTCTTACCCTGTTCCGTCACTGGCTATGGAATCTTTGCCTATATGGTGTCCCTGACACAAGATTTCGGTGATCAGCTTGAATTAAGTCTTATCCGGTACCAGGAGAATGAATAAGATAACACTGAACACGTGTCTAGTTCTAATCCATTCTGGTTTATTCACAGTTGGCAAACAGTTATAATAGAGGGGGTTGAGCTTCCTTGACATCCAATCATATGTTAGCATTTGTTTGACCTATAGTACGAACACACATGAGCTCTACATTAACATAATAGATGACTCATAGAAACAGCATTTGACCAATCAGGTATACACACATAGGCCAGTGTGCATTTGAGCCAAGATGACCCTATAAAGTAAGAACTAAGGAATGTATGGGTATCTTGAAACCGCACAGGAAGTTTCTCACATTCCAAAGGGGGGAAGGGGGAAGGGGGATTTTGGAAGTGTACTGGCCAAATGTAATCACACGTTGCTGAAAGGAAAAAATGGAGTTACTTATACTCCATCAGTACCTTACATGATTTTCTATTTTCTTTACCAGTGACTCTGTGACCAAGGTCTGGAATTTGATCGAAACGTCAGAAATAATAGTCACATGTCTATAAAGGCATTACTGTCTTAATATGCCAATTTATTTGGACGATTTACTATAATAAAAGAGATTTTACTTGCATCCAACTTTCCAGTGTTCAGTGGTATTTCAATAACATTTGGATTGTGGAACTTATCCATTCCACTTTGCACCTCACCATCTTTGGACATTGAGTGCAACCCAGCAATATTATTCTAATGTATTTTACCTGTCAGTGTTACACACAACCACACCATGTGGTTGTACCCTTAGTTTATGTAACACCCCAGAGTGGTGTAACCACTCCTACACCCTACTATTATCTCTAATGGGCAACCTATATGTCATCTGTGTAATTCTGTTCCAGGTTCACCACAATGTGCATCTATAATATTGTTATGTTACTGTTATAAATGTAATTTACCTGGTTCACCAGCAGGTGGCAGAAAATATGGCAGATCTATCCTTAGACAGAATTGAACTCACCATTCCATGCTCCCCCCTTTTGGGCAGAAGTGGGCGAGTCCTGGTTGCTACCAGAAGGAGGGGTGGCAGTTCTAGTTGATTCCGGTTTTAGACTCCAGTCAGACTAAGGAGTGGAGTGCAGCATAAAGAACAATCAAAGTTACTAAGCTAGCCTGTCAGTACAGCAGAGAGAAAGAGCCAAAGCCTGGGTCCAGTGGTATCCAGGTAGGAGCACCGTGACACACATAAAGAGACATTTAGGCCGCACTACACCACTTAGCATTCCTACTAAACCTGGGACGCGATATAGAGGGGCCCTGGGGGTAGGAGGCAAGTTACAAGTATATTTGGAGAATGCAAATATATGACATTTATTTGCCACAGTATCCATGGCTGAACTATAAGGTTGAACCTGAGATTTCTGCAACAGATTTGAAGTGAAATTCCATAGATCAAAGTATAGATCAGTCCTATTCATTGGGGCTAATTTGCATCTGGACACCTGTTGCAGTTTCAATGTAGTTTCCATAGGTGACATGTTCTATCTTGATATGGAAAAATCTGTGAATGTATGATCTGCAGCGAGAATTCCCATTTAGGAGCAAAAAACTTTTAGATTTTTTTTTTAAAGTCCTACAAGGAGACTTGAACTTACGTTCTGATTGCTGCTAAAATACTGTACATTACCAACCTGTATGTTAATGTCTATTACACACAACTGCGCCGGGGGAAATTTATGAAACTGGTGTAGGCTGATAACTTTAGAATTAGGCTACTTTCACACTCGTGTTATGTGCGGATCTGTCATGGATCTGCACCGATGGATACGTTCAGATAATACAACCATCTGCATCCATTCATAACGGATCCGTTTGTATTATCTTTAACATAGCCAAGACAGATCCATCTTGAACAGCATTGAAAGTCAATGGAGGACGGATCCGTTTTCTATTGTGCCCGATTGTGTCAGTGAAAACGGAATCGTCCCCATTGACTTACATTGTGTGTCAGAACGGATCCGTTTGGCTCAGTTTCGTCAGACGGTGCAAGCAGAGTTTTGGTGTCCGCCTCTAAAGCGGAATGGAGACGGAACGGAGGCAAACTGATGCCTTCTGAGCACATCCTTTTCCATTCAGAATGCATTAGGGCAAAACTGATCAACTTTGGACCGCTTGTGAGAGTTCTGAACAGATCTCACAAACGGAAAGCCAAAACGCCAGTGTGAAAGGCAGTTTTGATAAATGGTAATTGGGGAAAGTGATATAACAGCGGTATCTGTTGGGCAGGATACATTTACATTAGTGGCACAACCACTTTAATTGACCGGCCCAGACCCTTAGTAACAATTGTCTGGTGTAGGCTGGTTCCCCCTTTTTTCTTTGGAGGACTAACAAAGCTACATAATATATGTGCCTACCCCTGAGGAAAAGAAGTACTGATATAACAGAAAGAGTAGTGGCCTTACAAGGAGAGTACTGGAAAACTCAAGCCAGTGAAGGTAACAGCATCTTTTGGACTTCAGTACATTGTGCTTGGGATGGTAAGCTTCAGGTACCCTACTATATTAAAGGACAGAATGTCCATCTGTTTCAAGAGACTGCACACCACTGAGGGTTCTGTGGATATATAGATCTAAACCGCCACTGCGAATACCGTCCTCATTCTCTTCCCTCCCAGACTCACTGCATATCTGCCATTATCTATCAATATCCTTTTATACATCCTGCTTTTCTAGTCTTGACTGTCCCAATAGTCAACAATTCAATGGATCTACACACCAAGAAGGATAAGCCATAAGATTATGCAAAGTCACTAAAATATGCAAATTATCATATTTTTAAGCACCTAGCTCCAATCAGGGGCATAGCTATAGGGGGTGCAGAGGTAGCAGTCACTACCGGGCCCAGGAGCCTGAGGGGGCCCAAAAACCCTTCTGCCACATAAGACACTGGCATTATAGAAAGTGCATGCTGGTCAATTTATACCTCTTACTGGAGGGAATGGGTTAGGTCAAGAATTTGGCATCAGGGGGCGCCCTTTCAATGTTTGACTCTGGCAGCAGGAAGGCTATGTGCTCCCCTGCCCCTTTCCAACAAGCACTGAGGGAAGGGGGGCCCAAGCTGAACTCTTGCACTAGGGCCCATGAACATTTAGCTACACCCCTGGTTCCAACCTGTGGCATGTGGGAGGGGCATATAAGCCAGATTGAAAGCAAAGTTATTTAGCCACATGAAACCTCAAAAATCAGATCAAGTCATGTAAGATGATTGTGCAATGCCTCCATTTGATCAACATGAGAGTTATCACCATTTGTTGCAAACTGAGAGGGACAAAATCCTTCAACTGAGAGACCATGGTTTATCATTCTACCTACACTCCTAGGGTGAAACGTTAGAATTGTTCAATGTTGCATGTCTCTGTGGTTGAGAGAACAATATAGAACTGGAATGATAGCAAGAGGTGCACAGAGGTGAACCTCTACACGGACGGATCATCTGATTAGAAGAATGGAGCGTAGTGATCCGTTCTGTATTATGAAATCGTTGCTCATGCTACTGCTACTGTGAGCAGCCTGTGTGGCCTAAATGTGCTACCATGGCCTGCAGTATGTCAGCAATTCAAAGGGAGCTGCCAGCAGCAGATCTTGATGATTTGCATGCCCAAGTGCATTCAGCGTGGCAGACCATTCCTAAGACAACCATTAATAACCTCAGTGATAATATGCCAGGTCATGTATTTTTTTGTATTTCTGTGTGTGGTGCTCATATTCGATACTGAATAAATCTAAATGTTTAGAATATTTTGTTTCCATTTTTTTAATTATTTACATATGATTAACATGTCTATCAATTCTGTGATTTCCATAATTCCACGGCCTTTCAATTTCAATGTTGAGGAGTGTATTTTATCTATAGCCTAGTTATAATAAAACCATTTATTAAAAAAAAAAATCACATTAACTGGGGAACAAACAACAGTTACCTGTGACTTCCTTTTGTTCATTTCAGCTGCAGATCCACCGTTTCCTGGGCTCCTCTTCTGTCATCCAAGATGGCCAAATCGCTTTTCAGACTACCTGATGCATACTGTTCATTTGGTAGCCTAATACACTTTCTGCTGCCCTCAGATTGCCCAGCACTGCTCATGCAGGGTTGGACAAGCAGCAAGTGTCTAGGGCTACCAACGTCCACGTACATCAGGCAGTCTGTGAAGAAGTACGGCCATCTTGGATGACAGAAGTGGAGCCTGGGAATTGGCAAAGGCCAATTGGCATAGCTGCAAATATGGTTACAAGGTAAATGTTCTGTTCGTTCTCCAGTTAATATGAATTTTTTCTTAAACCAGTGGGCAGGTTTAAATTGGTCAAACTTATTAGATAATCTAATGTTAATAGTGGTCTCATGACTCTGCCCTGATATCAGAGGTCGGAAAAAGTAGGTTTGGGAATGGCGAGTTTCAGCATGTCCAATTCTTTCTTACTGTAAGAGATAATCTGCTGTTGGAGAAGTCTGGCACATGCTTCTTCCTCCCTCTCACTGACAAAATATGCACACTCAATCATTTATGATAAAGTCAGAAGGTGGTCAGTACGGTGGCTCAGTGGTTAGCACTGGTGCCTTGCAGCGCTGGGGTCCTAGGTTTGAATCTGACCAAGGACAACATCTGCATGGAATTGGTATGTTCTCCCCGTGTCTGTGTGGGTTTCCTCCAGTTACTCTGGTTTCCTCCCACACTTCAAAGACATTCTGATAGGGAACTTAGATTGTGAGCCCCATTGGGGACAGCGAGTGATGCTAATGTCTATAAAGTGCTGTGGAATATAGTACCACTATGTAAGTGCCTAAAGTAAAAATAAAAAGAACAACTGACTGCTGGATATACAGAATATACATTTGACATCAGTCTAAACTGTAAAATCCAGCTTTAGTTTCCAAGACCATAGACTACGTAACCATGTCCTCAGCGAGCATTATTTAGTTTCCACAATGGACACATAACCTACATGACACCACACTGCGTCTATAGCAGCTGTCCTGTCGCTGATAACATTGTGTTTTATGCCTCTGCTGAGCAGTTGCTTGTAAACCATTAGTATCTATGCAGGTGCTAGATTTATTACAGCTCAACAATTAGCATGTCTTTCTGAAACGCAGAGATAGTCAGAATGTGTTCAACCTGCCATATTGATGACTGAAGACTACTTGACTGGTGCATGGACCTGCTGTATATATACATCTACCAGCTACATAAGTAATGGCAATGAGTGAAGACAAGAAGTGGAAAGGAAGCTTGACCAGAGGAAGAAATGGAGGTCAGTGCATTACTACATCTATATATACTAGTATGTTACGCAGCCAAGGGATAAGGAAGACTAAAATATCATTGGTTAAGAATGTAATAAACTGCAATGTATCTGTGTAATAGTACAGCAACACAAAGGATAGGGCTGGCACTAACATCTGCAGTAAATGGCATGGGTTTCCAGAAAAAAATGTTGAGTCAGTTATACACTGGGTGCAGAATTATTAGGCAAATTAGTATTTTGACCACATCATCCTCTTTATGCATGTTGTCTTACTCCAAGCTGTATAGGCTCGAAAGCCTACTACCAATTAAGCATATTAGGTGATGTGCATCTCTGTAATGAGAAGGGGTGTGGTCTAATGACATCAACACCCTATATTAGGTGTGCATAATTATTAGGCAACTTCCTTTCCTTTGGCAAAATGGGTCAAAAGAAGGACTTGACAGGCTCAGAAAAGTCAAAAATAGTGAGATATCTTGCAGAGGGATGCAGCACTCTTAAAATTGCAAAGCTTCTGAAGCGTGATCATCGAACAATCAAGCGTTTCATTCAAAATAGTCAACAGGGTCGCAAGAAGCGTGTGGAAAAACCAAGGCGCAAAATAACTGCCCATGAACTGAGAAAAGTCAAGCGTGCAGCTGCCAAGATGCCACTTGCCACCAGTTTGGCCATATTTCAGAGCTGCAACATCACTGGAGTGACCAAAAGCACAAGGTGTGCAATACTCAGAGACATGGCCAAGGTAAGAAAGGCTGAAAGACGACCACCACTGAACAAGACACACAAGCTGAAACGTCAAGACTGGGCCAAGAAATATCTCAAGACTGATTTTTCTAAGGTTTTATGGACTGATGAAATGAGAGTGAGTCTTGATGGGCCAGATGGATGGGCCCGTGGCTGGATTGGTAAAGGGCAGAGAGCTCCAGTCCAACTCAGACGCCAGCAAGGTGGAGGTGGAGTACTGGTTTGGGCTGGTATCATCAAAGATGAGCTTGTGGGGCCTTTTCGGGTTGAGGATGGAGTCAAGCTCAACTCCCAGTCCTACTGCCAGTTTCTGGAAGACACCTTCTTCAAGCAGTGGTACAGGAAGAAGTCTGCATCCTTCAAGAAAAACATGATTTTCATGCAGGACAATGCTCCATCACACGCGTCCAAGTACTCCACAGCGTGGCTGGCAAGAAAGGGTATAAAAGAAGAAAATCTAATGACGTGGCCTCCTTGTTCACCTGATCTGAACCCCATTGAGAACCTGTGGTCCATCATCAAATGTGAGATTTACAAGGAGAGAAAACAGTACACCTCTCTGAACAGTGTCTGGGAGGCTGTGGTTGCTGCTGCACGCAATGTTGATGGTGAACAGATCAAAACACTGACAGAATCCATGGATGGCAGGCTTTTGAGTGTCCTTGCAAAGAAAGGTGGCTATATTGGTCACTGATTTGTTTTTGTTTTGTTTTTGAATGTCAGAAATGTATATTTGTGAATGTTGAGATGTTATATTGGTTTCACTGGTAAAAAAAAATAATTGAAATGGGTATATATTTGTTTTTTGTTAAGTTGCCTAATAATTATGCACAGTAATAGTCACCTGCACACACAGATATCCCCCTAAAATAGCTAAAACTAAAAACAAACTAAAAACTACTTCCAAAAATATTCAGCTTTGATATTAATGAGTTTTTTGGGTTCATTGAGAACTTGGTTGTTGTTCAATAATAAAATGAATCCTCAAAAATACAACTTGCCTAATAATTCTGCACTCCCTGTATATTTGTATACAATAATATACTGTATAGTACAAGATATTTCATAGCACTTTAAACTTGGGAAACAACACACAAGTAACATAGCAAGTGATCAAAATACATGAAAAGCAACCAGTCAACAGAAGATAGGGCCCTGTCCATAACAGCTTACAATCTAAATCATAGTAAAATATGTAGGTGCTATAATGGGAAGATATTTCTATAGATAGAGAATAGATTGCATTACATATTGCATTATATATATATATATATATACAGTATATATATATATATATATATATATATCATGTATAATATGTTGCACTTACATGAGGAGCCATCCCACATAAAAAGTTTAGTACAGTATATGTATATGTTTTTTTTTTTAACTTGGGAGTCTATGGGCGACATATGTCACTGTATGCTTATATAGTGGCAAATATTGGAGACATCTGTTGGTGATATATATAGGGGAAATCTTGATGCATTTTTAGCATAGCAGGGACAGCCCACTGAAATCTTTTTGAAATCCTACCACAACAACACGTACCCTCACAACACTGATAAATCTTCCTCACTGTGAATTTCTATGGTGCAACATAAAAAAATCTGATGAAAAAACTTTTTCATTTGGACAATGTTGCCATCTACTGGGTGGCTGCTTAATGGAACAGGTTTTCCCTATTTGTTTTAATTTTTAACTACAGTATTTTGTAGTTAAAAATTAAACAAAAAAGGAAAACCTGTTCCATTAAGCAGCCACCCAGTAGATGTCAACATTGTCCAAATGAAAAAGTTTTTTTATCTGCTAAACTCAGATACAGTATATATTGTAGGTTTGCCACCTAAACCTGTTCAGGAAAACTTTTATGTTAACCTTTAAAAATTCCCTTTGCATTGAACTCAAGTAAGTGGTATAATAGAAAGCAGCAGAAAACAATACACAGCAAACTACAATTTCACCTGGATTAAACAGGTTTTGATTTTGCAACTATGTAGGAGAACAGAGCTAAAAACACTAATGGTATTTCTGTACGTTAGAGACTGTATATTAGAGACTGGAAGGGAACCTGTCACTATGAAAATGCAGTGCAGTCTGCAGGCAGCACATAGAACGGGAGGAGCTGAGCAGGTTAATATATCGTTTTGTGGGAAAAGAGTCAGCAAACCTTGCACTTTATTCGTCTAAATCTCAGCTTTTTATGCTGCTTAATGCGCAAAGACATAAGTAAACAGTGATTTCATGGGGGAAAAAAGAAAACTGCATTGTTGCTATACTTACTGTAAGAAAACATTGAAGCTCTTTGCGTATATTGATCAAAAATATGTCGGGCCCATCTACCTGTGACAAGGTGGCTTCAAACAGACGGGACCTACTCTAACACATGCCTCTCCTGGGCTATCAGCCTACAATCTTGGCAAGGTAAGATCCAGCTATGTGATACTACCTACTCAAATACATGCCTCTCCTGGGTTTTTAGCCTACAATTGGGCAAAGTAGGATCCAGCTATGTAATGCTACTGATTAAAAGCACCACATAGATGGGCAACCGTGCACCCCTGCCAATCTACGTGGGCCAATCATTTTTTTTTAATGCTCTCTAAATGCTGTAAAGAACAGCTCAGTCAAGATGGCCGACCCCATATTCATCTTCAGGAAATAGAATAAAAAAAATCTGCAATCAGAAAATTAAAACAAATTAGATTAAAAGGATATGTTATCCAGTTTTAAATGACAGACATTTTCAGTGACACATTTCCTTTAAGTCTGCCTGCTGCAGAAACATATAAGGCTACTTTCACTCTAGCGGCAGCCTTCTCCAGCAGGCTGTTCCAGCTGGTGAACAAAACCCATAAAACTGTGGAGGAATTATTTTTATTTTTTCAATTCCACTCCATTTGTAATTTTTTGCCTGTTTCCCACTACATTGTATGGCATATTAAAGTACAACTTGTACCGCAAAAAATAAGCCCTAATATGGATATGTGAACGGAAAAATAAGAGTTATGGCTCAAGGAAGATAGGGAACAAAAATGAAAATGCAAAAATGAAAAAACCTCCGGTATCTTAATGGTTAAAAGGGTTATCCAACGCCTATTATGCCCCCCAAAATGCAACAGTTCTTCACCCTTATGGCCCCAGAATATGTCACATGCCCTCCTCCCCTCACAGCAATGAGTACCCCTCACTCACGGCAACTAAGAGTGTTAAAAACCGGAAGTGTGGAATTCCTCTTCAGGCGCGCTTTACCCCAGGGGAGATCGGGAAAAGCACCATGTTCTATAAATAAGCCACAGCCTGTACTAGGCTTCCAGGCTCATTGTTAGTATATCCCAGTTCAGGCCACTAGGTGGCAGCACTGAACTGTGATATAGGGATTTTTATATAGACTAATGGAGCAATTTACATCTGATGATTGTAAGTTGTGGTCCACTTCGGGGACCTAACAAAAAGAAAAAAAAAAGTAAAAAAAAAAGTTTTGAAAATATAAAAAAAAAAAAAATTAAAATGACCCCCATTCCCCAAAATAAAAAATAAAAAAATAGCATAATGGGCATCGCCACATGCGAAAACACTCATACTATTAAAATATTTTAAAACTTAGCCCTAATGGTGAATGATGCAAAAGAATTTTTTTTAAAAAAAAAGGCAGATTCTCTTTTTTTTTAAATCACTTTATCGCCCAAGAAAATTGAATAAATAGTGATGGAGTCATACACAAGCCAAAATGGTATTGTCAAAAATTACAGACAGTCCCACAAAAAATAAGCCTCCGTACATCTCCGTAGACATAGCTATAAAAAAGTTATAAGGGTCAGAATATCGCAATGAAAAAAAAAAAAAAATATTCTTTTTTTAAGTGAGTCCTGGGAATTTTAGTTTTATTCAGACTCTATTTTTAAAATTAGTCTGTGGGGATTTGAACTCACAACCATCTGCATTAAAGGTAAGAGTCTTAACCACAAGTCTATACAGCTTAATGCTGACATTGCTGAAAATCTCATAGAAGTTTCTCTTCTATTAAAAAACCTCATAGAAGTTTCTCTTGTATGACACAAGAGAAACTTCTATGAGGTTTTTCAATGATGACTTAGGACTGAGCTCTATAGCCCAGTGGTTAACCCCTTGGCTGCTGGACGTTTTTTCATTTTTGCGTTTTCATTTTTCTTCCCTATTTTCTGTGAGCAATAACTTTTTTATATTTCCGGTCACATAGCTCTATGAGGGCTTATTTTTTTGCGGGAAAAGTTGTACTTTTTAATGCCACCAGTAATTATGACATAAAATGTAGTAGGAAGTGGAAAAGAAATTCCAAATGGGGTGGAATTGGAAAAAAAAGCAATCCCTCCATAGTTTTATGGGTTTTGTTCTCACGGCGTTTTGTTTACGGCAAAACTGACCCATGCCCTTCGTTCTCTGGGTCAGTACGATTACAACAATACCCCATATGTTTAGGTTTTTCATGTTTAAATAGTGTAAAAATAAATTTAAACTTTGATAAAAAAAAAAAATTTACATCACCATATTCTGACCTCCATAACTTTTTTATACTTATGTCTATTGAGCTGTTTAGGGGCTTATTTTTTGCAGAACAATCTGCATTTTTTATTGATACCATCTTGGAGTGTGCGTGACTTTTTGATCACATTTTATTAAATTTTTTGGGTAAGAGTAGCAATGAAAAAATGGCAAATCGGCCATTTTGACCCTTTTTTCCGTTACCCCATTCTCTGTATTGGAATTTTTTTTCTATTTTAATAATATAGGTGTTTTTGGTTGCGGTGATAACCATGATGTTTAGATTTATTGTTATTTAGGTATTTATTTTTTAATTATATGGAAAGGGGGGTGATTTAAACTTTTAGATTTTTTTATCTTTTATATATTTTTTTACATTGTTTTTATTTTTTGTGATCATTTTGTGGCTCATATATAAGGTTATTAATTATGTTTTAAGATTTTTCATTTTGTTCTTTCAGGGATTTAATATTTGCCATTGAAAGTCAATTTTGCTCATTCCTTATCCCGGCCTGCCATCTGGTGGCCAAAATAAGAATGGCAGCCTGAATACTTTCAGCCTCATCAGCAAGACTGAAGGTGTTCAACGCAAGTACTGATATCCCATTTGTCCCATTTTTGCACATTTAGATGCCTTGACCTCACGGCATCTAAAGCATTTAATTACCACGATCAGCATTATTGCCGGTCACAGTAATTAGCCGCAGGTCTCTGCTGTATGAAACAGCATGTTCTCACATCGCTCCAGCGCTGTACATGTACGATGCTGGTAGCAAAAGGGTTAAGGTTCTTGTCTTTAATATAGATGGTTGTGAGTTCGAATCCTCACAGAAACATTTCAAAAATAGTCTAAATTAGATTTGTATACACAGGGTATCCCCCAAGCATAGTGACCATGCTTGGGAATACCCCTTTCACGTTTATAACACTGACTCCATATATGGACACATCCATATATGGAGTCAGAGAAGGGTCTCCTAAGCTGGTAAATTCCCCACTTTGGGGCCCTGACTGAGCATAGGCGATGCAAGCAGGGCCCCGAACAGAAGAAAAGTGGGTGGGGCCTTCCTTGCGCTCCGGGCCCCTTCCCCGTGCTACGGACCCCATAGCAGCTACGTGGTCTGCCTATATTGGCAGTACGTCACTTATTCTCACTTATCATGTAATAGTCTAAACTCTGCTGCTAAGAGAACACTGAACATAGTGCATTTGGCATTGTAGAATACTTGTTTCATAAAAATGATACAAATGTGTGAGCGACGTTTAGTAGAGGTCATCTGAAATAGGGGAAAATAATAAATCCATATTTTACCCCTTGGAGCATAAAAAAGGTACATATACATCATGGAATAGCTTTTAAATGGTGTTAAAGCACCATGCCACATATGTACATCATGGGACTTGGCTTAACAGATTGCCTGTGAATGTAGCACTGACATGTAACAATGCTTTGGAATACGAATACCAATGCATTATGTAAGCAATTTCTTTTAAATAGATCATGTATGCAGATTGAATATTTGGTTCTACAGATGCAATCAAAATGACTCTTAGGATAAAGTTAACTTATTATTTATACCACACAGAGTATGCTATTAAAAAATTGATGCCAAAATGACACCAATAAAAACTGCAACCAGTTACGCAATTTTTTTTTTACGGTAGATAGTAGAAAAAAGTGCATTTTTGTATCACCCGCCCACATAAAAAACATGAATAAAAGTAAATCAATAAGTTACATGTAGATTAAAATGGTGCCATTGGAAATTACAATTCATCCCACAGAAAATAAGCCCTCAGACGGCTACATAAAATGAAACAACTACAGTGTATGGTCCTGATTTATCATGCTTTCACTGCAAAATAGAGCTTTTGCGACTTTTTGCACTCTCTTTCCTTAAACATTTTGCGACTTTTTACATTTTTACACCACTCACTCCAGTTTTATAATGTGGGTGGAAATGTTGATGTGGTTAGTTATGTTCATGAGTTTCACTCCGGATTTATCATTTAACCTCTTAAGGACACATGACGTACCGGTACGTCATGATGTCCTGGTACTTAAGGACACATGACGTACCGGTACGTCATGAATGGTAGATGATGATGAGCCCCCAAAGCGGCGGAGACGCCGCCAGGCGGAGCAAGGGGACCGCCATGTTAGGGACCCTGTGGCCCAGCCTGGTACGAGCAGCTCTGGGGCTCGTACTGGTTTCCCGGCCCACCAGTTAAATCCACCGGAGCCCCCTGCCGGTGAACTTGTCTGGTGTAGCTCAGAGCGATACGAGCCTGTGATTCCTGATTTTGTAGGCCAATCAGGAATCCAGATTTCCACAGTGGGCTACACTGAATATGACTTTTTTTGTCATTTTTTCAGTGACCCACTGGTAAATCTGATGGTGGAGCAGACGAATCTGTACGCCCAACAGTTCGTCGCTCAACACCCGGGCTCCTTTTTGGCCAGGCCCGGTGGCTGGACGCCGGTCAGTGCAGCCGAAATGAGGACATTTTGGGGCCTCGTGCTGCAAATGGGCCTGGTCAAGAAACCCAGTGTCAGGCTGTACTGGAGTGGGGACGTCCTATACCAGACCCCACTTTACAGTACAGCCATGACACGCTCCCGGTTTGAGGCCATCCGGAAATGTCTGCATTATTCCGATAATGCAGCATGTCCACCCCGAGGTGATCCTGCCCATGACCGTCTGTATAAGATACGGCCGGTCATCGATCACTTTGGGGCCAAATTCATGGAGGCCTATGTACATGGAAGGGAGGTCGCAGTTGATGAGTTTCTCATTGCGTTCAAGGGGAGACTCATTTTCCGCCAGTATGTGCCCTCCAAGCGGGCGAGGTATGGCGTAAAGCTATACAAAATTTGTGAGAGTACCTCAGGGTACACTTACAAATTTCGTATATACGAGGGGCGAGATTCCCGGATTCAACCACCAGAATGTCCCCCCACTCTGGGTGTTACCGGGAAACTTGTGTGGGACCTTATGTACCCACTGCTGGATAAGGGTTACCACCTGTACGTGGATAACTTTTATACCAGTATCCCCTTGTTCCAGTCCCTTGCCGCCAGATCCACGTTCGCTTGTGGGACCGTGCGGAAAAATCAACGCGGCTTCCCTGCCCTCCCCCTCCAGGTACCTATCCCCAGGGGTGAGACCCGTGCCCTTACCACTGGAAACCTGTTGCTGGTCAGGTATAAGGACAAGAGGGATGTCCTTATGCTGTCCACAATTCATGGTAACGGCATCACCCCTGTCCCTGTGCGAGGTACCGCGGCAACGGTCCTCAAGCCCGATTGTATCGTCGCCTACAATCGGTATATGGGAGGAGTTGATCTCTCGGATCAAGTCCTCAAGCCATATAACGCCATGCGCAAAACCCGGACATGGTACAAAAAAGTTGCGGTCTACTTGGTGCAGGTTGCCATGTACAACTCTTTTGTACTATCCCGAAGCGCTGGCAGCACAGGGACATTCCTGCAGTTCTATGAGGCAGTCCTCATGGCCCTGATCTTTTCGGACCGGGAAAGAGCAGGCCGGAGTACCTCGGGAACTGTAGGTGCCCGGATCGTCCCTGGCCAACACTTTCCAGGTGTGGTCCCCCATACTGGAAAGAAGGGACGAACCCAAAAAAGGTGCAGAGTGTGTCACAGGAGGGGGATACGGAAGGACACCACTACTCAATGTGACACGTGCCCCGATCACCCGGGCCTCTGCATTATTGGTTGCTTCAGGGAGTATCACACTTCCATGGAGTACTAAATTTATATCCCAATTTAGCACTGACATCGGAAAAAAAAACTGGTTCTCAGACTTGAGACACCCAAAAAAATGAAAATAATTTATTAAAAGTAGACATATTAGGTATTGCCGCGTCGGTAATAATCTCCTCTATAAAAATACCCCATGACCTAACCCCCCAGATTAACACGGTCAAGAAAAAAAAAAAAAAAGGTGCAAAAAAAGATTTTTTTTTGTCACCTTACATAACAAAAAGTTTAATAGCAAGCAATCATAAAGTCATATAGCCCCCAAAATAGTGCCAATAAAACCGTCCGCTCGTCCCGCAAAAAATGAGCCCCCACATAAGATAATCAGATAAAAAAAAAAAAAATGACACCTAGACTTTAGAGATACAAAAATTTTTTTTTTGTATCAATAAGGATAATATAGTCTAAAACCTAAATAAATGTAAAAAAAGTAGACTTATTAGGTATCGCCGCGTTCGTAAGAATCTCCTCGATAAAAATACCCCATGATCCAACCCCCCAGATTAACACGGTCAAAAAAAAAAAAAAAAAAGTGCAAAAAACGATTATTTTTTGTCACCAAACATAACAAAAAATTTAATAGCAAGCGATAAAAAAGTCATATAGCCCCCAAAATAGTGCCAATAAAACCGTCCGCTCGTCCTGCAAAAAATGAGCCCCCACATAAGATAATCGGATAAAAAATAAATAAAAAAATGACACCTAGACTTTAGAGATCCAAAAATTTTCTTTTTGTATCAAAAAGGATAATATAGTCAAAAACCTAAATAATTGTAAAAAAAAAGTAGACTTATTAGGTATCGCCGCGTCCGTAAGAATCTCCTCTATAAAAATATCCCATGACCTAACCCCCCAGATTAACACGGTTAAAAAAAATAAAAAAAACGGTGCCAAAAACGCAATTTTTGGCACTTTTCCATTTCAATCCGTTTTTTCCGGTAACAAAACGAGGGTTAACAACCAAACAAAAGTTAAAATTTATTACCCTGATACTGCAGTTTACAGAAATGCCACATTTGTGGTCGTAAACTGCTGTATCAGTAAAAGGGAGGCCGCAAAAGGAAAGGACCGACATGGTTTCTGGAAGGCCGATTTTGATGGCCTTTTTTATTGACACCATGTCCCTTTTGAAGCCCCCCTGATGCCCCCCTAGAGTAAAAACTCCCTAAAAGTGACCCCATCTAAGAAACTACACCCTTCAAGGTATTCAAAACTGATTATACAAACTTTATTAACCCTTTAGGTGTTTCTCAACAGTTAATGGCAAATGGAGATGAAATTTCAGAATTTCAATTTTTGGTAACCTTGCCTCACAAAAATGTAATATAGAGCAACCAAAAATCATATGTACCCTAAAAATAGTCCCCCAAAAAATGCCACCTTATCCCCTAGTTTCCAAAATGGGGTCACTTTTAGGGAGTTTCTACTCCAGGGGGGCATCAGGGGGGTTGAAACAGGACACGGTGTAAATAAACCGGTCCATAAAAATCAGCCCTCCAAAAACCAAACGGCGCACCTTTCACTCTACGCCCCGCTGTGTGGCCGTACAGTAGTTTACGGCCACATATTGGGTGTTTCTGTAAACGGCAGAGTCAGGGCAATTACGATACAGTCTTGTTTGGCTGTTAACCCTTGCTTTGTTAGTGGAAAAAATGGGTTAAAATGGAAAATTTGGCAAAAAAATGAAATTTTCAAATTTCATCCCCATTTGCCAATAACTCTTGTGCAACACCTAAAGGGTTAACGACGTATGTAAAATCAGTTTTGAATACCTTGAGGGGTGTACTTTCTTAGATGGGGTCACTTTTAGGGAGTTTCTACTCCAGGGGGGCATCAGGGGGGTTGAAACAGGACGCGGTGTAAATAAACCGGTCCATAAAAATCAGCCCTCCAAAAACCAAACGGCGCACCTTTCACTCTACGCCACGCTGTGTGGCCGTACAGTAGTTTACGGCCACATATTGGGTGTTTCTGTAAACGGCAGAGTCAGGGCAATAAAGATACAGTCTTGTTTGGCTGTTAACCCTTGCTTTGTTAGTGGAAAAAATGGGTTAAAATGGAAAATTTGGCAAAAAAATGAAATTTTCAAATTTCATCCCCATTTGCCAATAACTCTTGTGCAACACCTAAAGAGTTAACGACGTATGTAAAATCAGTTTTGAATACCTTGAGGGGTGTAGTTTCTTAGATGGGGTCACTTTTAGGGAGTTTCTACTCTAGGGGTGCATTATGGGGCTTCAAATGGGACATGGTGTAAATAAACCAGTCCATAAAAATCAGCCCTCCAAAAACCAAACGGCGCACCTTTCACTCTACGCCCCGCTGTGTGGCCGTACAGTAGTTTACGGCCACATATTGGGTGTTTCTGTAAACGGAAGAGTCAGGGCAATAAAGATACAGTCTTGTTTGGCTGTTAACCCTTGCTTTGTTAGTGGAAAAAATGGGTTAAAATGGAAAATTAGACAAAAAAATGAAATTCTCAAATTTCATCCCCATTTGCCAATAACTCTTGTGCAACACCTAAAGGGTTAACGACGTATATAAAATCAGTTTTGAATACCTTGAGGGGTGTAGTTTCTTAGATGGGGTCACTTTTAGGGAGTTTCTACTCTAGGGGTGCATCAGGGGGCTTCAAATGGGACATGGTGTAAATAAACCAGTCCATAAAAATCAGCCCTCCAAAAACCAAACGGCGCACCTTTCACTCTACGCCCCGCTGTGTGGCCGTACAGTAGTTTACGGCCACATATTGGGTGTTTCTGTAAACGGCAGAGTCAGGGCAATAAAGATACAGTCTTGTTTGGCTGTTAACCCTTGCTTTGTTAGTGGAAAAAATGGGTTAAAATGGAAAATTAGACAAAAAAATGAAATTCACAAATTTCATCCCCATTTGCCAATAACTCTTGTGCAACACCTAAAGGGTTAACGACGTATGTAAAATCAGTTTTGAATACCTTGAGGGGTGTAGTTTCTTAGATGGGGTCATTTTTGGGTGGTTTCTATTATGTAAGCCTCGCAAAGTGACTTCAGACCTGAACTGGTCCCTAAAAATTTAGTTTTTGTAAATTTCTTCTAATTTGCTTCTAAACTTCTAAGCCTTATAACATCCCCAAAAAATAAAATATCATTCCCAAAACAATTCAAACATGAAGTAGACATATGGGGAATGTAAAGTCATCACAATTTTTGGGGGTATTACTATGTATTACAGAAGTAGAGAAACTGAAACTTTGAAATTTGCTACATTTTTCCAAATTTTTGTTAAATTAGGTATTTTTTGGTGCAAAAAAAAATAATTTTTTGACTTCATTTTACCAGTGTCATGAAGTACAATATGTGACGAAAAAACAATCTCAGAACGGCCTGGATAAGTCAAAGCGTTTTAAAGTTATCAGCACTTAAAGGGACTGTGGTCAAATTTGCAAAAAATGGCCTGGTCCTAAGGTGTAAAAAGGCTGTGTCCTTAAGGGGTTAAAGAGTTCGAGTAGAAGGGTGGAGAAAGAAAACTTTTATAAGTGTTAGGTTTAAGGATGAGACAAATTTATCAAACAACCTGTAACATTTGATAAATGTGGCATAAAGTACACCAGCAAAGACTCAAGCAAAACTCACTTCAACTATTACCCTCATGATAAATCACCTTCACCCGTCCGTCCCCCCCAGCCTTTTGTAATGGGACAATGAAACTAAAAAAACAACAACTTTAAGACCCCAAATAATCTGGTCCTTAAAGGGGATGTCCAAAGTCTTCCAACCCTATCTCATACATCATAATGTCCTTCGATATGTAACTTTGTAATATACCGAACTTTCATTACTAATCTTGCTCCTGTTTGTAGATTTAAAGTCCTGTCATGTGACCCCATCCGTATTGCTGCTCCAACACTTCCAGCGACATGCATTCCCTCTCTCAATTCCCTTCTGCTCTTCACCATCTCTACCTCGCATCACCACCAACCTCATTTACATGGGAGCATGTTGGTCGTATCATGGTTAGCATGGAATACGGTTGGCAATGGTAGGCAGGAAGAGGGCTAACCACCATGTTCCTCCCCTCTTGCTAGGAGTGAGCTGATCTGGCTTCCTGCCAGGAGGGGAAGGATGCTGATGCCTGAGCTCCTTCAGGAAACCATAGGACCCTTGCAGACAAGCGTGTCCGGATTAGGTCCGGATGCGTTGCGAATGCCTTCAGTGAAAAATGCGCAATTTCGCAAAACAAATTCATTCAGTTTTGTCTGTGATCACGTTCAGTTGTTCAGTTTTTATCGCGCTGGTGCAATGCGATTTAATGCATTTTGCACACGCGTGATACAAACAACATCTCTTAGCAACCATCTGTGAAAAACGCATCGCTTCCGCACTTGCTTGCGGATGCGATGCAATTTTCACGCAGCTCCATTCACTTCTATGCCAACGTACATGTACACAGCCCCATTGTAATTAATGGGTCCGGATTCCATGCGGGCGCAATGCGTTCACATCACTCATTGCACCCGTGCGGGATACTCGCTTGTCTGCAAGGGGTTTTAACCACCTCCTGTCCGCCCGTTGACTATAAACGTCCGGGAGGTGGATCACTGTCTCTGTATGGACGTTTCTGAACGTCCATTCAGAGATAGCAGCTGCACGCTAATCGTGCAGCTGCAGAGCAGGTCGCCCGCTGTCAGTGACAGCAAGGCAACCCAGAGAGAAGGCAGGGACAGTTCCCAGGTATCCCTACCTTCTAGATTGCTGTATACACGCTTCCTGGCCTGGACCGGCGGTCATGTGACTGGGCCAGGAAAGTGCAGGACCTGTCGGGTCTTCTACAGACCTCGATCAGCCCTGCACTTAAGGCTGTACAGCGCAGTATACCGCTGTACAGCCTCTCTGGGGGATGTATTTCCCCTGTAACTGGGGCTACTAAAAAAAGTTTTACATGTAAAAGTAAGGAATAAAAAAAATAGAAAAAATAGAAAAAAAGAAATAAAATAGACATATTTGGTATTGCCGCGTCTGTGACAGTCGGCTCTATAAATATATAACATGATCCACCCAGTCCGATAAACACCATAAAAAAAATGTGTAAAAAAAGCTATTTTGTCACCTTACATTGCAAAAAGTGAAACACCAAGTGATCAAAAAGGCATGTGTCCCACAAAATGGTACCAATAAAACCGTCACCTCATCCCGCAAAAAATGAGCCCCAACAGAAGAAAATCGCTCAAAAAAATAAAAAACTATAGCTCTCAGAACATGGACACATTAAAACATCTTTTTTTTTTGTTTCAAAAATGATATTATTGTGTTAAAGTGAAATAAATAAAAATAAAGTATACATATTGGGTATAGCCGCATCTGTAACAACCAGCTCTATAAAAATATTACATGACCTAAGCCCTCAGGTGAACACCGTAAAAAATAAAAACTGTGCCAAAAAAGCCATTTTTTGTAACCTAACATCACATACAGTCCCTGACAAAAGTCTTGTCGCTTCTCTATTTTGTAGAAACTCCTGCTATTAACCTGACTTTTAATTAATCAATTGGTGTTAGAAATAGCTCATATGAAAAGCTAAAGCCCTCCCAAATGATGTTTAATGCACTGAAATAAATTAGTTTCACTGAAAAAAGATTTATCATTTAATCAAGACAGAAAGGTCAAATTTTGGCAAGACAAAAGTTTTGTCGCCTATACAGAAATTGAACAACTTTACTGCAAATCCAAAAATATGTCAGCAAATTAAATAGTGGTGCTGTGGGATCCAAATTTAATATCTTGTATGACTTCCATGAGCTTGAAGGACAGCATCCATGCGGTTTGGAAAAGATTCATACAATTTATTGATGAAGTCATCAGGAATAGCAAAGAAAAAGTCTTGCATGCCTCCCAGAGTTCATCAATATTCTTTGGTTTCGTCTTCCATGCTTCCTCTTTCATCCTACACCACATATGCTCAATGATGTTCATGTCTGGTGACTGGGCTGGCCAATCCTGGAGCATCTTGATCTTCTTCGCCTTAAGGAACTTTGATGTGGAGATGGAAGTATGCGGTGGAGCACCATCCTGCTGCAGAATTTGGCCATTTTTATGGTTGGGAATATAAGAGGCAGCTAAGATTTCTGGGTATTTTAGACTATTGATGTTGCCTTCCACCCTGCAGATCCCTTGCACACCCCAGACCATGATTTTGCCTCCACCAAACTTGTGCAATATTTGTGGCGACTGTGGTGTAATTCAACAGAAGATTCATCTGAAAAATCCACCTTCTGCCACTTTTCCACGGTTTTTCAATTGTCTTTTGTTTAGTGCTGGCTTATGGGTAGAGTTGAGCGAACCCAACTGTAAAGTTCGGGTTCGTACCGAACTTTAGGTTTTTCGGCACCCGGACCCGAACCTGAACATTTACGTAAAAGTTCGAGTTCGGGTTCGGTGTTCGGCGCTTTTTTTCATGGCGCTTTTTGAAAGGCTGCACAGCAGCTAATCAACAAGCGTCATACTACTAGCCCCAAAAGGCCATCACAGCCATGCCTACTATTGGCATGGCTGTGATTGGCCAACTGCAGCATGTGACCCAGCCTCTATTTAAGCTGGAGTCACGTAGCGCCGCCCCGTCACTCTGCTCGGATTAGTGTAGGGAGAGGCTGCAGCTGCTGTGAGGGAGAGATCAGGGAGAAATCTTATGAAGAACTGCTTCTTTACTCAGCACAGGATATCTGCATGTCTGCAAGTCCAGAAATACTGCTTTGAGACACTGGGGTTAAAAAAAACCTTTTTTTCATATAGTGCACATCTAGGATTAGACGTGCATAAGTGAGTGTCACAGTTAGGACAGAAATACAGCTTTTTGCTTACTGGGGTGAAAAAAAACATCTGTTTCATATAGTGCACATCTAGGATTAGATGTGCATAAGTGAGTGTCACATTTAGGCCAGAAATACAGCTTTTTGCTTACTGGGGTGAAAAAAAACCCATCTGTTTCATATAGTGCACATCTAGGATTAGACGTGCATAAGTGAGTGTCACATTTAGGCCAGAAATACAGCTTTTTGCTTACTGGGGTGAAAAAAAACCCATCTGTTTCATATAGTGCACATCTAGGATTAGACGTGCATAAGTGAGTGTCACATTTAGGCCAGAAATACAGCTTTTTGCTTACTGGAGTGAAAAAAACCCATCTGTTTTACATAGTGCACATCTAGGATTAGACGTGCATAAGTGAGTGTCACATTTAGGCCACAAATACGGCTTTTTGCTTACTGGGGTTAAAAACCCTCTGATATACTGCACATCTGGGATTAGACGTGCATAAGTGAGTGTCACATTTAGGCCACAAATATGGCTTTTTGGTTACTGGGGTTATCGAAACCCTCTGACTTTTTGGTTACTGGGGTTATCGAAATCCCACATCTGGGATTAGACGTGCATAAGTTACTGTGAAATTTAGGCCACAAATACCGCTGTCATATAGAGTTAAAAAAAAAAAAAATTGTGCAATACCCTACATGAGGGTTTTTATTGGCGGTTAATTATTTTTAACAGACTTAACCACTTTTTACTTTGCTTGGTGAACGCTAACTATGAGGCAAACATCTAATAAGGGACGCGGTCATGGTCGTGGTGGTGTTGGTGGAGCCTCTGGTTCAGGGAGAGGACGTGGCCGTTCTGCCACAGCTACACGTCCTACTGAACCTACTACCTCAGGTCCCAGTAGCCGCCAGAATCTACAGCGATATTTGGTCGGGCCTAATGCCGTTCTAAGAATGGTAAGGCCTGAGCAAGTACAGGCGGTAGTCAATTAGGTGGCCGACAGTGGATCCAGCACGTTCACATTATCTCCCACCCAGTCTTCTGCAGAAAGTGCACAGGTGGCGCCTGAAACCCATGCCCATCAGTCTGTCACATCACCCCCGTGCATATCGGGGAACCTGTCTGAGCCTCAAGTCATGCAGCAGTCTCTTATGCTGTTTGAAGACTCTGCTCGCAGGGTTTCCCAAGGGCATCCACCTAGCCCTTCCCCAGGGGTGAAAGACATAGAATGCACTGACGCACAACCACTTATGTTTCCTGATGAGGACATGGGAATACCACCTCAGCACGTCTCTGATGATGACAAAACACAGGTGCCAACCGAAAAGGAGGCCAGGGAGGAAGACTGGGTGGAAGACGATGCAGGGGACGATGAGGTCCTAGACCCCACATGGAATGAAGGTCGTGCCACTGACTTTCAGAGTTCGGAGGGCAGTGGTGAGACCGAGCCAACAGTGTAGCAAAAGAGGGAGCAGGGTGCAAAAGCAGAGCAGCTGTCGCCAAAACAGTTCGTCTGCTACTGGCCACCGTCACCAGGGACCCAGCACACCAAAGGCAGCTTCAAGGAGTTCCCTGGCATGACACTTCTTCACACAATGTGCTGACGACAAGACCCGAGTGGTTTGCACGCTGTGCCATCAGAGCCTTAAGCGAGGCATTAACGTTCTGAACCTTAGCACAACCTGCATGACCAGGCATCTACATGTGAGACACGGGCTGCAGTGGAGTAAGCACCTTCAAAACCAAGAAAGGGCTCAGGCCCCTCCTGCTCCCTCTTCTGCTGCTGCCTCGGCCTCTTCCTCCGCCTCTGGAGGAACGTTGGCACCTGCCGCCCAGGAAACAGAGGATGTGCCAGCAACAACACCACCTCCGTCACCAAGCATCTCCACCATGTCACACGGAAGCATTCAGCTCTCCATCTCACAAACCTTTGAGAGAAAGCGTAAATTCCCACCTAGCCAACCTCGATCCCTGGCCCTGAATGCCAGCATTTCTAAACTACTGGCCTTTGAAATGCTGTCATTCAGGCTGGTGGAGACGGACAGCTTCAAACAGCTCATGTCGCTTGCTGTCCCACAGTACGTCATTCCCAGCCGCCACTACTTCTCCAGGAGAGCCGTGCCCTCCCTGCACAACCAAGTATCGGATAAAATCAAGTGTGCACTGCGCAACGCCATCTGTGGCAAGGTCAACCTAACCACAGATACGTGGACCAGTAAGCACGGCCAGGGACGCTATATCTCCCTAACTGCACACTGGGTAAATGTAGTGGCGGCTGGGCCCCAGGCAGAGAGCTGTTAGGCGCACGTCCTTCCGCCGCCAAGGATCGCAGGGCATCATTCTTTGCCTCCTGTTGCCTCCTCTTCCTACTCGGCTTCCTCCTCCTCTTCTACCACCTCCTTATTCGGTCAGCGACAGACCTTCAACACCAACTTCAGCACAGCCAGGGGTAAATGTCAGCAGGCCGTTCTGAAACTGATGTGTTTGGGGGACAGGCCCCACACCGCGCAGGAGTTGTGGTGGGGTATAGAACAACAGACCGACGAGTGGTTGCTGCCAGTGAGCCTCAAGCCCGGCCTGGTGGTGTGTAGTGTTGAGCGCGAATATTCGAATATCGAATTTTTTTAGTGAATATCGGCACTTCGATAATTCGCGAATATTTCGAATATAGTGCTATAAATTCGATATTTCGAATATTCGTTTTTTTTTGTTTTTTTTTATTGTTATATTTTTTTCTTTCCCATATCCCAAAAGTAGTTCTTACCTGTCCTTAGGATTCCTGGCTTCCTGGCTGCTCCAGTCAGTGCCCGTTGCCGCTTCTGACGACTTCCGTGCTCATGGAACGTCTCCATACTAGAATGTACTGTCGGATTTGAGAATTACGTTGAAATCGCAATTCGATTAATTCAAGTTATAATAATCGAATTGCGATTTCAACTTAGCACTGCTATATTCCATATTAGGCTAGAATTAACGAATATGGAATATAGCAGTGCTAAGTTGAAATCGCAATTCGATTATTATAACTTAAATTAATCGAATTGCTATTTCAACTTGGACCTGGTTTACTATGATTGGCTTGGTAGAATTAGCGAATATGACAAATGTATTCGTCATATTCCTCAAAACTAAGATAACGAAGTATTCTACATCTTCGTTTTAGCTACCTATTCGTCAACTTCGCTAATTCTAGCAATCAAATAGAAAGGTTGACTATAGAGACAGCTGTGTTTAATTCGCTATGCGATTATATTACTTAGCTTTTTTTTTTTTTTATAAATAGAATCATTATAATAATCAAGTATTTAACTATTCAATTTTTTTTAAAAAAAGCAAAGTAATATAATCGCATAGCGAATTAAACAGCTGTCTCTATAGTCAACTTTCCTATTTGATTGCTAGAATTAGCGAAGTTGACGAATAGGTAGCTAAAACGAAGATGTAGAATACTTCGTTATCTTCGTTTTGAGGAATATGACGAATACATTCATCATATTCGCTAATTCTAGATATCAAACCAATAGGAAAGTAGCCTTAAGTTAAAATCACAATACTCGATTATTTAAATCGCATAATAATCGCGATAACTATAATAATGACGAATATTCGATTTAGACGAATATGAAACGAATATTCTATCGAATATTCGCGAATTTCGTCGAAATCGAATATGGCACCTGCCGCTCATCACTAGTGGTGTGCGATAATGGGCGAAATCTTGTTGCAGCTCTGGGACTAGCCGGTTTGACGCACATCCCTTGCCTGGCGCATGTGCTGAATTTGGTGGTGCAGAAATTCATTCACAACTACCCCGACATGTCAGAGCTGCTGCATAAAGTGCGGGCCGTCTGTGCGTGCTTCCGGCGTTCTCATCCAGCCGCCGCTCGGCTGTCTGCTCTACAGCGTAACTTCGGCCTTCCCGCTCACCGCCTCATATGCGACATGCCCACCAGGTGGAACTCCACCTTGCACATGCTGGAGAGACTGTGCGAGCAGCAGCAGACCATAGTGGAGTTTCAGCTGCAGCACGCACGGGTGAGTCGCACTGCGGAACAGCACCACTTCACCACCAATGACTGGGCCTCCATGCGAAACCTGTGTGCCCTGTTGCGCTGTTTTGAGTACTCCACCAACATGGCCAGTGGCGATGACGCCGTTATCAGCGTTACAATACCACTTCTATGTCTCCTTGAGAAAACACTTAGGGCGATGATGGAAGAGGATGTGGCCCAGGATGAGGAGGAGGAAGAGGGGTCACCTCTAACACTTTCAGGCCAGTCTTTTAGAAGTGGCTCAGAGGGAGTTTTTTTGCAACAGCAGAGGCCAGGTACAAATTTGGCCAGCCAGGGCCCACTACTGGAGGACGAGGAGGAGGAGGATGAGTAGGAGGATGGGTATGAAGCATGTTCACAGTGGGGTGAACATCACTGGTGCGTGGCTGAGGGGATACGGAGGACGCAGATGATACGCCTCCCACAGAGGACAGCTTGTCCTTACCTCTGGGCAGCCTGGCACACATGAGTGACTACATGCTGCAGTGCCTGCACAATGACAGCAGAGTTGCCCACATTTTAACGTGTGCTGACTACTGGGTGGCCACCCTGTTGGATCCCCGTTACAAAGACAATGTGCCGTCCTTAATTCCCTCATTGAAGCGTGATCGGTAGATGCGCGACTACAGGCACACGCTGGTAGATGCGCTCCTGAGAGCATTCCTGACTGACGCCGGGGGAAAAGTAGAAGCACAAGGCGAAGGCAGGGGCGGAGGAAGAGGTCGCCAACGCAGCTGTGTCAGCGCCAGCCCCCAAAAGGCAGGGTTAGCATGGACGAAATGTGAAAAAGCTTTGTCACCTCGCCGCAACAACCGGCCCCAACTGCTAATATGGAGCGTGTTAGCAGGAGGCAGCATTTGAACAACATGGTGGAACAGTACCTGTGCACACGCCTACACGTACTGACTGATGGTTCTGCCCCATTCAACTTCTGGGTCTCCAAATTGACCACTTGGCCAGAGCTTGCCCAGTGTGCCTGGGAGGTGCTGGCCTGCCCTGAAGCCAGTGTACTCTCTGAATGTGTATTTAGCACGGCAGGAGGCGTCATTACAGACAGACGCAGCCGCCTGTCCACAGCCAACGTGGACAAGCTCACGTTCAATAAAATTAACCAGGCCTGGATCCCACAAGACTTGTCTGTACCTTGTGCAGAATAGACAGTTCTAACAGCCTCAACCATCCATCCTTGTACTCAAGTGCACTTATTCCTTTTTTTTTATATATATGTCCCAATATTTTGGGGGATACCCTATGTAAAAATGCAAAATAACACACATCTGTGTTGGCTACCTATTCCTCCTTCGCCGGCGCTTCCACCTAGACCACCACGTGAGCCTACACGGCCACATCCACCCATTCACCGCCTCCTCAACCTCTTCCTCCTACATCATTCCTAATTTTTTTTTTTTTAAGGTCTTTTTTGTTTTTTTTAATTGATTTCCCTATCCACATTTGTTTGAAGAGCATTTGCCATGCTCTTAAGCACATTTTGCTGCCTTTTGCTTTCCAGGGCTATTTTAGAGCCATTTTAGTGGCCAAAAGTTCGGGTCCCCATTGACTTCAAAACCAAAACTTTTTTTTCAAGTTCGGCCGAACCTGCCGAATCCGAACATCCAGGTGTCCGCTCAACTCTACTTATGGGCACTGATTCGACCATGGAGGCCATTTTGAGACAGAATCCGACAAACTGTTCTGGTTGACACAGGGACTTCAGGTGACCAGGTCTCGTGGAGCTCTGCTGCAGTGGAAAATGGTCTGGCCTTGGATTTTCGAGCCAACAAACGGTCCTCTCGAGCAGTTGTCTTGCGGGGTCGGCCTGACCTGGCCTTGTCCAAAACGTCTCCAGTCTCTTCAAATCTTTTTTTTATCCTCTGAGCTTGATGCTGAGACACATTGAAGGTGTCTGCCACATCAGCATTGGATCTGGTCTTCAGCCTCTTGATAATCAACACTTTAGTCTCCGGGTGAATGTTAGGCATGTTTGCAGAGATCTAGTTGCAGTTGATGTGAAGGTCTAGTGTACTGGGGTTCTTTTTATACACACCTGAGACCTAATTGATCCATTATTAGTCACAGGTAAAGCTCATATGACAAGGCGACAACACTTATGTCTTGGCAAAAATTTACTCAATGGGCTTTACCAAGCTGTGAATATTAGAATACTTTTTGTCAGTTTCGTTTTGCTCTGAAACATTATTACAAAAGCTGTTGGGATTAAAATGACCCATTTCTTGTAACAAAATCTTGATTAGAAATATATTTTAGCGGCACTTCAGGTCAATTTGTACACAAGCGACAAGACTTTTGTCAGGGACTGTAAAGTCCAACACCTAGCGATCAAAAAGGCGTATGCCCCCCAAAATAGTACCAATCAAACTGTCACCACATCCCACAAACATTGAGATCCTAACTAAGACAATTGGTCAAAAAATAAAAAAGCTATGGCTCTCAGACGATGGAGACACTAAAGCATCATTTTTTTGGTTTCAAAAATGCTATTATTGTGTAAAACTTAAATAAATAAGAAAAAGTATACATATTAGGTATTGCCACGTCCGTAACGATCTGCTCTAAAAAAAAATGTCACATGACTTCAGACCTGAACTGGACCTTAAAAAGTGGGTTTGGGCAATTTTCTTAAAAATTTTAAGAATTGCTTCTAAAATTCTAAGCCTTCTAACGTTTTAAAAAAATAATAATAATTACATTTACAAAATTATGCCAATGTAAAGTAGACTTATGGGGAATGTTAAGTAATAAATATTTTATAAGGTATCACTTTATGTTTTAAAAGCAGAGAAATAGAAATTTTTGGTAAATTTGGGATTTTTTCATAGATAAAGGTGAAATATATTGACTCAAATTTATGACTATCATGAAGTACAATGTGTCACGAGAAAACAATCTCAGAATGGTTTGGATAAGTAAAAGCGTTCCAAAGCAATTACCACATAAAGTGACATATGTCAGACTTGCAAAATTAGGCCTGGTCAGGAAGGGGGCAAATGTCCCGGATGTGAAGTGGTTAAAGGGTAACTGTCATGTTTTCATTTAAAAAAAAATCAATTTCAGCATATGTTACTGCTGCAGCAGCATTATGCATAAAGTAATCTTTAGTTTCTTCACATGCCACTGTTTTCCTTGAGTTTTTCCCTTAGTTACGGCTGATTAAACATTTACAATATGAGGACCTTCTCAAGATGGCTCCTCTGCCAGTTCTCTGAGGCCAAAACTGCTTTCCCTCACCTCCCATACACACTTGCTGTAGCCAGCAGCTCCCTGCCAGCCAATCAGATTGGATTGCTGAGAGACACGCCTCCTCACTCTAAAGCCTAATGCAGGCATGCTGTGTGAAGGACCGCCCCTCTGTGTTCTGTTTATACTAAAAGGAAGACAGACAAGCCCTAGCAACGGTCTTTTAAGGGAGTAGTGGAAAGGGACAGGGGACATTAATGAAAGCTGTTATTATAAGGTAATTACAGATCTTTTGACAATCATTGACAGACACAACTCAGGTATACATGCCTAGCTCTCATAAACTAGCAAATGAAAAAAAGATGACAGTTACATTTTAACTACAGTAGTTCTGTGAAACCCTGCTACAGGGAAATTGCCAGAATCAAGAGCACTGCTTTCCAAAAAGCTTCAGCGTCCTTAGATGGCAGAGTGATCGCCAAAATCACAGGTTAAAGACCCTGCTGCAGGTGAGGGATTACAGCTCAGACACCCATCACCTAAACTACTAGTCCACAACTGTATTACACCGTGGACACCTATATCCACAAGTGCCTCCAAGGGCTATTAAATTGCCACTTATCCAGCTACCATACCTCATAATCTGGTGATAGTAATTGCACTTTGTACCACAAGTTATATTTTGTGTTAAGCAGTGTCGTATTAAGGGGGTGGCGTGGGAGGGGCGGTCCGCCCCGGCTGCCGGCTCTCAGGGGGGTGCTAGAAGCAATGAGTGCTTCCATCAATACAGATGGAAGCGCTCATTGCTGGAGCACTGAGAGCTGTGTTCCTGTCCCTCACCGCTCAGCTCCCAGTGCTCCTCCCCTCTTTCAGGCCAGCAGCGCACAGAATGGTGAAGCAGGTAGACTTCCTCCATGCTCCACCATTTAGCCTGCGGGCACAGATTGCGCTGCCAGCCTGTGTGGGCAGAGCATGCAGCATGGAAACCTGCATAAGCTCCGCCCACACTGTGCTGCAGAGCGATCTGTGCCTGCAGGGAAGAGAGGTATGTGAGCTTCAGGAACGGGACAAGGTGAGTAGTTACTGTGTTGTTGTTTTTTAAAACAGAGGGGGCACAGAGGGCTTTATTACTATGGAGGGGGCACAGACAGAGGACTTTATTACTATGGAGAGGGCACAGAGGACTTTATTATTATGGAGGGGGCACAGAGGAATTTATTACTATGGAGGGGACACAGAGGACTTTATTACAATGGAGGGGGCACTGAGGAGTTTATTACTATGGAGGGGGCATAGAGGGCATTACTACTATGGAGGAGGCACATAGGGCATTACTAATGTGAAGGGGGCACAATGGGCATTTCTACTATGGAAGGGGCATAGCCAGAAGGCATTACTACAATGAAGAGGGGATAAAGGGCATTATTACTGTGAAGGGGGCATAGTGGGCATTATTACTGTGAAGGGGGAACAATGGGGATTTCTACTATGGAGGGGGCACAGAGGTCATTACTATCACAGTGGGCATTACTACTATTAAGGGGGCACAATGGGCATTATTACTGTGAAGGGGGCACAATGGGCATTATTACTATGAAGGGGCATAGTTGGCATTATTACTATAAAGGGGGCACAATGGGGATTATTACTATGAAGGGGATACAATATGGGGATTATTACAGTGAAGGGGGCACAAAGAGGGCATTACAACTGTGGAAGGGGCACACAGAGGGCATAACTACTGTGAGGGGGGCACAATGTGGGCATAACTACTGTGAGAGGGCACACATCTGTACAAAACTACTGTGAAGGTTGTATAATGAGGGCAATACCACTGTGAGGGGGTACATTTTTTTTAAAGTATTGGGGGTAGGGGTGCCATAGAAAGGACCCTCCCCGGGTGCCAAACACCCTAGGCACGCCACTGGTGCTAAGTAAAGAGAGACTGTTTTACTTTTACTTCTGGTCTGATTCCTCAAACCAACTTTCCACTGCAATGATCCCCAGAGAGCAATGGCCTGAAGGAGTACACAGTGACACAACACCTCATCAGGGCCTCTACCACTCCCATCATCTGCCTCCTCGGCTCCTCAGGGGCTTGCTGCACATGTACTTTGTCAATCTACACATGAAGCTTGTCGGTGTCAGAATTAGTCTTAGGGGCACATTTATTAAGACCAGTGTTTTAGATGCCAGTCTTAATAAAGCCCTAAACTGGCAGTGGTTCCGCCAAAGTTATGAAGAGGCACAGGCCTCTCCATAACTTCGGCAGATCCAGCACTAGTTCTAAATGTAAGACAGCTTTTGAGCAGTCTTTCATTTAGACCTTTTTATACGCCTAAAACAAGTGTAGAAAGTGGTGAATAAGATAGGCCTGCTCGCCCATCCCCGCCCATGCCACGCTCACAATGTTAGATCTAGCGTGAGTGGGGTGAAGTCGCAAATAGCAGCACAACTAACCGTTGCGTCGCTATCTGCGCCTGAAATAAGCCTAATTTAGGCATATTTCATCATAGTAAATGACCCTCTTAGTCTTTGTTACTGCAGTGCATGCTTGGATCTCTCATGCACAAGTGAAAAAGCCTGCTCTGTCCGTACAGCCCATGACCTGCTCAACACACGTCCATGCAAAGACCCAATGAGCTCTACAGTGTCAGTTTCCATTTTTATTTAGACCTTGCTGTTTACCCTCATCAACAGCTACGTTTTGCATCCCACAAGTGGGAGAAGAAGAAAAAATGGAAATAAAGCACCCAGAAGTGTTACAGATATCATTCATAGTATGCTGTGTGTCCCAACATGCATGCAAGGGCCACTCTGTTTCTTTGCAGTCCATGTATTTATAAAGTGGCTATTTTGCTTCAAAATACAGGGCGGGTAGGGAATAAGTATTGTGTTCAGTGCATCTAGGGGAAATGCTATTTAACCACCTAAATGCTTTGCCCCAGCTCAGCTCAGGCTGTGGGAAAAGTAATTAGCTGTTCTGCCCAAGCTGTGCTCCAGCAGAAGTGGAAAGGGGAGGGGGCTGCTTTAGTACCTTCTGATTGGTAGCAGCTAGAAGCATGGGTCTTGTTTGAAAGCTGGATAAGCAGGGGATATCACTGTTAGAAATCGAGTCGGGAATAATCAGTAAAACCTGCTTTTACTTTCAGCTTCATTCACTGCATCCCGAATTCTAACAGTGATGTCTTCCCATGTAGTGAAGATAATGCTGTTATTCTGGTATTGTTTAAAAGCTTGGAATGCCAAAACAAAACCCATATCTCTAGCTGATACCAAACCAGAGATATGAGCAGCTAAAGCAGCCTCTCTCCCCTTCAGTCTGGAGGAGGAAGAGGGGGAGCAGTTCCAGAGTTGACAGCCTACAGTTTGAGAGAAAAAATAATAAAAACTATATAGAAATGTGGCATTATGATTAGAGATGAGCGAATCGAAGCTGACGAAGTGGAATTTAATCCAAATTTCAGGAAAAATTTGATTAGCAACAAATGCGAATTTCCTCGCGCTTCGTTGTAACGAATCACAATTTTTCTTACATGTGTGAGGACATGGGGCAAGGAACTCTGGGAAGGCGGGATTACTCATAATGCCATGCATGCAGACAATCAGCAGCCAGCCAGCCCTGTGATGTCACAGCCCTATAAATATGGCGGCCATCTTGGATTCAGACATTTTTCAGCATTCTGAGCGCAGGGATAGATGTGAGAATGCTCTAGGGACAGCAATAGGAAAAACCTCATTGTGAAAAAAAAACTTGAAAAAAAATATTAGTGCAGTTAAAGGATAGGGAGGAATCATTTCACAGCATCTTAGTGCAGAAGACGCTAAGGACAGTGATAGGAAAAACCTCATTGTGAAAAAAAAAAGCGATTTATAAGTGCAGGTAAAGATTATTTGGGGATCCAAATAGGCATTATACAGCTCTCTCATTTCAGCAATTTGTTCTTGGGGTGCAAGTGCTATGTTGAAAAGCCTTTAGTGACTTATATCTGTGGAAAAGGCAAAATATATACTCAGTACACTTCTGCAGTTATTTGTGGTAAATGCGCTTAGTGGCGTATTTCAGTACAAAAAAAAATATGTACGCAGTTCACTTCTGCAGCTATATGTGGTGAAAGCATTTAGTAGCGTATTTCAGTACAAAAAGAAAATTATATACGCAGTTCACTTCTTCAGCTATATGTGTTGAAAGCGTTTAGTGGCGTATTTCATTACAAAAAGAAAAATATATATGCAGTTCACTTCTGCACCTATATGTGGTGAAAGCGTTTAGTGGTGTATTTCAGTACAAAAAGAAAAATATAATCTCAGTTCACTTCTGCAGTTATATGTGGTGAAAGCGTTTAGTGGCGTATTACAGTACTAAAAGAAAAATATATAAGCAGTTCACTGTTGCAGTTATTTGCGGTAAAAGCGTTTAGTGGCCTATTTCAGTACAAAAAGAAAAATATATTCGGCGCTTTTAGGGGTGTTTAAATTTCATTTTTATTTATTTAGTTCAGCTAATAGTATGTCAGACAGAGAAGTGCCAGGCCCTGCACAGGGGAGTGGCAGAGGCCTAAATGTTTCTGGCGCAGGTACAGGACGCAGCAGAGTAAGGGGGTGTGGCAGCAGGGGTCATTTCAAGGGGCCTGAGCTCCCAGCGTCAGCTAGCGATCATGTCTTGACCAGCAACCCAGTGGTTCTTGATTGGTTGACTAAATCTTTGACTTCGTCGCAAGTGACAGCAGCGCCAGCAGCCTGAGTCTAGAGTCGCTGATGAGCAGCTTTCTTTACCTGCATAGTGAAGAAACTACTCACTAGCAGGTAGACATAGAGCAGAACCTGAACCAGGAGGTGGTGGCATACTTGGAGTGCACCCTGACAGCCGTCATTGATGTTCCGCTGGACTACTGGGCAGCCAAACTGGATTTGTGGCTGCAACTTGCCGAGTTTGCCCTGGAAAAGCTGTCCTACCCGGCCAGTAGTGTGGCATCAGAGCGCGTGTTTAGTGCGGCCATAGTGGGGCCATAGTTACCCCAAGAAGAACTCACCTGTCCACCAAAAATGTGGAGAGACTGACCTTTGTGAATATGAATCAGGCATGGATCAGCCAGGATTTCCACCCACCAATTCCTGATGCATCAGACTACATCATCCATGGTGCCACACCAACACTTTGACAAAAGAGACTGGTTTCTTCTGGCTACTATTCTGATGCTGCCACACGCCTGATGCCACACATCTTATGCCAAGTACTCCTTCTTTCACCCACCATCTTCAGTGGGTACTGGTATTGACACCCACCTCCACATTATGTCACCTTGCCACTCTTTGGTCTCCTGATGCTGCTCCTACCTCCACTCTGTCACCTTGCCACTCTGTGGCTTCCTGATGCTTCCGCCACCTCCACACTATGTCACCTAGCCACTCTGTGGCCTCCTGATGCTGCCGCCACCTCCAAACTATGTCACCTTGCCACTCGGTGGCCTCCTCATGCTGCTCCTACCTCCACTCTATGTCACCTTGCCCCTCTGTGGCCTCCTGATGCTGCCTCCACCTCCACACTCTGTCATTGTGTCACTCTGTGGCCTCCTGATGCTGCCACCACCTCCACACTCTGTCATTGTGCCACTCTGCAGCCTCCTGATGCTGTGGCCACCTCCACACTATGTCACCTAGCCACTCTGTGGCCTCCTGATGCTGCTGCCATCTACAGACTCTGTGATTGGGCCACTCTGTGGTCTCCTCATGCTGCTTTCACCTCACCACTATGTCACCTTGCCACTCTGTGGTCTTCTCATGCTGCCGCCACCTACACACTCTGTCATTGTGCCACTCTGTGGTCTTCTCGTGCTGCCGCCACCTACACACTTTGTCATTGTGCCACTCTGCGACCTCCTGATGCTGCCACCACCTCCACACTCTGTCATTGTACCACTCTGTGGCCTCCTGATGCTGATGCCATCTACAGACTCTGTCATTGGGCCACTCTGTGGTCTCCTCATGCTGTTCCCACCATCCCTACTTCATCGCTGGGCCACTATTTTGACTTTTTGGCTTGGTTGACATCATCATTTATTTGACTCTTTCTCTGATCTGTCAGAAGGAAGGTAAAATGAGACACGCAATAGATCCTGTCTGTGTAGCAGCTGTAAGGCCTGTATGGTCCCATCAGAATTGGCTTGTGATTTGTTAGCCGAAAGCAGGAGTGGGTACAAAACACAGAAGACTTGCAAATATTCCATTCACTTGTCATCTCTGTTTTGGGTCCACTCCTGCTTTTTTTGGGCATTTGCAATACTGATGGATTACTGACCAAATGCTGACCCAGTGAAGGCGGATGCTCCACAGATAGGATCCGTTTTTTGTGGGTTATTGTTCTGACGGATCAGAGGAAGGGCAAAATAATCAGTCAACGTCAACACAAACTTACTGCTGACAACCTCTCCAATCTGTCAGGGGCTGTACTTGTATAAGCATTTAATAGAACAGGGTCTGTAGACATATATGTGGAATCACCTGATGACGGTGTAAAAGGAGTGCGCTTCTTTTTGACACTAACATTGAACTGTAAGGCTGAGTTCATACGTGACTTATTTGGTCAGTTTTGGCCCTGTGACTGCCCAAATAAGTGAAGTGTGCAGTGATTCTAAGTGTGACGCCTGTCATCTGAATGTCATACAGACTCACAGTAATATTTCACTATCAAAGCAGACTCCGTATGCGTGTTACTGCAAGGCACAGTATTCTACACTAGAGATGGCCTTGAGGTTCGCCCAGCGGTCATTTTGCCTAGTGGGATATACCAGTTGCCCCCCCCCCCCCCCCCCAAAAAAAGTGATTGAAGCAGGGGTGTTATATACCAATTATATACTTTATATATAGTGCATTTAGGTAGTGCAGCATTTGTTTGCGGTTTTGCTGTGTTACCGCAGCTACAGATAGTGACAAACGCTATTGGAACAAATAATCTCCACTGGTGTGATATACCAGTTGCCCCCTCAAAAAATTGATTGAAGCAGGGGTGTTATATACCAATTCTATGTTTCTATGTTTCTATATAGTGCATTTAGGTAGTTCAGCATTTGTTTGTGGTTTAGCTGCGTTACCTTAGCTACACAGAGTGACAAACGCTATTGGAACAAATAATTTCTACTGGTGTGATATACCAGTTGCCCCCCCAAAAAACTGATTGAAGCAGGGGTGTTATATACCAATAATGTACTTTCTATATAGTGCATTTAGGTAGTGCAGCATTTGTTTGCGGTTTTGCTGGGTTACCTCAGCTTCACAGAGTGACAAACAACATTGGAACAAATAATTTCTACTGGTGTGATATACCAGTTGCCCCCCAAAAAAATTGATTGAAGCAGGGGTGTTATATACCAATAATATACTTTATATACACTCACCTAAAGAATTATTAGGAACACCATACTAATACGGTGTTGGACCCCCTTTTGCCTTCAGAACTGCCTTAATTCTACATGGCATTGATTCAACAAGGTGCTGATAGCATTCTTTAGAAATGTTGGCCCATATTGATAGGATAGCATCTTGCAGTGGATGGAGATTTGAGGGATGCACATCCAGGGCACGAAGCTCCCGTTCCACCACATCCCAAAGATGCTCTATTGGGTTGGGATCTGGTGACTGTGGGGGCCATTTTAGTACAGTGAACTCATTGTCATGTTCAAGAAACCAATTTGAAATGATTCGAGCTTTGTGACATGGTGCATTATCCTGCTGGAAGTAGCCATCAGAGGATGGATACATGTTCTCATTCTGTTTACGCCAAATTCGGACTCTACCATTTGAATGTCTCAATAGAAATCGAGACTCATCAGACCAGGCAACATTTTTCCAGTCTTCAACAGTCCAATTTTGGTGAGCTCGTGCAAATTGTAGCCTCTTTTTCCTATTTGTAGTGGAGATGAGTGGTACCCGGTGGGGTCTTCTGCTGTTGTAGCCCATCCGCCTCAAGGTTATGCGTGTTGTGGCTTCACAAATGCTTTGCTGCATACCTCGGTTGTAACGAGTGGTTATTTCAGTCAACGTTGCTCTTCTATCAGCTTGAATCAGTCGGCCCATTCTCCTCTGACCTCTAGCATCCACAAGGCATTTTTGCCCACAGGACTGCCGCATACTGGATGTTTTTCCCTTTTCACACCATTCTTTGTAAACCCTAGAAATGGTTGTGCGTGAAAATCCCAGTAACTGAGCAGATTGTGAAATACTCAGACCGGCCCATCTGGCACCAACAACCATGCCACGCTCAAAATTGCTTAAATCACCTTTCTTTCCCATTCTGACATTCAGTTTGGAGTTCAGGAGATTGTCTTGACCAGGACCACACCCCTAAATGCATTGAAGCAACTGCCATGTGATTGGTTGACTAGATAATTGCATTAATGAGAAATAGAACAGGTGTTCCTAATAATTCTTTAGGTGAGTGTATATTGCATTTAGGTAGTGCAGCATTTCTTTGAGGTTTTGCTGCGTTACCTCAGCTACACAGAGTAACAAATGCCATTGGAGCAAATCATTTCTACTGGTGTGATATACTAGTTTCCCCCCAAAAAAACTGATTGAAGCAGGGGTGTTATATACCAATAATATACTTTCTATATAGTGCATTTGGATAGTACAGCATTTGTTTGCAGTTTTGCTGTGTTACCTCAGCTACAGATAGTGACAAATGACATTGAAACAAATAATTTCTACTGGTGTGATATACTAGTTGCCCCCCCCCATCCCAAAAAAAAAAATTGATTGAAGCAGGGGTGTTATATACCAATTATATACTTTTTATATAGTGCATTTGGGTACTGCAACATTTGTTTGCGGTTTTGCTGCGTTACCGCTGCTACAGATAGTAACAAACAACATTGGAACAAATAATTTCTACTGGTGTAATATACTAGTTGCCCCCCAAAAAAACTGATTGAAGCAGAGGTGTTATATACCAATTATATACTTTCTATATAGTGCATTTGGGTAGTGCAGCATTTGTTTGCAGTTTTTCTGCGTTACCGCTGCTGCAGATAGTAACAAACGACATTGGAACAAATAATTTCTACTGGTGTGATATACTAGTTGACCCCCAAAAAAACAGATTGAAGCAGGGGTGTTATATACCAATTATATACTTTCTATATTGCGCATTTAGGTAGTGCAGCATTTGTTTGTGGTTTTGCTGCGTTACCGCAGCTACACAGAGTGACAAACGACTTTGGAACAAATAATTTCTACTGGTGTGATATACCAGTTGCCCCACAAAAAGACTGGCTGAAGCAGGGGTGTGATATACCAATAATATACTTTCTATATATTGCATTTAGGTAGTGCAGCATTTGTTTGCGGTTTAGCTGCGTTACCTCAGCTACACAGAGTGACAAACGCCATTGGAACAAATAATTTCTACTGATATGATATACCAGTAGCCCCCCAAAAGAACTGATTGAAGCAGGGGTGTTATATACCAATTATATACTTTCTATATGGTGCATTTGGGTAGTGCAGCATTGGTTTGTGGTTTTGCTGCGTTACCTCAGCTACAGATAGTGACAAACGACATTGGAACAACGTACTCCCGTGGCCTAAAATAAAACATTTCTAGGCTCCAACAGGACACATTTTCAGAGAATTTCCCTTTAAGACGCATAAAAATGTCCCCTGATTAAGATACATATTTTTTGTGGGAATTTTTGTCATTGATCCCCCTCTAGTATGTCACTGTCCATGTTGTAGGACTATTTGTACACTTCTACTAAGTATTTGGTGGCTGCAAATATGAGCTGAAGGTTTTTCAGGTTCGCCTGTCATTAAAGTCAATGGGGCCCGCCGTGAACTTGCGGTTCGCGAACATTTGATCGCATTCACGCAGCCAGGAAATAGCCGTTTTAACGTAATTCACTGTGAATTTATTCGGATCGAACCAAATTTTTCCAAAGGGGACACATTTGCATTTGGAACCCCTTAGTGATATAATTCATTTTAGCCTCAAAGAGGACCTTTCATCTGGCAAAAAATCATCATGATATGTACAGTGGCACCCAGGGATCTCACTGCACTTACTATTATCCCTGGGCACCGCTCCGTTCTCCCGCTATGTCCTCCGGTATCTTCGGGGACTTGGTTATACTCGGCGGAGACTGCCCTTGTTCTTCTGGGCGTCTCCTTCTCCCAGGCTGTAGCGCTGGCCAATTGTAGCGCAGAGCTCACAGCCTGGGAGAAAAAAAACTCCCAGGCTGTGAGCTCTGCGCTGCGATTGGCCAGCGCTACAGCCTGGGAGAAGGAGATGCCCAGGAGAACAAGGGCAGTCTCCGCCCAGTATAACTAAGTCCCCGAAGTCTCCGCGCAGTATAACCAAGTCCCGGAAAGATACCGGAGGACATAGCGGGAGAACTGAGCGGTGCCCAGGGATAATAGTAAGTGCAGTGAGATCCCTGGGCACAGCTGTACATATCATGATACTTAATTCAGATTTTTTTGCCAAAGGTCCTCTTTGAGGCTAAAATGAATTATATCACTAAGGGGTTCAAAATGCAAATGTGTCCCCTGAGATGCACGCCAACAAGATTTACTTCAGACACATGTTAACAATCTACAATAAAAAAAAAGTGACATTTTTGGGAGGGTTTTTCCAATTTTAATGTGACTGTTAGGGGGTTAATGCACATTACTGTAATTTTTCAAACTGTATTGTAAGCTATCGTAAATATTAAAACTAAACATTCAATATTTTTGTATGACTGTAGGGTGGGCCCCAAGAATCAGTTACATTGGTGGGCTCTGAGTGCCCCAGTCTGACACTGTCCATGGGGATTTGTGGTGATGTGAGAAGGTGGAGCAGAGTAGAAGGAACTTGAGAGAGGGAATGGATGTGACATCAGATGGAGTCCTTGTATAAAGGAATAACAATCCAGCTCACCAGTTCAGTCGTGCGACGGAAAAGCCAGGTCAGCTCAGCGTAAACTTCATTCAAATAAACAGATTTCCAGCACGAAGAAGATAAAATCTTGCATGTTCTTTATTGACTATTCCAAACGTACACACGGTGCAGTGAAAGAGGTCCCTCCATGTCCCTGGTCAGACCGACATGTTTCGAGCCAGCCGCCTCTTAATCATGACTAAGAGGCGGCTGGCTCGAAACATGTCGGTCTGACCAGGGACATGGAGGGATCTCTTTCACTGCACCGTGTGTACGTTTGGAATATTCTATAAAGAACATGCAAGATTTTATCTCCTTTGTGCTGGAAATCTGTTTATTTGAATGAAATCAGATGGAGTCACATGACAGGACTATAGGTCTACAAACAGGATTAGGATTGGTAATAAAAGTACATTAGGAACTTGCTTTAAGGACATTATGGTGTATATTATAGGGTTGTATGACTTTGTAGGGGGTAAATTAAAATAAACCTCAATCACTAAGTGCATGTATTTAATTAAAGGTTTGTTCTACAGACAGAGCCCATGGCTCCCTAATTCCTTATCAAGTTATATCATCTGAATAAATCTACCTTGTCATGAAGGAATAGTCTTAAGTGGAATTCATGCTGCTGAATTAAGCTGTGGCAGCACAGAACAGTGTCAAACTGTAGAGAGGCAATCTCTCCAGGTTCTACTCCGATGGGATGAGTCAGTGCTTAGCACATTTTATTTCCACTTGAAAGAAATAGATTTTCATTCTTCTCCTCTGGTATAATTAACATTACTGCCACAATTTATGCCTTCAATCTTTTCTGATTTTCTGTTCTATCTGTAGGAACACAAAAGTACTGTAATCTAGAAAACGATTCAAGCAGAATAGAGGTCAGTAGTTTAGGCTTCTGTCAAATTATTCCTCTGTGACTCACTTACAGTAGTCTGTCTCATACGTGAAAATAAGTTTCATTTATCTGCATAGGGCTTTTTTTGCACCAAGCACATGGATTTCTGAAAGTCCCATTCAGATGAATGAGATAGTCCCAACATTTCTGCAACAGATCTACTGAGTGTGAATTCACCCCTAGATTGCAGATGAAATGATCTTTAGAGCGGAATGGGGAAGGTAATCCGTGTACAGGGGCCAACTGGGAACTTAAAATGGCCCTGGGAAAAGACTTAAAAGTGGCCCTATGTGGTAGGTGAGTCCAAATTGACAGAAGGCGGGGCTACAAAAGTAGGCAGCCCCAGCAGTAATTACTGTCTACATTAATTATCACTGAGAGTATCAGATCTTTATGTACCTGCTTGCAGTTAAGAGGAAGGTTTGGGCGGCCCTCTGGGCATCGGCCCACCGGGAAACTTCCCTGCAGGGTCTTTGGCCAGTCCGCCCATGTCCATGTATTGTCTTCTCTTAAAGGGGCTCTTTCAGCATAATCAACCCTATTAAACCAGGCAGCCCTGGTAGGGCTCCGCATGCTGATTAAAACAACACCTTTATTTTGTCTGTATGCTAAACAGATGCAGAGATATCAGTGTTTTTATTATATGCAAATGGTAAGGTTGGAGCCCCAAGGGGTGGGGCCTGAAGCACTGCTTTTGTAATCCCCCCCCCCACACACACACACACACGCACTCCATCCTCACCTTGATTGACTATAGCCTTACCACAAGAGTGGATTTCTATGTTAAGAAAAATCATTCATATTACTAGTTTATTCACAAGCACAATATATGATTATAATTAAACCAGTAATATGTATTAGCTTTCTTAGTATAGAAAAACTACAGTCATCAATATAATAAGACTATAACCTAATAGAGATAAGTGGTTAGCCTTGCATGTAAAGATCCCAGGTTTGAATTTTGGGAAGAAATTTCAGATTTTTTTCTTCAGATTATTTTTCTAGGATCTCTACATGCAAAGATATACTTAGAAAGCTAATAGATTGGTTTATTTATAACCATATATTGTGCTTGTGAATAAACCAGTAATATGTATATTGTGCAAAAGTGTATATGATGTGTACATGCTAGGACATGCTGATGTCTAGTCCTGTTAATTAAGAGGAGGAGGGAATGTGCAGAGGGTGTTAAAAAAAAGCAGTGCTCCAAGGATTCAGCTTACCCACTGGTGCTCCAACTTGCTCATTTGCATATGAATAAAAACTCTCTGCAGATATCTCTGCAGCTGTTGAGCATACAGACAAAAGAAATGTATCATTTTAATCAGCATGATGAGCCCTAATCAGCATGATGAGTATTTTTAAAGTATTTTTCTGTAAATGTTGAATTATTTTTTAAATGTGTTATTTGTTCTTTATAATTGATGGCTTGCCCTTAGTTTAGTATTATATCAGTGGGAGTTTGACTTTCAGCACCCCTGCAGATAAGCTTTTTGGTGGGTTCATAATGCCCTGAGGAGTGCCCCCTTCATTATTTCCCACACAATTTTATATGTTTGGTAGCGGACAGCTTTACTTGGAATTTCCACTTAGACCTTGTCATGCCTTCAGCAGTTTCTATTATGTGTGTGTTATATTCATGTTTAGCTTTAGCTCCATCTAGTGGCCATTTGTGCAAATAGTTTCTAGCTAGCCAGCATTTATTTCCTTGTATGTCCCATGCAAGCCACTGTAGCTTATTACCTATGATCCTGGTAACATCATCAACTCAGCTCATAGCAGCCATCTTCTCCAAGATCAACTGAAGGACAAGCAGCACATCAGTAGAGCCGGACTGGGGGGCGGGAGCCTTTAGGGGAGGCGACCATGACAGGGGGGGGGGTGGTTAGTGAGACCCCCAGAACAGGGATTGGTGATTTTAATTAAGTGGGGGTGTCCGAGGGGTTAAAAGTGAGGGGCAGCAGCCAGTTAGGGGCTCTTTTGTTAGGCAAGCGCCAGGACCTGACTTACCGGTGGCTACCATGGAGGCTATTATCCAGGAGTTGCAGAGGGCGGCAGTGGAACGAGGAGAAGGATGGCTGCAGGACCGAGTGCAGGATGTGGATATTTTTTCCCTGCTTCCCTTAGAAAAATTTAATCTGGATAGGGCGAAGCGAGATGAGGGCAAGAAGGAGGAGGAAGAGAGACGGAGATACCGGTTAATTCCGCGGACGTTTGCCAACTGGTTGCAGGCGTTCGCGATTTTGGCAAGTGTCATTGGGGAAAAGGAGCCGGAGAGCTGCTCCGCTCTTTTTTGTTATCTCAATGCGATAGGGGAGGCGTATAGGGTGTATGGGGGTATGGCGTGGCTGCGTTACGACGAGCAGTTCAGGCAGCGGAAGGCAGTGCGTCCGGGGATAAAATGGGACCACAAGGATATCGCCTTGTGGTTGAAGGTGACGGCACCGGTTAGGGCAGGGCAGTCCTTTCGGGGGGAATCTAGTAGTCAGGGGCAGTCCGGATTTGCAGTGGCATCCGCAAAAGGGCTGTGCTTCCTTCCGCCGCTAGCGGACCTGCATGTGTCTCCGCTGGGGGTGGTCCCGAAGAAGGAGCCCAATAAATTCCAGCTAATTCACCACCTGTCCTTCCCTAGGGGAACGTCGGTTAATGATGGCATAGACCCGGCTCTGTGTTCCGTGGTTTATACGTCATTTTACATGGCAGTAGCATGGGTGAAGCGGTTCGGAAAGGGGGCGCTTATGGCAAAGACAGATATTGAACCAGCGTTCCGTCTGCTGCCGGTACATCCAGATAGTTTGCATTTGCTGGGGTGTTTTTGGAAGGGGGGGATTTTTGTAGACCGTTGTTTACCGATGGGTTGCTCCCTGTCGTGCGCATATTTTGAGACCTTTAGTTTATTTTTGGAAAGGGCAGTTAGGGATGTGTCGGGTAGTAACTCCGTCATCCATTACCTGGATGACTTCCTTTGCGTGGGCCCGGCAAATTCGCGGGTTTGTTCAGTTTTGTTAAACACGTTATGCGGGTTGTTTGGGCAGTTCGGGGTTCCATTGGCGGGGGAAAAGACGGTGGGTCCTTCAACTGAATTCAGTTTCTTAGGGATCAAAATTGATTCGGAGCGAATGGAGTGTAGGCTGCCATCGGATAAATTGGAGGATCTGAGAAGGGAGGTGGCCAGGGCGGGGCGGTTGGAAAAAATAAAGCTTAGGGAACTTCAGTCGCTCCTTGGTAAGCTGAACTTCGCATGCAGGATCATGACAATGGGCAGGATCTTTTGTAGGCGGTTGGCTGGGGCGACATCGGGGGTCCGTGTCCGCATCATTTCATCAGGTTGGGCCAGGAGTTGAAGGCTGATCTAGCGGTTTGGGGTTTGTTTTTAGATAAGTATAACGGTCAGTCGTTTATGGAGTAGGTGGGGGATGCAGTGGATTTTGATTTGTTTTCAGACGCGGCAGGGGGTTGTACTGTGGTGGGCAATGGTGCGCCTCCCGCGGGGTTGTACTGTGGCCTGATAGCTGGGTTCAGAGGGGTTGGGTAAGAAATTTGTCCCTGTTGGAACTTTTCCCGATTTTAGTGGCGGTTCTGTTGTGGGGGAAGTTTTTCCGGAACAAGAAAGCTCGCTTTCATTGTGATAACTTGGGGGTAGTTCAGGCGATCAACGGTTTGTCAGCCTCATCGCCATTGGTGATTCAGTTGTTGCAGAAGTTAGTGCTGGAGTGTTTGTTACTTAACGCTCGGGTGGTGGCTGTGCATGTGCCTGGGGTTGACAACTGTATCGCTGATGCTCTCTCTCTCGTTCACAGTGGGACCGGTTTTGTCAGCTAGCTCCGGGCGCGGCGGAGGTGGGGGTAGAATGTTCAGTCTCGCTGTGGAACGTTCTGGAGTAGGTGCCTGGTACGCGGGAAAGGTATTCGAGGGTTTGGGAGTGTTGGGAACAGTGGAAATTGAGATTGGGTGTGGGTGACGAGGATTTAGAATTACCTATGTTGTTGTTTATTGGGCATTGCAGGGATGAGGATTGGTCTGTTTCTAGGATGAATAGTTGCTTGGCAGGGCTGGTTTTCGGTAACTAAATCGTTTTTGGTAGCGCGGGCCATGAAGGGTTGGCGTCGGGAAAAGGCAGGGGTAGACTCCCGCCGCCCGGTGTCGTTTACATTGTTGGTTAAGCTGGGGGAGCAGTTGGGTACGGTGTGCAGGTCAGACGGGGAAGTGAAGTTGTTCAGACTGACTTTTTCGCAGGCGTTTTTTGGGGCATTGCGGCTAGGCGAATTGGTTAGCCCGACAGGGGATAGAAAAAGGGGGCTGTTTAGGGATGACGTGGATGTTTTGCCTGATAGGGTGGAATTCGTGATCAGGCGGTCAAAGACTGACATGGAAGGGAAAGGGCGGCGGGTTGTTTTGTTTGAAATCCCAGATTGTCTAATGTGCCCACTACGTTCCATGCAGGATTTCATCGGGGGCAGGGTGGGAGACGGGTTTACCCCGTTATTGGTTCATGAGGATAGTTCCTTTCTTTCACGATTTCAGTTTTCGGCAGTTTTTAGGCGGTGTTGGGCGTGGGGGAGTTAGGTTTTTCCAGCCACTCGTTTAGAATTGGGGCGGCGACGGAGGCAGCTAGATGGGGGTTAGGCGACAATGTCATAAAAAGGATAGGTAGGTGGTAATCGGTACGATTTAGGTCATACGTAAGGCCAGAAGGGGTGGTGGTTTGGTGAGAGGTGGGAAATTGGGGGAATGTGTTCAGCAGTTGTGGCATGGTTGCTTCTTGTTTCTCTTGTTTCATTTATCATTGCAGGTTCGGACCCAGCGTTGGTTTGGCTGTTGGGTCATTCGTATGTGTGGTGGGGAGCTTCCAGGGCTGCGGTTAGGCCGGACGGTTTACAACTCGGTTTTGCTCGTGAAATGGCAGTGGTAAGGTGGATTGGCATGTGGGGGATGTTGTGGAGTGGGGTTCTTCCGGAGTTTAACAGATTTGGTAGGCAGGACAGGGCCCCTGATGTTTTGGTCCTACATGTAGGGGGGAATGATTTGGGGGCTAGGCCCTTTAGGGAGTTGGTTAGAGATGTTAAATTTTATTTGTTGCGGTTATGGGCGTTGTACCCGGGGATGATAACGGTATGGTCGGACATCGTGCCGAGAACGGTTTGGTGGGGGGCCCGCTCAGTGGAGGGTTTAAACAAGGCCCGAGTGAAAGTCAATAGGGCTATTGGGAGGTTCATGGTGAGGAATAGGGGGTTAGCGGTGCGGCATCGGGATCTGGAGAAGGGTATTGGGGGGTTCTGGCGTAGTGACGGGGTGCACCTCAACGCCCTGGGTTTGTATATGTGGAGCTTGGCAATACAGGAGGGCATGGAGATTGCGGTGCAGGTGTGGAGGGATGCACGGGCTTGAGGGGGATCAAGCCTGTGCGTTTGTGGCGGTGGGAGGTCCTTGGAGTCGGTGTGATTCTATGGTAAGGAGGATGGGAGGGCCCTACAGGTGGGGCTGGACTCCCAGGATTGTTGGGTGGCTGTGGCGGAACTGTCAGGGAGAGCCATCAGGGGTGCCTCCAAGCTAGCGGTCAACGGCTGGGGGTAAGTCGGCTCACCTCGGCACGGTTGTTTTGGGTTTTAGGGCTTCAAGGACCTCCCCCTCGGAAAAGAAGGGACATACATGTTAATGTGTTTTGGTTGCCATTTATTAGGTTATTATTATTATGATATTATATGTATGTTTGTAATAAATCGGCTGCTGTGGCCAAATTAATCCAAAAAGCGGTCAGTGTCTTTATTGGGGAAAGGGGGTTGGGGGAGGCATCTTGATTGAGGTAGGGATGGGGTATGACTGTGGGGAGTCGAACGGAATTAACCCGTACCTCCATCTTGTAATCATCCTCCTTACCAGACCTAATGTGGCATTGCTATGTTTAGGCTCTTGGTATTGCAGGATGTAGCTCAATGTACATTTATATGCTATGATGTATGTAACCTGTATTTCATGCACATCTGTTTTTTGCATAGTGTTGTTCCGTAATGTGTTTTAGCATATTGCCACATGCTCATTCACTATTGTAAGGGTACTTTCACACTTGCGTTGCTGGATTCCAGCAGGCAGTTCCAATCCGGCAATCTGTATGCAAACGGGCAGCATTTGTAGACGGATCCGGATGCGGATCTTTCTCACAAATGCATTGCAATACCGAATCCGTCTCTCTGGTTGTCATCCGGAAAAACTGATCTGGTATTTATCATTTTTTTACATTTTTAAAGGTCTGCGAATGCGCAGACCACAAAACCGGATCCATTTTTCTGGAACACTTGGGGCCGGATCCATCATTAATGCATTTTAATGGTAAATAATGCCGGATCCGGCATTCTGGCAAGTGTTCCAGAATTATGGATGGAGAAAATACCGCAGCATGCTGCAGTATTTTCTCAGTCCAAAAACCGTACAGTGACGGAACTGAAGACATCCTGATGCATACTGAACGGATTGCACTCCATTCAGAATGCATTTGGATAAAACGAATCAGTTTTTTTACGGTATTGAGCCCCTAGGACGGAACTCAATACCGGAAAAGTTTAACGCAAGTGTGAAAGTACACTAAGCCTGTTTTCCTTCTGTTTCTTAGATTCAACCTATCCTTGCAATAGATGTTGAACTCTGGAGTGAACGAGTTGCTAGGAGGAAGTTTAGATGTCTGTAAACTTATGCCCCATACACTTCATGTAACATGTGCTATGGCTCAAACAGCTGCATGATGAGTCATCAATTTTAATGACAAAAAAAATAATCCACCCAGATAGAAATTTCAGATTGCTGTAGAACTCGGCATGCTATGTCTCAGGCAGATATATAAATGTTTACAGGTGTGGTCTGATTAGACACTGGATCTTGCCACAAGGGGGTGTAAAAGTGCTTCCCCCCGCCCTATAAAAAAGCTCTCAGAGGCTACTTTTGGATAGTGTACTTCTTGGTGAGAGATCGTTGACTGCTAGACTTACCTCTATGGCGCAGTCGAAGACATTTTGCCCAGTTTACAGACTTTGAGCGGAGGGTGCTGCTGGATGGCCCAGACAGACCAGCAGTAGAGAGGATCGCTTGATCTACCGACAAACCTGAGCAGCTCTCACAGTTTTATTGTCCACAATCCAGGCAACACCTTCATTACACACTCCTGTCTCTACTTGGGCCATTTACAGACACTTGACAAAAGAAAATTTGGTGTCATGGTGCCCATTATGGATCCTGCCATTGACAGCTAGTCATCATTGCTTTTGCTGGACTGCTACATACTGGAACCGTATCATCTTTAGTGACAAATCCAGGTTCTATCTGGAATCTCACGATGGCCGAGTTCGAGTATGGAGGTCTGGTGGTGAGCGCATCAATCCTGCCTTTGCCAGTCGGTCACTCCTAATAGTGATGAGGGACAATAACTGCTCAGCAATATGTGCAAAACTTTCTGCCACCTGGCATTTTTTGGTGAGATAATGTTTGCCCATACACAACAAGGGTTTTCCAGGAAGGTCTCCCCCAGATTGAACACCTCCTTGGTTTGCCTGGTCGCCAGATTTTTTTTACCAATCAACCAGCATTCATGGGACCAGATGGGACACTTGCTTCGGCAACCTACAAGTGTGCAGGATCTACAGACCCAGCTGCAACATTTGTGGGTAAATGTGCGGCAGAATACTATATGGAATCTGTATGCCTCCATGCTCCAGCATCTCATCTTGTATCCAAGCCAGAAGTGGCCCTACAGAGCCCTAGAACCTCCTTTGAATTGTACAGTTTTCCCCAGTAAACATTTTGTTTTCTCGTACTTCACGACAGTGGTAAAATTGAGTCAAAAAAATTAATTTTTATTTATTAAAAAATACCACATTTACCCCAAATTGTGAAAAATAAGCAAATTTCCAAATTTCAATTTCTCTACTTTTATAATATATAGTAATAACTCCAAAAATACTTATTACTTTACATTCCCCATATGTCTACTTCATGTTTGGATTCTTTTGTGAATGCCATTTTACTTTTTGGGAACATTAGAAGGCTTAGAAGTTTAGAAGCAAATCTTGACATTTTTCGGAAAATTTCCAAAACCCACTTTTTAAGGACCCGTTCAGGTCTGAAGTCACTTTGTGAGGCATACATAATAGAAACCACCCAAAAATGACCCCATTTTAGAAACTAAACCCCTCAAGGTATTCAAAACTGATTTCACAAACTTTGTTAACCCTTTAGGTGTTCCACAAGAATTTATGGAAAATAGAAATTAAATTTCAGAATTTCACTTTTTTTGGCAGATTTTCCATTTTAATAAAAAAAATTCCACTAACACTAAAAAGGGTTAACAGCCAAAAAAACCTCAATATTTATTGCCCTGGTTGTGTCGTTTACAGAAACACCCCGTATGTTGTCGTAAACTGCTGTACAGGCACACGGCATTGCGCAGAAGGAAAGGAACGCCATATGGTTTTTGGAAAGCAGATTTCACTGGAATATTTTAAGCTGCCATGTCACATTTGAAGACCCCCTGATGCACCCGTAGAGTAGAAACTCCAAAAAAGTGACCCCCTTTTAGAAACTACACCCCTCAGGGTATTCAAAACTGATTTTGCAAACTTTGTTAACTCTTTAAGTGTTCCACAAGAATTAGTGGAAAATGGAGATGAAATTTCAGAATTTAACTTTTTTGGCAGATTTTCCATTTTAATTAATTTTTATCCACTAACAAAGCAAGGGTTAACAACGAGACAAAACTCAATATTTATTGCCCTGATTCTGTAGTTTACAGAAATACCCCATATGTGTTTGTAAACTGCTGTACGGGCACACGGCATTGCGCAAAATGAAAGGAACGCCATATGGTTTTTGGAAGGCAGATTTCACTGGGATAATTTTAAGCTGCCATGTCACATTTGAAGACCCCCTAAAGCACCCCTAGAGTAGAAACTCCAAAAAAAAAAACCCATTTTGGAAACTACGGGATAAGGTGGCAGTTTTGTTGGCACTATTTTAGGGTACATATGATTTTTAGTTGCTCTATATTACACTTTTTGTGAGGCAAGGTAACAAAAAATAGCTGTTTTGGCACCGTTTTCATTTTTTGTCATTTACAATGTTTATCTGACAGGTTAGATCATGTGGTATTTTTATAGAGCAGGTGGTTACGGACGCGACAATACGAAATATGTTGTTTTTTTTTTGGTTGTTTGTTTCAGTTTTATATAATAAAGCATTTTTAAAAAAAAAAATTTTTGTGTCTCCATATTCTGAAAGCCATAGTTTTTTTTTTTTTTTTCGGGCGACTGTCTTATGTAGGGGCTCATTTCTTTTGGTATGAGATGACAGTTTGATTAGTACTATTTTAGGGTGCATATGACTTTTTGATCGCTTGCTATTACACTTTTTGTGATGTAAGGTGACAAAAAATGACATTTTTTACACCGTTTTTTTTTTTATGGTGTTCATCTGAGGGGTTAGGTCATGTGATATTTTTATAGAGAAGGTTGTTATGGATGTGTCAATACCTAATATATATACTTTTTTATTTATTTATTAAAGTTTTACACAATAATATCATTTTTGAAACAAAAAAAAATAATCATGTTTTAGTGTCTCCATAGTCTCAGAGCCATAGTTTTTTTTATTTTTTGGGCAATTGTCTTAGGTAGGGTATAATTTTAGCGGTATGAGATGACGGTTTGATTGGCACTATTTTGGGGTGCGTATGACTTTTTGATCGCTTGCTATTACACTTTTCATGATGTAAGGTGACAAAAAATGGCTTTTTCCACACCGTTTTTATATTTTTTTTTTTACGGTGTTCCCCTGAGGGGTTAGATAATGTGGAATTTTTATAGAGCAGGTTGTTATGGACGCGGTGATACCTAATATGTAAACTTTTTTTTTTTTTTTACATTTAACACAATATAAGCAATTTTGAAACAGAAAAAAATCATGTTTTAGTGTCTCCATAGGCTGAGAGCCATAGATTTTTTACTTTTTGGGCTATTGTCTTAGGTAAGGGCTAATTTTTTTGCGGGATGAGGTGATAGTTAGATTGTTACTATTTTGGGGGGCATAAACCTTTTTGATCATGTGGTGTTGCACTTTTTGTGATGTAAGGTGACAAAAAAAGTTTTTTTAGCACAGATTATTATTATTTTTTTTGACGGTGTTCACCTGAGGGGTTAGGTTATGTGATATTTTTATAGAGCCGGTCAATACAGACGCGTCTGCTTTTATTTTTTTCTCTATTTTTTGCAAATCTTTTCTACTTTATTTTGGGAAAAGGGCACTTTTTTTTTAACTTGAAAAATTAAATTTTTTTTCACTTTTTTTTTGTCCCACTATGGGACACAGTCTGATCCCTGTTTCAATACAGCACAATACATCTGTATTGTGCTGTATTGAACTGTCAGTGTCTTACACTGTAAGACGCTAATAGTTGCCTAGGAGACCCAGCCCTGGGGCTGGATGTCCTGGGCTTCCGTAGCTGGAAGTCCCGATGCCTGTTCAAGGCATCGGGGCTGCCATAGCAACCCTAGGTTCCCCGTTATTGCAGCAAGGGGACCCGATGGGGATGTACAAGCTCCCGCAAACCCCCTGTATGCTGCGGTCAGCATGACCGTGGCATACAGGGGTTTAATCCGCTCGCATCAGTGTTTTCACCGATGCTGGCAGATACAGCAGGGGCCCGGCTGTCAGTATCAGCTGGACCCCTGCTGCTGATCGCGGCAGCAGTGGTGGGGCAGCGCGTTAACCCTAGGACGAGAATGCTCGTCCTAGTGCATTAAGTACCTGCAAGTTAGGACGAGCATTCTTGTCCAAGGTCCTGAACGTGTTAATATTGATAGTCTCCACCGATCAGCAGTAGCTGTAGTAGATCCCGCACTGGAAGTCAGCATCAGAGCTACACAGCTCCATCCATTTCTGTATTGTTTAAGTACCGGAAAACTCCTTTGACTTTAAAGTCAACTCATTTCTGTTTTTGTGCTTCCTTTTTGGTTCTGTAGTGCACTGTTGGTGTATCCACCAGGAAAATCAGCCAATAAGAATAAGAACTATTTTCTCACCACCACTAGACAGATTAATTCGACATTCTGAGAGGGGGCCCTAACAGGTATGTAACAACAAACATTTGCAATGCACTATTCTAATGCAAATGACTCAAAGGCAGATATACAGTATTTACGGGGCAGGGGCATTAGTGGTTCTCATGTAGGCGCTCATCCCCAACACCCACTACTATCAATTAGATTGGAAGTAAAGTAAACTTTTGTTATATGTTTGCTATGTGGGAGGATGCCTGGGTACCCAGAGGAAACCCACAAACTCCATGCAGATGATGCCCTTAGATACATTTTAACCCATGATTCCAGTGCTGCAAGGCAACAGTGTTGAACACCGATTTCAATGGAAAAACTTTCTTTGTGTTGCGTGATCGAGCAAAGAAATATAATAATGAAGAAAATCTTTTAGGTGATCTGACACCTTAGCTGCAGGTTTGATAGAGAGACAGAAGCAGAGCTATATGATATATAGTTTGTGATTTGGAGCAGGATTTCTGAGTAAAACTCACAGTAAACCAGGACAAGACTCCTAGGAGAGAAAGTGAGAGCCCTGGTTATCCCCACAGTAATTGACAGCTTCCCCTGATTCAATGTGTGCCAATGGAAAGCTGACAATCTGTCTATGTTAGTGGAGTAATTAGGACTCTCACTGCCAGTGCATTACCCTAGAGCAGGGGATATCTGCAAATGGTTTGTTATGTAATGTAATGCTATGTTAATGCTATGTTATGCCATGTATTACTCCTTGCATAGATCTGCATGGTAGTGATGTAGTTAAAGGGAGTCTGTCTAACATGTTTTAAACTGATGATATAGCTCTGTGGGAGGCACATCGATAACACTGATGGTACCCATGTTTAGTTTTTCAGAGCCTCCAAAGTACCTAAAATGAAGTTTTAGAAATATGCAAATTACCTATCGCAAGTGCCCAGGGGCGGAGAGTGTGCTGCAAGTGCCCAGTGCTCCCCGCCTTACTTGCTCCTGACTCCTCCCCTCTGTATCATCCGGCCAGCCCTGTATCCTTGCGGCTCCATTCATAATCTAATGCCTGTTCGCTTCACCGCCGGGTCCGGGCATGCGCAGTACATTGCCCACTGTGGGCAGAGGCATACTGATATGCCGTGCGCATGCGCCAGTTATGTACACCGGCGGTAAAGCGCACAGGCTCTGGATTATGAATGGAGACGAAAATGACCCAGCAAGGATTCAGGGCTGGCCGGACGATACAGAGGGGAGGAGTCAGGAGCAAGTAAGGCGGGGAGCACTGGGCACTTGCAGCACACTCTCCGCCCCTGGGCACTTGCGATAGGTAATTTGCATATTTTTAAAACTTCATTTTAGGTACTTTGGAGGCTGTGAAAAACTAAACATGGGTAACATCAGTGTTATGGATCTGCCTCCCACAGAGCTATATCATCAGTTTAAAACCTGTTATGTAGGTTACAGACTCCCTTTAATTAATCCTGGCTCTGCCCTAAGTTGCTAGGTGTTGACTGGTGCCACCCCTAGCTGTAGTCAGTGCTTAAAGTGAGTTCTAGGGAGATTTCACCGAGGAAAGAAGCAAAGTCCTTGTGCTCCCTCTTCTCAGGCCCAATAAAGCTTAACAGATTTCAGTGTAGATTACTGCAATAACTACATAGAGAGAAAGAAGAACTTGGAATCTGCTTGGCCAAGCACAGAAGTTAGCAAGGTAATCTGCTACTACAGCCATTCATACTTTAAGGAAGTTAATTGGGGAGCACTCAGCTATCCAGTACTACATGGAGTTATAAATGGTCAGTTGATTTATTAAAAAACACCAAAACTACAAATAACAGTAGACGAAAATACTAAAATGTAATCTGTGGATGTCCAGCTGGTTACCCTAGTGGTCGGCTGAATCCTACTAAACATCCATCCCACATTAAGGCATCATTAATCATACATAGTTAGATAGAATGTACATGAACCTCAACCTTTTACCTATACATCTTAGTTGATCAAATAGATTACACCGGATTGAGGTTCATGTACATTCTATCTAACTATGTATGATTAATTGTGTACCCCCCAATTATCTTCTTTACTTTCCTCCCTCATCGACATTGGGTGTGTCGTGGGGAGTGCACCGAACCATTATTTTTCAGATTATTAGAGCCACTGTCTATATACTTATATCTCTAACTATTACACCCTTCAGTTGAGCTCCCTGTCTGAGAATTATGGATATTTGGAACTGTATGGAAAATAAATGCAAACGAATAGAGTCATATACATTTGACCAATCGGATCACATGAACACTATTGACAGTTACCCCAGGTCTACTGATGAAATGTTCAGAGACTTGAAGAAACTGCTTTACAAACAACTTAAAGGGCTTCTGTCACCCCCAAAACACATTTTTCATTTTTGGGCTTTGCGCCTGCGCCGATGATGTCTTCTCTTTCGGTGATGTCATCGGCGCAGGCACACTGTGGGAGTGCTGAGGAGGTGAGCGTCCTTCTCTCAGAGGGCCTGCGCCGAATGAAGACAGGCGCGGGATTTGAAATGCTGACAGAGCACTCGCTGGCCCTGTCAATCAACAGGAGGGGGCGTTTTTTTAAAAGGAGGATGCGGCGGCTACCAGCAATTAGACGCCCTACTTGCTGGTAGTGAAGTCATTTGCATATTTTAAAAGATCGATTTTTTATGAAACGAAGCCACAGACCAAGGTAAAAGCCCTATATAGGGAATAGTCGTTCAATAAGGATTTTAACAAGCCCAAAAATGAAAAATGTGTTTTGGGGGTAACAGAAGCCCTTTAAATAAAGACGGGAGATTAAATCATTAAACCAATATTTACAAAGTGGCCTTATACCAAAATGGCTCTTACGCAATAAAGATCCAGTGCAAGATCTATTAGATGATGATTTTAAGAAAGAGTGGGACACCTTTCTTAAAATACAATCTTGTACTTTAATACAAATTATAATAAAGAGACAAACAAAAATTTTAGATAGCATTATGGGCCAAATTTCTACTTTAAAAGAGACGATTTGTTAACACAGGATGATATTTTTAAAAAATGGCAAGAAAGAATTTGTAAGGGACTGGATTCATTAGAGAGAGATAATTAACAAAAAATAAAAAACGCTAAAACAAAATAGACAAACAGATTCGAATTCAACCCAAATTTAATCTATTCCAGAACCAGCACTTGCCAAAACACAGGAAGAAAATGAGAAAAATAGAATTAGAAACCACAACCAATACAACGTTCCAACATCAAATAGGTTTGAAGCTTTATCTACCCCACATTTTTTAGATCAAACTCCACCACACCACAGGTCACGGATAATAACGTATTTACCAACCCCGACGAGAAGATACATGAGAACTCAGACACAAACACACTAATATAATTTAAGACAACATCACTACAATCAGATAGACGACACAGTGAGGAAAATATCACCAATACACAATCACAATTATCACCAACATTCAGGCAACTTTAATACAAGGAAACCAATCAAGACCCGCACACACAACAATGTAGGAAGATATGGAGAGGAAGACAGCAACGCAAGAAAGAAACCGTATAATCAATACAGGACACGTCCATGACAGATAATATAGTAGTCAATTTAAGTCATGTACAATTAACAGATGCACAGACATCACTACTGAATAAAGGTTTAACATTTTCACTAGATAAATTCACCACATATATAGGTATTAAGAATTTGTTAGCAAAATATGTCTGAAGAAGTACTACATCAAAAATCCAATAACAAGAGAAAGCATTAAACCTATCAAATATGTACATACAGATTTAAAAGTTAAATATAAAAAATATCCCAGACAGGAAATTAGTCAAGAAATAGCTACGTTCAAGAAAAATATAGAAATAGATATACGGAGATTAAAGAAAAACAAAATAATAAACAATTTAACGAAAAAGGAAGTAGGGGCTATCAAACAACTACAGTCGTCACATAACATCACAATGAGACCGGCAAACAAAAGAGGAGCTATTGTAATTTTAAGTACAGATCAGTATGAACAGGAATGTAATAGACAATTAACAGAATGATCTACTTACAATAAATTAAAACATGACCCCACGGATGAATTTCACAAAGAGCTAGTGGAATATCGTCAAAAGGGATATAAAAAAGGAATCCTCCTTGAACGAGAATTAAAATATATAATTGAGACAGAAAAACGATTACCCGCCTTCTATTGTATTCCCAAAATCCACAAAAATTATAATAATCCACCTGGCAGACCGATCATATTCGGTATTGGACCTGTATCTTCTAACTTATCACAGTATATCGATAAAATACAAACCGGATTCCAAAAAAGTTGGGACACTATACAAATCGTGAATAAAAACTGAATGCAATGATGTGGAGGTGCCAACTTCTAATATTTTATTCAGAATAGAACATAAATCACGGAACAAAAGTTTAAACTGAGAAAATTTACCATTTTAAGGGAAAAATATGTTCAAATCCCCAAAAAGTTGGGACAAGGCCATTTTCACCACTGTGTGGCATCTCCCCTTCTTCTTACAACACTCAACAGACGTCTGGGGACCGAGGAGACCAGTTTCTCAAGTTTAGAAATAGGAATGCTCTCCCATTCTTGTCTAATACAGGCCTCTAACTGTTCAATCGTCTTGGGCCTTCTTTGTTGCACCTTCCTCTTTATGATGCGCCAAATTTTCTCTATAGGTGAAAGATCTGGACTGCAGACTGGCCATTTCAGTACCCAGATCCTTCTCCTACGCAGCCATGATGTTGTGATTGATGCAGAATGTGGTCTGGCATTATCTTGTTAAAAAAATGCAGGGTCTTCCCTGAAAGAGATGACATCTGGATGGGAGCATATGTTGTTCTAGACCAGCGGTTCTCAACCTAGGGGTCGCGACCCCTTTGGGGGTCGATCGGCCCTTTCCGAGGGGTCGTCTGAGGCTTCCTATTGTGGGTCCAGGCCCGTCGCTAACAGACAGGCAAAACAAGTAATTGCTTGGGGCCCCGAGCTGGTTGGGGCCCCGAGCTGGCCCGGGGCCAAGCAGAGCCGGTGCTTGTTTTGCGGCTGAGTAACTCAGAAGATCCGATGGTATATTCTAACCCCCAGGCGTTCCCATGGTGACGGGGACGCTTGCCTAGGGGTTAGAATATACCATCGGATCTGAGTTTTACGAGCTCAGTGAGATCGTAAAAACTCAAATCCGATGGTATATTCTAACCCCCAGGCGTTCCCATGGTGACAGGGACGCTTGCCTGGGGGTTAGAATATACAGGGCCACGCCGCTCATAGCAGTATATTTATAAACTAATCAGTAACTACTTTAACTTTAATCATTGCTGATTGCTGAGCTCTTTACTTGGATTATAATTTATTTGGATATGGGATATCTTACTTTGTCTTAGCTCCGGTAATAGCAGGCAGTGCGGGGGGTGGTGCTCACTCACTGACGTCACGCGCTACTGCTGTGAGCGTTGGGGAGGGAGATCTGTGGATGGCACTGTAGGGGGATCTGTGGATGGCATCCACAGATCCGCCTACAGTGCCATCCACAGATCCCCCCTCCCCTAAACAGTGCCATCCACAGATCTCCCCCCTAAACAGTGCCATCCACAGACCCCCCCAAAACAGTGCCATCCACAGATCCCCCCCTAAACAGTGCCATCCACAGATCCCCCCCTAAACAGTGCCATCCACAGATCCCCCTCCCCTAAACAGTGCCATCATGGCACTGTTTAGGGGAGGGGGGATCTTGGGATAGCACTGTTTAGGGGGGATCTGTGGATGGCACTGTTTAGGGGGGATCTGTGGATGGCACTGTTTAGGGGGGAGATCTGTGGATGGCACTGTTTAGGGGGAGATCTGTGAATGGCACTGTTTAGGGGGGATCTGTGGATGGCACTGTTTAGGGGGGATCTGTGGATGGCACTGTTTAGGGGGGAGATCTGTGGATGGCACTGTTTAGGGGGATCTGTGGATGGCACTGTTTAGGGGGGAGATCTGTGGATGGCACTGTTTAGGGGGGAGATCTGTGGATGGCACTGTTTAGGGGGGATCTGTGGATGGCACTGTTTAGGGGGATCTGTGGATGGCACTGTTTAGAGGGAGATCTGTGGATGGCACTGTTTAGGGGAGGGGGATCTGTGGATGGCACTGTTTAGGGGGGAGATCTGTGGATGGCACTGTTTAGGGGGGAGATCTGTGGATGGCACTGTTTAGGGGGGAGATCTGTGGATGGCACTGTTTAGGGGGGATCTGTGGATGGCACTGTTTAGGGGGATCTGTGGATGGCACTGTTTAGGGGGGAGATCTGTGGATGGCACTGTTTAGGGGAGGGGGATCTGTGGATGGCACTGTTTAGGGGGGATCTGTGGATGGCACTGTTTAGGGGGAATCTGTGGATGGCACTGTTTAGGGGGGATCTGTGGATGGCACTGTTTAGGAAGGGATCTGTGGATGGCACTGTTTAGGGGGGAGATCTGTGGATGGCACTGTTTAGGGGAGGGGGATCTGTGGATGGCACTGTTTAGGGGGGATCTGTGGATGGCACTGTTTAGGGGGGGATCTGTGGATGTCTTTGTGATTAATTACTCTGCTTTAATTATGTTCAATTTGTAGCAATAAAAATACATCCTGCATATCAGATATTTACATTACAATTCATAACAGTAGCAAAATTAGTTATGACGTAGCAAGGAAAAAAATTTAATGGTTGGGGGTCACCACAACATGAGGAACTGTATTAAGGGGTCACGGCTTTAGAAAGGTTGAAAACCACTGTTCTAGACCCTGAATATATTTTTCTGCATTGATGGTGCCTTTCCAGACATGCAAGCTGCCCATGCCACACACACTCATGCAACCCCATACCATCAGAGATGCAGGCTTCTGAACTGAGCGTTGATAACAACTTGGGTTGTCCTTGTCCTCTTTGGTCCGGATGACATGGCGTCCCAGATTGACAAAAATAACTTCGAATCGTGACTCGTCTGACCACAGAACAGTCTTCCATTTTGCCACACTCCATTTTAAATGATCCCTGGCCCAGTGAAAACGCCTGAGCTTGTGGATCTTGCTTAGAAATGGCTTCTTCTTTGCACTGTAGAGTTTCAGCTGGCAACGGCGGACGGCACGGTGGATTGTGTTCACTGACAATGGTTTCTGGAAGTATTCCTGAGCCCATTCTGTGATTTCGTTTACAGTAGCATTCCTGTTTGTGGTGCAGTGTCGTTTAAGGGCCCGGAGATCACAGGCATCCAGTATGGTTTTACGGCCTTGACCCTTATGCACAGAGATTGTTCCAGATTCTCTGAATCTTCGGATGATGTTATGCACAGTTGATGATAATAGATGCAAAGTCTTTGCAATTTTTCGCTGGGTAACACCTTGCTGATATTGCTCCACTATCTTTCTGCGCAACATTGTGGGAATTGGTGATCCTCTACCCATCTTGGCTTCTGAGAGACACTGCCACTCTGAGAAGCTCTTTTTATACCCAATCATGTTGCCAATTGACCTAATTAGTGTTAATTGGTCTTCCAGCTCATCGTTATGCTCAAATTAACTTTTTCCAGCCTCTTATTGCTACTTGTCCCAACTTTTTGGGGATTTGTTGACACCGTGAAAATTGGAGTCAACGTATTTTTCCTTTAAAATGATACATTTACTCGGATTAAACGTTTGATCTGTCATCTACGTTCTATTACCAATAAAATATTGACATTTGCCATCTCCACATCATTGCATTCAGTTTTTATTCACAATTTGTTTAGTGTCCCAACTTTTTTGGAATCCGGTTTGTATTTCAACCTATCGTACATAAAAGACACAACTGACTCCTAGGTACTATGGACGTCAATTCCTTATACACGATTATTGAACATAATCAGGGGATAGAAGCATTAACCACCTCAGCTCCCCTAGCTTAAACACCCTTAATGACCAGACCACTTTTTACACTTCTGCACTACACTATTTTCACGGTTTATTGCTCGGTCATGCAACTTACCACCCAAATGAATTTTACCTCCTTTTCTTCCCACTAACAGAGCTTTCATTTCGTGGTATTTCATTGCTGCTGACATTTTTACTTTTTTTGTTATTAATCGAAATTTACCGAAATTTTTGCAAAAAAATGAAATTTTTTCACTTTCAGTTGTAATTTTTTTTTTTTTAAAAACGACATCTATATATAAATTTTTCTCTAAATTTATTGTTCTACATGTCTTTGATAAAAAAAAAAAGGTTTGGGTAAAAGTGTTTGGGTAAAAAAAAAAATGGTTTGGGTAAAAGTTATAGCGTTTACAAAGTATGGTACAAAAATGTGAATTTCCGCTTTTTGAAGCAGCTCTGACTTTCTGAGCACCTCTCATGTTTCCTGAGGTTCTACAATGCCCAGACAGTAGAAAAACCCCACAAATGACCCCATTTCGGAAAGTTGACACCCTAAGGTATTTGCTGATGGGAATAGTGAGTTCATAGAACTTTTTATTTTTTGACACAAGTTAGCGGAAAATTATGATTTTTATTATTTTTTTTCCTTACAAAGTCTCCACTAACTTGTGACAAAAAATAAAAACTTCCATGAACTCACTATGCCCATCACAAAATACCTTGGGGTGTCTTCTTTCCAAAATGGGGTCACTTGTGGGGTAGTTATACTGCCCTGGCATTTTAGGGGCCCTAATGCGTGAGAAGTAATTTGAAATCAAAATGTGTAAAAAATGCCCTGTGAAATCCTAAAGGTGCTCTTTGGAATGTGGGCCCCTTTGCCTACCTAGGCTGCAAAAAAGTGTGACACATGTGGTATCGCCGTACTCAGGAGAAGTTGGCATTGTGTTTTGGGGTGTCTTTTTACATATACCCATGCTGGGTGAGAGAAATATCTCGGCAAAAGACAACTTTTCCCATTTTTTTATACAAAGTTGGCATTTGACCGAGATATTTATCTCACCCAGCATGGGTATATGTAAAATGACACCCCAAAACACATTGCCCAACTTCTCCTGAGTACGGCGATACCACATGTGTGACACTTTTTTGCAGCCTAGATGCGCAAAGGGGCCCAAATTCCTTTTAGGAGGGCATTTTTAGACATTTGGATCCCAGACTTCTTCTCACGCTTAAGGGTCCCTAAAATGCCAGGGCAGTATAAATACCCCACATGTGACCCCATTTTGGAAAGAAGACACCCCAAGGTATTCCATGAGGGGCATGGCGAGTTCATGGAAGATTTTTTTTTTTTGCACAAGTTAGCGGAAATTTATTTTTTATTTTTTTTTCTCAAAAAGTCTCCCTTTCCGCTAACTTGTGACAAAAAATAAAATTTTACATGAACTCGCCATGCCCTTCACAAAATACCTTGAGGTGTCTTCTTTCCAAAATGGGATCATTTGTGGGGTAGTTATACTGCCCTGGCATTTTAGGGACCCTAAAGCGTGAGAAGAAGTCTGGAATATAAATGTCTAAAAATTTTTACGCATTTGGATTCTGTGAGGGGTATGGTGAGTTCATGTGAGATTTTATTTTTTGTCCCAAGTTAGTGGAATATGAGACTTTGTAAGAAAAAACAAAAAATAAAAAAATATCAATTTCCGCTAACTTGTGCCAAAAAAAGTGAAGCCTTACAAGGGGGTGATCAATGACAGGGGGGTGATCAGGGAGTCTATATGGGGTGATCACCACCCTGCCATTGATCACCCCCCTGTAAGTCTCCATTCAGAGGTCCGTATGTGTTTTGCGGATCCACGGATCCATGGATCGGATCCGCAAAACACATACGGACGTCTGAATGGAGCCTTACAGGTGGGTGATCAATGACAGGGGGGTGATCAATGACAGGGGGGTGATCAGGGAGTCTATATGGGGTGATCACCCCCCTGTAAGGCTCCATTCAGAGGTCCGTATGTGTTTTGCGGATCCACGGATCCATGGATCGTATCCGCAAAACACATACGGACGTCTGAATGGAGCCTTACAGGTGGGTGATCAATGACAGGGGGGTGATCAGGGAGTCTATATGGGGTGATCACCACCCTTTCATTGATCACCCCCCTGTAAGGCTCCATTCAGAGGTCCGTATGTGTTTTGCGGATCCACGGATCCATGGATCGTATCCGCAAAACACATACGGACGTCTGAATGGAGCCTTACAGGTGGGTGATCAATGACAGGGGGGTGATCAATGACAGGGGGGTGATCAGGGAGTCTATATGGGGTGATCACCCCCCTGTAAGGCTCCATTCAGAGGTCCGTATGTGTTTTGCAGATTCACGGATCCATGGATCGTATCCGCAAAACACATACGGACGTCTAAATGGAGCCTTACAGGTGGGTGATCAATGAAAGGGGGGTGATCAGGGAGTCTATATGGGGTGATAACCACCCTGTCATTGATCACCCCCCTGTCATTGATCACCTCCCTGTAAGGCTCCATTCAGAGGTCCGTATGTGTTTTGCGGATCCACGGATCGGATCCGCAAAACACATACGGACGTCTGAATGGAGCCTTACAGGTGGGTGATCAATGACAGGGGGGTGATCAATGACAGGGGGGTGATCAGGGAGTCTATATGGGGTGATCACCCCCCTGTAAGGCTCCATTCAGAGGTCCGTATGTGTTTTGCGGATCCACGGATTCATGGATCGGATCCACAAAACACATACGGATGTCTGAATGGAGCCTTACAGGGGGGTGATCAATGACAGGGGGGTGATCAATGACAGGGGGGTGATCAGGGAGTCTATATGGGGTGATCACCCCCCTGTCATTGATCACACCCCTGTAAGGCTCCATTCAGACGTCCGTATGTGTTTTGCGGATCCGATCCATGGATCCGTGGATCCGCAAAACACATACGGACCTCTGAATGGAGCCAGCCTTACAAGGGGGTGATCAATGACAGGGGGTGATCAGGGAGTCTATATGGGGTGATCACCCCCCTGTAAGGCTCCATTCAGACGTCCGTATGTGTTTTGCGGATCCGATCCACGGATCCGTGGATCCGCAAAACACATACGGACCTCTAATAGAGACAGCCTTACAAGGGGGTGATCAATGACAGGGGGTGATCAGGGAGTCTATATGGGGTGATCACCCCCCTGTAAGGCTCCATTCAGACGTCCGTATGTGTTTTGCGGATCCGATCCATGGATCCGTAAAACACATACGGACGTCTGAATGGAGCATTACAGGGGGGTGATCAATGACAGGGGGATGATCAGGGAGTCTATATGGGGTGATCACCCCCCTGCCATTGATCATCCCCCTGTAAGGCTCCATACAGACGTCCGTACGTGTTTTGCGGATCCGATCCATGGATCCGTGGATCCGTAAAACACATACGGACATCTGAATGGAGCCTTACAGGGGGGTGATTACTGACAGGGGGGTGATCAATGACAGGGGGGTGATCAGGGAGTCTATATGGGGTGATCAGGGGTTAATAAGTGACAGGGGGGGTTTAGTGTAGTGTGGTGCTTTTTCTACTTATTACAGAGCTGCCTGTGTCCTCTGGTGGTCGATCCAAGCAAAAGGGACCACCAGAGGACTAGGTAGCAGGTATATTAGACGCTGTTATCAAAACAGCGTCTAATATACCTGTTAGAGGTTATAAAAATCGCATCTACAGCCTGCCAGTGAACGATCGCCGCTGGCAGGCTGTAGATCCACTCGCTAACCTTCGGTTCCTGTGAACGCGCGCGCCTGTGTGTGCGCGTTTACAGGAAATCTCGCGTCTCGCGAGATGACGCGTATATGCGTCTAGGAGGAATGAATCGACCGCCGCCAGGACGCATCCATGGGTTAGGCGGTCGGGAAGCGGTTAAGAAAACAACTAATCTCCAACTATATATTACATAATGACCAAATTAGTTTTATACTGGAAGGAGTTAAATACATACCCATAATTATTTCACATTTGATTCCCAATTTCATGTTCAAGAGAGGGACGGCCATGGGCACCAGATTTGCCCCCAGTTATGCTAATCTTTTCATGGCCCAATGGAAGGAGGACAACATCTGGCCCAGACTGGGGACAGATCTGGTGCTATGGCGACGTTACATTGACAACATCATTTTCATATGGCAAGATACAGAAAAAATCTGAACACCTTTCTACAAGATATAAATATAAATATAAATGAAAGGAACCTCTCTTACACAATCAGCACAAGTAAAACACAAATAGAATTTCTAGATCTGACTATTAATATAAATAATCACAAATTAATATGCAGTACGTACCACAAACCAGTTATGAAAAACAGCTATATTCTATATACAAGTTGCAATCTTCCCATAAGGCTTCTAAACACCCCCACAAGCCAGTTCAGGAGGATTAAACACAACTGTACCAATGATGAACAATTTGAATGTGAGGCAACAGAACTCAAACAGCAATTTTTAGCAAAAAATTATTCCAATCAGCCCTTGTAAGCCTCTTTAAACAAAGTGAGAGCTATGAATAGGAAGAATTTTTTTACATCCATTGAAAAAGAACCCAAACAGGATGATACTCTTCGAATAATTTTACCATTTCATAGTCAATATAAAGTGGTTGAAAGAATAATAAATAAGCACTGGCACCATCTTTTACGAGATAAGTCTATTGGTTCTATATTAACTAGCACTCTGCAAATCACATACACCAAAGCCCCAAGCCTGAAGATAGCGCCAACAATTAAGAGCAAGACAATTGGAAGTACATCATTAAAGTACAACATTAAAAAGCTTTTATAGATGTGGCAGATGCCACAACTGTAAAACCACTGCCTTTCCAAAGTAAATCACGGAAGTACGGTCAACACAGAATTCATTCCATTTTGAAATAAAGGATAACCTCACTTGTGACTCCACGGACATTATCTATGTTTTTGAATGCCCATGCCATGAACAATATGTGGGAAGAACAAAACGTCCTTTTAAAAGAAGGGTAGCAGAGCATATCGCATATATTAAGAAGGAATTTGAACTGCACTCCGTTTCCAAACACTTTAGAGACCACCACAATAGTGATCCCTCAAAACTTATATTTGTGGCCCTTGAAAAGATTAAAAGATCATGGAGAGGTGGCAACCACTTAGCCCTTATGTCCAGAATAGAGTCCAAAAGAATTTTCAAATGTAATACCTTAATCCCGGCAGGTCTCAATACAGAAATGGAACTGAAAGAAATGTGTCTGGGCACTCTACTATGTGGAATCACATAGGGTAAATAAAAGCATTTATTACCATTCAAATCAGCACAAAAAACATATAAAGGTAAATAAAATATAAAAAATATTGATTATAAGATAAAAATATAAAATATTAGCTCATCTGATTGCATGAGGAACAAGGAATAATAGTTTCCGAAAGTGCGCTAGTGATATCGTGCTGTATAGTCGATATATGAAAATGAGTATGATCGCAATGAGGCGTAATTTCGCTGTACTGGTTGCTTCGAATGTTGTGAAGCACTCACATACAAAGTCCAGTAGTAGGTGTGGTTGTTATATATTGGTCTCTGTTATGGAGTAAGACATTCTGAATGCGACATAGTCCTTAGAATATTCTTATATACGGTGAGATAAGTTAAATTAATTCTTATCGAATCGATATTTTGAGAGTTATTCGAATGAAGATAATTCAGTGATAGATCGATATTTCAACAATCTTAGTTGTTGTACTCACAGTTGAGGCAATGGCGTTCATTCGTGGCGTCCCACGTGGTATGAGCTTACCTCGATGAATGTATAAGGCTAAGTTGAGGTAAAGGGTTGGTATTGCCTTACTTGAATGATTCATATGGTCAATATTTTCTCTGGACGTCTTAGTGGTGCGAACTTGTATCCCCCTTTTTTTGTTGGTTGGATGCACTCGGCGTCCCACATGTCGCAACTTTCGCAGACACCGGTAATGGGAGTCGGTCTTTACTATTTGGATCCTGTATAGTATCTCTGCTCCGACCTTAGTTTTTTTCGCAGTGTTCTCAGTGAAGCGCTTCACTCAATATCTCTTAAAATATATTTGGCATACTGTTACCGGCTGTAACGGCAAGAAGAATCAAATGTATGCTTTACGCCAGACGCGTTTCGGAGATTAAGCTTTCTCCTTCATCAGTGGCTACATTTGATATGTGTGCTCAACCGGATTTTATACCTGCATCATCCAGGTTCTCTAGAAGAGATGGACTGGAATTTTCAGTGCAGATTGTGATTTTTGCTTAGTTGCGATTCAGTTGCATTTTACATGCGTTTTTTTCAGTACTCATGCGTTTTTTATTTCTTTAGTGTCCTTATGAGTTACAAAAAGAGTTATATATTTAATTTTCATTGTTTCTGTTTAGAGTTGAGCGAACACCTGGATGTTCGGGTTCGAGAAGTTCGGCCGAACTTCCCGGAAATGTTCGGGTTCGGGATCCGAACCCGATCCGAACTTCGTCCCGAACCCGAACCCCATTGAAGTCAATGGGGACCCGAACTTTTGGGCACTAAAAAGGTTGTAAAACAGCCCAGGAAAGAGCTAGAGGGCTGCAAAAGGCAGCAACATGTAGGTAAATCCCCTGCAAACAAATGTGGATAGGGAAATGAATTAAAATAAAAATTAAAAAAATAAAAATGAACCAATATCAATTGGACAGAGGTTCCATAGCAGAGAATCTGGCTTCACGTCAGCAGAGAATCAGTCTCTTCATGCCATAGCAAAGAATCTGGCTTCATGTCAGCAGAGAATCAGTCTCTTCATGCCATAGCAGAGAATCTGGCTTCATGTTAGCGCAGAATCAGTCTTCATGTCATAGCAGAGAATCAGGCTTCACGTCACCCACCACTGGAACAGGCCACTGTCACACATTTAGGCCCCGGCACCCAGGCAGAGGAGAGAGGTCCCGTAACAGAGAATCTGGCCTGATGTCAGCACAGAATCTGTCTTCATGTCATAGCAGAGAATCAGGCTTCACGTCACCCACCACTGGAACAGGCCACTGTCACACATTTAGGCCCAGGCACCCAGGCAGAGGAGAGAGGTCCCATAACAGAGAATCTGGCCTTATGTCAGCGCAGAATCTGTCTTCATGTCATAGCAGAGAATCAGGCTTCACGTCACCCACCACTGGAACAGGCCACTGTCACACATTTAGGCCCAGGCACCCAGGCAGAGGAGAGAGGTCGCGTAACAGAGAATCTGGCCTTATGTCAGCGCAGAATCTGTATTCATGTCATAGCAGAGAATCAGGCTTCACGTCACCCACCACTGGAACAGGCCACTGTCACACATTTAGGCCCCGGCACCCAGACAGAGGAGAGCGGTCCCGTAACAGAGAATCTGGCCTTATGTCAGCGCAGAATCTGTCTTCATGTCATAGCAGAGAATCAGGCTTCACGTCACCCACCACTGGAACAGGCCACTGTCACACATTTAGGCCCAGGCACCCAGGCAGAGGAGAGAGGTCCCGTAACAGAGAATCTGGCCTTATGTCAGCGCAGAATCTGTATTCATGCCATAGCAGAGAATCAGGCTTCACGTCACCCACCACTGGAACAGGCCACTGTCACACATTTAGGCCCCGGCACCCAGACAGAGGAGAGCGGTCCCGTAACAGAGAATCTGGCCTTATGTCAGCACAGAATCTGTCTTCATGTCATAGCAGAGAATCAGGCTTCACGTCACCCACCACTGGAACAGGCCACTGTCACACATTTAGGCCCAGGCACCCAGGCAGAGGAGAGAGGTCCCGTAACAGAGAATCTGGCCTTATGTCAGCGCAGAATCTGTCTTCATGTCATAGCAGAGAATCAGGCTTCACGTCACCCACCACTGGAACAGGCCACTGTCACACATTTAGGCCCAGGCACCCAGGCAGAGGAGAGAGGTCCCGTAACAGAGAATCTGGCCTTATGTCAGCGCAGAATCTGTCTTCATGTCATAGCAGAGAATCAGGCTTCACGTCACCCACCACTGGAACAGGCCACTGTCACACATTTAGGCCCAGGCACCCAGGCAGAGGAGAGAGGTCCCGTAACAGAGAATCTGGCCTTATGTCAGCGCAGAATCTGTATTCATGTCATAGCAGAGAATCAGGCTTCACGTCACCCACCACTGGAACAGGCCACTGTCACATATTTAGGCCCAGGCACCCAGGCAGAGGAGAGAGGTCGCGTAACAGAGAATCTGGCTTCATGTCAGCACAGAATAAGTCTTTATGTCATAGCAGAGAATCAGGCTTCACGTCACCCACCACTGGAACAGGCCACTGTCACACATTTAGGCCCCGGCACCCAGACAGAGGAGAGCGGTCCCGTAACAGAGAATCTGGCCTTATGTTAGCGCAGAATCTGTCTTCATGTCATAGCAGAGAATCAGGCTTCACGTCACCCACCACTGGAACAGGCCACTGTCACACATTTAGGCCCAGGCACCCAGGCAGAGGAGAGAGGTCCCGTAACAGAGAATCTGGCCTTATGTCAGCGCAGAATCTGTCTTCATGTCATAGCAGAGAATCAGGCTTCACGTCACCCACCACTGGAACAGGCCACTGTCACACATTTAGGCCCAGGCACCCAGGCAGAGGAGAGAGGTCCCGTAACAGAGAATCTGGCCTTATGTCAGCGCAGAATCTGTATTCATGTCATAGCAGAGAATCAGGCTTCACGTCACCCACCACTGGAACAGGCCACTGTCACATATTTAGGCCCAGGCACCCAGGCAGAGGAGAGAGGTCGCGTAACAGAGAATCTGGCTTCATGTCAGCACAGAATAAGTCTTCATGTCGTAGCAGAGAATCAGGCTTCACGTCACCCACCACTGGAACAGGCCACTGTCACACATTTAGGCCCCGGCACCCAGACAGAGGAGAGGTTCATTCAACTTTGGGTTGCCCCGCAATATAATGGTAAAATGAAATAAAAAATAGTATTGAATGAGGAAGTGCCCTGGAGTAGAATAATATATTGTTAAGGGGAGGTAGTTAATATCTAATCTGCACAAGGGATGGACAGGTCCTGTGGGATCCATGCCTGGTTCATTTTTATGAACGTCAGCTTGTCCACATTGGCTGTAGACAGGCGGCTGCGTTTGTCTGTAATGACGCCCCCTGCCGTGCTGAATACACGTTCAGACAAAACGCTGGCCGCCGGGCAGGCCAGCACCTCCCAGGCATAAAAGGCTAGCTCTGGCCACGTGGACAATTTGGAGACCCAGAAGTTGAATGGGGCCGAACCATCAGTCAGTACGTGGAGGGGTGTGCACAGGTACTGTTCCACCATGTTAGTGAAATGTTGCCTCCTGCTAACACGTTCCGTATCAGGTGGTGGTGCAGTTAGCTGTGGCGTGGTGACAAAACTTTTCCACATCTCTACCATGCTAACCCTGCCCTCAGAGGAGCTGGCCGTGACACAGCTGCGTTGGCGACCTCTTGTTCCTCCTCTGCCTTCGCCTTGGGCTTCCACTGGTTCCCCTGTGACATTTGGGAATGCTCTCAGTAGCGCGTCTACCAACGTGCGCTTGTACTCGCGCATCTTCCTATCACGCTCCAGTGTAGGAAGTAAGGTGGGCACATTGTCTTTGTAACGGGGATCCAGCAGGGTGGCAACCCAGTATTCCGCACACGTTAAAATGTGGGCAACTCTGCTGTCGTTGCGCAGGCACTGCAGCATGAAGTCGCTCATGTGTGCCAGGCTGCCCAGAGGTAAGGACAAGCTGTCCTCTGTGGGAGGCGTATCGTCATCGTCCTGTGTTTCCCCCCAGCCACGCACCAGTGATGGGCCCGAGCTGCTTTGGGTGCCACCCCGCTGTGAACATGCTTCATCCTCATCCTCCTCATCCTCCTCCACCTCCTCCTCATCCTCGTCCTCCTCGTCCTCCAGTAGTGGGCCCTGTCTGGCCACATTTGTACCTGGCCTCTGGTGTTGCAAAAAACCTCCCTCTGAGTCACTTTGAAGAGACTGGCCTGAAAGTGCTAAAAATGACCCCTCTTCCTCCTCTTCCTCCTGGGCCACCTCCTCTTCCATCATCGCCCTAAGTGTTTTCTCAAGGAGACATAGAAGTGGTATTGTAACGCTGATAACGGCGTCATCGCCACTGGCCATGTTGGTGGAGTACTCGAAACAGCGCAACAGGGCACACAGGTCTCGCATGGAGGCCCAGTCATTGGTGGTGAAGTGTGTCTGATCCGCAGTGCGACTGACCCGTGCGTGCTGCAGCTGAAACTCCACTATGGCCTGCTGCTGCTCGCACAGTCTGTCCAGCATATGCAAGGTGGAGTTCCACCTGGTGGGTACGTCGCATATGAGGCGGTGAGCGGGAAGGCCGAAGTTACGCTGTAGCGCAGACAGGCGAGCAGCGGCAGGGTGTGAACGCCGGAAGCGCGAACAGACGGCCCGCACTTTATGCAGCAGCTCTGACATGTCGAGGTAGTTGCGAATGAACTTCTGCACCACCAAATTCAGCACATGCGCCAGGCAAGGGATGTGCGTCAAACCGGCTAGTCCCAGAGCTGCAACGAGATTTCGCCCATTATCGCACACCACCAGGCCGGGCTTGAGGCTCACCGGCAGCAACCAATTACTGCTGGATTACAGCAGATGTAGTCTCTCTCTATCCATCTATTCCCCACGGGGTTGCTCTGCTGGCGATGGAATACCACCTCCATCGATATACAGGAATTGGCTCAGGCTATGTGGATTTTATATGTGAAGTAACTGCCTTCCTGCTGAATCATAATTATTTCATGTTTGATGGGGTGTACTACCTGCAGACCCGCGGTGTGTCAATGGGAGCTAAGTTCTCACCATCATTGGCAAATTTGACGTTGTCATATTGGGAAGAAAAATATATTTATGATCCAAATAATCCTTTTATGCCTGGTTTGGTCTGGTACGGCAGATACATCGACGACGTGCTTATGGTATGGTCGGGCGGTGTGTCTGCCGTCCCAGACCTCCAGGCATATCTAAATAACAACAATTATAATTTACAATTTATATGCGCAGCACATTCTGTGCATACGAACTTCCTAGATTTGACACTCCGCGGGTCTCCAGGTGAGGTAGTGCACACCATCACGTATAGAAAAGAAGTGGCAGGCAATTCCATACTAAATGCCAGGAGCCATCATCCCATTCATACCATCAGAGCAATCCCCGTGGGTGAATTTACACGTATAGCTAGAAATTGTAGTGAAAGAAATAAATTGGAAGAAGAGTTTAATAAGGTGGAGAAAAGACTGAGAGAGAGAAACTATCCAGGTTGGATGATTAGAAGGGGACGAGAGATAGCCTCAAAAAAGGACAGAAAAGATATGTTATTTGGAGGTTCAAAGCATAGATCAGCTAATAAATCGACCGCGGGCGGTGCCAGGGAAAGTGGAGACAGTGACCAGAACAGAATTCCAACTCTATCATTAACCTATAGTAGTGAATTTAATGCAATTAGCTCTGTCATACAGAAATGTCTACCTATACTATATGATGATCATATTCTATATCAATCCCTGAAATCAGGATGTAGAATTGTGTCTAGAAAAGCCACAACCCTGTCCTGCTCGCTGTCTCCATCCCTGTACACCGCAGGTGGCAAAGGAACTAATTTCAAACAGAATTGGCTTGTTTACAAGGGCTTTACAAAATGTGGAGGTAACCCTTGCAAAACCTGTGACTATGTGCTGCCTACCAAGTCATTTGAAAATTCAAGTCATACATACAAATATCCCATCCGTAGTTACATTAATTGTAACACAGAGGGTGTAATATATGTGATAAAATGTACGCATTGTGATCTAATGTATGTAGGCAGCACATCCCGCAGGTTCAAAAATCGCATTCTGGAACACTTGAATTATATTAACAACCCTAATATTTTAAATATATCGAATGCAGCCAAGCACTTTATATATAAACATTCACGCCAAGTGTCATCATTTCAAGCTTTTGCCATCGAGCGAGTACTGGCCCCCAGAAGAGGGGGGGATTATCGGGAAAAAAATCCTTCTCAGAGAAGCCTACTGGATTTTTAGACTTGGTACTAGAACTCCAGTAGGTCTCAATCTGAAAAAAGAACTGACCTATGTCTACCAATAGATTATGAAATAAAACTGTTCATCTGTGCTAGTAACCCGGTATTATGGTTTAAATATACCTACTGATTTGTCTTGATAGACTGTCCCGAGGTCCGCGCACATCTCTGTTCATCAGTCCTCCAACATAGGATCACAGTCAGACGGTGCGTCTTTTCGGCCTTACATGAAGTGATTGAGAATCGGCCTCATCATGGCACTTGTGACCTATCACAGGTCACACGTGCACACACAGTGCTGACACCTGCATACTATGTTTAACGCAGAGTGCCAGCATTTTTGTTATATGATGAATCAGACTAGGAATAATTTACTGACAATCTGTTTTGAACTATATATAACATTATCCAGTTGTCAAATACAATTTACCTAGATGTAACAACTTGTAACTAGGGGGAGTTCTGAGGGCCACTGTTTTCTTTGTTTTATTATTATTTTATTTTATGTAACATGTTAATAGGGAAGATAAATGTATTTTAAACAAGGACACATTCACACTATGCGGCTACTGATAGCAGGCAAATGCCACAGTGATCCTAGGGTTAATTTTCCTCTGGGCGGTGTTCGCATAGTGTGATAGCAATTATACTAACCATGATTGCAAGGTGTGCTGATGTGTGTGGCAACCTATGAAGTCGGAGAATCCCTTCCCTGTCATAGGGGGGAGTGCTCCTTGACTCTTTAAATAGGAATACCACACTTGACAAATTGTTACGACTAAGGGTGGTTACCCGAAACGCGTTAACGCTATGTCATGTGGAATGTGGTGATGTCTGTGAATTGATCAACTATTAAAGCAAAGCTGAAAGAGGAACCGCATATGTCTCCAGGACCGTTTTCTTTTACTTACCTGCAGCCTGTTACGGGAACACTCCCCCAGGGCCTCTGGAGCCGGGACCATATTTATTACGGAGGTGAGCTGGATAAAGTTTTTTCTATATTACAACCACTCGTCGGTCTGTTGTTCTATACCCCGCCACAACTCCTGTGCGGTGTGGGGCCTGTCCCCCAAACATATGAGTTTCAGAATGGCCTGCTGACGTTTACCCCGTGCTGTGCTGAAGTTGGTGGTGAAGGTGTGTGGCTGACTGGATGAGCAGGTGGAAGAAGAGGAGGAGGAAGCTGAGTAGGAGGAGGAGGAGACAGGAGGCAAAGAATGTTGCCCTGCGATCCTTGGCGGCGGAAGGACGTGCGCCAAACAGCTCTCCGCCTGGGGCCCAGCCGCCACTACATTTACCCAGTGTGCAGTTAGGGAGATATAGAGTCCCTGGCCGTGTGCAGTGCACACTTGATTTTATCGGACACTTGTTTGTGCAGGGAAGGCACGGCTCTCTTGGAGAAGTAGTGGCGGCTGGGAACAACATACTGTGGGACAGCAAGTGACATGAGCTGTTTGAAGCTGTGTGTGTCCACCAGCCTAAATGACAGCATTTCATAGGCCAGTAGTTTAGAAATGCTGGCATTCAGGGCCAGGGATCGAGGGTGGCTAGGTGGGAATTTACGCTTTCTCTCAAATGTTTGTGAGATGGAGAGCTGAACGCTGCCGTGTGACATGGTTGAGATGCTTGGTGACGCAGGTGGTGGTGTTGGTGGTACATCCCATGTTTGCTGGGCGGCAGGTGCCAACGTTTCTCCAGAGGCGGAGGAAGAGGCCGAGGCGGCGGCAGCAGCAGAAGAGGCCGAGGCAGCAGCAGCAGCAGAAGAGGTAGCAGGGGGAGCCTGAGTGACTTCTTTGTTTTTAAGGTGTTTACTCCACTGCAGTTCATGCTTTGCATGCAGGTGCCTGGTCATGCAGGTTGTGCTAAGGTTCAGAACGTTAATGCCTCGCTTCAGGCTCTGATGGCACAGCGTGCAAACCACTCGGGTCTTGTCGTCAGCACATTGTTTGAAGAAGTGCCATGCCAGGGAACTCCTTGAAGCTGCCTTTGGGGTGCTCGGTCCCAGATGGCGGCGGTCAGTAGCAGGCGGAGTCTCTTGGCGGCGGGTGTTCTGATTTTGCCCACTGCTCCCTCTTTTGCTACGCTGTTGGCTCGGTCTCACCACTGCCTCTTCCTCCGAACTGTGAAAGTCAGTGGCACGACCTTCATTCCATGTGGGGTCTAGGACCTCATCGTCCCCTGCATCGTCTTCCACCCAGTCTTGATCCCTGACCTCCTGTTCAGTCTGCACACTGCAGAAAGACGCAGCAGTTGGCACCTGTGTTTCGTCATCATCAGAGACGTGCTGAGGTGGTATTCCCATGTCCTCATCATCAGGAAAAATAAGTGGTTGTGCGTTAGTGCATTCTATCTCTTCCACCCCTGGAGAAGGGCTAGGTGGATGCCCTTGGGAAACCCTGGCAGCAGAGTCTTCAAACAGCATAAGAGACTGCTGCATAACTTGAGGCTCAGACAGTTTCCCTGATATGCATGGGGGTGATGTGACAGACCGATGGGCTTGGTTTTCATGCGCCATCTGTGCGCTTTCTGCAGAAGACTGGGTGGGAGACAATGTGAACGTGCTGGATCCACTGTCGGCCACCCAATTGACTAATGCCTGCACCTGCTCAGGCCTTACCATCCTTAGAACGGCATTGGGCCCCACCAAATATCGCTGTAAATTCTGCTGGCTACTGGGACCTGAGGTAGTTGGTTCACTAGGACATGTGGCTGTGGCAGAACGGCCACGTCCTCTCCCAGCACCAGAGGGTCCACTAACACCACCACAACCATGGCCACGTCCGCGTCCCTTATTAGATGTTTTCCTCATTGTTCCCGTTCACCACAATTTTGAGAATGGCAAATTTGGGAATGGTTTTTCAACCCAGAAAAAAAAGTGTGCTTTTACGGTCAACACAAATAACTTGACCAGCTAAAACAGTACAGATTTGGTTAAATAGAGATGTGAGGCCTGTTTTTTTTTTGCGCTGTGTGACAGGTATAGGTTTAATCACAGAATCAGACTTCTATCAGCACGCTAGCGTGTGTCTTAGGTTTTTCTGAATGACACTATCACTAGCTTCAATGTAAGATATTCTTTTTGGGATAGATTTCAAGTAGGCCTCAAATACCAGAAACTAGTTATTTTGAGAATGGCAAATTTGGGAATGGTTTTTCAACCCAGAAAAAAAAGTGTGCTTTTACGGTCACTACAAATAACTTGACCAGCTAAAACAGTACAGATTTGGTTAAATAGAGATGTGAGGCCTGTTTTTTTTTGCGCTGTGTGACAGGTATAGGTTTAATCACAGAATCAGATTTCTATCAGCACGCTAGCGTGTGTCTTAGGTTTTTCTGAATGACACTATCAGTACCTTCAATGTAAGATATTCTTTTTGGGATAGATTTCAAGTAGGCCTCAAATACCAGAAACTAGTTATTTTGAGAATGGCAAATTTGGGAATGGTTTTTCAACCCAGAAAAAAAAGTGTGCTTTTATGGTCACTACAAATAACTTGACCAGCTAAAACAGTACAGATTTGGTTAAATAGAGATGTGAGGCCTGTTTTTTTTTGCGCTGTGTGACAGGTATAGGTTTAATCACAGAATCAGATTTCTATCAGCACGCTAGCGTGTGTCTTAGGTTTTTCTGAATGACACTATCACTAGCTTCAATGTAAGATATTCTTTTTGGGATAGATTTCAAGTAGGCCTCAAATACAAGAAACTAGTTATTTTGAGAATGGCAAATTTGGGAATGGTTTTTCAACCCAGAAAAAAAAGTGTGCTTTTATGGTCACTACAAATAACTTGACCAGCTAAAACAGTACAGATTTGGTTAAATAGAGATGTGAGGCCTGTTTTTTTTTGCGCTGTGTGACAGGTATAGGTTTAATCACAGAATCAGATTTCTATCAGCACGCTAGCGTGTGTCTTAGGTTTTTCTGAATGACACTATCAGTACCTTCAATGTAAGATATTCTTTTTGGGATAGATTTCAAGTAGGCCTCAAATACCAGAAACTAGTTATTTTGAGAATGGCAAATTTGGGAATGGTTTTTCAACCCAGAAAAAAAAGTGTGCTTTTACGGTCACTACAAATAACTTGACCAGCTAAAACAGTACAGATTTGGTTAAATAGAGATGTGAGGCCTGTTTTTTTTTGCGCTGTGTGACAGGTATAGGTTTAATCACAGAATCAGATTTCTATCAGCACGCTAGCGTGTGTCTTAGGTTTTTCTGAATGACACTATCACTAGCTTCAATGTAAGATATTCTTTTTGGGATAGATTTCAAGTAGGCCTCAAATACCAGAAACTAGTTATTTTGAGAATGGCAAATTTGGGAATGGTTTTTCAACCCAGAAAAAAAAGTGTGCTTTTACGGTCACTACAAATAACTTGACCAGCTAAAACAGTACAGATTTGGTTAAATAGAGATGTGAGGCCTGTTTTTTTTTGCGCTGTGTGACAGGTATAGGTTTAATCACAGAATCAGATTTCTATCAGCACGCTAGCGTGTGTCTTAGGTTTTTCTGAATGACACTATCAGTACCTTCAATGTAAGATATTCTTTTTGGGATAGATTTCAAGTAGGCCTCAAATACCAGAAACTAGTTATTTTGAGAATGGCAAATTTGGGAATGTTTTTTCAACCCAGAAAAAAAAGTGTGCTTTTACGGTCACTACAAATAACTTGACCAGCTAAAACAGTACAGATTTGGTTAAATAGAGATGTGAGGCCTGTTTTTTTTTGCGCTGTGTGACAGGTATAGGTTTAATCACAGAATCAGATTTCTATCAGCACGCTAGCGTGTGTCTTAGGTTTTTCTGAATGACACTATCGCTAGCTTCAATGTAAGATATTCTTTTTGGGATAGATTTCAAGTAGGCCTCAAATACCAGAAACTAGTTATTTTGAGAATGGCAAATTTGGGAATGGTTTTTCAACCCAGAAAAAAAAGTGTGCTTTTATGGTCACTACAAATAACTTGACCAGCTAAAACAGTACAGATTTGGTTAAATAGAGATGTGAGGCCTGTTTTTTTTTGCGCTGTGTGACAGGTATAGGTTTAATCACAGAATCAGATTTCTATCAGCACGCTAGCGTGTGTCTTAGGTTTTTCTGAATGACACTATCACTAGCTTCAATGTAAGATATTCTTTTTGGGATAGATTTCAAGTAGTCCTCAAATACCGGAAACTAGTTATTTTTAGAATGGCAAATTTGGGAATGGTTTTTCAACCCAGAAAAAAAAGTGTGCTTTTACGGTCACTACAAATAACTTGACCAGCTAAAACAGTACAGATTTGGTTAAATAGAGATGTGAGGCCTGTTTTTTTTTGCGCTGTGTGACAGGTATAGGTTTAATCACAGAATCAGACTTCTATCAGCACGCTAGCGTGTGTCTTAGGTTTTTCTGAATGACACTATCACTAGCTTCAATGTAAGATATTCTTTTTGGGATAGATTTCAAGTAGGCCTCAAATACCAGAAACTAGTTATTTTGAGAATGGCAAATTTGGGAATGGTTTTTCAACCCAGAAAAAAAAGTGTGCTTTTACGGTCACTACAAATAACTTGACCAGCTAAAACAGTACAGATTTGGTTAAATAGAGATGTGAGGCCTGTTTTTTTTTGCGCTGTGTGACAGGTATAGGTTTAATCACAGAATCAGATTTCTATCAGCACGCTAGCGTGTGTCTTAGGTTTTTCTGAATGACACTATCACTAGCTTCAATGTAAGATATTCTTTTTGGGATAGATTTCAAGTAGGCCTCAAATACCAGAAACTAGTTATTTTGAGAATGGCAAATTTGGCAATGGTTTTTCAACCCAGAAAAAAAAGTGTGCTTTTATGGTCACTACAAATAACTTGACCAGCTAAAACAGTACAGATTTGGTTAAATAGAGATGTGAGGCCTGTTTTTTTTTGCGCTGTGTGACAGGTATAGGTTTAATCACAGAATCAGATTTCTATCAGCACGCTAGCGTGTGTCTTAGGTTTTTCTGAATGACACTATCACTAGCTTCAATGTAAGATATTCTTTTTGGGATAGATTTCAAGTAGGCCTCAAATACCAGAAACTAGTTATTTTGAGAATGGCAAATTTGGCAATGGTTTTTCAACCCAGAAAAAAAAGTGTGCTTTTATGGTCACTACAAATAACTTGACCAGCTAAAACAGTACAGATTTGGTTAAATAGAGATGTGAGGCCTGTTTTTTTTTTGCGCTGTGTGACAGGTATAGGTTTAATCACAGAATCAGATTTCTATCAGCACGCTAGCGTGTGTCTTAGGTTTTTCTGAATGACACTATCACTAGCTTCAATGTAAGATATTCTTTTTGGGATAGATTTCAAGTAGGCCTCAAATACCAGAAACTAGTTATTTTGAGAATGGCAAATTTGGCAATGGTTTTTCAACCCAGAAAAAAAAGTGTGCTTTTATGGTCACTACAAATAACTTGACCAGCTAAAACAGTACAGATTTGGTTAAATAGAGATGTGAGGCCTGTTTTTTTTTGCGCTGTGTGACAGGTATAGGTTTAATCACAGAATCAGATTTCTATCAGCACGCTAGCATGTGTCTTAGGTTTTTCTGAATGACACTATCAGTACCTTCAATGTAAGATATTCTTTTTGGGATAGATTTCAAGTAGGCCTCAAATACCAGAAACTAGTTATTTTGAGAATGGCAAATTTGGGAATGGTTTTTCAACCCAGAAAAAAAAGTGTGCTTTTACGGTCACTACAAATAACTTGACCAGCTAAAACAGTACAGATTTGGTTAAATAGAGATGTGAGGCCTGTTTTTTTTTGCGCTGTGTGACAGGTTTAGGTTTAATCACAGAATCAGATTTCTATCAGCACGCTAGCGTGTGTCTTAGGTTTTTCTGAATGACACTATCACTAGCTTCAATGTAAGATATTCTTTTTGGGATAGATTTCAAGTAGGCCTCAAATACCAGAAACTAGTTATTTTGAGAATGGCAAATTTGGGAATGTTTTTTCAACCCAGAAAAAAAAGTGTGCTTTTACGGTCACTACAAATAACTTGACCAGCTAAAACAGTACAGATTTGGTTAAATAGAGATGTGAGGCCTGTTTTTTTTTTCGCTGTGTGACAGGTATAGGTTTAATCACAGAATCAGATTTCTATCAGCACGCTAGCGTGTGTCTTAGGTTTTTCTGAATGACACTATCAGTACCTTCAATGTAAGATATTCTTTTTGGGGTAGATTTCAAGTAGGCCTCAAATACCAGAAACTAGTTATTTTGAGAATGGCAAATTTGGGAATGGTTTTTCAACCCAGAAAAAAAAGTGTGCTTTTACGGTCACTACAAATAACTTGACCAGATAAAACAGTACAGATTTGGTTAAATAGAGATGTGAGGCCTGTTTTTTTTTGCGCTGTGTGACAGGTATAGGTTTAATCACAGAATCAGACTTCTATCTGCACGCTAGCGTGTGTCTTAGGTTTTTCTGAATGACACTATCACTAGCTTCAATGTAAGATATTCTTTTTGGGATAGATTTCAAGTAGGCCTCAAATACCAGAAACTAGTTATTTTGAGAATGGCAAATTTGGGAATTGTTTTTCAACCCAGAAAAAAAAGTGTGCTTTTACGGTCACTACAAATAACTTGACCAGCTAAAACAGTACAGATTTGGTTGAATAGAAATGTCAGGTCTATTTTTTAGGCGCTGGGTGACAGGCTCAACTTGCCCCTGATGTAATATATGGCCAAAAAATAACCACACTGTTGATGGTTAAATGCACTTGGGTGACACAGGCTCAGCCTGCACCAGATGTAGTATATGGCCAAAAAATAATCAGACTGTCGATGGTTAAATGCACTTCGGTGACACAGGCTCAGCCTGCAGCTGATGTAGGATATAGCACAAAATAACCACACTATCGATGGTTAAATACACTTGGTGATAGCTTGTGCTGGCGCACCACAAGTCACGAAATGGCCACCGATCACCCCAGAAAAAAAGTGATCTAAAAACGCTCTGGGCAGCCTCAAAAAAGTGAGCAAGTCAATAATAGCACTTCAATGATCCACAGCTGCAGATCGATCACAGAATGCAGTCTTTTGGAGGAGTTAATCTGCCTAATCTCGCCCTAACGTCGCAGCTGCAACCTCTCCCTATACTGATCATAGCAGAGTGACGTGCGGCGCTACGTGACTCCAGCTTAAATAGAGGCTGGGTCACATGCTGCACTGGCCAATCACAGCCATGCCAATAGTAGGCATGGCTGTGATGGCCTCTTGGGGCAAGTAGTATGACGCTTGTTGATTGGCTGCTTTGCAGCCTTTCAAAAAGCGCCAAGAAAGCGCCGAACACCGAACCCGAACCCGGACTTTTACGAAAATGTTCGGGTTCGGGTCCGTGTCACGGACACCCCAAAATTCGGTACGAACCCGAACTATACAGTTCGGGTTCGCTCATCCCTATTTCTGTAATTTTCCTTTTGAGACCATGTTAAAAGAGCCTTGCAACAGCCAGGTTATCTGGAATAGATGTACTGGAATTTTCATTCAGAAATTATGATTTTTCTGTTACTGCGATTTATTTGCGTTTTTCATGCGTTTTTTCCTACTGATGCGTTTTTTTGTTCTTTAGTGTCTACATATGTTGTATGGAGTGCTCCATGTTTTATTTTTCATATTGTCTATTTCTTTTTTGTTAATAGCATCCCGGATTTCTAAATTCGATGGACTAGGATATTCATTCAAAGATTGTGATTTTTCTTTCATTGCGATTCATTTGCTTTTTTCATGCGTTTTTCTGTTCCTTAACATCTTCTTGTGTTATATAAAGTGCTCCATGTTTTATTTTTCACAATATCTATTGCATTATTCTAAAAAACATATTTAAATACATTTCTATAACATGTGAGATGTTAGCCATAAAATTTGTGGAGACCTATTGTACATATTTTGTTATTAATTGCCTTCTTGTTGTAGGGTAGGTAAGTATTTTGTAGATATGTAAGTGGACTAGTGCATATTGTTTATGGGAAGACAATGACTGTATCTTATCGAGATAATAAAAGAACAGAGATACATCCCTATCTAGTTAGAATCTATGTGCAATTTTTAATTATTTGGGAGCCATATTGTAATATAGCTCTGTTTCGAATCTATATTTCGGTAAAGTATTCCTCATGTTTGTGACTATCCCATTGGTGTGGACATTATACAGCTATGGTTTGCATATTTTCATCTCTGGGGGTCCAAAAGAGAACCTGGATGAGGCAGGTATAAAATCCGGCTGAGCACACATATTAAATGTAGCCATTGATGAAGAAGAAAGCTTAATATCCGAAACGCGTCTGGCGTAAAGTATACATTTGATTCTTCTTGCCGTTACAGCCGGTAACAGTATACCAAAAATATTTTAAGAGATATTAAGTGAAGCGCTTCACTGAGAGCACTGCAAATAAAACAAAAGTCGGAGCGGAGATACTATACAGGATCCAAATAGTAAAGACAGACTCCCATTACCGGCGTCTGCGAAAGTTGCGACACGTGGGACGTCGAGTGCATCCAACCAACAAAAAAAAGGGGGATACAAGTTCGCACCACTAAGACGTCCAGAGAAAATATAGACCATACGAATCATTCATATAAGGCAATAGCAACCTTTTACCTCAACTTGGCCTTATACATTCATCGAGGTAAGCTCATTCCACGTGGGACGCCACGAATGAATGCCATTGCCTCAACTGTGAGTACAACAACTAAGATTGTTGAAATATCGATCTATCACTGAATTATCTTCATTCGAATAACTCTCAAAATATCGATTCGATAAGAATTAATATAACTTACCTCACCATATATAAGAATATTCTATGTCGCATTCAGAATGTCTTACTCCATAACAGAGACCAATATATAACAACCAGACCTACTACTGGACTTTGTATCTGAGTGCTTCACAACATTCGAAGTAACCAGTACAGCGAAATTACGCCTCATTGCGATCATACTCATTTTCATATATCGACTATACAGCACGATATCACTAGCGCACTTTCGGAAACTATTATTCCTTCTTCCTCATGTAATTGGATGAGCTCATATTTTATAATTTTATCTTATAATCAATATTTTTTTTTAATTTTATATACCTTTATATGTTTTTTAAATAATAAATGCTTTTATTTACCCTCATAGATTCCTCATAGTAGAGTGCCCAGACACATATCTTTCATTTATCTGTTACCTGTGACTAAGGGTGTATCACTAGTCTGGAGCACCTCATTCCATTCAAGTAAAGGGAGAGCCGTCTTTTATCCATTGCAGAAATGGAACTGTTTGTATTCTTGTAGACATGGATTGGGTGCCAATCCGAGAAGGGACATCGAGGTCCGCCTGTGTACCAGCACCTCGATCTCCCCTCCTGGGTAGGCTTCCATCCCTTCATTCATCCATCTCCCATCTTTCTCCCTTACTATGTGATCCTAATCTGAAAAGGAAAAAAGAAAAAGAAAACGAAAAAGAAGCATATAAAACAAAAAACAAAACACAAAAAATAAAAATAAAAAACATAAAACGAGAAAATGGAGAAATAAATAACAAGGAATAAAAAGAACAAATGAATATAATATATGAACATACCTATAGCTCTTACATGAACTGTTGAGAATAGAGTCATGATCAGAAGTGTTAATGATAAAAAACACATTAGAAACGCACCATAAACGCAGGTGCATCTTTTTGGACAACCATATTGCCTCCTTATCTTAATTTGTTCTTCATCATAATACATGTCATTCATTATTTAATTTTTATCTTATATTTTTTATCTGTGATTTTATTTTTTCTATTCATGTGATTATTATTATCTAGAGGGAAGTAGGAGGATGCAAAATGGGAGGGTAAATAAGACAAAAGACAAATGCCAATAGAAACAGAGCAAATATATAATATATAAATCTGTGTATACCTCCTTCCATCAATTGTTTGGAATTATATTTATAAAACGGGAAAAACTATACTAAATCTATATTTGATTTAATCTCTCATAGATATTACTGCTAACAAAAATGCATCAGAAACGCACCATTAATGCTAGTGCATTTCTTGGATAACTATATGGTCCCTTCATCATTAACACATATACACTCACCTAAAGAATTATTAGGAACACCATACTAATACGGTGTTGGACCCCCTTTTGCCTTCAGAACTGCCTTAATTCTACGTGGCATTGATTCAACAAGGTGCTGCTAGCATTCTTTAGAAATGTTGGCCCACATTGATAGGATAGCATCTTGCAGTTGATGGAGATTTGAGGGATGCACATCCAGGGCACGAAGCTCCCGTTCCACCACATCCCAAAGATGCTCTATTGGGTTGAGATCTGGTGACTGTGGGGGCCATTTTAGTACAGTGAACTCATTGTCATGTTCAAGAAACCAATTTTAAATGATTCGAGCTTTGTGACATGGTGCATTCTGTTTATGCCAAATTCGGACTCTACCATTTGAATGTCTCAACAGAAATCGAGACTCATCAGACCAGGCAACATTTTTCCAGGCTTCAACAGTCCAATTTTGGTGAGCTCGTGCAAATTGTAGCCTCTTTTTCCTATTTGTAGTGAAGATGAGTGGTACCTGGTGGGGTCTTCTGCTGTTGTAGCCCATCCGCCTCAAGGTTGTGCGTGTTGTGGCTTCACAAATGCTTTGCTGCATACCTCGGTTGTAACGAGTGGTTATTTCAGTCAACATTGCTCTTCTATCAGCTTGAATCAGTCGGCCCATTCTCCTCTGACCTCTAGCATCCACAAGGCATTTTTGCCCACAGGACTGCCGCATACTGGATGTTTTTCCCTTTTCACACCATTCTTTGTAAACCCTAGAAATGGTTGTGCGTGAAAATCCCAGTAACTGAGCAGATTGTGAAATACTCAGACCGGCCCGTCTGGCACCAACAACGATGCCACGCTCAAAATTGCTTAAATCACCTTTCTTTCCCATTCTGACATTCAGTTTGGAGTTCAGGAGATTGTCTTCACCAGGACCACACCCCTAAATGCATTGAAGCAACTGCCATGTGATTGGTTGACTAGATAATTGCATTAATGAGAAATAGAACAGGTGTTCCTAATAATTCTTTAGGTGAGTGTATATGCTACAAAGGCTGTTCAATGGGTGCAATTGTATATACAATATGAGCAAGAGCACAATTATGACAATGTTTATTATTACAAGTAGCTAATCCAGTCCACCTCTTTATTGTCACTTGGATTTTAAAAGACATCTCCCTTCAATTATGGAATATTCTTTAAAAAGACAAATCAAATTAGTTACTGCAAGCCACTGAAGAAGGAGCACGTAGCTCCGAAACACGTTTGGTGAAAGTATTGTCAGCAATGAAATAGAAATAACTACAGCAGACTATAATTTCCAAATCTGGCAAGACAGACTGCCTCCTCCTCTAACCATTCTGATGTACGGTAACTGATCAACATTCTAACATCTATCACCTGCAAACCAGCGTCCTGTGTTTGAACAGCGCTACAACTCCTGACCATGTGGGACGCCACATGGTAAGCCGGCGTACAAAACAGCAAACACACAGCGAGTCTAGCAACAAAGTTGTGGATCGGAGATACAAGCAGTCCTCCACAGGATTGGTAATGTACTGTCAATTGCCTTTAAAGCTACAATTGATAAGAGATCTCTTACTAAGGCAACATATTGATATATTGATTCACAAATATTAATCAATGCGATATATAAAGAGGATCTTCAATTAATCTTCATTAACCAATAGATTTTGTTGCCCCTTTCCAATATAACTAAATAAGGCAACTATAGATGGTCATTAGCATTCAGCCAATACAGCATAGTATCAATATAGAAATACATAATAACACCATTTGGAGTTCTGCATAGAAGCTGCACCAGTCATTAATTTATTACAATTTGATATGCTAATGAATCCAATACATATTAGAACACTGCATTGAACAATTGGGACATTATAACGGAGCTATGCTATATTTTTAACAGTATATACACTTTGTTTTTAATATTTTTATTTTTTGCATTATAGTTTTTTGCAATGTTTTTGCAAGTTTTATCTATATATCTTATTTGATCAACTAGATTACACCGGATTGAGGTTCATGTACATTCTATCTAATTATTCAAAGACAAAGCAAATACTGCAGCGCTCACCTGTGTAGTCTGTTAAGGGAGGCACGGATGAAGGACCTGGACAGGGTCAGACAAATCCCAAAAAGCAGCAGATCCAGCTTCCCATAAAAATAACTCTTTATTTAAAGCATGAGGAAGGACCAACATGTCTTGGGTCCGAAACACGTAGACTACACTGATGTTTGGATTTTATCTGCTATAAATAAAGAATTCTGTTTATGGGAGGCTGGATCTGCTGCTTTTTGGGATTCTATCTAACTATGTATGATTAATGATGCCCTAAATGTGGGATGGATGTTTGGTAGGATTCGGTCGACCACTAGGGTGACCAGCTGTTCATCCACAGATTCCATTTTTGTCTACTGTTATTTGTAGTTTTGGTGTTTTTTAATAAATCCTATATTCTTGTTATCAACTGACCATTTATAATTCCATGAAGTACTGAATAGCTGAGTGCTCCCCAATTATCTTCTTTAAAGTCTGAATGGCTGTAGTAGCAGATTACCTTGCTAACTCTGTGCTTGGCCATGCTGATTCCAAGTTCTCCTTTCTCTGCAAGTACTTGGACTATTCAGATAAGGAAGACATACTAAAAGCATATAGAGTGTGGTGGATACCCCTGATCTTGAGGGGAGTCAAAGTGCTACTATTTGCTGACTACTCGGTGGAGGTCAAAAGAAAGCGCAAAGCTTTTAGTGTTGTTTGCTAGGGATTGCATAAGAAAGGGATTAGATTTCAACTCACTTATCCTGCCATATTGAAAATCCGGCAGCAGGATGTATCATTCCGACAGTTTGAAGACCCGAGAGAAGAAGAGGCCTATTTACTGCTCCCAGAAGGCAGAGAAAGTAAATAAGGGACTTCTGAACCACAGACAACTCCCACTGCATGACATCTAGGCGTCAGGAATGGAGCCATGTCCCTTCAGGGTCGGCTCCCAAGTCTCAGAGGTCGCCAAAAGCACAATGCCCTCTCAATGGTAAACCCCTTAAAAATGCCAGAGGAAAGTGATATCAAGCTTTCGCCTGTGGTGTAATTGGAGGAAAATATCCATGGGGTTCTAGTAAACAAAGACTCTACATTGGAAGGACACATGGACACTTTTTTAGGTTCCGATTAAGGAGGTAACATTTGTCGCTTCACTACTGATGCGGCGAGGTTCTGCTGCGAGTACCAAAAAAAAGTTGTGTCTAGAGATATGTCTTAGTTGGTGTTTTTCCATGTTTATTTTTTTTTTTAAGTTTTCGTTTTCTTATGTTTTGCTGTGTCACTGTGGCATGTCATGGGTACTGAGTTGCATGGGAGTTGCTGCGCTGGGAGGCAACGCCTTGCTGATAGGCAGCTCTTGTCTAGAGCTATGCTTAGTGCGAATGCTCGATCGGGACATGGATCTTCTTGCAGGGGTAAACTATGACAATTATCTCTTGGAACGTTAAGGGGTTGCGCTCCCCAAACAAGCACATGAAAGTCTTGAGACACCTTAAAAAGCTAAAGGCAGATGTTGCACTTCTGCAAGAGACCAATCTTCCGGAGGAAGACTACCATAGAATGGAGAAGATGTGGGTTGGATCAGTATATTGTTCCACAGCAGTAGATAGGAAGGCGGGGGTACTGATACTCATAGGATGACACCTTTCTCATGTTGTACACTCAGTGGAGGCAGATGACACAAGGAGGATGTTGCGGATGCATATTTCGGGGCCTTTTGGGGATTTCAGTTTATATAATGTATATGCCCCAAATCAAGGACAGAAAGGATTTCTAGAGTCTCTATGCCCCAGAATACTACAGAACATGTACCAGACCAAAATAGTCGGTGGAGACGTTAATCTATTTATTAATGCGCAGAAAGATAGAAGGCATGACAGAACTAAGGGTAATCAGGTTAGTTTAGCAGACTTTGTAACTACACTGCTCCTTCAGTGACAGACTGCTGCATCCTTGGTGCACAAAGGAACATTATCGGAGGTCCTTCCTCCCAGCAGCAGTTAGGATTTATAGCCACCACTGTTCCCAGAAACCCAGTAGTGAATTTTTTAAGTAAATTCTGTGTTATGTTTTTCTTGTATTTTACTCTTTAATTTCTAATTACTCTTATTTTTGCTCCTGTTGTGAATGTGATTGCTGCTGTTATGCCAAAATTTCCCCACTGAGGGACACTAAAGGGATTTTCTTCTTCTTCTCTTCTTCTATAAAGAAGCTAGCAAGAGCAAATTTTGAGAAGACGAGTAATGTTTTGAGAACGGCGTATGTGGACTTTCTCTGGGCTCAGACCCAGGTCACTAAAGAGAAATGGGTCTCGTCCCAGAAAACCTTTGACACATGGGCCAACAGGAAGAAAAGTATAGGGAGGGCTAGACTTGAAGCTGAGTTACATAAGTTTGGACATAAATCGGGGAAATTACTGGCTTCGCTTGCGAGGGGTAGGTGTCCAATGATGCACATTAACAGTATGAGGAGAGGGGATGGGACCAAGGAGCACAGACCCAAACATATAAATGGTATACTGAGTGACTATATGGCTAGGTTTTACTTAGAGGGCGGGGGGAGATGAAAGAGAGGGACGAGCATTCTTGGATACACTATCTTTGCCCAAGATTACCGATGAACAGCTTGCTTGTCTAAATGCCCCAATAACAGCAATGGAGATCCAGGCAACTATAAAGTCCTTTACGTCCGGAAAGGCTCCAGGTCCACATGGATATTCTTCTGACTTTTATGAAGCAATGAGTGATCAGATAGTCCCAGTACTCACCACTCTATTCACTTCCATTGTAGAAGGGGAACAGACTATCTGACCACATGAATACAGCCTTCATTACCTTAATAAACAAGGAGGGGAAGGATCCTGAAGACCCATCTTCATATAGGCCAATCTCACTGATAAATCAGGATCTGAAAATACTTTCCAAATTATTGGCCAATAGGCTAGCAGATATTCTTCCCACGCTGGTCTGCTCTATACAGGTAGGTTTTGTTAAGGGTAGATCAGCAGTCAATAATATTTACAAGGTACTGCTGGCGCTGTCGGTCGCAAGATCACCGGTTTATCTGGGGAGAAACTCAGCTATTGTGACATTAGATGCCAAAAAGGAGTTTGACAATGTCAGTTTGAAATGGTTAAATCTGGTCTTGGACGCCATAGGTTTTAAAGGTCTATTCTGAATCTTTCTTAAAGGATTATACATGAACCCTAAGGCTAGGATATGTACTGCGGGGTGTCTATGTGACCCTTTTCCCTTACAAAAGGGTACCAGACAAGGATGTCCTATGTCCCCATTGCTGTTTGATCTGGCAATAGAGCCACTGGCCAGATACTTGGACTCGTCAGTTATCTTTGAATGACTGGCAGTGGGTAAGCAGACAATGCGGCTAGCACTATTTGCTGATGATATAGTATTATTCATGGCGGACCTATTAAGGATATGGCAAAAGTGATGCACGCATTAAGGACCTTTGGGTCCTTTTCAGGATTCCGAATCAATTATACAAAAAGTGAAGTACTTTTCATGCAGAGAAAACACCATGGGGACAAGTCGCAGATGTGGAGGGAATACCTGTAGCTAGTTCCTATATTACCTTGGAAAGAGGTTTCTGTGCTCCTTGGTCCTTAGTGGTGCTCTTACATGCTAGGTTGCAGTGCATTCTTGTGTGGACCAAACAGTCTATACTTATAAAAGATACTATAGCAACGTTAATAATACTGAGGAGACAGTACTGGTTATCTTATAGAATATCTAAACATCTTCCACTATGGAATAATCCAGAGTTCATGCAGAGACATACCAATAGCCTCTTTGTAGAGTGGAAATCTAAAGGGATCACACAAGTCAGACATCTGCTTCATGAATTGGAACCCAGATGGCTCTGTGGTGAGGAGCTGATAGCTAAATTTACTTTACGCCCCTTCCAGAACATTAAAATTGCCCAGGTTAAAGCAGCTATAACATCGAATCTAGTAGTAGTACACAAAGAAGTGAACTAAAACATCCTAGATAAAATTCTGGAACTGGGAGGGGGTAAGGTGTCAGTCTCTTCTATTTATAATAGAATGCAAAAGGAAAGAACCCAAAGTGAAAGGCAGTGAGAATTCAAAAATTGGGCAGAACAAATAGGAGATGTGAATATAGATCAGAAAATACAAAAAGGATGGATGCAGGTAAGAATTCATATTCTAAATGAAGCTTGGAGAGATACTCAATTGCGAATTATAGACAGAGCCATCTTTGGTTTTAATATACCCCCATATCCAGATAGACCTGACCATATAACAAATTGCTCTAAATGTGGCAAAGGTTACACCGACCTACACTCACCTAAAGAATTATTAGGAACACCATACTAATACGGTGTTGGACCCCCTTTTGCCTTCAGAACTGCCTTAATTCTACGTGGCATTGATTCAACAAGGTGCTGATAGCATTCTTTAGAAATGTTGGCCCATATTGATAGGATAGCATCTTGCAGTTGATGGAGATTTGAGGGATGCACATCCAGGGCACGAAGCTCCCGTTCCACCACATCCCAAAGATGCTCTATTGGGTTAAGATCTGGTGACTGTGGGGCCATTTTAGTACAGTGAACTCATTCTCATGTTCAAGAAACCAATTTGAAATGATTCGAGCTTTGTGACATGGTGCATTATCCTGCTGGAAGTAACCATCAGAGGATGGGTACATGGTGGTCATGAAGGGATGGACATTGTCATAAACAATGCTCAGGTAGCCCGTGGCATTTAAACGGTGCCCAATTGGCACTAAGGGGCCTAAAGTTTTCCCAAAAAACAACCCCCACACCATTACACCACCACCACCAGCCTGCACAGTGGTAACAAGGCATGATGGATACATGTTCTTATTCTGTTTACACCAAATTCGGACTCTACCATTTGAATGTCTCAACAGAAATCGAGACTCATCAGACCAAGCAACATTTTTCCAGTCTTCAACAGTCCAATTTTGGTGAGCTCGTGCAAATTGTAGCCTCTTTTTCCTATTTGTAGTGGAGATGAGTGGTACCCGGTGGGGTCTTCTGCTGTTGTAGCCCATCCGCCTCAAGGTTGTGCGTGTTGTGGCTTCACAAATGCTTTGCTGCATACCTCGGTTGTAACGAGTGGTTATTTCAGTCAACGTTGCTATTCTATCAGCTTGAATCAGTCGGCCCATTCTCCTCTGACCTCTAGCATCCACAAGGCATTTTCGCCCACAGGACTGCCGCATACTGGATGTTTTTCCCTTTTCACACCATTCTTTGTAAACCCTAGAAATGGTTGTGCGTGAAAATCCCAGTAACTGAGCAGATTGTGAAATACTCAGACCGGCCCGTCTTGCACCAACAACCATGCCACGCTCAAAATTGCTTAAATCACCTTTTTTTCCCATTCTGACATTCAGTTTGGAGTTCAAGAGATTGTCTTGACCAGGACCACACCCCTAAATGCATTGAAGCAACTGCCATGTGATTGGTTGACTATATAATTGCATTAATGAGAAATAGAACAGGTGTTCCTAATAATTATTTAGGTTAGTGTATATTATGGGCTTTGGACATGCCCGAAAAGCAAACAGGTCTGGGAGGGGGTGGCGAGGATGGTTAGAGAGATATTGGGGCAGAGAGTAGAATTACTTCCCCAACTTTTTCTATTTCATTTTGAGGAGGGGGAGGAATCGGAGAGGTCTCTGCCCCATCTGTCCCACTCGATCTGCATGGTGACCAAAAGATGTATATTACAGAGGTGGCTGCTAACAGAGATGCCTACAATATCCACTATTGTGGAACAACTAAAAAAATTGTTACATATTGAGCGCTTAGATACAATGTGATCCAAAGATAGACATACAAAGAGGCTTTTTCAGAAATGGAGAAGTTTTATTGCTGTCAGACTCAGAAATACAACTTATAATGCAGCCTCTCTTTTTGACAGAGTGGTATCTGGTGGAGCAGATGAGGTGGAGATTGGGTAGGTTGCTCCTACATCATATTGATATCAGAAATGGGCAGAGAGATCCCTGAAAAGGATGCCCCCTAGTGGGTAATTGGATGAGCAATTGCACGACTATTCAGGTGGTGGTGGGGGGAGGGGGGATGTGATCTTGCAATTCATGTCTTTCCTTTTTCCTTTTTTCACTAGAATTTAAGCTGACTTTTGACTCTATTGGTGCTCTATTGATGTGCTGAAGTGTACTCCATTTATATGTGACATTGTCTAGAGGTCAGGAGATCTCTTTTGTAAGAGACATTATTTATTGAGTCTGTTTTGGATTCTGTATATCCTATTTCTCTGTGAAAATGTTTTAGGGTCTGCGTACCCTGATGTTGTTATGTAATAATTAATAATACAATAAAAAATTAAATTAAATAAAAAAAAGCTTCGTCGGTAATGCTGTTTCTGTAGAGCATTAAAATTAATGGGCTCAGTGTAGCTAAACTTTGTCTCAGCCGAAGTTGCGCAAGACTTTGTTGAATGACTACTGTATTCCTATCTGCGTATTTAAAAACATTTTAAAATAGGAATCCGAAGTCAGCTTTGGAACTAGCTGGTACCTCAGTCCGGCTCCTCAAGGGCTCTATGCACCTCATGTGGTCCTGTCCTGTCAGGATTTACACTGCTTTTTATTCAGAAATCTTGCTCCAAATCATATAAACCTATATAATACACAGCTTCGCTTCTCTTCCTCTATCATATCCTGATAGGACAGGAGAAATCACATTACAGTGTAAACAAGCAGAAACAGCCAAGCAAGTTCCTCTTGTCTCTTCCTAATTTCAGTTTTTCTCTTGAAAGTTGGGATTCATAGGGCCTTCTTCTCCTAAAGCCTCCTTCACACGTCAGTGTTTTGGTCAGTGATTTCCATTAGTGATTTTAAGCCAAAACCAGGATTGGAGCCTTCACAGACGGAAGATATAAAAAAAAAGATCTGCACCTGTTCTGTGTTTAGAGCCGCACCTGGTTTGGGCTCAAAATCACTGATGGAAATCACTAGAGATGAGCGAATTTCTCAAAAATTCGATTTGGTCGGTTCGCTGAATTTTCCAAAAAGACTTGATTCGATCCAAATTTATTCGAGGCAAATCGCGTTAAAAACAGCTATTTTCTAGCTGCAGAGAGCCTGTATAGTGGTGTGTCTTGCAGTAACACACATAGGGAGTCTGCTGTGGTAGTGAAACAATACTGTGAGTCAGTATGACACACACATGACAGGCGTCGCTCTTAGAATCACTGCACACTTCAGTTACTTGGGCAGTCACGGGGCCAAAACTGATCAAATACCTCAAGTGTGAACTCAGCCTTACAGGTCGATGTTAGCGCCAGGTATAAAAAAACGTGCAGAGGCCCAAGATCCTACTGTAGCATGAAAGAGCGCACTCCTTTTACACCGCCGTCAGCTGATTCTACATAGATGTCTACAGAACCTGTTCTATTAAACGCTCATACAAGTCGAGCCCCCCGACAGTAAGCAGTAAGTTTGTGTTGACGTCACTGATTATTTCGCCCTTCCTCTGATCCGTCAGAACAATAACCCCCCAAAAAACGGATCCTGTCTGTTGAGCATCCGCCTTTACTCGGTCAGGATTTGTTCAGTAATACATCAGTATTGCTAAAGCCAAAAAAAAACAACAGGAGTGGATCCAAAACAGAGATGACACGTGAATAAAATATTTGCAAGTCTTCTGTGTTTTGTATCCACTCCTGCTTTTGGCTACCAAATCATGAGCCAATTCTGATGGGACCATACAGGCCTTACAGCTGCTACACAGACAGGATCTGTTGTGCATCTCATTTTTCCTTCCTTCTGACAGATCAGAAAAAGGGTCAAATAAATGATGATGTCAACCAGGCCAAAAAGGCAAAATATTGGCACAGTCATGGTGTGGGGGGGGGGGGGTAGAAGAACAGCTTGAGAAGTCCACATAGTGCTCCAATGACATCGTATTGAGGTAGCAGCAGCATGAGTAGACCACGGAGTGGCCCAGTGACATAGTGGGGAGGTGGCAGCAGCAGCAGCATGAGAAGACGACAGAGTGGCCCATTTACATAATGTTGAGGTGGCAGCAGCATGAGAAAGCCACAGAGTGGCCCAGTGACATACTGTTGAGTTAGCAGCAGCATGAGGAGGCCACAGACATAGTGTGGAGGTAGCAGGAGCAGCAGCATGAGAAGGCCACAGAGTGGCCTAGTGGCATAGTGTTGAGTTAGCAGCAGCATGAGGAGGCCACAGAGTGGCCCAGTGACATAGTGTTGATTTAGCAGAAGCAGGAGGAGACCACAGAGTGGCAAGGTGACATAGTGTGGAGGTGGCAGCAGCAGCATGAGGAGGCTACAAAATTATACAATGGCAGAGTGTGGAGGTGGCAGCAGCATGAGGAGACCACAGAGTGGCACAATGACAGAGTGTGGAGGTGGCAGCAGCAGCATGAGGGGTCCAAAGACTGGCAAGGTTACATAGTATGGAGGTGGCAGCAGCAGCAGCAGCAGCATGAGTAGGCCACAGAGTGACCCAGTGACATAGTGAGTTAAGAGCAGCATGAGTAGGCCACAGACTGGACCAGGTGACATAGTGTGGAGGTGGCAGCAGCAGCATGAGAAGGCCACAGAGTGGCCCATTTCCATAGTGTGGAGGTGGAAGCAGCATGAGGAGGCCACAGAGTGGCCGAGTGACATTGTGTTGAGTGAGCAGTAGCATGAGGTGGCCACAGAGTGGCCCAGTGACAAAGTGTTGAGTTAAAGGAAAAAGGAATGAAGCTCAGAGTACCAAAAGTAACAATAAAATAAATATTTTATTGAATCAAAGACATGATTAAAAACACACATACAGTTGATGCCAAGGACAGGGTAGGGGGAACAGGGGAGGAGAAAACAAGCGCCTCCCTGGATGAACACACTGGTCACACAGTACATACAGAAATAATGATAGGGTCATGAGAAAGATAAGTAAGTATATAAGGTAAAATGACCAACTCATGGATCCGGTGTAGCAGAGTATATGTTAAGTGGTATAAGGTAAGTATAGATCAGTGAGAGAACCAACCATGGCTGTGGTGCATGGTGTGCTGACCAGAATAGTAATACAAAAATAATATAAAGTCAGCAGAGCAATAAATAGAAGCCAAGTGAGGAATCTCAACATCGGCAGCACAAAGCCGTGGGAGGGAGACTGTGATCTAAAGCTTACCCGAGGTGTAGCGCCATCTTGGTTTTCTCGTCCACACTTGGTCCACCTTTGGTAAGCTTTAGATCACAGTCTCCCTCCCACGGCTTTGTGCTGCCGATGTTGAGATTCCTCACTTGGCTTCTATTTATTGCTCTGCTGACTTGGCATCAATTGTATGTGTGTTTTTAATCATGTCTTTGATTCAATAAAATATTTATTTAATTGTTACTTTTGGTACTCTGAGCTTCTTTCCTTTTTCCTTTGACATTGTACTCGGAGCTTGTACCGAGTTATCTCTTTTTTCGGATGTCCCAGCACGTTTATACTGTGTAGACACTGTTCTTCTTGTGTTTCTGGGTCATCCGGGGTCTTTTCTCCTTTTTTCTGACTAAAGTGTTGAGTTAGCAGCAGCATGAGGAGACCACAGAGTGGCAAGGTGACATAGTGTGGAGGTGGCAGCAGCAGCAGCAGCAGCATGAGGAGGCCACAGAGTGGCCCAGTGACATAGTGTTTAGTTAGCAGCAGCATGAGGAGGCCACAGAGGTCCCCAGTGACATAGTGTTCAGTTATCAGTAGCATGAGGAGGCCACAAAGTGGCCCAATAACATAGTGTTCAGTTAGCAGCAGCATGAGAAAGCCACAGACTGGCAAGGTGACATAGTGTGAAGGTGGCAGCAGCATGAGGAGGCCACAGAGTGGCCCAGTGACAGAGTGGGGAGGTGGGTGGCAGTAACAGTACCCGCTGACGATGGTGGGTGTAAGAAGGATGTGTGGCATCAGGCGGGTGGCAGCATCAGAATAGTAGCTCAGGCAGGTAGCCAGAAGAAACCGTTCTTTTGTCAAGGTTTGGGTGAGGCAGCATGGATGATCTAATCTGATGCATCAGGCATTGGTGGGTGGAAATCCTGGCTGATCCATGCCTGATTCAGCTTGACAAAGGTCAATCTCTCCACATTTTGGGTGGACAGGTGAGTTCTCCTTGCCTTGGGGTAACTATGGCCCCCACCGCACTAAACACCCGCTCTGATGCTACACTACTGGCTGGGCAGAACAGCTTTTCCAGGGCAAACTCAGCCACAAATCCAGTTTGGCTGCCCAGTAGTCCAGCGGATCTTCAATGTGGGGTAGCAGGGTGCTGTCCAAGTATGCCACCACCTGCTGGTTCAGGATCTGCTTCAGGTCTAGCTGCTGCTGGTGAGTAGTTTCTTCACTAGGTGGGTTAAAAAAGTTGCTCATCATCGACTCTAGACTCATGCTGCTGCTGATGGAGCTGGTATTGCTCCTACACCCCCACCCTGCCATAGCAGCCATGGCAGTGGAATAAGAGCGCAGAGGGCCCCCTGGTCAGACCTGAGAGAGGATGGACAATGGCGCAGATAGGCAGTGGCCAACTGACTACATACGATGTCTCTATAGTAGTTCAGTTTGTCCTCCCTCAGCGCGTGTAAAAAAGGCCCCCATTTTGGACCGGTAGCAAGGATTCAACAAGGTGGAGAGCCAGAAGTCATTCCTCTGCCGAATGGTGACAATTCGGCTGTCACTACCCAAGCAAGTGAGCATGCATCGGACCATTTGTGCAAGTGACTCGGAGGGACTCCCTGCCTCCATCTCCACTGCATACTGCCATGGTGTGCCTGGGTCATCTGCCTCCTCTTCCTCATCTCCCTCTTCCTCCCATCTTCCTCAGCTCCTCTGGCTGCTCCTCCTCTCCTTTCACCTGTGTAGAAAAAACACCCAATTCGCTACACATTGCTTGTGCTCCTCCTCCTCCAGTTCAGCCCCCACAGGGCTCATGTGGCCATGAGATTCAACCGCCTTGTCTCCAGTCCCCTGACCAGCCAGATTTACCAGCGTCTGTTTCAGGATATGAAGCAGTGAAATGACGTTGTTCATCCCGTAGTCCTGGCGACTGACAAATAACGTGTCATCCTCAAAGGACCTGAGCAAACGGCAGGTGTCACGCATGAGCTGCCACTGGCTGACATAGAAGTTACACAGGGGAGTACTCCTGTCCGCTTGGATCATCAAGAAATCGTTTATGGCCTTTCTCTGTTCGTATGGTCAGTCCAACATATGGATGGTGGAATTCCAATGGGTGGAAACGTCGCATATCAGCCTATGTTGGGGGATGCCGTTCTGCCGCTGCAGCTCAAGGAGGGTGTGCTTTGCAGTGTACGAGTGGCTGAAGTGCATGCAAAGTTTCCTGGCCATTTTTAGGATGTCTTGCAGATGGGTGGAAGACTTCAGGAACCGCTTGACAACCACATTGAACACGTGCGCAACTTCGGGGGCGCATGGCTCAGCCCTCCTTGATGCAGCACCAACACCATGTTCTTCCCATTGTCAGTCACCACGGTTCCGATTTTGAGTCGTCACAGAGAAAGCCAGGATTCGATTTCTCGATGAAGTACACGGAGCAGTTCCTCCCCTCTGTGACTCAGTTCGCCCAGGCAAACGAGGTGTAGAACAGCGTGACACTGCCTTGCCTTGCCGATGTGGTATGCTGGAGGAGCACCGTAAATTGTCCCTGCAGTGGAGGCTGAGGACACGGTGGAGGATAAGAAGGCAGAGGCGAACATTGTCGCAGGACCAACCGCGTGAGAACATGCAGGCGGAAGCGGCTTCACCTGGCCAAGTTGCGGTTTTGGCTGGGCAGGAACCACATTTACACAGTGGGCCATAAAGGACATATATTGGCCTTGACCGTAATTACAGCTCCACACTCCGGTGCTGCCATGCACTTTGGCAGACACCGACAGGCTCAAGGCCTGCCTTTTTGTCAAAGAAATGATGGCTTGGGACTCTCCACCTCGGTTAGGCACAAGCAATCAGTTCTCTGAAAGGTGCAGAGTTAACCACTAGGAAAGGGAGGCACTGCAGCACCAGCAACTTGCCCAGGAGCATGTTCAGATTCTGCGCCATTGAAGTGCACGCATACTGTTGTCTCTTGGCAATCGCTTCGGTGATCGATTGCTGACGGAATGACTCACAAGGAGTAGGAGGGCGAGGAGCAGGAGCATCAGGACCGGTAGATGATGGGAAGAACAGACAGCTCCCTTCGGCTGAGGTGGTGGAGCCTTGACTGCCTGAAATCGGGTGCGTGCCACTGGGTGATGCAGTGGTTGCTGCGGCAGGCTGGACCATCACATTGGAGCCATGGTTCTCCAGAGCCACTTTATGGTGACACTGCATATGTCGACGCAGGACCGTGGTGCCAACATTGGCATCCTGGCCACGCTTCACCTTCTGTCCACAGATTCGGCAAATGGCCATGTTCACCTCCTCTGGCGGCTTAACAAAAAACTGCCACACCGCCGAGTAGGTGATCTTACCCCCAACACTCCGCACTGACTGACTGCTACTGCCGCTGCCTCCGTGAACCCCTGCACCACTACTTTCCGGGCAGGTAGGCTCCTGCAAAGCGGGTGGTCTACCCCGGGCACGTTTGACTCCCGACCTCCCACTGCTGCCACCCTGCTGACTCCCAGCCTACTACTGACTTGCTGCCTCACTTGCTGACTCCCGATGATGATGAAGCCCCTTCATCACCTGGCTCCCAATTGCGATCGGCTACATCATCATCGAGTACTGTCTGCACGTCACTGATGTCCTCATCAACGGTCTCTGATCCAGCAGCGTGACTACTCGCAACACCAGCTCCCACGCCACTCTCCTCATCAGTACTTGCCCGCCTACCAGATGAAGCGGCGGATGTCTCCTCCAGATCTTGGCTGGGCAGTAGCTGCTGACTGTCCTCTAGTAGCTCGTCCTTGCTGTATAGTGGAGCTGAGCCCACAGCATATAATACTTCTCTGGCTGAGGGAACAGAAAAGGACAGAGGCAGGTTGAGGACAGGTGAGGGCACAGGGCCTGCTCCCGGGCCATGTCAACTAAGGGTTGTGTCTGACAAAGCCACCGACTCTTGGCTGGGGGTGTCTGATGTCACTTGGGATGAAGTGGATGACCGAGTCAACCATTCAAGAACCACTGGGTTGCTGGTCAAGACACGACCGCTAGATGACACTGGGAGCTCAGGCCTCTCGAAGTGACCCCTGATGCCACGCCCCCTTACTCTGCTGTGACCTGTGCCTGCGCCAGAAACATTTAGCCCTCTGCCCCTCCCCTGTGCAGGGCCTGTCACGTTTCTGTCCGACATACTGGTAGATCTAATAAATAAATAAAAAGGAAATTAATACACTCCAAAAAAGGCTGTAATTTTCTCACTTCATCACACAATGGCTAATAAGCCCCTTTTTTCCCCACTTAGGCTACTTTCACACCTGCGTTAGGTGCGGATCCGTCTGGTATCTGCACAGACGGATCCGCACCTATAATGCAAACACTTGTATCCGTTCAGAACAGATCCGTTTGCATTACCATGAACAAAACAAAAAAAAAAAATGGATTATTTTTTTCTTTTCATGATAATGCAAACGGATCCGTTTTGACTTACATTGAAAGTCAATGGGAGGCGGATCCGTTTTCAATTGCACCATATTGTGTCAGTCAAAACGGATCCGTCCCCATTGACTTACATTGTAAGTCAGGACGGATCCGTTTGGCTTCGCATCGTCAGGCGGACATCAAAACGCTGCAAGCAGCGTTTTGGTGTCCACCTCCAGAGTGGAATGGAGGCTGAACGGAGGCAAACTGATGCATTCTGAACGGATCCTTATCCATTCAGAATGCATTGGGGCTAAACTGTTCCGTTTTGGGCCGCTTGTGAGAGCCTTGAAACGTATCTCACAAGCGGACCCAGAAACGCCAGTGTGAAAAAGTAGCCTTATACACGCCAAAAAAGGTTTTAGAACATATAACTGCACCGCTGAACGGCAAATAAGCCCTTATTTTTTTCCACTTATACACGCCAAAAAAGGCTTTAGAACATATAATTGCACTGCTGAACGGCAAATAAGCCCTTTTTTCCCCCCACTAATACACCCCAAAAAAGGCTTTAGAACATATATCTGTACCACTGAATGGCAAATAAGCCCTTATTTTTTTCTACTAATACACCCCAAAAAAGGCTTTAGAACATACAACTGCACCGATGAAAGGCAAATAATACTTTTTGTTTTCCACTAATACACGCCAAAAAAGACTTTAATTTTCTCACTTCACCACACAACGGCTAATAAACCCTTTTTTTTCTACTTAATACACTTTAGAACATATAACTGCACCGCACGAGGGCTAATAGGACGTAGAAATATTTCCTAGTAATACACCCTGTTAATGGCTGTTTCACACAGCACTTGCACCACAATAAGCAAGGTTTGTTGGAATTACAGAGGTATCTCCCTGCACACTGGAAAATGGCTAAATCCAAGATGGCTGAGGCTATTTATAGGGCTGTGACATCACAGGGTTGGCTGGCTGCTGATTGGCTGCATGCATGGCATTGTGGGTGATCCCTTGTTCCCAGAGTTCTTTGCTCCATGTCCTAACATGTGCAGCAGCCATTTTAGGAAAAAATGTGATTCGTTACCACGAGCTGTGAGGAAATTCGGATTCGATGCAAATCAAATTTCTCCTGAAATTCGGATCGAATTCCACTTCATCAACTTCGATTCGCTTATCTCTAGAAATCACTGACCAAATCACTGACGTGTGAATGAGGCACCTATAACAAGATATTTTTGACAAATTAATGTGGATAGAGATAAGCGACGTCTGAAAACTTAGGGGGTCATTTATCAAACTGGTGTAAAGTAGAACTGGCTTAGTTGCCCATAGCAACCAATCAGATTCCAACTTTCATTTTCCAAAGAAGTTGTCAATAATAAAAGGGGGAATCTGATTGGTTGCTATAGGCAACTAAACCAGTTCTACTTTACACCAGTTTGCTAAATCTCCACTATAGTCTGCTGTTGTTTCATCAATGGGTGAATTTCCTACTTTGGATCAAGCTTATTTTAGCCAACATTGTGCTTTATTATTATTTTTATTATCGTTATCATTTTTTTAATAATAATTCTTCATGGAGACATAACATTCTGTAATAGATTTTGTCATCTTAGGCTCCATTCAGACGTCCGTAGAATGGGTCCGCATCCGTTCCGTAATTATGCGGAACGGGTGCGGACCCATTCTTTCTTTGTGGGGCCCGAAGAGATGCGGACAGCACACAGTGTGCTGTCCGCATCCGTATTTCCGCAGCTCTGGAAAAAAATAGAGCATGACCTATTCTTGTCCGCAATTGGGGGTGCCGGCCGGGTGTATTGCAGATCCGCAATGCACTACGGAAGTCTGAATGGAGCCTTAAGGTGCCCAAGAAAGAAACTAATTGACTGATGCCAAGCACAGAAGGCAGCCCTTTCCCAGGTTCTGGAGGCTGTCTAGTGTTTAAAGTGCTCTAATGTCATGTGAAGACCAGCATGTGCTACCCCAGTCTCGATGGACCTTGGGCATCTGGAGCAGGCATTTAACTTATAACGAGACGCAGCACTAAGGGCGCCATTTGTTCACAGTGCATTTAGTGACACAAAATGCATTTTGTATAGAAAAAAAATCATTGTGTAGAAAAGTTTCTACTGACATGAATTTCCCTCTGCAGTAATGTTCAGATGCCACCCTTCCCCCTCCTGTCAGAGCCATGTTATTGGGGTGTCTGCACTTCAAGATTATGCTGTTTTGGGGGGCATTTTGTGTGATGTAAGGGGCAATGCATTTACATGATGGGGTTACATCAGAGGCAGGGCTGTACTTATAATTGGATGATTTTACTAATTTATGACGTAAAGTCATGATTTTATTAAAGACACGGAGGCGAGTATTGCTATATCTTCCTTTACTACAAAACCACAGCAGCAAAGAAAAAACTTAAGAGATTAGCATATCTCCATGGTAACAAACCCCTCCCACATGGTCCCCTATATATAGTCTCTGTCACAGGAAACCCTCCTCTTTCTTGGCGGATGCCACTCCAACTCTTCATGAACCTTGGAAAACAGAATTCGAGAAACCGGAGGAACTGGAACTGCGATGCTGTAACTGGAAACTAGGAACGTAGATCATATGTAATCCAGCCAATAAAGATAATTAAGTCACACTGGAAGAAAGAACAGAAACAGGAAATCACATAGAGGGGATACTAGTCTCCTTTAAAATAAAATATGTATTCAAAGCAGTAAACAACATGATAAATAGTAAGCATAAAGTAATCAATACAAAAGCAAAATAGTAAGATAAATATATTAATTAATGTGACAAGGGAGGGAAATAAGAAAATGAGGGGGGGGGGGCAATACTCGCCTCCGTGTCTTTAATAAAATCATGACTTTACGTCATAAATTAGTAAAATCATCCAATTTTATTTCAAGCCACGGAGGCTCCTATTGCGAGTTTAAAGCTGTCCAATAACAGAAGAAAATACATGTTGAGTAGGGCGAATGTAAAATTCTCTGAAAGTTGATACCCTGGACCAGTCTGCAATTTTCATAACGTCTTCCAGACGAGCACCTGCTGCCATCATAGAAGTGGAAGACGCGCTCCGAGTAGAATGAGCAGTGAATACGGAAGTGTCAACGCCTGCCAAAGACATGAGCCATTTCACCCACCTGGCCAAAGTCGTGGTGGAGACCGGGGCGAACGGATGGCGATAAGAAAGGAACAATTGAGGGACCTTGTTGGAACAATGAGATAAGGTTCGAGACTCATATTCCCGTAAACCAGATACCGGACAGAGAGCGGGAACCGCCGGAAAACAAGGAAAAGAAACGGAGCGAATCTGGGTCTTAGTTCGACGAGAAATGTCAAAAGTGACTCCTTCAGGAGAGAAAAATCTGGCGTCATAATCTAAAGCTCTCACGTCAGAAACTCTCTTGCAAGAGATAAGACAGAACATATATTTATTAATGATCTTGTTGAAGGCTTGCATAGTAAAGTATAAATTTTCGCAGATGACACTAAACTGTGTAAAGTAATTTACACTGATGAGGACAGTATACTACTACAGAGGGATCTGGATAGATTGGAGGCTTGGGCAGATAAGTGGCAGATGAGGTTTAACACTGATAAATGTAAAGTTATGCACATGGGAAGGAAAAATGCAAGTCACCCGTACATACTAAATGGTAAAACACTCGGTAACACTGACATGGAAAAGGATCTAGGAATTTTAATAAACAGCAAACTAAGCAGCAAAAACCAGTGTCAGGCAGCTGCTGCCAAGGCCAACAAGATAATGGGTTGCATCAGAAGGGGCATAGATTCCCGTGATATGAACATAGTCCTACCACTTTACAAATCGCTAGTCAGACCACACATGGAGTACTGTGTACAGTTCTGGGCTCCTGTAAACAAGGCAGACATAGCAGAGCTGGAGAGGGTTCAGAGGAGGGCAACTAAAGTAATAACTGGAATGGGGCAACTACAGTACCCTGAAAGATTATCAACATTAGGGTTATTCACTTTAGAAAAAAGACGACTGAGGGGAGATCTAATTAATATGTATAAATATATCAGGGGTCAGTACAGAGATCTATCCCATCAGCTATTTATCCCCAGGACTGTGACTGTGACGAGGGGACATCCTCTGCGTCTGGAGGAAAGAAGGTTTGTACACAAACATAGAAGAGGATTCTTTACGGTAAGAGCAGTGAGACTATGGAACTCTCTGCCTGAGGAGGTGGTGATGGTGAGTACAATAAAGGAATTCAAGAGGGGCCTGGACGTATTTCTGGAGCTTAATAATATTACAGGCTATAGCTACTAGAGAGGGATCGTTGATCCAGGGAGTTATTCTGATTGCATGATTGGAGTCGGGAAGGAATTTTTTATTCCTGTAAAGTGGAGAAAATTGGGGAAAATTGGCTTCTACCTCACAGGGTTTTTTGCCGTCCTCTGGATCAACTTGCAGGATAACAGGCTGAACTGGATGGACAAATGTCTTTTTTTGGCCTTATGTACTATGTTACTATGTTACTAAAGTGACTAGCTTAGCCGACAATTGACGTAATGAAAGTTCGGAGTTGGAAGGCCAGGAAGAGAAGAAATTTAAAACCAAAGAAACGTCCCATGTGGTAGAAAAACGTGGTCTGGGAGGACGGGACATCCTGGAACCCTTGAGTAAGCGACAGACCAATGGGTGTTGTCCAGCTGGACGGCCTTCGAAACCCTGGTGAAAAGAGGAAATGGCGGATCTGAAAAGATTTATAGTCCGATAGGCCTTACCATCCTCGAATAGGGAAGTAAGAAAACTCAAGATGTCCACTACAGGGGCTGAAACGGGATCCAGACTCCGGTCCACGCACCAACTAGACCAAGATCTCCAGGCTGCTTTATAAACCCATCTGGTGCTGGGAGCCCAAGACTCCTCCAGTAATCTCCAAGTTGCTTCCGAAAGGTTGCGGCCTTTGTGGGAACGCCTGATACTCTGCAAGCTAGTAGTCGAAGAGAACCCTCCAGAAGAAGAGGGTGTTGAACGTCTCCCGGACCTAAGAGAAGATCTGGACAATCTGGCAAGAGAAAAGGAGGAAGGATGAGAAGCTCCAAAAGGTTGGGAAACCACGACTGAGTGGTCCAGAATGGAACAATCAAGATGATCTCTGCTGATTGGAAACGAACTTGACTCAGGGTTCTCGTGATCATTGAGAACGGCGGAAACGCGTAGTGGAGGTCTTCGGACCAGTCCTGAAGGAATGCGTCCACAGCTTCCGCTTCCGGGTCCGGGCGCCAACTGAAGAATCTCGGTAGTTGTTTGTTCAAACGGGAAGCAAAGAGGTCGATGTAAACAGGACCCCAGACTGAGGAGATGGCAGAGAACACCTGCGAGTTTAATCTCCAATCGCTGGCATCCCTGAGATAGCGTGAGCTCCAGTCCGCCTGAACGTTGTGTAATCCTGGAATATATTCCGCCACCACTGTAAGTTCCCGGCTCAGACAGAAAGACCAGAATTCCCTGGCCAAATGAGAAAGAATGGGAGAGTGTGTACCGCCCATGGCATTGACATAACGGACAGCGGAGACGTTGTCCATGCGTAGTCGAATGCAAGTTCTGATCATGTCTTTCGCAAAACTGCGAATGGCGAATGAGCCAGCCAGGAGCTCCAAAGCATTGATGTGCAGAGGAGATTCCTCCATCGACCAAGGACCTCCGGTAGAAATGCCTTCGCAGTGGGCCCCCCAGCCGAGGAGGCTGGCATCGGAATCCACTGTAAAATCCGGACGAGGACCGCAAATCGCCTTCCCATTCCAGGCTTGGAGATTGCAGATCCACCAACGGATTTCGTCCTGAGTTTCGTCGTCTAGACAAATAAGATCCGCGTAGGTGGCTCCCCTGTGTAAATGGGCCGTCTTCAGGCGTTGAAGGGCCCAGCAATGTAAAGGGGCTGGAAAAACGGCCTGGATGGAGGAGGATAGGAGGCCGATGATCCGAGCCAGATGTCGAAGGGAAATTTGTGGTATTTCCAGTGTTCTGCGTAATTCCTTGCGAATCTCCTTGATCTTTGTTGTCGGAAGACTGAGGGTTTCTGCTACCGAATTCACAGAAAACCCTAGGAATTCCATTGTCCGTGCTGGGGTCAAAACGGACTTGTCGTAATTGATGAGGAATCCTAACCCGGTTAACAGGTTCGAAGTGAGTTCCAGATGTGATAGAGGGGTATGTCTGTCCTGGGCCAATAAAAGGATGTCGTCCAGGTAGATAATTAGTCGAATTCCTCGACTGCGAAGCCATGCTACTACCGGCCGCATGAGTTTGGTGAAACACCATGGAGCCGACGAGAGGCCGAAGGGGAGGCAAGTGAAGCGCCAAGTTTCTCCCTTCCACAGAAACCAAAGTAGGTCTCTGGAGGATTCTTCTACTGGGACAGTGAGGTATGCGTCCTTTAGGTCGAGTTTTACCATCCAATCCCCTTTTAGTAGAAGATCCCTGAGAAGATGGATGCCCTCCATCTTGAAGTGTCGATACCGTACAAAACTGTTTAGGGGGCGCAGGTTGATGACGGGACGCATTTGGCCGACCTTCTTGTGTACCAGAAAGATAGTGCTCAGGACACCCCCAGGGAAATTTGGTGCACGTTCGATCGCTTCCTTTCTGAGCAGGTCCATCAGCTCCCTGTCTATATGAAATAGGGTGTCTGATGGGGTGATCATAGGGTGGGGAGGGAAGGGGAGACTCGGAAGAAAGAAATGGAGGTACACTTACCGAAAGGGCGACGGGAGCTGGAGCCTCCACGGAAGCCTGTATGATTGGGAGCACCTCGTGATGGGAAGAAACCCGATGGTTGTTTAGAATCCTGGAATGAGGATCTTTCAGAGAAGGAGCGGTGGTTGTAGGAACCTCGACCCGAGCCCCGGGTCTGGAATGAGGAGCGGCCGGACAGACGGCCCCTGGAACTGCCGGCCCTGTGTGAAAAACGAGGATGGAAAACCCTCCTCATAGAGGATTGGGCCTTGTCAAGGGCCGTAAATGCTCCAACATATTTGCTCATATCTTTTATAAATGAGTCGCCAAAAAGGAGACCTTGTGCCTCACTACCTGCTTCGGATAGGGCCAGATTAGATAATTTTGGCTCGATCTTAAATAAGATCGCCTTACGTCTCTCGATTGAAAGGGAAGTGTTAACATTCCCGGCTATACAAATGGCACGTTGTGTCCAACCACGGAGGACCTCAGGGTCCACAAATTCATTAGCCGCTCTAGCGGTCTCGGCCAATTCGAAAATCTTGGCTAGGGGCCCAAAGACGTCCAGGAGCTTGTCCTGGCACGCCCGAACAGCAGAATCTAGGCCTCTCCTAGGATTCCAGCCAGTTTTGGAAAGAAATTGGACCATCTTAGGGTCTACTGCTGGTGTATCGCAAACTTTGTTTGCTATTAAAGGCCGCGGGCATTCGGCTTTGAGCTTTTTACGTGCCTCCTTACTGAGAGGGCAGCGGACTCTGGATTCCAGATATTGGGCTACATGATTCAGCGGTAGCCATTCAGCCGATCTTGGATGGTATAGTGAGTCGGGGTCAAATAATGGCTCCCCAGAGGGGTCGGTCAAAGGGCCCGATGAACCTGATGCAGCTTGAGAAGTAAACGGTCCTGCCGCAGTAGCGGAACTATTAATGGGCCGAGCAGATGGGGAGTCAGTCAGGTCTGCATCTGGGAATTCCTCATCCTCGAACCTAACCTCCTCATAGTCAGAACCAATTTCGGATCCTGAATCTGACTCTAGTTGTGCTCTGGCACATTTCCAGAGCCTCGCCTTTTCTGCCTGGCGGGAATAGGCTCTTTTGCGTGATTCTGGCGCGCTATCATGGGTGGCTTTGGACACACCAATCAATTCGGTTCTGGAGGTTGGATGGGAAGCAGTACCTGATTGGGTGTCAACCCTGGGTGGGGGGGGTTGAACTATGAGTGCATCAGCAATTGACCTGGATAGGGAATGGGACATGGATCCCATTGCCGCCATAATAGCCTCTGACACAGAGCGTTGTAGGATATCCACATGGGAAGGTTCTAACATTAAAGGGGCTCCACTAAATGTAGGAGCTGTAGCAGGGGAGTGAAATTCTACCTCAGAATCCTCTGCCATAGACTGTTTAGATGGGGTATGAGCCATAATAGCCTATGTAGGATACAGTATAAATGAATAATTAATGGGCCTGGGTTTAGTGATAAATGTCACTATTATAAACTATAAAGTATGGGGTAGCTGAAAGAAAAGGCACACAAATAAACGGGGTGAGTTACCCCACAAGACGCAGAGCAGTTCTATCTGAAGCGATGCAGGGAATAAATTCACCTCAGAAAAAAGAGGGGGCGTGGCTTAGTGGAAACGCACGCTCAAAGGAAAGATAAGTGACAGGTGATAAAATGGCCGCCGAGAAGTGAACCAAACGGAAGACGGAAACCCTGTCACGTACGGCGAAAGTGGAAGTGCGGTTGCGGGGTAATATCTGAGAGCCGATAGAAGAGTAAGACAATAGGGAAGCAGTATGAAGAAAAACCTAATGGGCGCAATGTAGATAAAAAAAATTAAACTACCTGGGCAAAATAAACCAGAGAAAAACAATAAACTGACAGAAATTAAGTTAGTGAATAAAGAAGAGTGCGCCCTGTAATGGAAAGAAATATATATATCTACTATGCATAACATTAGAAAAAATGACACAGTGAAGTACTTAGCTGTGGCAGCAGCAAAGAAAGAGGAGGGTTTCCTGTGACAGAGACTATATATAGGGGACCATGTGGGAGGGGTTTGTTACCATGGAGATATGCTAATCTCTTAAGTTTTTTCTTTGCTGCTGTGGTTTTGTAGTAAAGGAAGATATAGCAATAGGAGCCTCCGTGGCTTGAAATAAAATTAGGCACTAGAGGGCACATACTTCCCCCTCCAGAGCAAAAACAATAGGACCTCAATAGTGTACAGTAGAAGGGGTGATGAAGGACTTGTGATGACATCAGAAGGGGCGGCCGCTCAGCAGTGGAGAGTAGGTGAGGAAGGAGTTCTGATGACCTCACCATCAGGGACCAACGTAGATGCCTTCAGCTGCCAAGCGCACATGAAATAGGTCAGCCAGTCTCATACAAATCTGCTGACAGATACTCTTTAAATGCCTTCTTCGGCAGCCCGTGCATCAGACCGAGCAGCTCTTAGCTGTTGTAGATTTCAGTCATCTTTGACGCACCGCCAGTGGCGTACATAGAGAAGTAAGGGCCCGATAGCAAGGATCAAAACCAGGTCACCCACACAGGACAGAAGGGTTTCTGCCTAAGGCCCCTTTCACACGAACGATACGGATTAGATACGGATGCGTTCCGGATGCGTTCAGTGAAACTCGCAATATTTTGCAAGCAAGTTCAGTCTGCTATTGCGTTCCGTTTTTTCCACGCAGGTGCAATGCGTTTTGATGCGTTTTTCACGCGCGTTATATAAAACTGAAGGTTTACAAACAACATCTCTTAGCAACCATCAGTGAAAAACGCATTGCGTCCGCACTTGCTTGCAGATGCAATGTGTTTTTCACTGAAGCCCCATTGACTATGGGGACAGGGGTGCGTGAAAAACACAGAATATAGAACATGCTGCGTTTTTCACGCAACGCAGAACTGATGTGTGAAAAAAAACGCTCATGTGCACAGACCCATAGAAATGAATGTGTCAGGATTCAGTGCGGGTGCTATGCGTTCACGTCACGCATGGCACCCACGCAGAAAACTCACTCGTGTGCAAGGGGCCTAAACCTCCTGCAATGACCCTTGGCCCATTTTTTCCATTGCCTCATTTGCTAAAAGTTGTTCCTTTAGAAGGTAGAGTCCTGACCACGTTTTCACCCCTAGTAGAAGAGGGGATGATGCCAACTGGGCCCACTCTTGCCCTGGGCCCCATAACAGTCGCATGGTCTCCCGCTATGGTAGTTACGCCCCTGCGCACCGCCCTCTTTAAACCCTTTTTTTGGAAACTGGTGAGGGCGACTAGATTTAGTCGCAATGGCATTTAAATACTCTATATTTCCCTTAGTAAATAGCAAACATTGGTGTAGATATGTCCATACACTTTGCCATATACTTTACTAATGCAATTTATTCTTTTTATCTTAAGTAATGCAAACTCCAACAGCAAGAGAAGACTGAACGTAGACTGTAAACACTTGACTACAAGTAACCTTCAAAATGCAACATTTGTTAACTTGAAAAGCCCTTACAACCTCTGCATAAATAATGAAGAAGGAGCTGAGTACATTCGGGACTATGAGTAAGAGACTCAGACCCGGCGGGATGTTGATTGCGACTCTGAAGAGGACACAGGACATATTAGGCCGCTTACTTGTTATTTACACTCTTGTGCTGGGAGTGTTACTGTGTTATAGTTTTGTGGTTAATATGTTGCATTCAAATCTGCAATCCTCCATGAATGTATAAATCCTGTAACGTGAACTGAATCTGTAGTCAGATTTTTATTTTTAGTTTGACAATTAGTTCACCAATTATTATAGTGCACAATCACATACTAATTTGTCATAATAATTATTTTATAGAGATTAACCCCTTAATGACTGCTGATACGAGTTTCTATGGCGGTCATTAATAGGGTTTTTTCCTAGACCGTCGGCCTTCTCAGGCGCCCAGGAATAAGCATTGCACTGATCTCCTGTGCAGAGAGCAGGGGCTTAGCTTTTACATGTGAGCCAGGCTTCTGCTCTAACAGCTCGGACTGGGACGTTTTACCCCTTAGATGCTATGGTCAATAGCGACCGCGGCATGTAAGTGCTTTAGAGAGAGAGAGAGAGCTCCCTCTGTCTCCTATCAGCAACCCACAAATGAAATTGTGAGGTGCCGATATCTTTGCATAGCAGAGCTGGAGCTAGGGATAGGTCATCAATTGTTAAATCTTGGAGAACTCTTTTAATGTAAAATTGAAAATCAGACACACAATATAGTACATGACAATCTTTTTCTAATAAAGCTACAGTTCTGCTTGATTTTATTCAGGCTGACAGATGAGGGGTCTGTGGTTTCTCAGGGGATGTGTCCTTTCTGCTGCAGCTTTATCTGATTAACGGTTCAGGGGTATGTCCTTTCTCGTGTACTTGATGGGTGTGTCCTTTCTGCTGCACCTCTTGCACTATAACAGTCACAGCTTCTAAGGGGATGTCACATGACGGGTTTTGCAGCACAATTTTGGCATGTACAGATGCACCAAAAATTTGCTGAAAATCTGCCCACAACCGCATCCTTTGCACCTCCCATACATTTCAATGGAAGGCAACTCCGAAAATCGTGGAGCAGCGGCTTATAGCTTTGGCCGCGCTGAGAAGCTGCACAGCTTTAAGCCGCCACTCGATCCTGTCTGCACCAAAATGACTCTGTAAAGCCCACCATAGAAGCTGGGACAGTCACAGAGAGCTGTAAAACCCGCCGTGTGAACAGGCCCTAACAGTGGATACAGCTCGTGGCATTTTAAGGGTGGTACTGAGCATGTGTGACCTGCCCATTCAGCTCAGTAGAAGGTCGTGCAGATTACTATACAGATTGAACACTCCATTATATTGAAATGAATGGAATATCTCACAGCATTAGGCCTCTTTCACACGACCGTTGTGTGCACCCGTGGCCGTTGTGCCGTTTTCCGTTTTTTTTTCGCGGACCCCATGACTTTCAATGGGTCCGTGGAAAAAACGGAAAATGCACCGTTTTGCAGCCGCATCCGAGATCCGTGTTTCCTGGCCGTGAAAAAAATATGACCTGTCCTATTTTTTTCACGGCCAACGGTTCACGGACCCATTCAAGTCAATGGGTCCGTGAAAGAACACGGATGCACACAAGATTGGCATCCGTGTCCGTGATCCGTGGCCGTAGGTTACTTTTTATACAGACGGATCCGAAGATATGTCTGCATAAAAGCTTTTTCATAGCTGAGTTTTCACTTCGTGAAAACTCAGAACCGACAGTATATTCTAACACAGAAGCGTTCCCATGGTGATGGGGACGCTTCTAGTTAGAATACACTACAAACTGTGTACAAGACTGCCCCCTGCTGCCTGGCAGCACCCGATCTCTTACAGGGGGCCGTGATCAGCACAATTAACCCCTTCAGGTGCGGCACCTGAATGGATTAATTGTACTATCATATCCCCCTGTAAGAGATCAGGGCTGCCAGGCAGCAGGGGGCAGACCCCCCCCCCTCCCCAGTTTGAATATCATTGGTGGCCAGTGCGGCCTTCCCCCCTCTATTGTAATAATAGGTTGGTGGCCAGTGCGCCCCCCCCCCTTCCTCTATTGTAATTATTCGTTGGTGGCACAGTGTGCGCCCCCCCCCCTCCCTCCCTCTATTGTAATAATTCGTTGGTGGCACAGTGTGCGCCCCCCATAGGCCCCCTCTCCCTCTATAGCATTAACAACATTGTTGGCCAGTGTGCGGCCTCCCATCTCCCCCCCCCCCCCCCCATCATTGGTGGCAGCGGAGTTCCGATCGGAGTCCCAGTTTAATCGCTGGGGCTCCGATCGGTAACCATGGCAACCAGGACGCTACTACAGTCCTGTTTGCCATGGTTACTTAGCAATAGTACAATAGTAGAAGATTCATACTTACCTGCTGCTGGCTGCTGCTGCGATGTTCGTGTCCGGCCGGGAGCTCCACCTACTGGTAAGTGACAGGGTCTGTGCGGCGCATTGCTAAATGAACTGTCACTTACCAGTAGGAGGAGCTCCCGGATGGACACGAACATCGCAGCTCCCAGGTAAATATGAATCTTTTACTATTGTACTATTGCTAGTAATAGCTACCCGCTGCCACCAATGATCGGGGGGGGGGGGGGAGATGGGAGGCCGCACACTGGCCACCAATGTTGTTAATGCTATAGAGGGAGGGGGGGCCGATGGGGGGCGCACACTGTGCCACCAACGATTTATTACAATAGAGGGAGGAAGGGGGAGGGGGGGCGCACACTGTGCCACCAACGATTTATTACAATAGAGGGAGGAAGGGGAGGGGCCGCACTGGCCACCAATGATATTCAAACTGGGGAGGGGGGGGTCTGCCCCCTGCTGCCTGGCAGCCCTGATCTCTTACAGGGGGATATGATAGTACAATTAACCCCTTCAGGTGCGGCACCTGAGGGGTTAATTGTGCTGATCACGGCCCCCTGTAAGAGATCGGATACTGCTAGGCAGCAGGGGGCAGTCATGTACACAGTTTGTAGTATATTCTAACTAGAAGCGTCCCCATCACCATGGGAACGCCTCTGTGTTAGAATATACTGTCGGAAATGAGGTTTCACGATCTAACTCATATCCGACAGTATATTCTAACATAGAGGCGTTCCCATGGTGATGGGGACGCTTCAAGTTAAAATATACCATCGGATTGGAGAAAACTCCGATCCGATGGTATAAAAGGGACTCCAGACTTTACATTGAAAGTCAATGGGGACGGATCCGTTTGAAATGGCACCATATTGTGTCAACGTCAAACGGATCCGTCCCCATTGACTTGCATTGTAATTCAGGACGGATCCGTTTGGCTCCGCACGGCCAGGCGGACACCAAAACGACTTTTTTTTCATGTCCGAGGATCCTCCAAAAATCAAGGAAGACCCACGGACGAAAAAACGGTCACGGATCACGGAAAAACGGGACCCCGTTTTGCGGACCGTGAAAATATACTGTCGTGTGCAATAAGCCTTATTCTAACAGAAAGTAAATTACAAAATGCATTGTTTTTTCATGCTGAATTATATTCAAACAACATTGAATGCTGAGATAACCCATTCTAGGGTATACTCAGACGTCGCAGTTCAAGTGTGGTTGATAACCACACAAAAAAATTGATTTGCTGCAGTTTTATGATGTTGTAATTAGCTATGTGGTTTCTACAAATGAAACACATTAATCTTGCGTGTTTAACTGCAAGAATAAATCACGATAACTGCTTGCAATTTTTGATGTGGTTTTCAACAACACCTCAGCTATACAGTCAGAATATTGTGTTATCATGTGATCTTCAGAAGTTATTCCCAATTCTAGTAACAAAAATGTGATGCTATAAATTGATGGATGTAACAAAAAGTGAATTTTAATATATCAACATCTTCTTTTATAGAAGAAGGTGTATTTGCTTAAGTGTAGCAAAACTGTACCTGACATTGTTTATTCAGAAGTGATTGCTATGAAATAAGTTGGTATGGGTATAGGAAAGCACCAACGATATTCATCATGCTTGTCAGTACCAGAGACGAGTCCAGTATAAGTTCCTTCACAAATGCCATTGTGCTATTGATGACTAAATGAATATCTGCTTTAAAAGGGAACTTATCACACTGAACAACCTCTGCATAGTGTCTGAGCTGCAGGCAGCATATTATAGAGCAGGAGGAGCTGAGCAGATTGAGATATATAGAGTTGCAAGAAAAAGTATGTGAACCCTTTGGAATGATATGGATTTCTGCACAAATTGGTCATAAAATGTGATCTGATCTTCATCTAAGTCACAACAATAAACAATCACAGTCTGCTTAAACTAATAACACACAAAGAATGAAATGTTACCATGTTTTTATTGAACACACCATGTAAACATTCACAATGCAGGTGGAAAAAGTATGTGAACCCCTAGACTAATGACATCTCCAAGAGCTAATTAGACTGAGGTGTCAGCCAACTGGAGTCCAATCAATGAGATGAGATTTGAGGTGTTGGTTACAGCTGCCCTGCCCTATAAAAAACACACACCAGTTCTGGGTTTGCTTTTCACAAGAAGCATTGCCTGATGTCAATGATGCCTCGCACAAAAGAGCTCTCAGAAGACCTACGATTAAGAATTGTTGACTTGCAAAGCTGGAAAGGGTTATAAAAGTATCTCCAAAAGCCTTGCTGTTCATCAGTCCACAGTAAGACAAATTGTCTATAAATGGAGAAAGTTCAGCACTGCTGCTACTCTCCCTAGGAGTGGCCGTCCTGTAAAGATGACTGCAAGAGCACAGCGCAGACTGCTCAATGAGGTGAAGAAGAATCCTAGAGTGTCAGCTAAAGACTTACAAAAGTATCTGGCATATGCCAACATCCCTGTTAGCGAATCTACAATACGTAAAACACAAAACAAGAATGAATTTCATGGGAGGATACCACAGAGGAAGCCACTGCTGTCCAAAAAAAACATTGCTGCACGTTTACAGTTTGCACAAGAGCACCTGGATGTTCCACAGCAGTACTGGCAAAATATTCTGTGGACAGATGAAACCAAAGTTGAGTTGTTTGGAAGAAACACACAACACTATGTGTGGAGAAAAAGAGGCATGGCACACCAACATCAAAACCTCATCCCAACTGTGAAGTATGGTGGTGGGGGCATCATGGTTTGGGGCTGCTTTGCTGCGTCAAGGCCTGGACAGATTGCTATCATCAAAGGAAAAATGAATTCCCAAGTTTATCAAGACATTTTGCAGGGGAATTTAAGGCAATCTGTCCACCAGCTGAAGCTCAACAGAAGATGGGTGTTGCAACAGGACAACGACCCAAAGCATAGAAGTAAATCAACAACAGAATGGCTTAAACAGAAGAAAATACGCCTTCTGGAGTGGCCCAGTCAGAGTCCTGAGCTCAACCCGATTGAGATGCTGTGGCATGACCTCAAGAAAGCGATTCACACCAGACATCCCAAGAATATTGCTAAACTGAAACAGTTCTGTAAAGAGGAATGATCAAGAATTACTCCTGACCGTTGTGCACATCTGATCTGCAACTACAGGAAACGTTTGGTTGAAGTTATTGCTGCCAAAGGAGGTTCAACCAGTTATTAAATCCAAGGGTTCACATACATTTTCCACCTGCACTGTGAATGTTTACATGGTGTTTTTAATAAAAACATGGTAACATTTAATTATTTGTGTGTTATTAGTTTAAGCAGACTGTGATTGTCTATTGTTGTGACTTAGATGAAGATCAGATCACATTTTATGACCAATTTGTGCAGAAATCCATATCATTCCAAAGGGTTCACATACTTTTTCTTGCAACTGTATATATATATATATATATATATATATATTAATCAATTGTGACACAGGGAGAGGTTTGGTCTGGGAAAACCGGTATTTTCCTCCCAGCATATGCTGCTGGGCTGATTTACAGCCAGGTGAGGTTACATACCGGACCGGATTTTAAGTGCAGGTCCGGGTTTTGGCAGCACCTGGCTGTCCTTAAATATGCAGCTAGGCTCAGAAGCGATGTCTCTGTGTTGGGATCTGGGAGCCTTGTGTCTGGGTGAAGGCTTGCTACCTGTTTGGCGTGAAAACAGGTTGGTGCTGCTATGCTCAAGGAATCTTTGAGGCAGAATTGCCGCATGGTGTGAATTACCACCAACACCTCAAGGTGACTTTTTGCTTGATTATGACTGCTTGTTTTGTCACTTGCCTAAAGTGTGACTAAAACGCTGAACTTTGTTATCCAAAGAACTTGTTGTTGCCTCTATACTGCATCCGCTAATCCTGTCTACCAGAGCGAAACCCCACAATTGGTGGAGGATGCGGGCAAGAGCAGTGAGGCTGGCGTGAACGCTGATATTTTTGGTTTCTGGATTTTTCAGGCACGGTTGTATGTCATACATTAAACCAGCTGTATTACAACTAGTGCCCCACAACAAAATGGAGGCTGTTGTGAAGGCCCTCATGGAGGCTAATCTGCAGCAGCGAAAGACAAACCTGCAGCAACGTGAGGCTAATAAGCAACAGCAGGAGACTAACCAGTTGCTGCTACAACACATGATGGCTTTGCAGACAGCAGGAGCAACACCAAGCGTCGACGATGCCTGGAAAGCAGTCCGTGCCGCGATTCCTAAAATGACCCCCACAGACGACATCGAAACCAACCTGACGATGTACGAGAAAGTGGCCATCAGGGAAAAGCTACCCCGTGACCAGTGGGCTGAGGTCGTCGCTCCGTTCCTGGCATCCGATTCCCAGCGGATGTATTTTGACTTGCCGGACGATCAAGGAGCCGACTACCAGAAACTCAAGTGTGAGATTCTGGCAAGACTTGGGGTTAATGTGTTGGTCCGGGGCCAGCAGGTGCCCGGCTGAGCCTGCAAGACCCCAGTATTATAACTTACTTGACCTCTTGCAAAAATGGCTACAGCCTGAAGTGCTGAGTCCCACTGCTATGCTGGATCGTCTGTTAGCCGATATGTTCTAGAGGGCTTTGCCATACCCTCTCCAGCACTGGATCGGTCAGGTGTCTCCTGACAATGCCCATGAGATGGTGGACCTGGAGGAATGCTATGAAGCTACAAGAAATCTAAAGGAGGGTTCTGTCGGGAGGGGAAAATCCCGGCAATCTCGAACCCAGGCCCGGAGATTTGAGACGATAAAACCCGCCCGGGATGTACCCACAGCGGACCTGGCTCCGATAGTTTGCTGATGGTGTCAGGAGCCTGGCTATGTAAGGGCTGACTGTCCCCATCGGGTTGAGCCTATGGGCACTAACCATGGCTACCGTCAGTCGCTATATGCCAGGAGGCTTTGTGCAACAGGTACCACAGAGTCTCCAGATCACTTGTGCCAGGTGGAAGTGGGAGACACTCCGGCAGACTCAGGGAGTCTGGTGACCCTAGTAAGCACGCTACCCTGGTGCGGTCCACTGAGTATACTGGCTGGAAAGTCGGGGTGATGTGCATCCAGGGAGACTTAAAAGACTACCCCACTGTGCTGGTGTCTCTAACCACGGTGGGCCGGTAGATGTCCCCGACGAGGTGGCTGTCGCCACAAATTTGCATTATGAACTCATAATAGGGAGAGACTTCCTGGGCTTCCTGACACTGTGGCCTGCTATGAAAGTGACTGATACCCATGAGACAGGAGTAACCCTAGCAGAGTTGCCCAGCACAGGGTGGGAACCAGAACCCTGGGAACCTTAGACTGAAGGGCCAGCAGTAGGGGTGACCGCCACTTCAGAGGAAGAGGGGGAGTGTCACGGTGGGAAGTGGGGGAAACCCCCCACCGTATAATGTGGGGAAAATAAGGTAGAAGCTAGACCTGGAAACAGGAAAAAGGGAGCTGGTAACAAACTAAGCATCCCTAAATCATATCCCTGACCTCCTGACTGTATGAGCTACCCTCGATGGTAGAAGGGCTCATATTCTCAAACCTTGTGCCCTACTGACCCTAACGGTCCCTGCAATATGGCGTCAGAATGTGTAGACAACCGTTTCCTCCACGACACGGAGGAACCGGAGTCTCCAACAGGCCTGGCAACAAAGGGGAAGAAAGCAGCCAGCAGTGGACGACATGACAGGTAAGTGTCCAGAGGCAGAAAACACCACTGCCAGTAGGACCAACATGGACCCCTACCTGACACAACTGCAACAGGAACTCGAGCCGTCCACGCCGATACCACTGGATCCTTGTCATGCGCATAGGCCCAAACACAAACACCAGGCAGGACCCAGCACGAACACCAAACACAGAGTCTAGTGGTAACAATCTGGACCACCATGCGGCATGAACCATGGCGGAACCAGGCCAAGCTGCTTGTAGTTCCCCCTCCAGGGAACTCCAGGGACCCCCTTCCGAAGGGTAAGGACATACAATGAATATAACTGGCATCCATGCTGACCTGAAACACCAAACAGGCCAGACATGAAACACCAAACCAGACATAACAACAACCCCAAACATAAACCCACACCAAACATACAACAAGTAAGGTAGGGAAACAGAAAAAGACACAAAGGGGTGACATCAGAAGACATCAGGTGACATTGATGTCCCATAAGGTGGCCCTCAAGGACTGGGCAGATGGAATAGCACAAGCTCCTAAAGACACTGAAGACCATCTGACCTCAGGCTCACAACTCCAGAAGAATAAGAGCCATGAGGCCAAACACAGCTCCATCTTACACACCTCTTAACCCCCGTGCTTACCAGAATGGGAAGGAAACGCCTTAAAGGGGAAGTGCACACGCATGCATAACAAACAACACATTGCCACCAGCAACAAGCATGCATGGCAAAAGTGTCACCAGACCATGACACAGCCGTGACAGGGAGACAACCCCGCTAAGTGTGATGGTGGGAGATGTGTAGGACTTGCCGCCGGATCCGGAATTGGCAGACCTCAATGTCTCTGGGGATAATTTTGGTACCGCCCAATGTTGGGACCCAACCCTATCCCGCGCCTGGGAAAATGTGTTAATAGTAGATGGTGAACCACAACAACCTGGGGCAGAGTCAGTGTTTCCCCGTTTTTTGGTTCATCAGGATATGTTGTATTGGGTAAACCAACTACGGGGTGAGCCTATTGATCCCCAAGGCTTATCGCAAGCTTGTGTTAGATCTAGCCCACCAACATGTCCTCGGGGGTCACCTGGGGCTGCAGAAAACTCAGGATCATATTCTACGGCGGTTTTACTGGCCCAGCATATTCAAAAAAGTGGAAGAGTTTTGTAAGTCTTGCCCAACCTGCCAGATAACTAGCCCCCAGCCAAATTTCCGTAGTCCCCAAGTACCTCGACCGATTATCGAAGTACAGTTTGATCGAATAGCTATGGACCTCATAGGCCCAGTACCGAAGTCCGCCAGAGGGCATCAACACATCTTAGTCATTCTAGACTACGCCACTCGGTAACCGGAGGCGGTGCCACTGCGACATACGTCGGCCAAACTCATAGCTAAGGAGGTAATGGAGATGTTTTCCCGAGTGGGACTACCTAAAGAGGTTCTGACTGACCAAGGGACCTCTTTTATGTCCAAGGTGATGAGGGAACTCTGTAACTTGCTGCACATAAAACAATTACATACATCCATTTACAATCTGCAAACGGATGGTCTGGTAGAAATGGTTTAACCAAACATTAAAAAATATGTTGAAAAGGGTAGTGTCAAAAGATGGGAAAGACTGGGACCTCTTTTTGCCCTATCTCATGTTCGCAGTGCGAGAGGTACCCCAGGCCTGTACTGGGTTCTCGCCCTTCGAACTGCTATATGGCAGACACCCTCGCAGTCTTTTAGACGTGGCCAAAGAGGCATGGGAACAACAATCCACTCCACATAAAAGTGTCATTGAGTACGTTACCCAGATGCAAGATCGGATAGAGACAGTGTTGCCTCTTGTTAGGGAGCATATGGAGGCAGCTCAGCTAGCCCAAAGTCTGGTCTATAATCGGCAGGCTCGGGTCCGGATCTTTAACCTGGGTGATCGGGTTTTGGTTCTGGTGCCGACCGTGGACAGTAAGTTCCTGGCGAGGTGACAGGGGCCCTACGAGGTACTCGAGAAAATTGGAGATGTAAACTACAAGGTACACCAGCCAGGGCGGCAAAAGCCGGAGCAGGTTTACCATGTGAAAGATAGGGAAACCTGTACAGAAGACAGCCCGCGGACCGGTTTTCTAAGATAAGAGGTACCGGCCCCTCTGTCTGATGCAAGAGAGGCGGCTGCCACAGTAAAAATTGCTGACGGCCTCTCCTCTAAACAGACTCAGGAGGCCAGGGGGTTCATTAGTTGGAACACGATGTGTTCTCGTACCTCCCTGGATGCACTTCCATAAATCAGCATGACATTGTTACTGAGCCTCAAGCAAAAGTCTGATTAAAACCATACCGGGTACCCGAGGCTCGGCGACAAGCCATATCGGAGGAGGTGCAGCTGATGTTGCAGCTAGACGTCATTGAGGAGTCCAAAAGTGAGTGGGCCAGTCCTATAGTATTGATACCCAAGTCGGACGGGGCATTGCGGTTTTGTAACGACTTTCAAAAACTTAAAGGGAACCTGTAACCTCCAAAAACCATCCTAAGCTGCCAGCAGTACCTGACAGTAGCCAGCATCGTATTTCCGACGATAATTTTCTTCCTGAAGGCCAATGCGGCTAAAGCTCAGAAAACCTTCTTTTATCCCCTGCCGGTGCGCTTCTCTAGTCATGCTTGAAGTCAAAGGGGCAGCGGCCTCCTTGCTTCAAGTCAAGATAACCACGCCTCCTTCCCTGCCCCTTCGCTATGACTGAAAGCCGGCAGTTCGGCTGGCTTTGCTGAACTCTCTGCATAAGCGCTGTCAGTCACAGCAAAGGGGCAGGGAAGGGGGAGTGGTTATCTTGACTTGAAGCAAGGAGGCCGCTGCCCCCTTGACTTCAAGCATGACTAGAGAAGCGCGCCAGCAGGGGATAAAAGAAAGTTTTCTGAGCTTTAGCCGCATCGGTCTTCAGGAAGAAAATTATTGTCGGAAACACGCTGCTGGCTACTGTCAGGTACTGCTGGCGGCTTGGGATGGTTTTTGGAGGTGACAGGTTCCCTTTAACGAGGTTTCCAAATTCGATGCGTATCCCATGACCCGGGTCAATGAGCTCATCGAGAGGTTAGGACAAGCCCGGTATTTTTCTGTTTTGGACATCACGAAAGAGTACTGGCAGGTGCCATTAACAGAGGCTGCCAAAGAGAAAACTGCCTTCATCACGACTGAGAGGCTGTATCAATATAAGGTCTTAACCTTTGGTCTGCATGGCAACCCCGCCACTTTTCAGCGACTAATGGACATTGTGCTTCGTCCACATCGTCGGTACGCTTCGGCTTACCTGGACGATATTGTCATCCACAGAACCGACTGGGAAAGTCACCTACCCAAAGGCAGGCTGTAGTGGACTCCCTTTGGAAAGCTGGCCTAACCGCTAACCCAAAAAAATGTGTGATAGGGTTAGAAGAGACTAAGTACTTGGGGTATGTCATTGGGCGCGGAGTCATCAAACCCCAAGTGAACAAAATAGAGGCAATACGGAATTGGCCCCGACCTGTCACCACTAGGCAAATAAAGTCATTCCTCTGAATGGTGGGCTATTACATTTGTTCCCCACTTTGCTATTCTAGCCGAGCCCTTGACAGGACTTTTGAAGGGACACATGTCAACTATGGTTTGCTGAGATGATCGGGCGGAAAAGGCTTTCTCCGCTTTGAAGTCGGCCCTGTGCGGGTCCCCGGTTTTGGTGACGCCCGACTTCAAAAGGAAGTTAATAGTACAGACCATAGGCCTCGGTGCTGTACTGTCTCAGGAAGTCAACGGGGAGGAGCATCCCGTTGTCTTCCTCAGACGTAAGCTCACCCCAGCAGAGACCTGGTATAGTATAGTGGAAAGGGAGGGCCTGGCTATCAAGTGGGCACTAGAATCTCTCCCGTAATATTTATTGGGGAGAAAATTCTGCCTGGTGACCAACTACTCCCCTCTCAAGTGGATGCGCCAGGCCAAGGACAGAAATGCCCGGGTCACCCGATGGTTTCTTTCCCTACAAAACTTCAAAACTTCAAGTTTTCGGTGGAACACAGGGCAGGTCGGTTACAGGGAAACGCGGATGGCCTGTCCTGGGTACACTGTCTGGCGTGTGTTCACCCCCTCGGGGTTGAACAAAGGGGGGGGGGGGATATGTGACACAGGGAGAGGTTTGGTCTGGGAAAACAGGTATTTTCCTCCCAGCATGTGCTGCTGGGCTGATTTACAGCCAGGTGAGGTTAAGTACCGGACCGGATTTTAAGTGCCGGTACGGGTTTTGGCAGCACCTGGCTGTCCTTAAATATGCAGCTGGGCTCAGAAGCGATGTCTCCGTGTTGGGATCTGGGAGCCTTGTGTCTGGATGAAGGCATGCTACCTGTTTGGCGTGAAAACAGGTTGGTGCTTCTATGCTCAAGGACGCTTTGAGGCAGAATGGTGTGAATTACCACCAACACCGCAAGGTGACTTTTTGCTTGATTATAACTGCTTGTTTTGTCACTTGCCTAAAGTGTGAATAAAACACTGAACTGTTTGATCCAAAGACCTGTTGTTTCCTCTATACTGCATCGGCTAATCCTGTCTACCAGAGCGAAACCCCACAATATATACAGTTGCAAGAAAAAGTATGTGAACCCTTTGGAATGATATGGATTTCTGCACAAATTGGTCATAAAATGTGATCTGATCTTCATCTAAGTCATGACAATAGAAAATCACAGTCTGCTTAAACTAATAACAGCAAAGAATTAAATGTTACCATGTTTTATTGAACACACCATGTAAACATTCACAGTGCAGGTGGAAAAAGTATGTGAACCCTTGGATTTAATAACTGGTTGAACCTCCTTTAGCAGCAATAACTTCAACCAAACGTTTCCTGTCGTTGCAGATCAGATGTGCACAATGGTCAGGAGTAATTCTTGATCATTCCTCTTTACAGAACTGTTTCAGTTCAGCAATATTCTTGGGATGTCTGGTGCGAATCGCTTTCTTGAGGTCATGCCACAGCATCTCAATCAGGTTGAGGTCAGGACTCTGACTGGGCCACTCCAGAAGGCGTATTTTCTTCTGTTTAAGCCATTCTGTTGTTGATTTACTTCTATGCTTTGGGTCGTTGTCCTGTTGCAACACCCATCTTCTGTTGAGCTTCAGCTGGTGGACAGATGGCCTTAAGTTCTCCTGCAAAATGTCTTGATAAACTTGGGAATTCATTTTTCCTTCGATGATAGCAATCCGTCCAGGCCCTGACGCAGCAAAGCAGCCTTAAACCATGATGCCCCTACCACCATACTTCACAGTTGGGATGAGGTTTTGATGTTGGTGTGCTGTGCCTCTTTTTCTCCACATAATAGTGTTGTGTGTTTCTTCCAAACAACTCAACTTTGGTTTCATCTGTCCACAGAATATTTTGCCAGTACTGCTGTGGAACATCCAGGTGCTCTTGTGCAAAATGTAAACGTGCAATAATGTTTTTTTGGGACAGCAGTGGCTTCCTCTGTGGTATCCTCCCATGAAATCCATTCTTATTTAGTGTTTTACGTATCGTAGATTCGCTAACAGGGATGTTGGCATATGCCAGAGACTTTTGTAAGTCTTTAGCTGACACTCTAGGATTCTTCTTCACCTCATTGAGCAGTCTGCTCTGTGCTCTTGCAATCATTTTTGCAGGACGGCCACTCCTAGGGAGAGTAGCAGCAGTGCTGAACTTTCTCCATTTATAGACAATTTGTCTTACCTTGGACTGATGAACAGTAAGGCTTTTGGAGATACTTTTATAACCATTTCCAGCTTTATGCAAGTCAACAATTCTTAATCGTAGGTCATCTGAGAGCTCTTTTGTGTGAGCCATCATTCACATCAGGCAATGCTTCTTGTGAAAAGCAAACCCAGAACTGGTGTGTGTTTTTTATAGGGCAGGGCAGCTATAACCAACACCTCCAATCTCATCTTATTGATTGGACTCCAGTTGCCTGACACCTCACTCCAATTAGCTCTTGGAGATGTCATTAGTCTATGGGTTCACATACCTTTTCCACCTGCACTGTGAATGTTTACATGGTGTGTTCAATAAAAACATGGTAACATTTAATTCTTTGTGTGTTATTAGTTTAAGCAGACTGTGATTGTCTTTTGTTGTGACTTAGATAAAGATCAGATCACATTTTATGACCAATTTGTGCAGAAATCCATATCATTCCAAAGGGTTCACTTACTTTTTCTTGCAACTGTATACACTGAACAAAAATATAAACGCAACACTTTCAGTTTTGCTCCCATTTTGCATGAGCTGAACTCATACACAAAAGACCCATTACTCTCAAATATTGTTCACAAATCTGTCTAAATCTGTGTTAGTGAGCACTTCTCCTTTGCCGAGATAATCCATTCCACCTCACAGGTGTGGCATATCAAGGTGCTGATTAGACAGCATGAATATTGCACAGGTGTGCCTTAGACTGCCCACAATTAAAGGCCACTCTGAAATGTGCAGTTTGATCACACAGTACAATGCCACAGATGTTGCGACGTTTGAGGGAGTGTGCAATTGGCATGCTGACTTCAGGAATGTCTACCTGAGCTGTTGCCCGTGCAACGAATGTTCATTTCTCTACCATAAGCCGTCTCCAAAGGCGTTTCAGAGAATATGGCAGTACATCCAACCAGCCTCACAACCGCAGACCCTGTGTAACCACACCAGCCCAGGACCTCCACATCCAGCATGTTCACCTCCATGATCATCTGAGACCAGCCACCCGGACAGCTGCAACAACAATTGGTTTGCATAACCAAAAAATTTCTGCACAAACTGTCAGAAACCGTCTCAGGGAAGCTCATCTGCATGCTCGTCGTCCTCATCGGAGTCTGGACCTGCCTGCAGTTAGTAGTCGTAACCGATGCTCACATTTGATGGTGTCTGGCACATTGGAGAGGCGTTCTGTTCACAGTGGAGTCCCGGTTTTCACTGTTCAGGGCAGATAGCAGACAGCGTGTGTGGCGTCGTGTGGGTGAGCGGTTTGTTGACGTCAACGTTGTGGATCGAGTGGCCCATGGTGGTGGTGGGGTTATGGTATGTGCAGGTGTATGTTATGGACAACTAACACAGGTGCATTTTATTGATGGCATTTCGAATGCACAGAGATACCGTTACGAGATCCTGAGGCCCATTGTTGTGCCATTCATCCACGACCATCGCCTCATGTTGCAGCATGATAATGCAATGCCCCATATTGCAAGGAGCTGTACACAATTCCTGGAGGCTGAAAACATCCCAGTTCTTGCATGGCCAGCATACTCACCGGACATGTCATCCATTGAGCAGGTTTGGGATGCTCTGGATCGGCGTAGACGACAGCGTGTTCCAGTTCCTGCCAATATTCTGCAACTTCGCACAGCTATTGAAGAGGAGTGGACCAACATTCCACAGGCCACAATCAACAACCTGATCAACTCTATGTGGCGGAGATGTGTTGCACTGTGTGAGGCAAATGGTGGCCACACCAGGTACTAGTTTTCTGACACACATACCCCCAATCCCCCCCCCCCCCCCTTCCCCAGGTAAGGCAAAACTGTGCACATTTAAATCTCCTCTCATTCTGGACTTTGAAGTCAGGGAGAAGGTCATATCAGTGACTGACAGCCTTCCCTCTATGACTGTGTATACAGAGATAGCTGTCAGTCACTGATAGGACCGTCTCCCTGACTTCAAAGCCCCAAAAGAGCAGAAATATAAATGAATGAAACACAAGTTTTACTGAATCTTTTCCCATAAAACTATACATCAATCTGCTCAGCTCCTCCTGCTCTATATCATGCTACCAGCAGATTGCACTGCATTTTCATCGTCACAGGTTCCCTTTAAAGCTGCATCTGAGTCCTGATATTCCCTAGAACACAGCACTGCCCGCTAAGTGCAGTAGGAAAAATTATGCAAATCAGCTGTGGGGGAATCAGGTCCTTATGAATATCAGGACTCATCAGTTCACACTGTGTATTAAAAAGCTCCAGCGTTAAAGCTGTTCTATACAAGAGTTCAACAAAATGGCCGGGTCAATTAAGGAAAGTGACCCAGCATTTTGTTATGCTGCTTTTGCGGCCCCATTACACTGCACGATTTCAGGCCAGTTATCGGGAATATGAATGCTCATTCCCGTTAATCGGCTTGTAAACGCTCCTTCATCGGCTGATCTGCATCTTTCATCAGGAAGAAATATGCTTGATTACCAGCAGCACATCTCCCTGTGTAATCAGTGATGTGCTGCTAATAATGAATAGAACTGAATGAAGGAGGAACGACTGTGGCAGCAATCATTCCTCCCGCATTCAGTATGCATTGGCCTGTGTGTATCTTCCATCAGCCATTGCATGTCTCTGTTTTATTTTCTGCCCCTCTGATCCATCAGAAGAACAGAAAAAAAACTGGATTCTCTAAAAAAAAAAAAAAAAAAACAGATCCTGTGCATCAGTTATGCACATTTGGCATCCGTTTGAGCCATTTCCATCAAAGATCCGTTATTTTAGATGGATAATAAATTTCCTGCATGCAATACTTTTTTTTTTCATCTAAAAAACTGATCTCAGATGGAAACGGCTCAAATGGATGCCAAATGTGCAACAGGATCCATTTTTTATAGGATCCTCTTTTTTCTTTTCTTCTGACGGATCAGAAGAATGGAAAATGACACGGAGATGTAAACTCTCACTTAGTGAGGATACGTTAAATTTGTGACAGATTCCCCTTTATGGTCCTATTCCCTGTGCTATTCAAGGGTTCCATTCATGTGAACCCTCGAATAGCACAGTTAGAGGACAAATGTCATGTGCAGCATGGAACATCTACAGATCCTGTTATCAGGTGAGGCGGATGAGTCACATAACAAGTTGTGAAGCAGCATGCCTTTTTTTTGTAATATGACCCCGAACATTTCATTTCCACAGCAGTCTCTTCAAAACTCACTGACTTTTTTTTGCATTGACCTACTTAAAGTAATCTTCCTGATTCCAGCAGCTTGAGTTCCATCTGGATGGAGATCACAGCCACCATGTCTTCTTGAGAAATGAATATTCTATTCTTCACATGAACAGGAGAAAGTCTGAACAGGAAAGGAAATTCTTGGAACAGCCATTTGTGATCAAGCAAATTTTCCTCTCAAACATGCTACATAGGTTTCTTTCAAACAAACCGCAATGAGTCACTAGCAGTAACAAAAAGAGCTCAGCGTCTATTATTTCTCTGTCTGTAATCAGCTGTCATTTTTGTGAAGTTCTTGCTATCAATGTAATAATGGCACCTATGCTTTCTCTGTCACGTGCTATTATTCCACAAATTGTACATCAAAACTTGATGCTATGCTTGCTTATTACAAATAAAACTACATCTTCAAGACATGGCATGTGAAGGAGAGTTTATCCTGAGGAACAATTCTTTTTGTATGCAGGCTTAATAATCCAGGGTCAGTAATATAGATGGAAGTATCGCCAGATCAATAAAATACTAAAAAGTATTTCTTCATACTGAATATACTAGTTAAGGGTACTTTCACACTAGCGTTATTCTTTTCTGGTATTGAGTTCCGTCCTAGGGGCTCAATACCCCTGTGTGTGAGGCTGGCTGTAATTGGTCAAAACTCCTGGGCTGTGTGAGGCTAGCTAGGATTGGTCAAGACTCCTGCCCAGCAACAACAGTTTAACTCTATGCTTTCTGTTGTTTCTGCTGTGTCATTGAGCTTACCTCACATTATATAATGAATCTGAAAGGCATATTTTTTCTGCTTCTGTGAACACAATATATAACAGTTATATGACATCCAAACATGAAGTCACTGTAAATAACTCTGCTTTTGTCTTTAACACACAAACATAGGAACTGTATTAAGGTTATTGGCAGGTCTAGCTGTATAAACACACAAGCTATATTAGCAACCTAGGACAGGTCTGAGCTGGCTAGCTACAATCCCACCATGTTCTTAGTGGTAGGACTTAAACATGAATTTGAGGAATTTTCCATCAGGTTCTCAACTTCCAATTGTCTTTTATTACTCTCAAGTAGAACTAACTTCTGTACAGGATGTTCCAATTTGAGTGGAGTAGTGAGACATTTTCCCTTTTTGTTAAGTTTTGAGTCTCCTATTTGTAACAACACTCTTCTTACTAGTTTGTCTTCATCCTTTTGAACTTCTAGAACTTTGGCCAATTTCCATTGACTTCTAGGTAAATCTTCTTTTACTTGATTAAAAAAAAAAGAGAAAAGAGAATTAGATCGCACATCCACAAGCTTAGCTTTGATCTATAACTGCTTTTCAGCAAAATTAACATCGCTTCTCAGGGCAATAATTAGTGCACGGCCCCCTATACTGCACGCTATACAAGAGGCACCAGTTCACTTTTTGATCAAAAGGTATAAGCCCACTCATCGCGCCAAGTCCGTCTCCTGGAGTGGGACCTACTCTAAATATGGCGCGGCGCTGCCTGGCGACCGCCGCCGCCACAGCTCCGCACCAGCAGGCGGCGGGATCCATCCGCCAAACAGCACCCCTGCTGCTTGGCAATGCCACCCTGGCACCGGGTCCCACCAACTGTCACGGATGGTGTACAGGAAACAAGACAATACCATATAAACAATGTCTCTCTGGATCCACAACTAAGGAACAAAGGGAGACCCCTGCAATAGACCTGCCGCTCTCCCTCACTGCTCAGCCTATGCGAACACCCCAAAGGTGGATGGCCGCATATCCACGTTCCTCGGCTATCTATTACCTGAAGACCCTACAATAGTGAAGGGACACGACCACCGGCTCCCTACACTGACACGGAGGGAGTCAGGGTCACCTGGATCCAGAAAAGACAAAATCATAAATACATAAAAAGCACTTATCTTGCAGACGAATGACAACTGACGACTGGGAACAGGGAACTGGGAACTGGGAACAGCATGCACACACACTCCAGGAAGTTGTATCAGCCGCACACTACTGCATTATGGGGAGGAACTTAAAGGGTAGCGATCAGTCTAACTGCATGACAGCTGAGATAGACTAACGAGATGAGAAACTAAACCAAAACAAAGAAATTCAAGGAGGAGGATCTGAGAAGCTCCTGTGAGCGCTTCTCAGCTGTCTGGCTGTGACAGTACCCCTCCCTCTAGGAGTGGACTCCGGACACTCAGGGCCCACCTTCTCAGGATGGGACCTATGGAAAGCCCTGATGAGACGAGAGGCCTTAATGTCCATCACTGGGACCCACATCCTCTCCTCAGGACCATAACCCTCCCAATGAACGAGGTACTGGAGGGAACCGCGGACAAGACGAGAATCCACAATCCTAGAGACCTGAAATTCAAGATTTCCATCAACCATAATCGGAGGAGGAGGCAAAGGCGAGGGTACAATAGGTTGAACATAAGGTTTCAATAAGGACTTATGAAAAACATTATGGATCTTCCAAGTCTGAGGAAGATCAAGACGGTAGGCAACAGGATTGATGACAGACAGGATCTTGTAAGGCCCAATAAACCTAGGACCCAACTTCCAGGAGGGAACCTTCAATTTGATATTCTTGGTAGACAACCACACCAGATCACCAACATTCAGGTCCGGACCAGGCACACGTCTCTTATCCGCCACACGCTTATATCTCTCACTCATGCTCTTTAGATTATCCTGAATCTTTTGCCAAATAGATGACAAAGACGAGGAGAATCTGTCCTCATCAGGCAAACCAGAAGAGCCCTCTCCCGAGAAAGTCCCAAACTGCGGATGGAACCCATATGCACCAAAAAATGGTGACTTATCAGAGGACTCCTGACGACGGTTATTTAAAGCAAACTCAGCAAGGGACAAAAAAGAACACCAATCCTCCTGATTCTCCGCCACAAAACAGCGCAGATATGTCTCCAAATTCTGATTGACGCGCTCTGTCTGGCCATTCGACTGCGGATGGAAAGCAGAAGAGAATGACAACCGAACCCCCAAGCGAGAACAGAAAGCCTTCCAGAATCTGGAAACAAACTGTGTGCCCCTATCAGAGACTATGTCTGAAGGAATGCCATGCAATTTGACAATGTGGTCAATAAATGCCTGCGCCAGCGTCTTAGCATTGGGCAAACCAGGAAAAGGGATAAAATGCACCATTTTGCTAAAACGGTCCACCACCACCAGAATCACAGACTTCCCCGAGGAACGAGGCAAGTCCGTTATGAAGTCCATGGACAGATGTGTCCAAGGACGGGAAGGAATGGGCAAAGGAAGGAGAGGACCTGATGGCCGTGAATGAGGGACCTTGGCATTAGCACAAGTCTCGCAAGCTGCCACAAAACCCTCAACCGACTTACGAAGCGCAGGCCACCAGAATCTCCGAGCGATGAGATCCAGTGTGGCTCTTGCCCCCAGGTGCCCAGCAAGGACCGTGTCGTGGTGTTCTTTAAAAATCTTGTGTCTCAAAGCGAGAGGCACAAACAACCTCCCAGGAGGACAAAGATCAGGAGCTTCTAACTGGGCTGCCTGCACCTCTGCCTCCAATTCAGGAAAAAGAGCAGAGACCACCACACCTTCAGCCAAAATGGGACCCCGGGTCTTCAAAATTCCCACCTCCCGGAAAACAACGTGACAGGGCATCTGCCTTCACATTCTTAACCCCAGGGCGGAACGTAACAACAAAATTAAACCTTGAAAAGAACAAAGACCATCTGGCCTGTCTCGGGTTCAGACGCTTGGCTGACTCCAAGTAGGCCAGATTTTTATGGTCAGTAAACACGGTAATAGGGTGTCTGGCTCCCTCTAGCCAATGGCGCCATTCCTCAAAAGCCAACTTGATGGCCAACAATTCCCTATCTCCCACATCATAATTTCTCTCTGCGGAGGAGAGTTTCTTTGAGAAAAAGGCACACGGTTGCCATTTGGCAGGAGAGGAACCCTGAGACAAGACCGCACCCCCCCCTACCTCAGAAGCATCAACCTCAACTATGAAGGGTAACGAAATATCAGGTTGTACTAGGATGGGAGCGGAAGCAAAACTCTCCTTGATATTAGAAAAGGCCTTACGCGCCTCTACCGACCAGGAAGAAAAATCTACCCCCTTTCTGGTCATATCAGTGAGTGGTTTAACAACAGAGGAATAATTCAAAATAAATTTCCTGTAATAATTGGCAAAGCCCAAAAAACGCATCAGCGCCTTCTGATTCTCAGGAAGCTCCCACTCAAGCACAGCGCGGACCTTCTCGGGGTCCATGCGAAAACCAGAAGCGGAGACAAGAAACCCCAGAAATTGGTTTTCTGGAACCGCAAACACACATTTTTCCAGTTTCGCGTATAATTTATTCTCCCGCAGGATGAGCAAGACCTGACGTAAGTGTTCCTTATGAGTCTTGAAATCAGGAGAAAAAATCAAAATGTCATCCAAATACACTAATACAAATTTTCCCATTAAATGATAAAAATGCTGTTGACGAAATGCTGAAAAAACGGCTGGGGCATTCATCAAACCAAAAGGCATAACCAAATTCTCAAAATGGCCCTCAGGGGTATTGAAAGCCGTCTTCCATTCGTCTCCTTCTCTGACCCTAACCAGGTTGTATGCCCCTCTTAGGTCTAATTTGGAAAAGACTTTAGCCCCAACAACCTGGTTAAACAGGTCCGGGATCAGAGGAAGCGGATAAGGATCACGAATAGTGATACTGTTCAGCTCCCTGAAATCCAGACAAGGTCTTAAAGAACCATCTTTTTTCTTAACAAAGAAAAAACCAGCGGCAACAGAGATATAAGCCCGCATAGCGACCCTCTCAGGTTGGGAGAGATTGTATAAACGAGATTTAGGCAGCTTGGCGCCTGGATGAGATTAATAGGGCAATCATACTCCCTGTGCGGAGGCAAACCCTGAACTCCACTCTCAGAGAAGACATCCAAAAATTCAGAGAGGAAAGGTGGTACAGTCTTAGTAGAAACCTCAGAAACAGATGTTATGAGGCAATTCTCTCTGCAAAAGTTACTCCAACCATTTATTTGCCTCGCTTGCCAATCAATGGTGGGGTTATGTTTAGTGAGCCAGGGTAGCCCCAACACTAGAGGAGTAGGCAAACCGCTAAGGACGAAACATGACACATCCTCAACATGAGCATCACTCACAATTAAACGGATATTGTGAACTATGCCCTTTAATGATTTCTGAGAAAGTGGAGCTGAATCAATAGCAAAAACAGGAATATCCTTTCCAAAGTGCATACCTGGAAACCATGAGTTATTGCAAATTGATTATCAATGAGGTTGACAGCTGCTCCACTATCCACAAAAATCTCACAAAAAAGGCTCTTGCTCTCTAGCGCCACCCTAGCAGGCAGGACAAAACGGGAACTACAAGCAAATGGAAAACCTTCAATTTCCGCCTCAACCCTGCCAATAGTAACAGACGGAACATTTTTAAAAGATTTTTTCCTTTTTGTCTCTTTATTACTCCCAGAAAACTGCCTGAATCTCCTAGAGGGACAAACATTTGCCAGATGATTTATACCTCCACAACAAAAACAAACCCTCCCCTGCGGGCTGAATCTTCTATTGTCAGAGGCAATCAACCCCAGCTGCATGGACTCCTGCTCAGAAGGGGCTGACAGCGACTGAGACCCCTGTGCACAGAATGAGACCGCTGCACTGTCCCGGGACTGAGTATGACAGGAAGGAGAGATCTCTCCTCTCTCTCTAAGACGCCTGTCAATACGAACAGCCTGAGACATAGCAGAATCCAAGGAGGTAGGTCTTTCATGAAAGGCAAATGCATCTTTCAATCCCTCTGAAAGACCATAGCAAAATTGACTTCGGAGTGCAGCATCATTCCAACCCGTATCTGCTGCCCATCTCCGAAATTCTGAACAGTATATCTCTGCGGATTGTTTACCCTGGCATAACAGACGTAGTCTAGACTCAGCCAGAGCAATACGATCCGGATCATCATATATCTGACCCAGGGCTAAAAAGAATTCATCCACTGAACGAAGGGGCCGTGCCCCCTCCGGCAGCGAAAAGGCCCAGGACTGAGCGTTACCCCTGAGCAGCGATATAATGATCCCCACCCTCCGTTCTTCATCACCAGAAGAATGGGGAAGAAGGCGAAAATGGAGTTTGCAAGCCTCTCTAAAACGCACAAAATTCTCACTACCCCCAGAGAACGTATCCGGGAGCGAGATCTTAGGCTCAGCACAAACTCCATGAACGCAAGCTGAACCGGTCACTTGAAACTGAGAAAAAGTCTTACGGAGATCAGCTACCTCCAAAGAAAGACCCTGAAAGCGTTCAGCCAAAAGTGAAACCGCATCCATGCTTGAGACGGTTTTGGCGGCTGATAATGTCACGGATGGTGTACAGGAAACAAGACAATACCATATAAACAATGTCTCTCTGGATCCACAACTAAGGAACAAAGGGAGACCCCTGCAATAGACCTGCCGCTCTCCCTCACTGCTCAGCCTATGCGAACACCCCAAAGGTGGATGGCCGCATATCCACGTTCCTCGGCTATCTATTACCTGAAGACCCTACAATAGTGAAGGGACACGACCACCGGCTCCCTACACTGACACGGAGGGAGTCAGGGTCACCTGGATCCAGAAAAGACAAAATCATAAATACATAAACAGCACTTATCTTGCAGACGAATGACAACTGACGACTGGGAACAGGGAACTGCGAACTGGGAACAGCATGCACACACACTCCAGGAAGTTGTATCAGCCGCACACTACTGCATTATGGGGAGGAACTTAAAGGGTAGCGATCAGTCTAACTGCATGACAGCTGAGATAGACTAACGAGATGAGAAACTAAACCAAAACAAAGAAATTCAAGGAGGAGGATCTGAGAAGCTCCTGTGAGCGCTTCTCAGCTGTCTGGCTGTGACACCAACCCGCCAGCGCAGCACCACAGCAACAACAGCCGCCACTCAGCACCGCACTATGTGAACAGTTGTCAAAGCTCACATTATTACCTGCTCTCAGAGACTCAGACTGAGGGCTGGTAGGTTACTTCACATTTATATTCAGGCTACTGCTAATTAAAAGCACCTGTACCGAATGGGAGGAGTGCTGATCCTGGACAGAATAATCATACAGGATTTTTTTTTAAAAAGAGAAAAAGAGAATTAGATCGCACATCCACAAGCTTAGATTTGAGTCTCCTATTTGTAACAACACTTCTTACTAGTTTGTCTTCATCCTTTTGAACTTCTAGAACTTTGGCCAATTTCCATTGACTTCTAGGTAAATCTTCTTCTTTTACTAACACTTTGGACATTTCTTCTGGGTGCCAATCTTATGCTAAGAAGTAAATGGTAAAGTACTCTTTCCTCCATCTATTCCAAAACTGATCTGTTCGATATTGAACTCTCCTTTTAGCATATAAATCCTCTTTGGTGAACTTGCCAGGTGGTGGCTGTATGTAATCAGACTTAAGGTGAAGTAGATGTTTGGGAGTTAAAGGGTCCAAACTTGTTGGATCGTTGATGTTATCAACTGTAAGTGGACGACTGTTGACAATAGACATTACTTCATAGAACAGGGTCCTAAGTGAAGCATCGTCTATTCTTCCGGTGTTCTTTTTCAACACTGAACTTATCAGAACTGTAAGAAATGTGTTTTGTTCTGATTTGTCTTTCTCAAACTCCTTTTGTATGGCTTGCATGTGGAGCATTTATATGAAAATCACACTGTTTCTATAACAAATACTCAGTTACTATTTCTTCTTCTTCCTTGATGCAAGGATTTGTTGTGGTAGTGATCAATAATCAATCTTGTGAAGGTAGAGTTTTTGTGTAGAATTGCTGGATGATTCACTCTGCTAGGTAACGATGCATGTTCCAGTCTCTCTCCCACCTTCAGTATACCATCCTGCACAACAAGATTAAGCTTGTACAATGGGTGGTTGTTTGGAAGCCTTTTAGGTTCTTGACTAAGTCTCTTCAACTCTTCACTGTACAGTCGTGGCCAAAAGTTTTGAGAATGACACAAATATTAGTTTTCACAAAGTTTGCTGCTAAACTGCTTTTAGATCTTTGTTTCAGTTGTTTCTGTGATGTAGTGAAATATAATTACACGCACTTCATACGTTTCAAAGGCTTTTATCGACAATTACATGACATTTATGCAAAGAGTCAGTATTTTCAGTGTTCTTCTTTTTCAGGACCTCTGCAATTCGACTGGGCATGCTCTCAATCAACTTCTGGGCCAATTCCTGACTGATAGCAACCCATTCTTTCATAATCACTTCTTAGAGTTTGTCAGAATTAGTGGGTTTTTGTTTGTCCACCTGCCTCTTGAGGATTGACCACAAGTTCTCAATGGGATTAAGATCTGAGAGTTTCCAGGCCATGGACCCAAAATGTAAACGTTTTGGTCACCGAGCCACTTAGTTATCACTTTTGTCTGATGGCACAGTGCTCCATCGTGCTGGAAAATGCATTGTTCTTCACCAAACTGTTGTTGGATTGTTGGAAGAAGTTGCTGTTGGAGGGTGTTTTGGTACCATTCTTTATTCATGGCTGTGTTTTTGGGCAAAATTGTGAGTGAGCCCACTCCCTTGGATGAGAAGCAACCCCACACATGAATGGTCTCAGGATGCTTTACTGTTGGCATGACACAGGACTGATGGTAGCGCTCACCTTTTCTTCTCCGGACAAGCCTTTTTCCTGATGCCCCAAACAATCGGAAAGAAGCTTCATCGGAGAATATGACTTTGCCCCAGTCCTCAGCAGTCCATTCACCAAACTTTCTGCAGAAGATCAATCTGTCCCTGATGTTTTTTTTTGGAGAGAAGTGGCTTCTTTGCTGGCCTTCTTTACACCAGGCCATCTTCCAAAAGTCTTCGCCTCACTGTGCGTGCAGATGCGCTCACACCTGCCTGCTGCCATTCCTGAGCAAGCTCTGCACTGGTGGCACTCCGATCCCGCAGGTGAATCCTCTTTAGGAGACGATCCTGGCGCTTGCTGGATTTTCTTGGATGCCCTGAAGCCTTCTTAACAAGAATTGAACCTCTTTCCTTGAAGTTCTTGATGATCCTATAAATTGTTGATTGAGGTGCAATCTTAGTAGCCACAATATCCTTGCCTGTGAAGCCATTTTATGCAACACAATGATGGCTGCACGCGTTTCTTTGCAGGTCACCATGGTTAACAATGGAAGAACAATGATTTCAAGCATCACCCTCCTTTTAACATGTCAAGTCTGCCATTTTAACCCAATCAGCCTGACATAATGATCTCCAGCCTTGTGCTTGTCAACATTCTCACCTGAGTTAACAAGACGATTACTGAAATGATCTCAGCAGGTCCTTTAATGACAGCAATAAAATGCAGTGGAAAGTTTTTTTTGGGATTAAGTTAATTTTCATGGCAAAGAAGGACTATGCAATTCATCTGATCACTCTTCATAACATTCTGGAGTATATGCAAATTGCTATTATAAAAACTTAAGCAGCAACTTTTCCAATTTCCAATATTTATCTAATTCTCAAAACTTTTGGCCACGACTGTAGAATCTCTGTTGAATGAGTCTTATGACTGCTTCTTCAGATTTCATTCTTTCCTCTACATTCAATGATTCATTCTTTCTGATTCCCTTTGCTAAACGTTGAATTCGAGCTACTACATTTATGACTGTATTCCATTTTAAACATCTGGCTAGTCTTTCAAGTATGTCATCTTGACACTTGGCAGCAGTGCTCAATGTTTGTACAATTTTTACTTCTGGATCACCCATAGACAATTCTGTGTAACCTTTACTGGGTGTGATTTCCCTTTCCCAAAGGAACTCTGGGCCTGTGAACCAATTTTAATTTTTCAATTCTGTTACATTCAGGCCTCTTGAAGCATGATCTTCTGGGTTATGCTTTGTGTCAATGTGATGCCAATGTTCTGGATTTGTTATTTCCCAAATTTTCTCAAATCTGTTGGTGACAAAGATATGAAATCTTCGAGCTTCATTGTTTATGTATCCTAGGACAACTTGTGAGTCTGTCCAAAAATATTCTTCATCTATTTTCACTTCCAATTGCTTACTGATGCTGAAACTATGGCTGCCGTCAATTCAAGTCTTGGTATTGTCTGAATACTGGTAGGTACAACTCTGGACTTGCCCATAACCAGGGCAGTGTGTATCTTTTCTTCTCCTATTACTCTGATGTAGGAGCACTGACCATAACCATAACTACTGGCATCTGAAAAATGATGAAGTTCTATTTTCTTGTACTTTCCGAAATCATAAGGTACAAAACATCTGGGTATCCAAATTTCTCTTAAGTTTTGCAAGTCTCTTATCCAACTCTCCCACCTTGGCCTCAAATTTTCAGGTTTGGGCTCGTCCCATCCCAACTTCTGTCTGCATAAATCTTGTAGTATTTCTTTTGTTCTGAGGATTACTGGGGCCAAGAATCCCAATGGATCAAATATAGAAGACACTGCGGAAAGAATGGTACGTCTTCAAAGAAGAACTTGTCATTCTCTACATTCCATCCCAATCCAAGTATGTTTTGAACTGGAAGATGATCATAATTGAGATCTACATTCTTCATTGTTGATGCACATTCAGAGTCACTGATGGATTCCAATACCTCTCTGTTCTTTGAGATGAATTTATGAAGGCACAGGTTTGGCTTTCTTTCACTAGTTTGATTGCAGATTCTGTGGACTCTAGACTTATGAGACCATCATCTAAATTTGCTGCTGATGGGCAATCCCTTTCATTCTGATTGGCAAGGTAATTCATACCATAATTGGCGCAACCTGGAGAAGATGCTGCTTCAAACAAGTGTACTTTTATTCTGTATTCTGCTGGCTCTGTATCTGTATCTCTATCCTCCCACCATAGAAACCTCAGGAAGTCTCTATCTTCATTCATCACATGAAATTGGTGGAACATCTTTTCATTGTCACACATGACCACTATGGGATACTTTCTAAATCTACAGAGTACTCCAGGCAGAGTGTTTGTTAGATCTGGTCCTTTCAGTAGATTATCATTTAATGCAACACCATTGTACTTTGCTGAGCTATCAAATACTACTCTAATCTTATCTGGTTTCTTTGAGTAGTAAACACCTTGATGTGGGATGTACCACACTTCTCCTTCTTTAGGTTGGTTATTAACTTTCTCTGCATGTCCTTCTTCAAGGATGCCATCCATGAATTTCAAATAATCATTCTTGAGTTTGGGATCTCTTCCACTCCTTTTCTTCAAACATTTCAATCTTGCTAGGGCAAGATTTATGTTATTTGGCTTCGGAGCGGGAAGTCTAGTTAGGACTGTTCTCTGTTGTCTTGCTGTGACAATGGTTGTAACATTCTCCTGAGCATTGCTGTGGCATCTAGGAATTGAATCATGCGGTTCGATTTTCTCACTTAGTTCTGAATTAGGTGAGTCCCTTTCTTCTTCTTCTTTTCCGGTAGAGATAGAAGGTAAATCCACACACTTTCTTCCTAACACTGGACTAGGCCTCTCTTTGTCTTTCTGAGCAGGGATGGAAGGAAAATAACTTATTTCCTCACTAAGTGCTGGAGATTTCCTTCCATTCTCCTGGGAGTATGTAGGAAAGTAGTCTGCTTCTTCACTTAGTACAGATTTGAACCTATGACTACTCTGATTCATATCCTCTTCATGTACTCTGAGTCTGGCTTCTATGATCTTAACTTCTTTTTGCCTTTCCAGACTTTTCAATTCAGCTTCCATTTGATGGCACTGTGCTTCCATTTGACAGCGCTGTGCCTCGATGGAAGCTTCCATTTCAATTTCTGCTCTCTTGACCTCCTGACGAAGCTGAGGCGAAACGCGCGTCGAGGTTCCTAGCCTGTCCCGTGCCTGCTGCCTTTACCCTCCATCATGTCTTATGGTATGCCTTAATTGTCTATCTGTTGTCCATAGATGAGCTCCCTCATATCCTTTATAATAAGGCTTGGTGTGTGTGGTCTCACTTATGTGAGGGCTCTACATATATTTTTTATTTTTTACCTTTGCATTGCTAGACTCTAGTCGCTGAGATCCATCTGGCAGCTATGCACCAGAGTGACGATCACATTTACTTACATTAGAATAGTCAAATTTTATGTGCTATTGTATTGTGAATCACCCTGCTGCATATTATTGGTATACTTGATATGTGTTCCATCTGTTGGCGGGTAGCAGAGACACTGGCCAGTGAATTGCGGCATCCGGTTTTTCTGCTGACTCTTCATATTCTTTTCTTGTTATCTCTAACATTTTAATAATCATGATATGTTTATTATAATTAAATAAAGTATATATTTTTCGAATACATTGGGCATTCATTTGTTGTTTGTTTAACAACATTATAGGTTTATACAATTCCTTTCTTTTGGCTGAAGTATTTGAGGGCTCTGATATATGGGTGGCACTTCTGCTAGCGAAAGAAGTCACACTTGAGATTGTGGTTCCCCCTAAGGACCTAGCATAGCCTCTCATAAAAAGCTCATTAATTTTACTTGTTGCTTTAACTTCATCATAATTAGCTGCAGATGAAAGTTCTCTCATGAGCTTTACTAAATCTTTAGTGACTGCAGAACATGTGTCCATGTTCCTTACAATATCCTGAGAAGGTGTCGTAAACAACCGCAGTTTGAAATATGCTGCCATAAGCTACGATTAAGATTCTTCTATCGTCTATACCACATCACTCAAGTTCCCTTTAATACTCTCTTGCTTTAGCTTTTTACGAATGTCTTTAATGTATAATTTCCACTTATCATACATTCTGGCGAACTTTTTTCCTTTCAGTGCTACTTCTTGCTCCAAATTTTCCAGCATCTTTGAGGTCAGTTTTCTGGCACGTGATGAACGTCTTAGTTCATCGGCTTGGGCTATATTTGTTTGAGGCAAGACTAATGCTATATCAGACTCTTCTACCTTAGACAGGTTCCCCTGCTCTTCAACTTCTACTCTATCTTTGCATTCTCTAACAGTGGCATGGTAATACTAGGCTCAGACATTTTATTTTCAATGCTATCACAATCAATACAAATAATAAGATGCCTTTCACATTAAATGCAATACTGACAAATGCAGAAATAAATGACTCACTTTAAATGCAATACAGACAAAATGCAAAAATAAATGACTTTCACTTTAAATACTTTAGAGTCTATATACTACAAACTGTCCTTTGTTTTTACTTTAAAGTCTCTTATTTCTGAACACAAAAAAATTATTTTTATGCCAAAACCTATATGCAATGATAAGTAATAAAAGGAAAGCTCTGACCTTATTCTGAAGAGCAGGAACAAATGTCAATCTTAAGGAGACGTGTCTTTTCTTGATATGATGCAATGCTCTGAGCTGACTTGCGATGCACTGCGCAGACTTGCGCTGCTCTGCGCAGACTTGCGATGCTTGCAATGCGCTGGCTTGGATACGCTGCTGCAGGCTTTGGGCCTAGTGGCGGGAAACTAGCTGGCTGCAGTACGTGGTCTCTCCATGGATAGCGGTGCGGGCACTCTAGCTCTGGACTTTGGCCTCCCAACATGCGTCTCTTTCTCTCTCTAGGGATCACAGGAGGGTTTGCGCTCTTTCTCTGATTATTTTGCCTTTTCCGTTCTGCCCCTTTAGGAATCGGCTGCAGTTTGACTAATGCACACGTTCTATGGCCTCTATGGTAGCTCCGCTGAGGTGTCTTTGCTTGCTCACTCAGGGAACAGTTTCTGCGCGGCCATATATGCTGTCACTCCGCTGCTCTAATGCGCTCTTTACTGTGCAAGTTGAGGAGCGCTATCACTTCGCCCTCTGAGGGTAATAGTTCCACTGTGGCAGGTGCAGCACTATGAATTGCCTTTTGCGCTGTGGCATTAGAAGAATTTTGATATCTCTGACTTTTAGTCTAACCAGCCTGTCTATTACTCTCTAATTCCTCTAGCAACGTTCTATGGAAACAGTAGGTTTAAAGAGCCCACCAAATGCTTGAAATAACTTCTTTATTAACTTCAACTTTTCTTCATATATAACACTGCTGACTCCGCAGCAGATAGTCAATGTACAGAACACGTGTTGAAAAGATATCACAAAATGACAGTATGCATAAGATGGTGGTTCAACTGTTCAATCTTGTCATTCAAGATAAAATGGTGGATATATTTATCTCTTCAGTATCTGCACTCTCACTTTAAGTTACTTAAGCACTTTATGATCTCTCTGAGAGGTATATCTGAGGTTTACCAATAGTTCACTTTCTCTACTTGGTTTGCAGTTTGCTCTATACAATTGCTTATGATCTGGTATGAGCAGTTCGCATTTGTATGCAATTTGTTTGGATTGTATGATTGTATGGATCAGTAGTTCGTTTGTATGGTGGAACTGTAAGTAAACATACATATAACCAGTTCAGTATACAGTTCTAATCACTATATTATTAGTAGGAACATTATATAACTGTTTTAAATACCTATTTTGACCTCTCTGCTTCCATAAAACACAGCTCTTAGTGGAGTGAATGTCTGTTCAGCTCCACTCCTCTGGTGTAATGAATCTAGCAGCTCCTGCTAGTAGGATTTCCCACTCAAGATGTGTGTGAGGCTGTCTGTAATTGGTCAAAACTCCTGGGCTGTGTGAGGCTAGCTAGGATTGGTCAAGACTCCTGCTCAGCAACAGAAGTTTAACTCTATGCTTTCTGTTTCTGCTGTGTCATTGAGCTTACCTCACATTATATAATGAATCTTAAATGCATAATTATCTTTTCTGCTTCTGTGAACACAATATATAACAGTTATATGACATCCAAACTTGAAGTCACTGTAAATATCTCTGCTTTTGTCTTTAACACACAGACATAGGAACTGTATTAAGGTTATTGGCAGGTCTAGCTGTATAAACACACAAGCTATATTAGCAACCTAGGACAGGTCTTAGCTGGCTAGCTACATGACCGGCATGCACATTCTATAATATCGGTGTCTTCTTTTGCTGCACTAGAGTCTTTGGGCCCCCTAAGACTTCTGGGCCTGATAGCGATTGCTATATCTGCACCCCCTATAGCTACACCCCTGGATCTGATCAGAATGTTATCTCATTGTCAAGGGTGCTGCTATAGAGGTATAGACATAAAAGTTGCACCCAGACCTTGTTGCCTGAGGGTCTCAATGGCCTTTCTGGCATACTAATAGATATCAGTTCTATGGATGCAACAGGTTAAGTGGGAGGGAGGGTGAACATAACAAGGCTTAAAATTTCAAGTCATACCGTACCTCTGACTTCAATCTTTGATACCTCTTAGCACTGGCCTTAGG